>NC_053390.1:578750969-579962504 GCF_905171765.1 Bufo bufo
CTGTAACTTTAGCCGGAGGCAAAGGTAGCGCTTATCAAGTGTCCTCAAATGGCTGAATCCCGTCTTCATTTTAACACAGCACATTACCATCTAGCAACTGATTAAATTAGAGTACTTATGAAATCCTCTGCAGGGCTGATTTACAGAGGCTTTAGAGTACAACTGATGCAGTGTGGAACACTGACTGCATCATTCTGCCTTAACTTTCTTTGTATCTAAAAGGGTATTATTTGTAAGATCAAAGAGATGTTAGGTTCATATTGATAAAGCCTATACATGATCATTACCACACTGGCAGTGATTACAGAACGTATATAAAGAGCTTGATGTCTTCATATAATGTTGTGATTGCTTGTTCATGGTCAAAAATTGTTGCACTTAAAGTGCAGATAATTAGAGATGAGCCAAGAGATAAAAGTCTGGTACCATGTTAACCTGTAGAAAACTGCTTTATTGCTTTCATTAAGAGACACAAAATAAGAGTCTTTTTAAAGGGGTTCTGTATGAATGATTTAAAATGGTCACTGACAGTCTACCTAGAATGTGATCGGGGCAGGTTGCCTCCCGTTTGCAAAGCTGCCTAGGGTGTTGAGGGTAGTCATGAGCGACAGGGTTCATATTTGAATTAGTGATATTTCGCAAATATTTTGTAGAAATTTCATAGAATATTCGCAATTTGAATATTCGTTATATTCTACATTTCTTTTTTTTCTACTCGAAAATCGGCATGGTAATGATCGCGTAATATGCGAATATTACACAATCAATACAGGCGTGGGTCGAAAACTATATCGTTTTTAGAATATTCGTCATTTTTTTTCCATCTGAACACATGATTCCTCCCTGCTTCTTGCTTGTGGGCCATTGAGTCATTGGCCCACAAGCAACTTAAGCAGGGAGGAATCATGACTTCAGATGGAAAAAAATGACAAATATTGTAAAAAACTAATATATAGCAATATATTCAATATAGAGCTATATATTTGTTTTTTTTAGAATATTTGTCATTTTTTTCCATCTGATGATTCCTCCCAGCTTAAGTTGCTGGCCCACAAGCAAGAAGCAGGGAGGGAATCATGTGTTCAGATGGAAAAAATGACGAATATTCGATATAACGAAATATATAGCACTATATTCTAAATATTCGCAAATTCTCAATAGTTGCAATATTCGAGATAAAAATTTGCTTTTCGAATATTCGTGCTCAACACTAGTGAGGGGGGCGGGTTGCTCTACACACTACACTACTCTACAATAGATAATAATGATGTGTATCCTGCCCTACAGTATGAAATACCATTATGGCTGAACAGCCTGACAGCAAAAGTCCGCCAATATGTAGTATATGCAAGTACCAGAGTGTCATATGTAGTGGGGACCCCGCCCCTTCACCCCCTAGGTAGTTCTCTAAGTGGAGGCAACCATTCTGCTCCAATTCCAGGACAAGTTGCTGGCAGCCATTTTAAATCATTTCCAGAGAACCACTTTAATGATTAATAAAAATAGAAGCAACAATGTTACATAGCAAGCTATCAGAAATATTATAACAGATTGATGAAACATCAATTTAAATACAAAAGAGCAGAAACATAATTGTAATAAATGGACTTTTGAAAAGCAAGAAAAATAGAAAAAAATATCTTAGAGGATGAGTCTGTAGAATCCTGGAGCAAGGGTACTTGGAATCTGGGCATTTGTGGACATTTGTTCGTATTGCTGCTATGCAAAGCTATCAACTCACTACTTTAATGTAATTTTAAGGGTAAACTTGCACTGTGATTTATGCCATAGTTTGCAATTATGTTTTTTATACTGTTGCATTTAATTTTGTATTTGTTATTGCACTGTATTTGAGCTGAATTGTGGAAAGGGTTAATGTACGGTCATTCATACAAAGAGACTTTGGGAATTTCCAGCCCGTGCACAGAGAAGTTAGTCATTTTCCACTGCTGTAATAACAGGCCTATGCAGAGCTGAGTTTGGGAGGGAATAACCAGACACAGTGACTTTTGGCCATCGGGTTTAGCTCTGTCAGACTGTTGTTTAAGAATGAAATCTGCTTGGTCATTTCTATTGACTTGTATTGAGGCTCAATACAAGGTCTATGGTAGCCTTGAACTGCAACATTGTTTCTGTTAGGCTGTGCTTCTCCAGATTCATCCCTCCCACTAGAAGGTTCTAGATCAGTGACAAACTGTTTAAAAAGTGGAGCAGTCAGATCCCCTAATAGTCTGCAGATAGGGATCAGTGTTTAGTAGGAGAGTCAATTGACCAGAAGAAGATGCTGAGACAGGGATACTTTGCCACATAATCACGGTCACCAGCCCTATAACCAGGGAGCCAGACAGACAACTGAGCCACAGACTCTGGGCCACCAGCCCTTTGACCAGGACACCAGCCTTCTAAGAAAGAGAGTGACAGCTGGTTCAGCCTTTCCTCATCACAGAACCTTCTACTGCCTGAGGGAAGACTGGAGAAGCCAGCTCAGTTCATTGCCTGTATTGTTCTGCACTTGAATTCCTCCAGTAAAGAAGCTTCAGATTGGGGTGCACCACACCTTACCATCCCTTCTGGAGAGCAGTAACACATAGTGACACCTTAACGGTGTTTGGGGACCCAGCGTAGTATTGGGGTTTGCCTCAATCTCCTTAAATATCTTACAGATAAGTGTTAGTAAAGATTTTATGGTCTCAAAAGTGAATGTTATGCCAATGACCTGGTGCCCCTACCATCTATGTAGCAGAGTCTTTAGATATTGTAAAATGCCATAAACCCTTGGTAGTATCTCCCTGGGAAAAAGAACCATCTTGCTATCACCACCTTTTGGAAATGTCCAACTTTTTAAACATGGCAATGTTCCATGTGAAAATAATATGCAAAATGGTATCTTCCACTAAAAAGAGAGCATTGCCACTAAGTCTCCATACATAGCTGGTAGGGTTGAGCGAACCCAAACTGTAAAGTTCGGGTTCGTACCGAACTTTAGGTTTTTGGACCCCGAACCTGAACACGAACATTTCAGTAAAAGTTTGGTTCGGGTTCGGTGGTTCGGCTATTTTATGGCGCTTTTGAAAGGCTGCAGAGCAGCCAATCAGCAAGCGTTTAACTCTGTGCCCTTAGAAGCCATCACAGCCGTGCCTACTAATGGCAATGGCTGTGATTGGCCCAGTGCAGCATGTGACCCAGCCTCTATATAAGCTGGAGTCACGTAGCGCTGAACGTCACTCTGCACTGATTAGTGTAGGGATAGGATGCTGCTGCTGTGAGGGAGAGAATAGGACAGAATCTTTAATCAGAACTGCAATTGAACTCAGCGACTACCTAGATTTTGTTTTGTGGGTGCAGTGCACAATCTTTTTTACCCTGCCCTGAGCCCAATGACCCAAAAAAATAACTTTTATCCATCCTGTTAGGTGGGCAGCGGTGGCCATTTTATGCTAGTTCTGTGCAACAGCACAGCATATGTGCATTTGAAGCTTGAACTACAGCAATTATATTCTGGGTTTAAAACAATCACCCACTTTTGCCAAGAACACTCATCTGTGGCCTTTGCAGCATTAGTCAGTGTGCAATTTAAGCTAGAAATACAGCTATAATTTTTCTGGGTTTTAAAAAAAAAACACCCCTTTTTGGGCAAAATACTCAATTTTTACAGCCCTTGCTGCATCTGTCAGTGTAAAATTCAAGCATTATATACTGCTGTCATATTCTGTTAATAAAAAAAAACTCAAATTTTGGGCAAAGTACTTAGATACTGCTGTGATATTCTGCAATAAATTTGTTAAAAAAAAAAACATTTTGGGCCAAAAACTTAATTTGCGGCCTTGTCTGCATCTGTCCAGTGTGAGATACATGCTTTATATACTGCTGTCATATTCTGTTTTTAAAAAAACACCCATTTTGGGCAAAAAACTAAATTTGCGGCCTGTCTGCATCTGTCAGTGTGAGATACAATCTTGAAATACAGCAATATATTCTGGGTTTAAAAAACACTAATTTTGGGCAAAGTACTTAATATTGCAGCCCTTGCTGCATTTGTCATTGTGAGGATACACGCGTTAGATACTGGTGTTCTATGCTGTTATAAAAAAAACACAAATTTTGGGCAAAAATCTTAATTTGCAGCATTTGCAGCATTTGTCAGTGTGAGATACATGCGTTAGATACTGCTGTTCTATTCTGTTATTAAAAAAACACCCATTTTGGGTTGAAAACCTAATTTGCGGCTTTGTCTGCATCTGTCATTGTGAGATAGACTCTTTAGATACTGTTGTTCTATTCTACTATTAAAAAAACACCTACGTATTTAGGGCAAAAATCTTAATTTTGCAAGCTTTGCTGCATCTGTCATTGTGAGATACACCCTTTAGATACTGGTTGTTCTATTTCGTTTTAAAAAAACACCTATTTTGGGCAAGATCCTAAATTTGAGAAAATATGAGGAGAGCGTCAAAAAAGGGATGTGGCCCCGGTCATGGTGCTGCTGGTGGAGCTCATGTTGCAGGGAGAGGACATGGTCGATCTGTGCCAGCTACACGCACAAGTGAAACACCTTCCTCAGGTGCGAGTAGGCGATACAACCTTCAGCGGTATTTGGTCGGGCCTATTGCGGCTCTATGAATGGTGAGGCCAGAACAAGTACAGGCGATAGTAGATTGGGTTGCTGACAGAGCCTCCAGTTCCTTTACATTGTCTCCCACCCAGTCTCCTGCTGAAAGATCAGAGTTGGCACCTGCAGCCGATGTCCATCAGTCTTTCACCTCACCCCCTTGCAAATCAGCCAAGCAGTCAAGGCCCCAAGTCATGCAGCAGTCTCTTCTGCTTTTTGATGACTCTGCTAGAAGGGTTTCCCAGGGCATCCACCTAGCCCTGCCCCATAAGTGGAAGATATTGAGTGCACCGATGTCCAACCACTTAATGTTTCAAGATGAGAACATGGGGAGGACCACTGCAGCATGTCTCGGATGATGACAAAACACAGGTGCCAACTGCTGTTGCTTTCCAAAAGTGTGCAGACCGACAAGGAGGGCAGGGGTGAAAGATGATGTGAAGGACGATGAGGTCCTCGACCCCACATGGAATCAAGGTCATGCGAGTGACCTGTGTAGTTCGGAGAAAGAGGCAGTGGTCGCACAGAGCCACCAGCACAGCAGAAGAGGGAGCAGGATGCAAAGCGGAGCGGCCGTCCTCTAGACAGTTACGCTGCTATCTGCCCACCGCAGCATGGGGCCGAGCACTTCCAAAGCCAGCTCCAAGGAGTTTCCCTGGTGTGGCAGTTCTTCAGACAATGTTCTGACGACAAGACACGAGTGGTTTGCACACTGTGCAATCAGAGCCTGAAGCGAGGCATAAACATTCTCCAACCTGAGCACAACCTGCATGACCAAGGCATCTATGTGCAAAGCATGAGCTGCAGTGGAGGTAGACACCTCAAAACCAAGAAATGTCTCTGCTCCTCCTGCTTCCTCTTCTGCTGCAGTCTCAACCTATCTTCATCCTCCTCTGGAGTGACAGTGCCACCTGCCACCCCCGCAAACAGAGGAATCTGCCAGCAACACCACCACCTCAGTGTTACTATCCCACTTCTAATGCCTCCTTAAAAAAACACTGATGGCGATGATGGAAGAGGATGTGGCACAGGAGGAGGAAGAGGGATAATTTTTGTAGGGTTTTCCGGCCAGTCATTCACAGTGGCTCCGAGAGTGGGCTTCCTGCACCCACAAATGCCAGGTAACACAATTGTCCAGCCAGAGCACAGTTCTGGAGGATGACGAGGTGGAGGCTGAGGAGGAGGAGATGGAGGTAGGAGGAACCTTGTTCACAGCAGGGTGGCACCCAGACCAGCTCATGGCCATCACTGGTGCGTGGCTGGGGGGATACAGAGGACACAGATGATACACCTCCACAGAGGACAGCTTTTTCATTGCTCTGGCAGCCTGGCACACATGAGTGATTACATGCTGCAGTGTCTCCGAAACGACCACAGAGTTGCCCACATTCTAACTTGTGCTGATTACTAGGTGGCAACGCTGCTGATCCCCATTACAAGGACAACGTACCGTCCTTAATTCCCTCACTGGAGCGTGATTGTAAGATGCACGAGTACAAGCACACGCTGGTAGAACGCTCTGCTTGGTGGCATTCCCACCTGACACCGGGGGCACAGTGGAAGCACAAGGCCGAAGGCAGAGGAGGAGGAAGAGGTCACCAACGCAGCTGGGGCACCACCAGCACCTCTGAAGGGCAGAGTAGCATGGCCGAAATGTGGAAAAGCTTTGTCAGCACGCCACAAACAACCAGCACCACCAGCTGATATAAAACGTCTTAGGCAGGGGCAGTATTTTCAGCAACATGGTGGAGCAGTATGAATGACGCATCTGCCCCCTTCAACTTCTGGGTCTCCAAATTGGGCACATTGCCTGAGCTTGCCCTTTACGCCTTGGAGGTGCTGGCCTGCCCTGCAGCCAGGGTATTATCTGAACATGTGTTTAGCATGGCAGGGAGCGTTATCACAGACAAGGGCAGCCGCCTGTCCACAGCCAATGTGGAGAAGCTCACGTTCATTAAAATGAACCAGGCATGGATCCCACAGGACTTGTCCGTACCTTGTGCAGAATAAACATGTATACCGGCCCTTAACCAGCCATTGTTATACTACAGCGCAATTCTTGTATTTTGGATATTTCACACTCTTTTGAGTGTACTCTAATTAAAAAAAATTAATTAAAATTAAAAAACTGTGTTGATTTTCTAACATAGAAAGTATATTATAGTGCATTTGTATGCTTTCAGAAAATACCGATTTAGGGCTGCGATCTATCAGCTCCCACAAAATAGTGATTGAGGTTTTCCATATACCTGCCTCCACAAAATTACTGCTTGAGGGTAATATACTAGCTTCAACTAACAACTGATTGAGGCCCTGACATATGTCAGCTTCCACAAAATAGTTGAAAGAGATTTTCCATATACCTGCGTCCACAAATTAATGCTTGAGGGTGATATACCAGCCTTCAACTAACAACTGATTGAGGCCTTCCATATATCAGCTTCCACAAAATATAGTAATAGAGGTTTTCCATATACCTGCGTCCACAAAATACAGATTGCAGGTATTGATATACCAGCTTCAACTAACAACTGATTGAGGCCTGCAATATATCAGCTTCCACAAAATAGTGATAGAGGTTTTCCATATACCTGTGTCCACAAAATTACTGCTTGAGGGTGATATACCAGCTTCAACTAACAACTGATTGAGGCTTGCCATATATCAGCTTCTACAAAATAGTGATAGAGGTTTTACATTTACCTGCGTTCACAAAAATACAGATTGTGGGTTTCGATATACCTGCTTCAACTAACAACTGATTGAGGCCTGACATGTATCAGCTTCCACAAATAGTAATAGAGGTTTTTCATATACCTACAGTACGTCCACAAAATTACTGCTTGAGGGTGATATAACAGCTTCAACTAAAAACTGATTAAGGCCTGCCATATATCAGCTTCCACAAAATAGTGATATAGGTTTTCCATATACCTGCGTTAACAAAATTACTGCTTAAGGGTGATATACCAGCTTTAACTAACAACTGATTGAGGCCTGCTATATATCAGCTTCCACAAATACTGCTCCTCTCTAGGGACTTTGGCACAGGGTCATTTTGAAAATGACAGGCAGAGGAAGAAGCAGGGCCGTTCTGCAGGGGTGGTAGGGGTCGGGCAGGTGCACCAGCCGGAGCCTAAGTGGGAAGTTGGAGAAGGTGCGTGCGATTATGTCAAAGGACGCACTAGAGTTTGGTTGAGTGGCTCACTCAGCCTTCCGCTTCTGCACCCTCCTCATCCTCTGTATCTCCACCCTCCTCACTCTCTGCTGTGTGCACCTCCAAAGACACCACAACCCCACCACCACCATCATAGCCCCTCCACTCGAGTCAGAGGAATTATTTTCCCATCCATGCCCAGACCTTACCGATGTGCAGCATTCTTGCATTGGATGAGAAAGAGGAGGAGGTAGCAATGGCCGCAACCCAGCGGTCTGACGACAGTACCCAGATCAGCCCAAGGAGGGTGGTCCCTGCAGGTTGCTGCCCTACTCCGAGATCTCTAATGTGAGTGGTGGTGAAGGTAACGATGATGACGGCGTCGATGGACGTCACGCGGGTGCCCACAAGAGAGGAAGAGGAGGGAGTTCAGAGGGAGAGACGGAGCAGCAGATAGGTCGGAGAAGGAGGAGAAGCAGGCAGAACTCACAGTGCACAGGAGGAAAACGCAGACTGCAAATGTATCTGGAGCGAGCCATCCTCATGCATGGTCACATCTTGCGCTCCCAGGACGCCGGCACATGGCTCCGCAGTGTGGGCTTTATTTAACGTGTCAGCTGCTGACAATAGTGCTGCCATCTGCAACCTGTGCTGTCAACGCATAAGTCGCGGTAATTCACCTGGCCTCCCATCACCGATCCCAATGGGATCAACGCTGTCAGGACCCACAATGCCACAATCCCAGCACTCCACGTCCTGCCTCTTCTCCTTCTCCTCTCTCCTTCCATTTGTCCTCCACTCCACCTTCCACCGAGCCGTCGTCGCGTTCATCTGGCACAAGGCAAGCTTCCGTGGCCCAAATGTTTCGAGCGTAAAAAATGATGACGCTGGATAATCCTCTTGACCAACGGCTGACCACTGGTTTGTCGGAACTGCTAGCCCGCCAACTACTGTCATATAAATTGGTGGACTCGGAGGCCTTTAGAAATTTGTGGCCATTGGCACACCGCTATCGAAGGTCCCCGGAAGGAAATAATTCTCCCAGAAAGGCATCCTTGAACTATATGGCCATGTTCAGCGGCAAGTTAATATATCTCTGGCACACAGTGTCAGTGCCAAGATACATCTGACCACAGACACGTGGTCTAGCAAACACGGACAGGGAAGGTACATCATTTTTACTGCCCGCTGGGTGAACCTTCTGATGGCCATCAAGCATGTAACCTGTGGCACCCGTGTGGATTTGGTGTTACCGCCACTGATTGCATTCAGGGCCAGCCTCTTCTTCTCCTCCTCCTACTCCACCCTCCGTCTCCCTCTCGTCTGACTCCTCTTTTTCCTCTGCTACCCCCCAAGCTCTGCTACCCCCCCCAAGCTCCCCAGAACCTATTTGACGCTCCAGGTAAGTCGTTGCCATGCTGTGCTGCGGCTGTTGTGCCTGGTAGAGATGTCGCGAACATAAAATTTTCAGTTCGCAGCGAACGCAAATTTCCACAAAAAAGGCTTTTACAACAGATAAATGCAACAACAAAAGGCAAATATATTTCTATTTCTCCAGTAATACATGGCTAACTGGGCTGTAAAATATCTCACTGCATGCTGAGCGGCAAAGATATTTTTCCTTTTTCCACTAATACACGCAAAAAAGGGCTTTAAAACGGACAACAGCACTGCTAGGGGGCAAAGATATGTTTCCTTTTTCCACTAATACACGCAAAAAAGGTATTTAAGACAGATAACTGCACCACTAGGCGGCAAAGATATTTTTCCTTTTTCCACTAATACACGCAAAAAAGGGCTTTAAAAACAGATAAGTGCACCGCTGAGTTGCAAATATATTTTACTTTTGTCACTAATACACAACAAAAAAGGGCTGTAATTTTCGCACTTCACCACACAACGGCTAATAAGCACTTTTTTACCACTAATACAAGCCCAAAATGCTCTAGAACATATACAGTCAGGTCCATAAATATTGGGACATCAACACAATTCTAACATTTTTGGTTGTATACACCACCACAATGGATTTGAAATGAAACAAACAAGATGTGCTTTAACTGCAGACTGTCAGCTTTAATTTGAGGGTATTTACGTCCAAATCAGGTGAACGGTGTAGGAATTACAACAGTTTGCATATTTTCCTCCCACTTGTTAAGGGACCAAAAGTAATGGGACAATTTGCTTTTCTGCTGTTCCATGGCTAGGTGTGTGTTATTCCCTCATTATCCCAATTACAATGAGCAGATAAAAGGTCCAGAGTTCATTTCAAGTGTTCCATTTGCATTTGGAATCTGTTGCTGTCAACTCTCAAGATGAGATCCATCAGTAAAGCAAGCCATCATTAGGCTGAAAAAAACTAAACAAATCCCATTAAGAGATATAGCAAAAACATTACGCGTGGCCAAAACAATGTTTGGAAAATTCTTAAAAAGATTGAGCTCAGCAACACAAAAAGACCCGGAAGACCATGGAAAACAACTGTGGTGGATGACCGAAGAATTCTTTCCCTGGTGAAGAAAACGCCCTTCACAACAGTTGGCCAGATCAAGAACACTCTCCAGGAGGTAGGTGTATGTGTGTCAACAATCAAGAGAAGACTTCACCAGAGTGAATACAGAGGGTTCACCACAAGATGTAAACCATTGGTGAGCCTCAAAAATAGGAAGGCCAGATTAGAGTTTGCCAAACGACATCTAAAAAAGCCTTCACAGTTCTGGAACAACATCTTATGGACATATGAGACCAAGATCAACTTGTACCAGAGTGATGGTAAGAGAAGAGTATGGAGAAGGAAAGGAACTGCTCATGATCCTAAGCATACCACCTCATCAGTGAAGCATGGTGGTGGTAGTGTCATGTCGTGGGCATGTATGGCTGCCAATGGAACTGGTTCTCTTGTATTTATTGATGATGTGACTGCTGACAAAAGCAGCAGGATGAATTCTGAAGTGTTTCGGGCAATATTATCTGCTCATATTCAGCCAAATTCTTCAGAACTCATTGGACGGTGCTTCACAGAGCAGATGGACAATGACCCAAAGCATACTGCAAAAGCAACCAAAGAGTTTTTAAGGGAAAGAAGTGGAATGTTATGCAATGGCCAAGTCAATCACCTGACCTGAATCCGATTGAGCATGCATTTCACTTGCTGAAGACAAAAACTGAAGAGAAAATGCCCCAAGAACAAGCAGGAACTGAAGACAGTTGCAGTAGAGGCCTAGCAGAGCATCACCAGGGATGAAACCCAACGTCTGGTGATGTCTATGCGTTCCAGACTTCAGGCTGTAATTGACTGCAAGGATTTGCAACCAAGTATTAAAAAGTGAAAGTTTGATTTATGATTATGATTCTGTCCCATTACTTTTGGTCCCTTAACAAGTGGGAGGCCACATATGTAAACTGTTGTAATTGCTACACCGTTCACCTGATTTGGACGTAAATACCCTCAAATTAAAGCTGACAGTCTGCAGTTAAAGCACATCTTGTTCGTTTTATTTCAAATCCATTGTGGTGGTGTATAGAGCCAAACATGTTAGAATTGTAAAAGTTGAAAAAAGAGAGGGGGAGTGAGCACTCACAACACTTGGATCATAGGGTATAAGGATATATTTATTATGATAGGACCTACTACGTCCAATGCATAAGTCAAAATACAGTCACTCACAATTCATAAATCACACAATATAAAATACAATAAAAAATACAATTGGTACCAATATCTAAAAATATATATACTGATAACGGGGTGGAAATCCTAATTGCCGCAGTCTTTGAGTTATTGATGTTCAAGAAATCTCTTTTGCACAACTGATTTATTGCAACGTGTGGTCTCAATACCGCAAACCGCAAGTCAATGAGAGCGTCCTAAAAGTTCCTATGACAAGTCACTTGTGGCAGTGATTTTGTCTCCTCAGTGGAAGGGGTGTAGACGCCCCGAAACGCGTCTGGTGAAAGAAAGGAAAAAGCGCCCACCTAACCTACTGGACCTCCATTAAAATATTGCATGGCCATGCGATAAAAACCTCCAGCTAAAAACCATTGATCCAGCGTACAACAACGGACGCCGGCGATAAGGCATTATCCCTGCCTGTTGAATCCCGCGATACTGTGACGTCATCGGCCTGAGACGTACGACGCGAGACGCCGAAGCAGCCGGCACTGCTCGCCTTGTGGAAGGACCGTAAGACTTGACACAGCGGGACGCGATATTAGGAATCAGGTAGGAACCTGAATTGTCATTCTGGACATGGAGTGTTTGAAATATTTATTTGCCTGGGCGGCTCCATTAAACAGCTGGGAGAGGTAAGACAACTTTGGAGTGACTTTTGTATTACAGTATCAGAACTGTCCACTATCTGTATACACCGGAGACAAATCACTGCCACAAGTGGCTTGTCATAGGAACCTTTAGGACGCTCTCATTGACTTGCGTTTTGCGGTATTGAGACCACACGCTGCAATAAATCAGTTGCGCAAAAGAGATTTCTTGAACATCAATAACTCAAAGACTGCGGCAATTAGGATTTCCACCCCGTTATCAGTATATATTTTTAGATATTGGTACCAATTGTATTTTTTATTGTATTTTATATTGTGTGATTTATGAATTGTGAGTGACTGTATTTTGACTTATCCATTGAACGTAGTAGGTCCTATCATGATAAATATATCCTTATACCCTATGATCCAAGTGTTGTGAGTGCTCACTCCCCCTCTCTTTTTTCAACTTTTGCAATCACCCCGGGCTGGGCACCCGATTCGTGAGTTAGTAGCACCCGTCATAGCCACTAGGTGAGAGGCAACCACCTATTTATCTATAATGTTAGAATTGTGTCGATGTTCCAAAATTTATGGACCTGACTGTATAACTGCACCGCACAAGGGCAAATTAAATGTAGAAATATTTCCTTGTAATGAACCCTGTTAATGCCTGTATCAAACAGCATCCTAATAAGAACGGTTTGCTGGAATTACAGAGCTGTATAATGGCAATTTGTATCGCCAGACAGTGCAGCAAAGTGTAATCTGATTGTTCCCATTAACCAGGCTGTAACCTCCCCGACTGTACGTTTTTCAGAAGAATAGACTACCAATCACAAAAGACAAAGTAAAATATATTCCATTTCAAAACAGCTATAAAACTCTGTATAGTTAAAAATATTACTTTTATGGTAAATAACCTAATATTATGTTGCAACATAAGTAAAAGAATCAAAACTATCTAATTTGAAATATAAGAAGTAAGGAAATATGTTATCAGAAAATAATCTATTGTTTAAATCACATTTTTATGTTTAACATATATTTAAAGAACACTTTAATGATATTTAAAATTTTCCATGTCAATATCTATATTTAAACAAAAAACTTAAAATCCTGCAGTTTTCACACTGGCCACTAAGCCTAATAATAGTTGCCACTTCTTGGTCTGTACAGAATACTTTACTGCAGTTACCTGCTTATCTGTCATTCTAATCCTGTCTGTAATGATATCACCTCTGCTCATAGATAAAACAGGATGCACCATTCACAATAGGTGATCAAAGCTTATCTATTCTTTCCTTGTACAATGATCTCTGCACAGGTCACAAATCATGCCTAGAAAACTCTCCCATAGAAGTCAAGGATGTCCCCTCCAGACCATTGTTTCTATGGCCCATGGGACTGCCGCAAAGCAGTTTTTTTTAAATGCTTTTTAAATACTGTTAAGAACAGCTCAAGCAAGATGGCAGCCCCCATCATGTGTCTGGTTTTAACTAGCAGATACAATTTTTGGTTACACATTTCCTTTAATAGTAACAATAGTAAAATAAATACATAAAAAATAAGAATGTATGGTACACACCAACAGATAATGATAAATATGTAAAATATATTTGTTGACGACAAGATGAAAAAGTACATAAAAACGATATTCCCACAATATGACCTATTAAATGGGTGCAAGAAAAATCCTGCTAAATGTAGAAATAAGAAAACATAAATAGCTTCTTATAGCATGAAAATAATATGGGAATAAGTGAAATTGTAGGAGATACATTTATAATGCCGATCACAGAAATTTAATCCCTCAGATGCCATGGTCAAATGTGATCACTGCATCGGAACGCTAAAAACCAGAAGTGCCGTGCTTCCAAGCCTAGAATGGCTCTCTCTGAAGAAACTTTGTGTATCAGAGCTGTAGTTCCTATGGAGGCCTGAGGTGGCAGGGCCCCATAGAATAACAGCAAATGGAGCTTAAAATGCAGTGCTAATTTACCACAATCCAAGCAAAAAAGCGATTTGAAGATCGTAATTTCCAGGCCCCAAAGTAAAGAAAATATATAAATATAATAAAAAAAAATTTAAATATCAAAATTCAAATCACCTCCCTCCTTTCCCCAAAATTAAACTCAAAATTAACAGTATAAAAATGAACATCATAGGTATCACCAAATAAAAAAAAACATACTATTAACATAGCCGATTACTCTTTTTTACTGCTTTACCTCCCAAAAATAAAAAGTTATTAAAAAGTTTAATATATACCAAAAGGGTATCAGTAAAAAGTACAGATTGCCTTAAAAAAATAAGCCAGATCCATGGACATATCTATAAAAAAGTTATGTGGATCAGAATATGTCAATAAAAAGAAAAAAATAATGCAGAAAAACTATATAAATGTGTTATTGTTGTTGTAATCATACTGACTAGGAAAATGAAGGCAATAGGTCAGTATTGACGCATAGGGAATGCTGTAAAAATAAAACCCGTACCCTGTGGCAGAATTGTGTTTTTTTTTTTCAATTCCACCCATTTCCATTTGGATTTTTATATTTTTTATTTTTTTGAGCCTCCCACTACATTATATATAACAATAAACAGTGCCCTTAGAAAGTACAACTTGTTCCACACATAAAAAGCGTCATATGTATAATAAAAACATTAAACTTATGTTATTTGACTTTTATGTCTTAAACTTTTCTGCTAACACAAATCTTTCTTACATGTCTAGGAAAAACTGAAAGCTAATCAGACTGACATTCCTTGGGAACCGGTGGAGTTTGAACAAGAAGATGTTTATGTGGACATGGTTGAGTGTGCTGGTAAATCACCTCAATTTCACTTTTCTGTGGGCTTGGTTATTTAAAAACATATTTTATTATTTATATATCAGTTCATTGTAGCTTTGAAATGTTGGCAGAATGTACAGTTTATTGATAGTAAATGTCAAAACACTAAAAATGACTTTAAATAGGAAGAAGTAAAAAAATCTGACAGTTCATGATATAATGGGGACGGGGGCGGAGCTCCGGCGCAGCACGGCAGTGCACGGCGAAAGGCCGCCGGACTAAAAGTCCTACATGTCCGACTTTTTAGTCCGACGGCCTCTCGCCGCGAACTGCCATGCTGCGCCGGAGCTCCGCCCCCGGTCCCCATTATAGTCAATGGGAACGGAGGGAAGGACGGATCCGACAGGGTGAACAGCCTGTCGGATCCGTCCTGCCACAAGTGTGAAAGTAACCCTTACTGACCTGCTTGCTTGCGAATTGTCTTTTTTATCTATTTTTTTTTTACTGATAAATATTTTTAACTGCTAATGCATCTGATTCTTTCATCAGCTTTACAAGCCAATAATATATTGATATATCACGGTTCAAAAATCCCCTCCTACATGATACATTTGCATAGTACCCTTATCCCTAAGCCTCCTAAAGATTACATGGAGTGTGCTAACTACAGACCAATCTCTGTCCTGAATTTTAATTCAAAGATGTTTATGAACATATGAACAATGCAGACTATCAGTATGGCTCCCATAACTTATTCATAAGGATCTAGCAAGGTTTGTTCCATGTCGACAAGAGAGAGATAATACGTGGATGGTGGTTGATCTGATAGATCATCTCATTCTAAATCTTGAAACCAAAAATGCATCAGTTTGACCTATTCATATAAAAAATGGTACAAATCAGGGATGACCCCTCTCCCCTTTACTGCAGCTTCTCTTAGAGATAACGATTTTAAAGAGTCAAAAAAAAAGACAATGGCAAATGTTGATTTTACTCATTAAAAGCAATGTAAAACTCCTTAGCCAATTTTTCTTTTAAAAAACTAAACTGAATCAACTCATGCAATAGGTCTTAACATTTCCTATAGTTTTAGTTCTGCAGCAACTATGCAGGTTGTGTTTCCATGGTAACAGCCAGCAAACAAATTTTGTGCAATGTAATACTGCAGTCTTGCAGCCTCATATTTTCTTCCATTTTTCTCACCTTTGTACTAATGTTTATTTAGTGGGTGAGCTCGAAGTATAGGACAATACAATAGGATACAAAAGGAATATGACTGCAGGGTAAACCACACAGTTTGTTTCTGTTACCATGGAGTTACATATTCTACAGACAAGCTGTAGTAACATAACGGTAGGACAATATTAATTAACACTTATTTCAGCATTGTTCCATTTTCGTTTTGTTTGTGAAGGCTGATAAAGTCTTCAAGATAAAAAAATAAATCTACATAAGCTGATATTTCAATTGCTGCCAAATAGTGGTGTCTAAGTTGTGCATTAGAGATGAGTGAATTCTTTTAAAATTAGCTTCAGGTCCAATTCTAACAAATAAGTCGGAAGATTAGATTTGAGTAGGACTACAAATGGATTCAACCAGAATCAAAACTGCAGTAATTGGCCTGATAATTGGTGTATGGGACCCCTCTAGGTCTTCTAAGGCTGGGTTCACACCCGAGCGTATTCGATAAGCGCTTTTTACAGGCGTTTTTATCGGGCGTTTTTGAGGCGTATTTTGGGGCGTTTTTGTATTTTGGAAACGCGCGTAGTAGGCGCGTTTGTGTGATTAATCCAATGAAAAACTGCCACAATACGCGCGACAATACGCCCCAAAGAAGCTCCTGTACTTCTTGGGGTGTAGGGCGTTTTACAGCGTGTTCGTACGCGCTGTAAAACGCTCAGGTGAGAACCATGCCTAAGACTCACGTGTTTTCTTTTTTTATCTATCTCTCCTTTTTTATTCTGTTTTTAAAATTCTCTCTCTCTTCCTTTTTTTATCTATCTCTCCCTTTTCAAGCTCTTTGACACAAAGATAGCACTAGTAATGTTAGACAGTGATATACATATATAACTATGGGTAAGCGCATGATAGTGTTAACAAACAGCCAGTTTAAAAACACATTGCACCTCCAGATTTTGGTGATGCTTTTTAAAATGTTATGTTATGTTACTAAGTCCTTGTATAGCGCTCTAGAGGAACTCAATCCGATCGAAGCCCTTGTGGACGGCTATATTGGTGGGCCCCTACGTCATCCTACACAAATAGCCAGGTCTTAACCAGCTTCCTGAATTCCAGGTAATCTGGTATTGTTCTGATATGTTCTGGGAGGGAGTTCCAGATCTTGGGGGCTAATACTGAGAAACGTCTGTCCCCCCTTGTCTTGAGGCGGGTTCTTGGCACCGACAAAAGGGAGGCTGAGGTCGAGAAAGCCCTAGTAGAAGTAAAGAACATGGATAGGAAAATCTTCTTTGAAGAAAAAACAAGGACCAGAATAGAAACTGACCCCAAAATGGGGGACGAAATTAGGATTGTGTTACCCTATAGTGCTCAATATAAGAAGATTGAAGCCATCATTCGAAATCATTGGCATCATATTACAAATGACAAACTAATAGGACCATATTTGACCAATGGTCCACAAATAGTTTATACAAAAGCACCTAATCTGGCCATTAAAGTAGCACCAACTGTAAAAAATAAAAAGGAAAAAATTTATAAAAATTATTTTAATTTGAAGGGATTTTATAGGTGTAATACTTGCAGCAATTGTAAAAATACAAAATTTCCGAAAAAAACAAGTATAATTTCTTCCACATCGAACTCATTTTCGTATACTATCGATACATTTTTATCATGCAACACAGCAAATGTTTTATACATGATTGAATGCCCCTGCAAAAAACAATACATAGGGCGAACGAAAAGGTTATTAAAAGTCAGAATTGCAGAACACATGACTAAGATAGGAACAGGATATGAGAAACATTCACTGTTCAAGCATTTTAAATATCATAATCAGGACCCCTCCCTATTAAAGTTTATGGCATTTGAAAAAATAGATATACATTGGAGAGGAGGGGATCATATCTCCAATATGTCAAGACAGGAGGCGAGGCGTATATATGATTTTAATACTTTATTACCTGAGGGTCTTAACGCAGACTTTGAAATATTTGGTTTTACTGTAGATCAAGAGGTGGGTGCTCTTGACGGACGGGACATCGGTGTTTTAGCTGTAAACTCAGCACCCCGATCTCCCTTAGTTGGGAGCCCCACCTCCCTTTTACATCACTACAAACAAGAAATTACAGATGAATTTATACTGGTTTTATTAAATTAATAAATTATGTTTTAATGGAATCAATAAAAATAAATATATTTTTAATATCCTAACATCATATATAGAGGAGAAACGTAATTTCAGAGCTCTATAGTATTATTATTATTATTATTATTATTATTATTATTATCCTTTTACTAATAGGTATTGATTATAAACATATATGAATTTATGCAAAAATATATAAAGGATTTTTGGCGAAATGTATTAAGGACTTTTAGCTAGTCTACTTAATGTCAATGTGTAATATATATGTATAATGTTGAATATCCTCATTTAAAAATGTAAGGAGGGATTTCAAAGTCACCTAATTCCAAACCAGGTTTTGAAATGATCCCTAATCAAGCAAATAAGGTGTAACCCGATTAGGGTATATAAGGAAGTTCTCTTTGGATCCCATAACCAGCTACTGAGGAAGAGGTCAGAGACCTTGAAACGCGTATAGCGGTTGGGACCCTTACACCGTGTGCAGAATTATTAGGCAAATTAGTATTTTGACCACATCATCCTCTTTACTGTATGCATGTTGTCTTACTCCAAGCTGTATAGGCTTGAAAGCCTACTACCAATTAAGCATATTAGGTGATATGCATCTCTGTAATGAGAAGGGGTGTAGTCTAATGACATCAACACCCTATATTAGGTGTGCATAATTATTAGGCAACTTCCTTTCCTTTGCAAAATGGGTCAAAAGAAGGACTTGACAGGCTCAGAAAAGTCAAAAATAGTGAGATATCTTGCAGAGGGATGCTTGCACTCTTAAAATTGCAAAGCTTCTGAAGCGTGATCATCGAACAATCAAGCGTTTCATTCAAAATAGTCAACAGGGTCGCAAGAAGCGTGTGGAAAAAACCAAGGCGCAAAATAACTGCCCATGAACTGAGAAAAGTCAAGCGTGCAGCTGCCAAGATGCCACTTGCCACCAGTTTGGACATATTTCAGAGCTGCAACATCACTGGAGTGCCCAAAAGCACAAGGTGTGCAATACTCAGAGACATGGCCAAGGTAAGAAAGGCTGAAAGACGACCACCACTGAACAAGACACACAAGCTGAAACGTCAAGACTGGGCCAAGAAATATCTCAAGACTGATTTTTCTAAGGTTTTATGGACTGATGAAAATGAGAGTGAGTCTTGATGGGCCAGATGGATGGGCCCGTGGCTGGATTGGTAAAGGGCAGAGAGCTCCAGTCCGACTCAGATGCCAGAAAGGTGGAGGTGGAGTACTGGTTTGGGCTGGTATCATCAAGATGAGCTTGTGGGGCCTTTTCGGGTTGAGGATGGAGTCAAGCTCAACTCCCAGTCCTACTGCCAGTTTCTGGGGAAGACACTTCTTCAAGCAGTGGTTACAGGAAGAAGTCTGAATCCTTCAAGAAAAACATGATTTTCATGCAGGACAATGCTCCATCACACGCGTCCAAGTACTCCACAGCGTGGCTGGCAAGAAAGGGTATAAAAGAAGAAAATCTAATGACATGGCCTCCTTGTTCACCTGATCTGAACCCCATTGAGAACCAGTGGTCCATCATCAAATGTGAGATTTACAAGGAGGAAAACAGTACACCTCTCTGAAAAGTGTCTGGGAGTCTGTGGTTGCTGCTGCACGCAATGTTGATGGTGAACAGATCAAAACACTGACAGAATCCATGGATGGCAGGCTTTTGAGTGTCCTTGCAAAGAAAGGTGGCTATATTGGTCACTGATTTGTTTTTGTTTTGTTTTTGAATGGTCAGAAATGTATATTTGTGAATGTTGAGATGTTTATATTGGTTTCACTGGTAAAAATAAATAATTGAAATGGGTATATATTTGTTTTTTGTTAAGTTGCCTAATAATATGCACAGTAATAGTCAGCCTGCACACACAGATATCCCCCTAAAATAGCTAAAACTAAAACAAACTAAAAACTACTTCCAAAAATATTCAGCTTTGATACTTAATGAGTTTTTTGGGTTCATTGAGAACATGGTTGTTGTTCAATAATAAAATTAATCCTCAAAAATACAATTTGCCTAATAATTCTGCACTCCCTGTATAGTGGACAAGACACCTTAAGACATTGGAGCTGATCAGCACTCGCAGTGACGGACACGACCGCATCGGTGATTGAAATTATTCCTGACTCCTGACTTACCATAGAAGTCTTGAACCACTCACAGGTAAAGACTTCCTTGACTTTCCCGGCGCCCTGATCACGTGCAGTCCGGCAAAAAGCGCAGGACGCCAGCCACACGTGGGACGCACAGCGGTTACTTGGGAGCAGGTACTGGAATTGCCGTAAGGACATCACGGACTTCGAGCATTGGGAGATATCCCATAGAGCCACATAGGGTGAGTGTACTGACCTACGGTGGGACGCCACCACGGACAGTTATACACAAGCCGGACTTCAAACAGTGAGTATCTCTGGATATATATAGACTCACGGATATACCGCATAACTCAGTGAATTACCCTCCTCACCTATCGCAGGATAAAATTGAGACTTTTATCGTTAGGAACAAAGCTGTAGCGCTCATAAGAAACAAAGTTGCAGCGCTCATAAGAACAAAGTTACAGCGTTCACAAGGACATATTACCAAGTTTTTATAATTGCTTTTATTAGTATAATAACATTGTGATTTTTTCGTTTATATAACATACTATATTTATAATAGAGCAAGCTACCATATATATATTTTTATACTATATCCTATATACTGCCTATATCTATCCCATTTATTGTATGCATAATTTTTATGACCAAATAAATTATTTAAAATATATATTTAACCTGATATATGACCACAGATAATCGAGTGCTCACTATAATTTATTTATTTTCTGAGGTGGGATCTCAGTTTTCTCTAGGAGGATGGTAACGTGTTATCTTTTTTTGCAGATAGATGGGGCCTGTTTTGTAGAGAGCTTTGTGTGTTAAGCAGCACAGCTTAAACTGCACTCTCTCTTTCACTGGGAGCCAGTGGAGTTCCCTGCGTGCTTTTGTAACAGAGTCTGTCCAGTCTAGTTTCTTGATGAGCCGGATGGCTCTGTTTTGACAGAGTTGCAAAGCTCTCAGATCTTTCTCTGGTAGCCCCGCATACATTGCATTGCCATAGTCCATGTGAGAGTTGACTAGCGCTCCCACCACGACCTGTCTGCATGAGTTGGGGAGAAACGGTAGGGCTTTTTTTAGAAGGACATAGGGCGAAGTTTGCTTTCCGTATTACTTCTTTAATCTGGGGACGGAGGCTCATTTCTTGATCCAAAATTATCCCCAGACTCTTTCCTTGTGTGGCGATGGCAACGTTTTCCCCAAAGATAGACGGGGCGGCAGTCTCAGGTGTTTTATGTAGTGCAATAAGCTCAGTCATGGTCGGGTTTGAGTTTGAGGTGGTTATGTGCTAGCCAGTTCCTGGCCTTATTTAGTCCTTCTTGCGTGAGTTTATAGTCATCAGCGGATTTCGATACTCTCAAAAGGATCTGTGTATCGTCCGCATAAGACTCATAGCTGATGTTATACTCCTTCAGAATGGCGAGCAGAGGTTGGACATAATGTTAAAAAGTAATGGCGAGAGGGGAGATCCCTGAGGGACTCCCCACTCCACCTTCTCGACTGGGGAAAAAATGAAGCCCAGTTTGACTCTCTGAGTCTGTTTTTCAGGAAAGAGTCAAACCAGGCAAGTCCGTGGTTATCTACTCCAATGTCAGCTTTTAATCTATTTAGGAGGATGGAAAAATGAAAAGATGTTATAACAATTGTCCCTTATACAGGTCAGATGCCTTTTGGTGTTTGTGCACTTGGCGGGGTATTAGAAAAAGCAATGTTTTGTTCTGAACAAGCATCCAAAAATGATCCCTTTTTGTGGGAGCAAGCAGTAGCAGTGCAGTTTGGATCCTCCCAGACAAAGTAAAAGATGTACAGTGTTTTAGGGGAGGTAGCAGCATCAACAGTACAGCATGGAACTTAATAGACAAGGCAGTAAATGTATGGCTGTGTAGGGGTAGCGGTAGTGGCAGTAGGGGAAGCATCAGCAGTACAGTAAGGAACATGATGGATAAGCAGACAGCAGCAGTGGCATCATTGGTAAGGTCATAAATAGCCACTGTCAGCAATGACAGATCTTTTTATTGGTATCAGCCCGAGGTGTATGAAAATCCTCACTGCGCCATGCCTGATTCATTGTCACAAAATATCAATACCCGCATAACAAACTGGGACAGTTCTGCCTCCCCAGAAGTCCATGAGGTCTGGAAACGGGGTATGTGCTGAAGAAAGGGCAAAGTCTAGGTATTGACTGAACATGGTTGTTCAAGCGGTACGTATCTGATCTGCGTCAGGTTGGAAGGCGCTACCATCATGTTCAGCAAATTGACGTGGCTGCTGCTGGTAATACCACAAATTATGTTACTTGTCGTTGAGACAGTGGGAGGTCACTTACTCACTTTTTTGGTGGCAGGAAAGCAGTTCTCCATTTTGCTTTGACGGCAATGGTCTAAAAGCTTGGCTATCAAGTAGTAATCAATTTGCTTGATGCTAATGATTAGAAGTTGGGTGCGAATATTCGAATCGTGAATTTTAATCGCGAATATTGCCACTTTGAGAATTTGCGAATATTTAGAATATAGTGCTATATATTCGTATTGGCGAATATTCTAGATTTTTTTTACTTGAACATGATCCCTCTCTGCTTCTTGCTTGTGGGTTAATGAGAAGGCTGCAAGCCTGCAATATATTTGTCAGAGCTTAGCAACATCCCTAGAAACCAATAGGAAAGTTTTTTTATTTTTTTATTTTATTTAAATACAAAGTATAAGAGACATGCATCAAAACAAAAGAACAGCTACATACAGGACAGCCATTGTAGACAACAATCAGCTACCCTATAAGAAGGAACAATATCCTATATATTTTATGCATGTCACATTAGATTCCAGGTTAATATCCACACAAATAAGACCTATACCCCCCCCCCCCTCCTCCCCAATTGGCTGTCGTCACTACAGCTCTATCAAACACAATTATAAGTACACTATAAATTATATCTAAGAGTTCAAACGCTCTTCGTTTTCTTTCCATATCCTCATAAATTTGAGTTTTTCGAAAAATACTGTATCCACTTCATTTTATTGAGGGTAGTGAGAGAGATCCCCAATATTTAATTAAGATAACTTTTGCCACCATCAGACCCCTCATCCAAATCTGTCTGACCTGAACCGGACTAACAGTGTCTGGGGCATAATATCCAGCATCACCATTAGCCCCCCAGGGTTATAACGAAGAAGAAGTCTCCCTTTGAAGGAATAGAATGACCAGTTCCCAAAACCATTTTAATTTGCTACAGTCCCAAAGTAAATGGAGCGAAATCCGCGTTCACATATCCACATTTCGGACAGCAGCATTTTCGTTCTACATTTTGTGGAAATTTCGATTGGACTTTTGGCGTATAGTACAATCGGTGCAAGATCTTAAATTGAATTAATCTATGCGTGTTAGAGATTGTGGCCTTTCTTACATTTCTGTAAATACTAGTCCAGTGCAGCGGGAAGACAAGGCTACTCTTGCTCCTACTTATCTGGGCTTTTAAAAACAATTATGGTTGCTACTGCCATTCGAAATTTGCAGTATAAACTGGCTATCCTGACCCTCTCATCTGTCCTCCCGTGGAAAAATATAGCCTTTATTGCTAGAGGCCTCATATACGTGTTTTAAACATAAATACATAAACAGATCTAGTGGTGTGCTGTCAGGAGGATTAAATTCTTGATAGGATTTAAAGTGTCTCAAAGAAAAAAGATGACCTACATTAACAACCCCCTTACGGAGCCAATAAGTAAAATCTGTAATTTGGAGTAATTCCTCCAGGTTCCTGTTCTCCCACAGAGGGGTGAAAGCAAAAGAGTGCAAAACTTTAAGTATCATCTTAAGCTTATTCCAAACTCTCTGTAGGGTCCAGGGTATCAATAGGGACTTCCTCAAACCCAAATAGCCAGATTCCAAACAAGTGAAAATATTCTCTATTGGTTTATCCATAACTTGGATCATATATTGTGAAACTAAGCTCTCTTTAAAATTACAACATCGCTGAATTTGTGCACATAAATAATATCCTTGAAAGAAAGGGAATGATAGCCCACCATCTGATTCCGACAAAAATAGATATCGTTGTTTTATACGGACCCTCTTCCTTCCCCATATTAGATCGTTAATAAGAGTCTCCAGTCTATGGGAAAAAAATATCATCGATCTAAACCGGGGAAGCACACACGGCGTACATCACAATAGCAGAATGATCATTTTGACCAGTGCTATTCGATCAGTCTGAGCCAATATCAATTTCTGCCACGCACATATTTTAGACTTAACTCTATTCAAAACCGGGGCCAAATTTAGCTCATAAAATATATTAATGGGAACCTCAATCTTCACCCCCAAATAGTCCAAAGTTCCATTGGGAGAGAGGACCCGAACTCCACTGCCCTCATCTACGGCCTTGCGGTTCAGCGGGAGGAGCGATGACTTAGTCCAGTTAATCAAATAACCCGACAATTTGCCGAATTTCCTCTATTGCTTTCATCACATAGGGGAAGGATTTTCGATCCCTGATCCAAGAACAAAATAACGTTATCGGCATAGAGACTTATTTTATCGCTCACTCCTGCCACCCCAAAGCTATCTATACAGTTATCTGATCGAATCTTACAGGCTAGCGGTTCAATAAATAGGGGAAAAAAGGAGGGGAGAGAGGGGACACCCTGTCTCATCCCTCGCCACATCGTAACATCTCCCTTCTTTGTCAATCATGTTATCCACTGGTTGAAACTCCATCCCACGGTGTATATATACACTGACTCCTCTTGCAATGAGGAGAAAGTAAGCGTGGTATTCTAAAGTAGCCCATTTTCTTTTCAATGTATACAGCCTATCTACTGATGCATGAGTTTCTAATAGTACAACAATAGCCGGCAGATGACGGGCCACAAGTTCAAACACAACCGTCCTCTTAACTCTGTCTCCGAATCATCTCACGTTCCAGAATAAAATGTTACGTACATAAATTATGTATAGAGTCAGGTCCCGCTCTCCCCTCTAGGAGAGAGACACGTGAATACAAAGAGCCAATGACGACAGCCAATCCCTCCCTTATACCCACCCCCACTAAACCCTACAACATGGTTAATAAGGTATACCACATTACCCATCAACCCTCTTTCCAACCTCCATACCCCCCCCCGCCCATTTCCCCCCTAAACCTCCCTCCCTCCCCACTTTTACACTTTGCATTATAGCGTCCAGGAAAGATCTCCTTATAATTTGGTCTCTCGTGAAAAATCTGGATATATCGATATCAGATTACCGTCAAAATATATATTCTGGTACTTCTCTTTTACGCCTAAGTACCCAGTCCCGATCCTTTGAACAGACCAATCTCACCAGAATTGACCTAGGGGGAGCCCATGGGGGAGGTTTTTTTGAAGGGGATTCTGTGGGCCCATTCCACAGAGAAGGTAGTTGCATCATGGTCTGGCCCTAGATTTTCACACCAGCCATTTTTGGATAAAATTTGCAGGATTATCCTGTTCTACCCCTTCTGGGAAACCACCAATCTCAGATCTGTTACCTACGAGACCTATCTTCCAGATCTATCACTTTCCTTCTAAGCCAAAGACGATCTTGATCTACCTCTTCTAATTTATTTTTTAACACACTATTCTCTGATGTAATAGAGATAACTGCTGATTCCATCTCCTTAACCTTCTGTCTTAATTTTGTCATTTCATCTCTAATTATGCTGGTAGAATTAACTACTCCCAGTATATCTGAGAGTTTTTTATTGATGCTGTCCAAACCTTCACTCTGGGGTGCACTAAATTTTAAAGTACCCAATTCCAGGCGGTCCGTATTCACCTCTCTCAGCTCAGCCTGTGGAGCAGATCTTTGCACACCTCCCCTAGTTTTGGGTGGTGGTGACTTCAAAAATCTATCCAATCGAGCCTGGGGGCTACCCATATCCCTCCTTTCAGCAAAGGCACCCCTCCAGATTTGCGATACTTAGGCACCATTTTGGGAGACCCCACAAGTATGCACTAAATGTGCAATTCCCCAGTATCAAATCTAGTATTTTTGCCAATCCAAGTAAGGTACAAAATGTTTTCCAATGCCAGTCCCACTGGTACTGCGGACCGGCCAAGGAAAAGACCAATGTTAACTGTAACGTCCAGACAGTCTACACTGCGTGCAGAATTATTAGGCAAATGAGTATTTTGACCACATCATCCTCTTTAGGCATGTTGTCTTACTCCAAGCTGTATAGGCGAAAGCCCTACTACCAAATTAAGCATATTAGGTGGATGTGCATCTCTGTAATGAGAAGGGGGTGGTGGTCTAATGACATCAACACCCTATATTAGGTGTGCATAATTATTAGGCAACTTTTCTTTGGCCAAAATGGGTCAAAAGAAGGACTTGACAGGCTTCAGAAAAGTCAAAAATAGTGAGATATCTTGCAGAGGGATGCAGCACTCCTAAAATTGCAAAGCTTCTGAAGCCTGATCATCGAACAATTCAAGCGTTTCATTCAAAATAGTCCAACAGGGGTCGCAAGAAGCGGTGTGGAAAAACCAAGGCGCAAAATAACTGCCCATGAACTGAGAAGAAGTCAAGCGTTGCAGCTGCCAAGATCCACTTGCCACCAGTTTGGCCATTATTCAGAGCTGCACATTACTAGAGTGCCCAAAAGCACAAGGGTGTGCAATACTCAGAGACATGGGCCAAGGTAAGAAAGGCTGAAAGACGACCACCACTGAACAAGACACACAAGCTGAAACGTCAAGGACTGATTTTTTCTAAGGTTTTATGGACTGATGAAATGAGAGTGAGTCTTGATGGGCCAGATGGATGGGCCCGTGGCTGGATTGGTAAAGGGCAGAGAGCTCCAGTCCGACTCAGACGCCAGCAAGGTGGAGGTGGAGTACTGGTTTGGGCTGGTATCATCAAAGATGAGCTTGTGGGGCCTTTTCGGGTTGAGGATGGAGTCAAGCTCAACTCCCAGTCCTACTGCCAGTTTCTGGAAGACACCTTCTTCAAGCAGTGGTACAGGAAGAAGTCTGCATCCTTCAAGAAAAACATGATTTTCATGCAGGACAATGCTCCATCACACGCGTCCAAGTACTCCACAGCGTGGCTGGCAAGAAAGGGTATAAAAGAAGAAAATCTAATGACATGGCCTCCTTGTTCACCTGATCTGAACCCCATTGAGAACCTGTGGTCCATCATCAAATGTGAGATTTACAAGGAGGGAAAACAGTACACCTCTCTGAACAGTGTCTGGGAGGCTGTGGTTGCTGCTGCACGCAATGTTGATGGTGAACAGATCAAAACACTGACAGAATCCATGGATGGCAGGCTTTTTGAGTGTCCTTGCAAAGAAAGGTGGCTATATTGGGTCACTGATTTGTTTTTGTTTTGTTTTTTGAATGTCAGAAATGTATATTTTGTGAATGTTGAGATGTTATATTGGTTTCACTGGTAAAAAATAAATATTTGAAATGGGTATATATTTGTTTTTTGTTAAGTTGCCTAATAATTATGCACAGTAATAGTCACCTCACACACAGATATCCCCTCTTAAAAAAGCTAAAACTAAAACTAACTAAAACTACTTCCAAAAATATTCAGCTTTGATATTAATGAGGTTTTTTGGTTCATTGAGACATGGTTGTTGTTCAAATATAAAATTAATCCTCAAAAATACAACTTGCCTAATAATTTGCACTCCCTGTATATCGTACTCAAAAGCACCTAAATGTCACAAGTATAACCTATGTATACACATAAACAGATATGCACACAGACTGAATACATGTGAGGAAAATACACATAAACTGGGACCATATAAACTGAGTACCTGTGGAGGAAATACATATAAATACTGAAAGGAAAAAGAAAAAAAAAAAAAAAACACTTGTCCAGCCGAGTGCATAAAAGTTTCATGAAAAACGTGTCCAGCTAAGTACATAAACACTACAGCGGTTTCCAGAAGATACGGTAGGAGCGTGCCAGCCGAGGACTGTGAGGCGTGTCCGTACAAGCGAATATGGCCAACTATTAGATTAATTAATTCCTCTAAAGCACCCCTGGAGAAAATATCGCACCAAGGCCTCAGCTATTCCAGCTGAGAACAAACGAAGTACTTGCCCTTTTACCGCAAATAGCAGTATAGATCAGCTTGCGGGGGGGCAAATAAGCTACAGCGACTACATAGCCGGATAACTTGGCCAGGGGAATCACAGCCTTGCACTAAGAGAGGAATGCCCAAATCGCCCAATCCACCCAAAAGGCAGAATTATGCCCCCCCAGCACAAAGTATCCACCTGGGATCGATTCCACCAATGCACAAATTGGAGGGCAGATAGAACAGGACTCCTGGCGTTCAACGGGCGACCATAGGAACCTCAACGGGTATTTATCTACGGCCTCGGCACCCCTCAAACAGGAACCACAGACACAGCCCAACGGGGACGAATCACCTGTGACATGAGACTCCACGGGCATCCACAGAAGGCTCCATAGGCATCAGCAGCTGCTCATTGCGATCCAGGGTGAAGGCACAACCGCACCTGCTCATCCGCACCACGAGATTTCCACCGTCTCCTGCTACAACCCAGAGGTAAGTATGCCGCCCGGAGCCGCGAACTCTGAAGCATAAAGTCTGAGACCTGTTCTTAGCTAGAGGCACAGTCCGCCATGTCCATCAGAGACCAGCTGATTCCTCCCCCGTCTCGGTCCGGAACTCCAACTCCAATCTTGGAAGTTGTATAGTAGCGAGAGGACCGGCTACCAGGTCACCTTTTCGCCGCAGGTCGAAAATCCACGGCGCTCGACGGCGTTCACCATCAGAGCGGGAGGTAGAGGTGGGGAGGAAGGGGGGAAGGACGGCATGCCACAACCGTCCAAACAATAGGAAAGTTGCCTACCCCTTTACTATATAAGAACCTCTCCAGCAGCCATTTTTTTTGCATTTATGAGATAGACAGCAGTGTCATTGCTGTGCTCTGTGCTTTGGTGTGTCAAACTTATTACATTAGTTAGTTAGTTAGTTAGTTAGTTAGTTAGTTAGTTAGTTTATATATAATACAGATAGTTAGTGGGAGAGAGTCAGTGTAGGTTAGATCGTGATATAGTGTAGCTGATAGGTTCCAGTGCAGGGTGTTAGGTAGTGCGATAGGTTCTGCTGTCCATACATACATGCTACAGACATAGTGCTGTGATGTCACAAGTTCACAACAATACTTAGTGCACCAATCAGTAATATGTAGTCAGACCTGCTAAAATGTGAAGTTGCACGTATTGCGCAAAAATATATGCATCATTAATTGCCGATTTGCGCAATCAATATATTGGAGCATTTTATCTGCATATAAAGTTATTGTAATGTTCTGCCATGCCAACCATTTTCTCCACTCTCAGGAAACTTCTAGCAGCTTAAAAAATGTAGCAAAAGTGACCCACACCTGTATTCCGCGCGCATTACGCGAATATTACATTGCCTATTTTTGCAATCAAGAAAATAATCGCAAATTCTCAAATTTATTACAAATATTCACCCAAATATTCGTGAAATATCACGAATTTGAATATCGCCCCTGCCGCTCATCACTACTAATGATAGGCTTGTTAGCGTGTAAGCAACCAAACATGCAGCTTACATGTCCAAAGGCCCAGTTCTTTAAGGCTATGCCCCCCACTTCGATGGTTGGTCATAGCCAGAGTTATTGTCATCAATGTTATTATCATCAGCACGTTTGCCACAAGGAGTGTCAGTCTCTTTCCCCTAGCCATGCCTGAGTATGAAGAGCCTGAGTATGCAACACATATTCCTGATGAGCTGTCACTGCCTGAGCTCTAAATATTACATGCTCCCTGCTGTGGTGGTCTCTTGTATGGTGTAATCATTGACTGCTTTGAACTGCTCATACAGAAGCTGTATGTCATGACCATGGTATGGCCGTGACTCCTGAACCGCATGCAGTTGCCTGTGGTCTGGGGTTTTTGTCAATCACAGGTGAGGGCTGAAGTATGTTGCCTCACCTGTGGTTGCCGCTGGCAACATTAGGTATGTGGCAGTCGAGCAGCTGGAGCTGGTTGCTAGGCTGCTCGCTGTCATTGCATGCGGTTGCACCTGGCAACCTTTCTATTAGGTGTGCCTAATGTGTTTGTTTGTTGTGCACAATGTTTTTGTATGTGTGCACGTCCCCTTTAAGTGGCTGTCTTCCCTTCCCTGGTGTGGGAAGGGTTAATTCCCTTCCTAGTGTGTGTGCACTGGGTGTGTCTGTGTGTGGGTGTGGCTACATGGTCTATTTAGCCTCAGTTTAGATCAGTAGTCTGAGGGGTACTTCAGCCATGGCTAGCTGGAGTCATCCTCCTGGTTTATATGCCATCTGCCAGTGAGGGCCACCCTTGTGGTTAAAGCTTATGTTACATGGTGTTATGAAGGTGTGTTTGGTCTCTATTTATTGCAGCTTATGTTTTCCTGGGTTCCCGTGTGATGTGTGGTGTGTGCTGTGTCTTTTGTGTTGTTGTGGACAGCAGCACTTGCACATGGGTTCCAGGCTGTGTGTCTGTGGCAGGTAAGGGTGGTTCTTGTTTCACTTACCTGCCATTGCCATATGTCTGTTTATGTTTCCCCTTGCAGTTTGGCCACTTTAGACTCCTGTTTCTCCGCGTCCAGGAGGAACGGGCTGTCTACCCAGCTCCTAGCCCAGGGATCTGCGGAGGGTTAGTAGGGATCCGAGGGTTCCGGAGCATGAGCCCTCCTACTTTCAAGGTCGGCTCATGCAGCTAGGAGTCAGGGTCAGATTAGGGATGCAATAGGAGGTGACCTGCTCCCTAATTCTGTGCTCCTGGCCAAGTAGCGACCTACCATCTTCTGGCATCGCACGGCTGAGGGTTTTCCCCATCCTCAGCCATGACACTGTAGCATATGCAAGGTGGAATTCCAGCAAGATGGAAACTTTGCAGACCAAGTTGTGCAAAGGTATACTGTTCTGTAGCTGGCATGTTTAGGAGGGCCTTCTTAGCCACACAGGAACATCGGAAATGTGCAAATAGTCTCCTAGACATGGTGCTCACCTGCAAGCCATGATACTTTTTTTTAAAAAGAGTTCTTGAAAAATACATCTTTCTATTGTGACTGAGATAATAAGTGAGCCCTCTAGTCCAAAATGTCATTGTCTTTACCTCAATAATAACCTGTGACCTAGGGTAAGTGAGGGAAACTGTGTCCTGCTAATACTACTGGCTGGATGACTGTGCCATCTGTGCTTCTGCCGTTTTCAGTACTACAGCCACCACATTCTCAATTGGGGAAAACGTGGCAAGGGTCTTTATTTTCCATTTCCCCAACCGTTGTTACTCTGGTGTGTACCAAGCACTTTGTTCTGAAGCCTATTTAAACAGTGAGAAGTCACAGATTTAGTACACTGATTATTAAACAAGGAAATTTTGCTACAGGGTTAAAGGGAAAAAGAGGGGCAAGTGAACAACCCTTACGACCAAAATATACACTGATGTTGGCTCAGTAAATACGCTTATTTTTACTTTAGAAGTCTTTGCAACAGGTTTTTAGTGAAAAAAGCATAATTGTTAAATGTCTGCAGTAAAACCTACAGGTTTGTGGAAAGAGAAAGGCACTATTGTGCAACAGCTGCTGGCACCTATATGCGCTGATGCTGCCAAATACACTTATTGAAGACTGGAGAATATTTGCAACAGGTTTTTGGGGAAAAAAGGCTAGCTCCTGCACCATGAAAGAGTACTCAAACTCCAGCCCTGGCTGTAACAGACACACAATACACTGACTCACCCTATCCTATTCCTAATGATAAAATCTGACTTTCTATCAGTAATTCAATCTACCTAACTAAATATATCTTCCCAAATCCCTAGCACCTGTCCCTGAAATTTGTAATGAATCCAGTTCATTTAGAATCAATTCTCTCACCTCTATTATGCATATAGTACATATTTGTGTTTTGTTTGTCAAATTTGGTCCACTTACTTATGATACACTGAAAATGTCTTTAGTGGGTAGGCACTGGTGGAGTCTTTTCAAGACTGACCCACCTTACAGGGAGGGCACCAATCATCTCTTCTCCATGCCGCATGCACCTCCATAAACAGGTTGCACAACTTGTTGATGAATGTGGGTACAGGCTAAAACCATGAGTTACACTTGATGCACCTCTAAATCCTCACCATTATATGATACATTCATATATATGCCAGAAAAAGGGCATAGAAGCTTAATAAACATGGTGACAAATTTCTGTGTATTTACACCAAAAAACTGCTCTATATATATTAACAAAATTTCCCCACTATCCTACAATGTTATGAATAGTATGAAATGTTATTGGCTATGAAATTTATGTACAGATGCCAGATATTAATTTTTAGAATTTTTATTTGCATACATCTTTACTAGCAATGTTATAAGGCAAAACTAATCAAATGGAGATGTGTAGGTGTCTTATTTGGGTTACGTGCAGCACCATTTAAATGCTTATCTTTATTCTAAAATTCTAACAGCCCATCAACAATCTTCAAAAGATTTAATTAACAATGAAACGGACATGGACGCGATTAATGAAATGGAGCAAAAAGAAAACAAGGAGGAATATGTTAAGGAGTATGTGGAGAACAAGGTTTCAGACAGGATGCTGGAAGTGACTAATGAGTATTGCTTTTTAATCCCTGCTGACAATCCCTCAAGAACCTTTAAAACTGATGACCCTTGTTTGCAAGGTATGGAACAAGTGTCACATACATAGATAGCATGTAGGACCACTATGTGTTTTCCAGCTCTTTAGATTTAAATTATAATAATCATACTAATTTAGGAATATTAAACAAATGATGCATAAAATGTTTTTATCCATATATTACTGTAGGACATTATTATTTATAGAATTATTTTTATTATTTATGAAAAATTCAATTCGGCTGCTTTGGTGAATTTTGACAAGAATTCATCACAAATTCCTATGTTAAAACCCCATCATGATCTCGAAGTGACATCATCAGTAATCACGCTCAGGGCAGGTCCTTCAGCAGGTCTTTTCCACTCAAGAGAGGAGCAGACTGCCTCTGCATGAGCAAGTGGATGAGGTGAGTATTTTTTTGCCATTGTAGTTAAAGTGATTAATTACCACGAAGTGTGATGAAATTCCCCTTCGCAGGGAAATCTAATTTTTCTTAAACTTCAGATCGAATTCCGCTTCGGATGCTTCGAAACGCTCAACACTAATTATTTGTAGAGTTGAGCGGACACCTGGATGTTCGGGTTCGGCAGGTTCGGCCTGCCGACCCTAACTTGTGGGCACTAAAATGGCTCTAAAATAGTCCTGGAAAGGGCTAGAGGGCTGCAAAAGCCATCAAAGTGTGTATAAGAGCATGACAACCGTTCTGCAAACAAATGTGGATAGGGAAATGACTTAAAATAACATAAAATACAAAAAAATTTGATTTGTGTTATTTTTTATTTTTAAATTGGGGTATCCCTCAAAATATTGGGACATATAACAAAATAAAACAAAGAATAAGTGCACTTGAGTACAAGAATGGATGGTCGAGGCTGGTATAAATGTCTATTCTTCACAAGGTACGGACAAGTCCCGTGGGATCCATGCCTGGTTCATTTTAATAAACGTGAGCTTGTCCACATTGGCTGCGGCCTGTGATAATGCTCTCTGCCGTACTAAACACACGTTCACACAGCAGGGGTTCATTCACAGCAAAAGGGGGTTCATGTCACCCAGCAATAGAACAGAGGATTTTGAGAAATTTAGGCCCATGTCACCCAGGCACAGCAGGGGTTCATTCACAGCAAAAGGGGAATCATGTCACCCAGCAATACAACAGAGGATTTTGAGATATTTAGGCCCCAGTCACCCAGGCACAGCAGGGGTTCATTCACGGCAAAAGGGGGTTCATGTCACCCAGCGATATAACAGAGGATTTTGAGAGATTTAGGCCCCAGTCACCCAGGCACAGCAGGGGTTCATTCACGGCAAAACGGGGTTAATGTCACCCAGCAATAGAACAGAGAATTTTGAGAGATTTAGGCCCCTGTCACCCAGGCACAGCAGGGGTTAATTCACAGCAAAATGGGGTTCATGTCACCCAGCAATAGAACAGAGGATTTTGAGAAATTTAGGCCCCTGTCACCCAGGCACAGCAGGGGTTCATTCACGGCAAAAGGGGGTTCATGTCACCCAGCAATAGAACAGAGGATTTTGAAAGATTTAGGCCCCTGTAAGCAATGCAGAGCAGGGGTTCATTCACGGCAAAAGGGGGGTTCATGTCACCCAGCAATAGAACAGAGGATTTTGAGAGATTTAGGCCCCTGTCACCCAGGCACAGCAGGGGTTCATTCACGGCAAAAGGGGGTTCATGTCACCCAGCAATAGAACAGAGGATTTTGAAAGATTTAGGCCCCTGTAAGCAATGCAGAGCAGGGGTTCATTCACGGCAAAAGGGGGTTCATGTCACCCAGCAATACAACAGAGGATTTTGAGAGATTTAGGCCCCTGTCACCCAGGCACAGCAGGGGTTCATTCACGGCAAAAGGGGGATCATGTCACCCAGCAATACAACAGAGGATTTTGAGATATTTAGGCCCCAGTCACCCAGGCACAGCAGGGGTTCATTTACGGCAAAAGGGGGTTCATGTCACCCAGCAATACAACAGAGGATTTTGAGAGATTTAGGCCCCTGTCACCCAGGCACAGCAGGGGTTCATTCACGGCAAAAGGGGGATCATGTCACCCAGCAATAGAACAGAGGATTTTGAGAGATTTAGACCCCTGTCAGCAATGCAGAGCAGGGGTTCATCCACGGCAAAAGGGGGGTTCATGTCACCCAGCAATACAACAGAGGATTTTGAGAGATTTAGGCCCCTGTCACCCAGGCACAGCAGGGGTTCATTCACGGCAAAAGGGGGGATCATGTCACCCAGCAATAGAACAGAGGATTTTGAGAGATTTAGGCCCCTGTCAGCAATGCAGAGCAGGGGTTCATTCACGGCAAAGGGGGATCATGTCACCCAGCAATACAACAGAGGATTTTGAGAGATTTAGGCCCCTGTCAGCAATACAGAGCAGGGGTTCATTCACGGCAAAATGGGATACATGTCACCCAGCAATAGAACAGAGGATTTTGAGAGATTTAGGCCCCTGTCAGCAATGCAGAGCAGGGGTTCATTCACGGCAAAAGGGGGTTAATGTCACCCAGCAATACAACAGAAGATTTTGAGAGATTTAGGCCCCAGTCACCCAGGCACAGCAGGGGTTCATTCACGGCAAAAGGGGGTTCATGTCACCCAGCAATACAACAGAGGATTTTGAAAGATTTAGGCCCCTGTCACCCAGGCACAGCAGAGGTTCAATCAGGGCAAAATGGGGATCATGTCACCCAGCAATAAAACAGATGATTTTGAGAGATTTAGGCCCCTGTCAGCAATGCAGAGCAGGGGTTCATTCACGGCAAAAGGGGTTCATGTCACCCAGCAATACAACAGAGGATTTTGAGAGATTTAGGCCCCTGTCACCCAGGCACAGCAGGGGTTCATTCACGGCAAAAGGGGGTTCATGTCACCCAGCAATAGAACAGAGGATTTTGAGAGATTTAGGCCCCTGTCAGCAATGCAGAGCAGGGGTTCATTCACGGCAAAAGGGGTTTCATGTCACCCAGCAATACAACAGAGGATTTTGAGAGATTTAGTCCCGTGTCACTCAGGCACAGCAGGGGTTCATTCACGGCAAAAGTGGTTTCATGTCACCCAGCAATACAACAGAGGATTTTGAGAGATTTAGGCCCCTGTCACCCAGGCACAGCAGAGGTTTGTATACGCCAAAAATGGTAAAATGTCACCCGACAATTGAAAATAAGAATTTTTTCAATTTAGGGCACTAAAATTGGCACTTTTTTGCATTAAAATGGCTCTAAAATAGTCCTTGAAAAGGCTAGAGGGATGTAAAAGGCAGTAAAATGTGCTTAAGAGCATGGCAACTGCTCTGCAAACAAATGTGGATAGGGAAATAACTTAAAATAAAATAAAATAACTAAAAATTACAAATTATTAACCTGCAACTCAGAGAAGGAGGTGGATATGGAGTCGGAGGTTGAGGAGGCAGCAATGAAGGAGGAGGAGGTAGCCAACAATGTTTATTTTTTTTTTTATTGGGGTAGGCCCCCAAAATATTGGGACAAATAAAAAAAAAAGAGAAAACGAATCATTGCACTTGACTTGAGTACAAGAATGTATGTTTGATGGTGGTATAAATGTCTATTCTGCACAAGGTACAGACAAGTCTTGTGGGATCCAAGCCTAGTTCATTTTAATGAACGTGAGCTTGTCCACGTTGGCTGTGGACAGGCGACTGCGTCTGTCTGTAATGATGCCTCCTGCCGTGCTAAATACACGTTCAGAGAGTACACTCGCTGAAGGGCAGGCCAGCACCTCCAAGGCATACAGGGAAAGCTCTGGCCATGTGGACAATTTGGAGACCCAGAAGTTGAATGGGGCAGAACCATCAGTCAGTACGTGTAGTCGTGTGCACAGGTACTGTTCCACCATGTTGTTCAAATGCTGCCTCCTGCTAACACGCTCCATATCAGCAGTTGGGTCAGGTTGTTGCGGCGAGGTGACAAAGCTTTTCCACATGTTGGCCATGCTAACCCTGCCTTCTAAGGTGATGGCGCTGACACAGCTGCGTTGGCGACCTCTTTCTCCTCCCCTGCCTTCGACTTGTGCTGCCACTTTTCCCCCGGCGTCAGTCGGGAATGCTCTCAGGAGCGCGTCTACCAGCGTGCGCCTGTAGTCGCGCATCATCCGATCACGCTCCAGTGAGGGAATTAAAGACGGTACATTGTCTTTGTAATGGGGATCCAGCAGGGTGGCCACCCAGTAGTCAGCACACGTTAAAATGTGGGCAACTCTGCAGTCGTTGTGCAGGCGCTGCAGCATGTAGTCGCTCATGTGTGCCAGGCTGCCCAGAAGTAAGGACAAGCTGTCTTCTGTGGGAGGCGTATCGTCTGCATCCTCCGTATCCCCCCAGCCACGCACCAGTGATGGGCCCGAGCTGCGTTGGATGCCACCCCGCTGTGAACATGCTTCATCCCCATCCTCCTCATCCTCCTCATCCTCCAGTAGTGGGCCCAGGCTGTCCAAATTTGTACCTGGCCTCTGCTGTTGCAAAAATCCTCTTTCTGAGCCACTTCTAAAAGACTGGCCTGAAAGTGTTAGAGATGACCCCTCTTCCTCCTCCTCGTCCTGGGCCACATCCTCTTCCATCATCGCCCTAAGTGTTTTCTCAAGGAGACATAGAAGTGGTATTGTAACGCAAATAACGGCGTCATCGCCACTGGCCATGTTGGTGGAGTACTCGAAACAGTCTTGGTGGTGAAGTGGTGCTGTTCCGCAGTGTGACTCACCCATGCGTGCTGCAGCTGAAACTCCGCTATGGCCTGCTGCTGCTCGCACAGTCTCTCCAGCATGTGCAAGGTGGAGTTCCAACTGGTGGGCACCTCGCATATGAGGCGGTGAGTGGGAAGGCCGAAGTTACGCTGTAGAGCAGACAGCCGAGTGGCGGCAGGATGAGAACGCCGGAAGCGCGCACAGACGGCCCGCACTTTATGCAGCAGCTCTGACATGTCGGGGTAGTTGTGAATTAATTTCTGCACCACCAAATTCAGCACATGCGCCAGCCAAGGGATGTGCGCCAAACCGGCTAGTCCCAGAGCTGCAACGAGATTTCTCCCATTATCGCACACCACCAGGCCGGGCTTGAGGCTCACTGGCAGCAACCACTCGTCGGTCTGTTGTTCTATACCACGCCACAACTCCTGCGCGGTGTGGGGCCTGTCCCCCAAACGCATCAGTTTCAGAACGGCCTGCTGACGTTTACCCCTGGCTGTGCTGAAGTTGGTGGTGAAGGTCTGTCGCTGACCGGATAAGGAGGTGGTAGAAGAGGAGGAGGAAGCCGAGTAGGAAGAGGAGGCAACAGGAGGCAAAGAATGATGCCCTGCGATCCTTGGCGGCGGAAGGACGTGCGCCAAACAGCTCTCAAAGGTTTGTGAGATGGAGAGCTGAACGCTTCCGTGTGACATGGTGAGATGCTTAGTGACGGAGGTGGTGTTGATGGTGGCACATCCTCTGTTTGCTGGGCGGCAGGTGCCAACATTTCTCCAGAGGAGGAGGAAGAGGCCGAGGCAGCAGCAGAAGAGGGAGCAGGAGGGGCCTGAGCCCTTTCTTGGTTTTGAAGGTGCTTACTCCACTGCAGCCCGTGTCTCGCATGTAGATGCCTGGTCATGCAGGTTGTGCTAAGGTTCAGAACGTTAATGTCTCGCTTCAGGCTCTGATGGCACAGCGTGCAAACCACTCTGGTCTTGTCATCAGCACATTGTGTGAAGAAGTGCCATGCCAGGGAACTCCTTGAAGCTGCCTTTGGTCTGCTTTTGCACCCTGCTCCCGCTTTTGCTACGCTGTTGGCTCGGTCTCACCACTGCCTCTTCCTCCAAACTCTGAAAGTCAGTGGCACGACCTTCATTCCATGTAGGGTCTAGGACCTCATCGTCCCCTGCATCGTCTTCCACCCAGTCTTCCTCCCTGACCTCCTTTTCCGTCTGCACACTGCAGAATAACGCTGCACTTGGCACCTGTGTTTCGTCATCATCAGAGATGTGCTGAGGTGGTATTTCCATGTCCTCATCAGGAAACATAAGTGGCTGTGCGTCAGTGCATTCTATGTCTTCCATCCCTGGGGAAGGGCTAGGTGGATGCCCTTGGGAAACCCTGCCAGCAGAGTCTTCAAACAGCATAAGAGACTGCTGCATGACTTGAGGCTCAGACAGGTTCCCCGATATGCACGGGGGTCATGTGACAGACTGATGGGCATGGGTTTCAGGCGCCACCTGTGCGCTTTCTGCAGAAGACTGGGTGGGAGATAATGTGAACGTGCTGGATCCACTGTCGGCCACCCAATTGACTAGCGCCTGTACTTGCTCAGGCCTTACCATCCTTAGAACGGCATTAGGCCCGACCAAATATCGCTGTAGATTCTGGTGGCTACTGGGACCTGAGGTAGTAGTTTCAGTAGGACGTGTAGCTGTGGCAGAACGGCCACATCCTCTCCCTGCACCAAAGGCTCCACCAACACCACCACCACGACCATGAGTGCGTCCCTTATTAGATGTGCCTCATAGTTAGCGTTCACAAAGCAAAGTAAAAAGTGGTTAAGTATGGTGAAAATAATTAACCGCCAATATAAACCCTGATGTAGGGTATTGCACTCTATATTATTTTTTAAACTCTATATGACAGCGGTATTTGTGGCCTAAATGTGACACTCACTTATGCATGTCTTATCCCAGATGTGCAGTATATCGGAGGGTTTTTTCACCCCAGTAACCAAAAGCCGTATTTCTGGCCTAAATGTGACAGTCACTGATGCTTGTCTAATCCCAGATGTGCATTATATTAGAGGCTTTTTTCATTCCAGTATGCCAAAGCCGTATTTCTGTCCAAAATGTGACAGTGACTTATGCACGTGTAATCCCAGATGTGCAGTATATTAGAGGGTTTTTTCACCCTAACCAAAAAGCTGTATTTCTGTCCAAAATGTGACAGTGACTTATGCACGTGTAATCCCAGATGTGCAGTATATTAGAGGGTTTTTTCACCCTAACCAAAAAGCTGTATTTCTGTCCAAAATGTGACAGTGACTTATGCTGTGTAATCCCAGATGTGCAGTATATTAGAGGGTTTTTTCACCCTAACCAAAAAGCTGTATTTCTGTCCAAAATGTGACAGTGACTTATGCACGTGTAATCCCAGATGTGCAGTATATTAGATGTTTTTTTCACCCTAACCAAAAAGCCTTATTTCTGTCCAAAATGTGACAGTGACTTATGCACGTGTAATCCCAGATGTGCAGTATATTAGAGTTTTTTTTTCACCCTAACCAAAAAGCTGTATTTCTGTCCTAAATGTGACAGTCACTTATGCACGTGTAATCCCAGATGTGCAGTATATTAGAGGGTTTTTTCACCCTAACCAAAAAGCTGTATTTCTGTCCTAAATGTGACAGTGACTTATGCACGTGTAATCCCAGATGTGCAGTATATTAGAGGGTTTTTTCACCCTAACCAAAAAGCTGTATTTCTATCCCAAATGTGACAGTCACTTATGCTTTTCTAATCCCAGATGTGCAGTATATTAGAGGGTTTTTTCACCCCAGTATGCCAAAGCTGTATTTCTGGACTTGCAGATACCCTATGCTGGTGCACTATCGTTGCATAAAATTGCTGCCGATCATGTATTGATATTGACTAACTGAAGAAAAAAAAGTTCGTTTTCAGCAGTAGTTGGCTCAAGGCAGGCTTAAAAAAATTGTGCACTGCACCCACAAAACACTTTTTCTGTAGATCGCTGAGTACATAAACCAGTTCTTGATAAGATTTCTCCCTGATCTCTCCCTTTACAGCAGCCGCAGCCTCTCCCTACACTAATACGAGCAGAGTGACGGGCGGCGCTACGTGACTCTAGCTTAAATAGAGGCTGGGTCACATGCTTGTAGTTGGCCAATCACAGCCATGCCAATAGTAGGCATGGCTGTGATGGCCTTTTGGGGCAAGTAGTATGACGCTTGTTGATTGGCTGCTTTGCAGCCTTTCAAAAAGCGCCATAAAAATCGCCGAACACTGAACCCGAACTTTTACGTAAAGGTTCGGATCCGGGTGCCGAAAACCCTAAAGTTCGGTACGAACCCGAACTTTACAGTTCGGGTTCGATCAACTCTAATTATTTGTACTAACTATATAACGGAAAAGCGACAGCCTTTCAGTACTAATATTTGGGACTTTGATACCCTCTGTACTGTAAAATCTTGAATCTTATGCAGCAAGCCTTTGAGGGAAAAAATGGGAGTAGTGGTAGAGGCAGTGATGGTGGCAGTAGTAATCACGGTAGCAGTCCTCACTCAGGCACTCCTTGGCCCATCCAAAAAGAAAAAGAATAGGAGGTGGCACCCACCATCGTAATCCAAATAATTCATCTCTTTATTTCTTCCCACATATACATGGATTGTACAAAACAGGTAGGGGCAGACAAACATCACATATCACACAGACTTTCATGCTCCTGTGCTTCCTTAGGCCACTAACTATTAGTTGTTATTTAAAGTTGAGCACCGCAAGCAGCATCGAGTGGGCCCATTTGTTGGTGGCGTATTACCCCAACACTAAGATTAAACAAGGGAAGCTAGTAGTGCCACCCCATCTGTTTCTTTTTGAGTATATGCTTCTTGGCCCATGTAGTGAAGGGGAGGTGCACCCTTTCTTTTTCTTCAGGCGCACCCTGGTTTGGGGTCTCCAGTCTGGTGGCAGGTGGGGTGCCGTTGGTGTCAGTGGGTTTTTTCAGGTGCAAGGCATGGCTCCTATGAGATTGGCTCCACTTGGTCTTCTGACCAATCTCTGGTTATCAAAACCTCCATTTCAGCCTCCATTGCCATCTTGCTGTGCACCATGATAGTCTTTGAGAGTGATGGCATGAGGTCAATGGAACACTTTTTTTTTCTGGACATCTGGCTCAATGCCCAGTGTCATGCAAATGCCTTCTGATGGTTTGCATAGACACTGTTTGCCGCTCTAGGCTCACTATGTGTCATTCTTCTAATCAGATAATCTGTCTATGCAGAGCTTAGCATCTGTGCATCTCTTGCTGTCATTCCAGTTCATCGCTGTTTCCCAAACCTCTGGGACTCACAGCATTGAACAGTGCTGACATCTTGGCCTAGCCAAGTAGAGATCTGCTGCAGTGGCCTAGGTCTCTGCTGCAGTAACCTAGGTCTCTTAGTTCAAGGATTCTGTCCCTCTCAGTTTGCGACAAATGGCGAAACTGGAGGCATAGTAAAGTAATTCCACAAGACTTTAAGCTCTGTAACAGAGACAGCATTAGTAATGTCAAAGTGACAGTGATATATATATATAAAAAAAAAGGAAAAAATCCAGCGGGGGCACCAACCAAGGTTTGGGTGCAAGGTCCAGCGCAGGGTAACGGCTATACCCAATATTGTAGAGACGAAGAAAGTAGGACTGCACTCCAGAATAATGGTGAAATAAAGTGTTTAATCACCCATAGTATGGCAAACTTGCGACGTTTCGGCTCACAAGAGCCTTCCTCAAGCCTTGAGCCGAAACGTCGCAAGTTTGCCATACTATGGGTGATTCAACACTTTATTTCACCATTATTCTGGAGTGCAGTCCTACTTTCTTCGTCTCTCTCTCTCTCTATATATATATATATATATATATATATATATATAAATATGTATATATATATATACAGTGCCTTGCAAAATGATTCACTACCCTTGACTTTTCTCGTGTTTTGGTGCCTCACAACCTGGAATTAACATGGATTGTTTGAGGATTTGCAGAATTTAATTTACAGAACATACCCACAACTTTGAAGATGTTTTTTTTTTTTTTATTGTGAAGCAAACAACAAATAGGACAAAATAACAGAAAAAGTCAATGTGCATAACTATTCACCCCACTAAAGTCAATACTTTGTAGAGCCACCTTTTGCGGCAATCACAGCTCCAAGTCGCTTTGGATAAGTCTCTATGAGCTTGCCACATCTTACCACTAAGATTTTTGCCCATTCCCCCTGCAAAACTGCTCCAGCTCCTTCAAGTTGGATGGTTTGAGCTTGTGAACAGCAAGTCTGACCACAGATTTTCTATTGGATTGAGATCTGAGCTTTGACTAGGCCATTTGCATGTTTCCCCTTAAACCACTCAAGTGTTGCTTTAGCAGTGTGTTTGGGGTCATTGTCCTGCTGGATAGTGATCAGCGGCAGGGGCTATATTCGAATTTGCTACATTTTACGAATATTTTGTAGAATATTTGTCATATATTCGCAAATTTTGAGAATTCGAGATCATATTATTAAATGCGATAAGTCGGCAATGTAAAAATCTCGTAATGTGAATTTGTAACGCTAAATACAGGCGTGGGTCACTTTGGCTACATTTTTCAAGCTGGTATAAGTTTCCTGAGACTGGAGAAAATGGTTGGCATGGCAGAACATTAGAATAGCTTAATATGCAGATATAGTCAAGTGCTCCAATATATTCGTGATTGCGCTAATCGGCAGTGATTAGAATACTTTTTCGCACTACGTGCAACTTCATATTTTAGCAGGTCTTACTACAGATTACTGATTGGTGCACTAAGTATTGTTTGCTGTTGTGCCATGTTCTTTCCATTTAGTTATGATAGATTTGATGGTGATCCTGGGGATCATCAAAGATTTGGAAAAATATTTATAACCTAACCCTGACTTGTACTTCTCAAAAACATTATCCATAACTGGTTTGGAGAGTTCCCTGGTCTTCATGGCAGTGTTTGGTTAGTGATGGCTCTTGCTTAGGTGTTGCAGCCTCTGGGGCCTTTCAAAAAAGGTGTGTATATGTAATGACAGATCATGTGACACTTAGATTGCACACTGGTGGACATCATTTTACTAATTATGTGACTTCTGAAGGCAATTGGTTGCACCAGAGCTTTTTATGGGCTTCCTAACAAAGGGGGTGAATACTTTTGCAAGGCACTGTATATATATATATATATATATATATATATATATATATAGTTATGGGAATACACATGGTAATGGGTGGTAACAGCCTGTTTAACCGCTTGTTGCCTGTTTAACCGCAGATGGTCAGTACTTACCTCTACAAGGACTGTTCTAAATGTCCTTGCAGAGTTTGCAGCTGTTTGCTGTTCCTACAGCTGCGGGACAGCAGTAAAGCACACTGAAACTGTTCACTAGAGAACTAGAGAACCTAAAGCTAAGGCACCTTCCCACTGGGGTAGGTGTCTAAAATACCAATGGATTGCCAGCCCTAGAGACAGGCTGGGAGGCCTTTAAAGACAAGCGAAGGCCATGGCCTGCAACAACCACATGGGTTGTTGGCAGCCATGCCCACTGCAGGTGGATCCCAACCACTGGCACAACAGGGAGAGAAGGGTAATTGACATGGTGCCCATGCCCATTCAAGCAGGTTGGCGATGGGTATGGGGCTCCACTGAAACACTGCTGATGCTGAAGTTTATGTGGTAAGGACACAAGGTATGTGCTGGAACAAGGGCATAGTCCAGGTATGACTGAACCTTGTTGTTCAGGCGGCGAGCATCCATCTGCTGATGTGTGTCAGGTTGGATCGGCGGTTGAAAAAACTGTTGCATCACATTCAGCAACTTGTGTTGACTGGTGCTAGTGCTACTCCTGTTGCTTATTGTATCAATTGTGGTGGCAGAGGAGACGAAGGCAGAGATGGGCCTCCTAGTCATGGGCAGTAGGTGTCTGTTTGGTGAAAGTTGTGGCAATCTGAGTACCGTACTCAGCATATCAATTCTCTGCATGTGAAGAATGGCTTTCTTGGCTTTCTTATAAACAGTAGCAAAATTACAACAGTTTTTTTTGGGTAAGACCCACATATATTGAGTGATCCGGCTTACTTCCCCTCTGGTGTGGTGCAGAAAACTCCTGAGGGGAACTGAAACTAGAACTGATCCCATAGTTTTTTATGGAATGGTTCATATACATCGATCACATCATTTATGACTCCAGATGTCAAATAGCGCCAGACACAAAAACTCTGCATTCAATGTATGGAAGCCGGATCTGTGCACTGAAGTGCAATACAGATATTTCAGTTGTGTTTGGCTCCTGTCTGAAAACAACTAGCCAGGCAAAACTGATACATGTGAAGCGGACCTAAGAAATACAGAATCAATTACACATCCTGTGCAATAACACACAAATTATGTTTTCAAAATGATGCCAACATAAAGTAGATATATGGGGAACGTTAAGGAATAAATATTTTATGAGGTATCACTTTCTGTTTTAAAAGCAAAGAAATTTAGAAAATTGAGAATTTTTCTACAATTTTGGTAATTAACTAATTATTTGATTTTGTTTGATAAATAAAGGTGAAATATATTGACTCAAATTTACAACTGTGATAAAGTACAATGTGTCATGAGAAGACAATCTCAGAATGGCTTGGATAAGTAAAAGTGTTCCAAAGTCATTACCACATAAAATGACACATGTCAGATTTGCAAAAAATGGCATGGGCAGGAAGGTGAAAACTGGCCCAGGATAGAAGGGGTTAACATCACTTATTCACCCATTCACACCTCCCTTTGATGGTCAGGTTTCTCAGTCAGTAGCCTGTAACTCGATATTCGCAGTATCCTTTCATGGGTGCATTGTGGATATCATACAGTAACCAGGTGAGTTCCTTTGTTTGTCTAAATACTGTAGATCCTCTGGATGATCCTCATAGGTGGCTGCTAAGGTTTAGACAGCATAAATCAAGAACACTAAACTGTCCCTCTCAGGCATGCTCAGACATGTTTCTGTTTCTCAGGAGACCCTAATGAGGTGCTTACCATGATGCACCGATTAATAAAAACATATCCAGAGCATATTTTGTAACTATCTTGGATTTGAGCCTTGTTGCCTACTGAAGATGTTGCTTAATTCACCAGTGGAGACGACCCTGGGCGAATATTTCATACATGGCTTCACATTAAGTTTATCGCATAGAGCCAGATAGGGCCTAATAGGGACACTGAGTGGGGTTGCTCTACAGAGGGACATAGTATGGACCCGCCTAACAGAGACCTTTGCTTTACATAGGGACAGAGTAGGGACCCGCCTAACAGGGACATTTTTTGGCATTTATTTATGTTGTTTAACCCTTAGAAGCCACTTATGATCACCCAGAATATTTATTTGAAAAAACAAAGGAAGAGCAAAGAACTCACATCATCCCTTGTTTCTGTATGATGTGCACAACGCACCCATGAAAGGATACTGCAGACAGCAAGTTGAACTACTGACTGTGAAGCCTGACCATTAACGGCAGGGATGAGTGGATAAATAACCACCTGTGCTAAACAAGAAATTTGGATATATAATTGTTGTTGGCTGTTAATAAGACAGTTAGTGTTGAGCGAGTGGAAGTTAACAAAGTGGACTTTGATCCAAATTTCAGGAAAAATTTGATTCGCCACAAAGCCAAATTTCCTAGGACTTCATGGTAACAAATACATTTTTCCTGAAATGGCAGTAAAAAACAAAAAATACATACTCCTCTCATCCATTTGCTCACGGAGAGGCTCTTGCGGCCATCTTGATTGAAGAAAAAGTGCCAAATCTCGTGTGCGCTGATGTGTGACGTCACCATGTCATCATGCTGGCAGGGCATGGTGACGTCATCAATGATGATGTCACCGCGCCTAGCCAGCAAGCAAATGGATGAGGCGAATATAATTTTTTTTGTTTTTAAGCCTTGATTAACCTCTGAAAGGCCTCAATGTGACTGGCATCTGAGGGTTTCAATGACGGGGGGGGGGGGGGGGGGTGATTGCCATTCCCCATCATTACACCAGCTACATACAATGGAATGTGATTTGTGACAAAGTTATTTGTAATGAGTTGAATTTCTTTATGAACTTCGGCAAGGCAGCCAAATCAAATTTTTGATAACTTCGCCCATGTCTAACGACAATGTAATTGGCCTTGATTTTTTTGAATCTACGATTTGGTGTTTTAATTTGGCTGAACTTTATTATTTTAACATTTTTATTAAAAATTAGATTTTAAATGCTACTGTTTTCCGTGACTAAAATGTAAGCCTGAAACTATCATTTAGTGCCTTGACTAATTCACTGACCGTTTTTGTAGTAAATGTAAAGTAATGGCTCAATAATCAGCTGTTCACCCTAATTAAAAGGCCAAGCTAGATGATAACCAACCCCAGATTCAAATGCGAGGCAGTTGCATAGCAATTGCCCAAATAAATTTAGTAACTAGGTAAACATGAAGCAACAGGGAGATCCTTGTTGCTCATAACAATAACTATATATTATAACATCTCTATAACCAGCATATATGGCAATGATTCCCACCCAGAGGGAATTGAGATGATCATTTGTGTACCCATATTTTTGCCTTAGCTAAGCTGACCACAGTAATGTCACAGCAATATTCACAGAGCTAACTTTGTAATTAAAAATATTAATAATAGAACATGCGTTTTTTTCTGTTTGCAATCTAATTTGAAACTTTATCCCAAAGTAAGGCAGACTTTTTATCGATGAATATGATCCACAAATCTTTAATTAACATTGTTTTCATGTGATGATATTGTATAACCAGGAAGATTTATTGGTTCCCACCGTTAGCTTATTTGACTTTTCTGACAAAAGCTTAAAACTTAATTAACTAGGAAATCCAATTTGTTTGAATGTTGTCCGTAGACAAGATAATATGGGATCAATATGGTTTATCACAGCCCTGGTGTTGCAATTCGATTCAGGATTTCCTTGATGTTCTGATGACAATCATTCCTTCTTTGACATCCTCACAAGTATTTTTTGTGATTTTTCTACAGGTCAAGCATATAGATTATGTGCTTATCAAGCAATGTCAGTAATGCATTTCTAATATTTGAATTAAGAGCTTAATGGCAAAGCCCAATAACCGGATTTATGGTGAGGCCATAAAAAAAAATCCATTCTATTCTATACAAAAAAGTGAAATTGCTGTGCTCACGCCCCCTACCCTCATCAAAGAATATCTTCAATGTAATGTTGTGAAAGAGGACCATTATTTGTCATTTAAATTATATATGTATTTTTGAGTTTAGGGCCATTATTTCTAAAATTTGTAGTTTGTGTCCCTTTCCCAATTCTGTTTTTGCATATGTGCCACATTTGAATGTTTCAGCTCATCAAACCGCTTTTTAATAGCAGAGAAAAAAATGTTATTTTCAATGATGATTTCCTTTATTGAAGGAAACATTCTGCTCTGACCTAACTGGTCCTATGTAAAATAGTTATTTGCCCCTTAGGTATGAAATAAACCAATAACCAAATTCAATTAGGTTTAGTTTCATAGTCTGTAGGATATCCACTTAACAGCTGGAGGGCCGCAGGTTTGGCATCCCTGTTTTAGGATAATATTCTGTGGACTGCATTCCACCATAAGAGCATCATATCAACAGTCAAAAATGGTGGGGGTAGTTTCATGGTCTGGGGCTGGTTTGCTTCTGCAGGATCTCAATACCATATCATAATTGATGGAACCATGAGTTTTGCTCTCTGTCAGAAAGGAAGAAGAATGTCCACCTATCAGATCATGGCCTAACACTTAATAACAGGTAATGCAGCAAGACAATGATCACAGACAAGCCAGTGAATCCCTGAATGGCTAAAAAGAAACAAAATTAATACTTTGGAGTGGCCGAGTCAAAGTCTTGATATTCATCCCATTGTCATGTTGTGGCAAGTCATTAAACTGGTAGTTCACCAAGATAAATGGAGCGATGGCATGCTTTTCCGGCCAGCTATTCCTTCCATTTCAGGGTTAGGACACCTTCCCCCATAGCAGATAACTTGTTATAACCGGAATTCTCCATTAATGTTATGGAATGTGCATGCAAATCATCAAGATCAGCTTCTGGCAGCTCCCTTTGTAATTGGCAACCAATAACATCTCAGATGTGTTCGATGGGAGACAAGTCCAGAGATGCTGCGAGCAACATGGGGCCTGGCATTGTCATGATGAAAAATGACTCCTGGGAAACCTTGGAGAAGTGGCCATACTAATGGTTATATGACCAAATCAATGAAATACCAAGCTGTTACTGTACCTGAAATGTAGACTAGAGGTATGTCAAAGTCCTGACTTCTATCCGATTGTCATGTTGTGGCAAGTCATTCAACTGGCAGTTCATGATCAAAAAACTCTCTAATGTATCAGAATGAAAACAATTCTGCAACAAACAGTGGACCAGAATTCCTCAACAGTGAATTAATAGACTCATTGCAAGTTTTCCCAAATGTTTATTTGCAATTGGTATTGCCAAGTATAGCACAATCAATTATTAGGGTTTAGAGGGGAAGTTACTTTTCACAATGGTGACATAACTTTTAAGTAAATCTTTATCATCAACAAGAGATGCATTTTGTGTTTACTTTTTGCCTTTATATTACATTTAAATTAAGGCCCCTTTACAGTGGCTGATCATTGGCTAGATAATTGCTAACAAACGTTTGTAGGAATGCTCGTTAAAAAATTATCTGCAGGTATAATGGTGCTAGCATTTACCCGATGAACGAGCAAAATAATAAATACACAGCACTGTAGGAGGTGTAGACAGAAAACAGTATATCCACTTGTGGTTAATTCAGTTGATTTAACATGATTTGGAAAGATACACTCCGTCTATACAAGGTCTCGCAGCTGGCAATGCATATCAGAGAAAAAACCAAGCCATGAGGAGAAAAGAGGTACCCATAGAGCCAGGATTGTGTGGAGGCACAGATTTAGAGAACGGTACTAAAATATTTCTGCTGCACTGAATGTACCCAAGAGCACAGAGGCCTCCATAATTTTTAAATGGAAGAAGTTTGGAACAACAAGCCATCCCACCAAACTAAGTAATCTGGGGAGAATGGCCTCGGTAAGAGAGGTGACCATGAGCCCAGTGGTCACTCTGCATGAGCTCAAAAGATACTGTGTGTAGATAGGAGAAACTTCCAGAAGGTCAACATCACTGCAGCACTCCACCAAGCAGATTGGCCAGAAAGAAGCGTAATTTCTGTAGGATCCAGGCACTGCTTATCATATACCCAAAACTAGGGATGAGCGAACCCGTGGAAGTTGGGGTTCGCCAGGTTCAGCCGAACTTCAGGTCAAAATTCGGGTTCGGGATCCGAACTTGACCTGAACTTGACCCCGAACCCGGACCCCATTAAAGTCAATGGGGACCCGAACTTCACTTTATTATTTTCCGTTATAACATTGTTATAACGGAAACAATAGCATTCTTAAGACAGAATGCTAAATAAAATGGCCATTGAGGGGCTAAAAATAATTTTAAAAAACTCACCTCTAGGGATGAGCGAACCCGAACTGTATAGTTCGGGTTCATACCGAATTTTGGGGTGTCCGTGACACGGACCCGAACCCGAACATTTTCGTAAAAGTCCGGGTTCGGGTTCGGTGTTCGGCGCTTTCTTGGCGCTTTTTGAAAGGCTGCAAAGCAGCCAATCAACAAGCGTCATACTACTTGCCCCAAGAGGCCATCACAGCCTTGCCTACGATTGGCATGGCTGTGATTGGCCAGTGCAGCATGTGACCCAGCCTCTATATAAGCTTGGGTCACGTAGCGCTGCACGTCACTCTGCTGATTCAAGCATAGGGAGAGGTTGCTGCTGCGACGTTAGGGCGAGATTAGGCAGATTAACTCCTCCAAAAGACTTCATTCTGTGATCGATCTGCAGCTGTGGATCATTGAAGTGCTAATATCGACTTGCTCACTTTTTTGAGGCTGCCCAGAGCGTTTTTAGATCACTTTTTTCTGGGGTGATCGGCGGCCATTTTGTGGCTTGTGGTGCGCCAGCACAAGCTATCACCAAGTGTATTTAACCATCAATAGTGTGGTTATTTTTTGCTATATCCTACATCAGCTGCAGGCTGAGCCTGTGTCACCGAAGTATATTTAACCATCAACAGTCTGGTTATTTTTTGGCCATATACTACATCAGCTGCAGGCTGAGCCTGTGTCACCGAAGTGCCTTTAACCATCAACAGTCTGGTTATTTTTTGGCCATATACTACATCTGGTGCAGGCTGAGCCTGTGTCACCCAAGTGCATTTAACCATCAATAGTGTGGTTATTTTTTAGCCATATACTACATCAGGGGCAAGTTGAGCCTGTCACCCAGCGCCTAAAAAATAGACCTGACATTGCTATTCAACCAAATTTGTACTGTTTTAGCTGGTCAAGTTATTTGTAGTGACCGTAAAAGCACACTTTTTGTTCTGGGTTGAAAAACTATTCCCAAATTTGCCATTCTCAAAATAACTAGTTTCTGCTATATGAGGCCTACTTGAAATCTATCCCAAAAAGGATATCTTACATTGAAGGTGCTGATAGTGTCATTCAGAAAAATTTAACACACACGCTACCGTGCAGATACAAGTCTAATTCTGTGATTAAACCTATACCTGTCACACAGCGCAAAAAAAAACAGGCCTCACATTTCTATTTAACCAAATCTGTACTGTTTTAGCTGGTCAAGTTATTTGTAGTGACCGTAAAAGCACACTTTTTGTTCTGGGTTGAAAAACTATTCCCAAATTTGATTTAGGGCTTGGGGTTACCCCGACAAGGTTTTGAGAGGGGCCTTTCAGAGAGCAACTAACACCTCCAGAGAGACTTTGCTTACTCCGAAGACCAGACAGGAGGGTGACAGGAAGGTGAGATTCATTACCACTTTTGACGGCTCTGCCAATGAATCAAGGGAGATTTTGGCACGACACTGGCCTATCCTACTTATGGATCCAGATGTCCGAGAAGTACTGCATGAACACCCACAGGTGACGTTTAGAAGAGGCCAAAGCCTTAAGGACTTATTGGTGCACAGTCATCTTGCACCACCAGCTAGACCAAGTACGTGGCTGAGTCGTCGCCCTGTGGGCTGTTTTAGATGCAGTGGCTGTGTGGCCTGTAGCAATATAGACCAAGGAAAAACCTTTCACAGTACCAATCTCCAACGCAGTTTTGACATTAAAGATTTCATCTCATGCAGAACTGTCGGTGTAATATATAAAATCACATGTATCTGCCAAAAAGAATACATTGGCAAGACTAAGCGCGAGCTACGTAGATGCATAGGAGAACACCTCCTGGATATTGAGAAGCGTCGCGACACCCCAGTGGCCCGCCATGTCTCTGATTTGCACCAAGGCAACCCTAAGGCCATTAGAGTCATGGGTATTGAGGCTGTCAGTCCCCCCAAAAGAGGGGGTGATTGGGACAAGATCATTTTACAACGTGAGTCACGGTGGATATTTCTTCTAAAGACTGTCGCACCAAATGGCCTTAACGAGCAGCTGAATTACAGCTGCTTTCTGTAGAATGATTTTCGGTCTTGTCACCGTCACCACCGGTCTTTGGGGTGGTATTTGACTAAACCATCACGTTTATGCATCAACTGTCATTCTTGAATGCATTTACTGTCACCTCCCTGTCATTATCAATTCATTATGCATATATATGTCTAGTATGAATTTTGTATGGGTATCACCCCCTAGTACCATTATTCTGCTTTGTCAGTTTCTAGATCAATAATCAATACTGGAAGATTGGAAATTGGCAAATGTCGTGCCCATTCACAAGAAAGGTAGTAGGGAGGAATCGAGCAACTATAGACCAGTGAGTCTGACATCAATAGTAGGCAAATTAATGGAAACCCTATTAAAGGATAGGATTGTGGAACATCTAAAATCCCATGGATTGCAAGATGAAAAACAACATGGGTTTACTTCAGGGAGATCATGTCAAACAAATCTTATAGATTTTTTTGACTGGGTGAATAAAATAATAGACGGTGGAGGTGCAGTAGACATCGCATATCTAGATTTTAGTAAGGCTTTTGACACTGTCCCACATAGAAGACTTATCAATAAACTGCAGTCATTGAGCATGGACTCCCATATTGTTGAGTGGATTAGGCAGTGGCTGAGTGACAGACAACAGAGGGTTGTAGTCAATGGAGAACATTCAAAACAAGGTAATGTTACCAGTGGGGTTCCACAGGGATCTGTACTGGGACCGATTTTGTTTAATATCTTCATAAGTGATATTGCAAAAGGCCTCGCTGGTAAGGTTTGTCTTTTTGCTGATGACACAAAGATATGTAACAGGGTTGATGTTCCTGGAGGGAAACGCCAAATGGAAAAGGATTTAGGAAAACTAGAAGAATGGTCAGAACTCTGGAAACTGAAATTTAATGTGGATAAGTGCAAGATAATGCACCTGGGGCGTAAAAACCCAAGGGCAGAATATAGAATATTTGACACAGTCCTGACCTCAGTATCTGAGGAAAGGGATTTAGGAGTAATTATTTCAGAAGACTTAAAGGTGGGAAGACAATGTAATAGAGCAGCACGAAATGCCAGCAGAATGCTTGGATGTATAGGGAGAGGTATAAGCAGTAGAAAGAGTGAAGTGCTTATGCCGCTGTACAGAACACTGGTGAGACCTCACTTGGAGTATTGTGCGCAGTACTGGAGGCCATATCTCCAGAAGGATATAGATACTCTAGAGAGAGTTCAGAGAAGAGCTACTAAACTAGTACATGGATTGCAGGATAAAACTTACCAGGAAAGGTTAAAGGACCTTAATATGTATAGCTTGGAAGAAAGAAGAGACAGAGGGGATATGATAGAAACTTTTAAATACATAAAGGGAATCAACTCGGTAAAGGAAGAGAGCATATTTAAAAGAAGAAAAACTACCACAAGAGGACACAGTTTTAAATTAGAGGGGCAAAGGTTTAAAAGTAATATAAGGAAGTATTACTTTACTGAGAGAGTAGTGGATGCATGGAATAGCCTTCCTGCAGAAGTGGTAGCTGCAAATACAGTGAAGGGGTTTAAGCATGCATGGGATAGGCATAAGGCCATCCTTCATATAAGATAGGGCCGGGGGCTATCCATAGTATTCAGTATATTGGGCAGACTAGATGGGCCAAATGGTTCTTATCTGCCGACACATTCTATGTTTCTATGTTTCTATGTTACTGACCAAGACCCTACATGAGATATTAATTTATCCTCCATGATCACCTGCTTTGACCTGTCTCCCCGTTTGTATCTCTATTCTTTAGCTGTACCTATCCAACATAGGATAAATGGCCACAAATATCTTTAAATTAGAACCGATTGTGGTTCATCATATTCAGCTGTACTCTCGTTTGTCCGATCGATTGTACTTTGCTGAATATTAAGAAGTAATCGACACTTGAATTGCTTCTCATTTCTTCTGCTGTTCTGTACAGCCTCCGCGATCTCGTGACATCCAATGCGAGCTCGCGCATGCGCAGGAGTGCGTTCTGTATCAGGCACTCTTTCTGCGCTCCAGGCCTCGTTTCCATTCCGTGATGAGCGCATGCGCTACGCTCACGTGCAGGCGGGTAAGCACGCTCATTGGCCTTTATTACCGACGGCAGTGGCGGGAATCGAGGTGTATTTAAACAAGGAGGGTACACCAGGTTAGTTGGCGTCCCATATGCAGTCACTCTCATCTGTATACTGCATTTGTCTTTAACCTCCTACCAATGAGGTAGCCCACATAGGGGCCAAATATCTTTGTGCACCTTATGACCATTTGACTGACCGTGTCAATTTTGGTCTGTAGGCTTGTCTGCTTTATCTAGGATTGACTTGCCTGTTTTCTCACCATCTCCCCTGATGAACTGCCCTTTGTCCCGGCAGCGAAACGTGCATGTAGGGATTTGAATATGCATATATAGGGACTTATAGTATTGTAGAACCAGGGACAGGTTCCGGACAGGGTCGTCCTTTTAAGGACGAGTGCCCTGTGGTCAGGTTGCTACCACACCTTTAGTATCAGGGTCTACGCTTAGACAGCTATAGGGTTCACTACAGGGACCCTACATGCACATGTCTGACTGCACCTATCTTTCTTTTCCCTGTGATTCATCCGACCATCCATACAGGATGAACTACCACTAAAACATCGTGTGGAGAAGCTTCAGACGACCTTCCCTGGGTACCGGTAGGACACACAAGTGCCGCCGTGCACTTCATATTTGATACCGGGATGACCATGGACCACTCTACATAGTGGTCTACACCTATATTCATCCCCTGTATACTAATTTTTGCACACTTTATTTAGGATTTTATTAAGCATATAATATTAAATGTTATGTTTTAGGATTATTCTTTCAGAATTTTTCCAAATTTGCCATTCTCAAAATTGTGGTGAACGGGAACAATGAGGAAAACATCTAATAAGAGACGCGGACGCGGACGTGGACATGGTCGTGGTGGTGTTAGTGGACCCTCTGGTGCTGGGAGAGGACGTGGCCGTTCTGCCACAGCCACACGTCCTAGTGAACCAACTACCTCAGGGCCCAGTAGCCAGCAGAATTTACAGCGATATTTGGTGGGGCCCAATGCCGTTCTAAGGATGGTAACGCCTGAGCAGGTACAGGCATTAGTCAATTGGGTGGCCGACAGTGGATCCAGCACGTTCACATTATCTCCCACCCAGTCTTCTGCAGAAAGCGCACAGATGGCGCATGAAAACCAAGCCCATCGGTCTGTCACATCACCCCCATGCATATCAGGGAAACTGTCTGAGCCTCAAGTTATGCAGCAGTCTCTTATGCTGTTTGAAGACTCTGCTGCCAGGGTTTCCCAAGGGCATCCACCTAGCCCTTCCCCAGGGGTGGAAGAGATAGAATGCACTAACGCACAACCACTTATTTTTCCTGATGATGAGGACATGGGAATACCACCTCAGCACGTCTCTGATGATGACGAAACACAGGTGCCAACTGCTGCGTCTTTCTGCAGTGTGCAGACTGAACAGGAGGTCAGGGATCAAGACTGGGTGGAAGACGATGCAGGGGACGATGAGGTCCTAGACCCCACATGGAATGAAGGTCGTGCCACTGACTTTCAGAGTTCGGAGGAAGAGGCAGTGGTGAGACCGAGCCAACAGCGTAGCAAAAGAGGGAGCAGTGGGCAAAATCAGAACACCCGCCGCCAAGAGACTCCGCCTGCTACTGACCGCCGCCATCTGGGACCGAGCACCCCAAAGGCAGCTTCAAGGAGTTCCCTGGCATGGCACTTCTTCAAACAATGTGCTGACGACAAGACCCGAGTGGTTTGCGCGCTTTGCCATCAGAGCCTGAAGCGAGGCATTAACGTTCTGAACCTTAGCACAACCTGCATCACCAGGCACCTGCATGCAAAGCATGAACTGCAGTGGAGTAAACACCTTAAAAACAAGGAACTCACTCAGGCTCCCCCTGCTACCTCTTCTGCTGCTGCCACCGCCTCGGCCTCTTCTGCTGCTGCCGCCGCCTCGGCCTCTTCCTCCGCCTCTGGAGGAACGTTGGCACCTGCCGCCCAGCAAACATGGGATGTACCACCAACACCACCACCTGCGTTCATCAAGAATCTCAACCATGTCACACGGCAGCGTTCAGCTCTCCATCTCACAAACATTTTAGAGAAAGCGTAAATTCCCACCTAGCCACCCTCGATCCCTGGCCCTGATTGCCAGCATTTCTAAACTACTGGCCTATGAAATGCTGTCATTTAGGCTGGTGGACACACCAAGTGTCCGATAAAATCAAGTGTGCACTACGCAACGCCATCTGTGGAAAGGTCCACCTAACCACAGATACGTGGACCAGTAAGCACGGTCAGGGACGCTATATCTCCCTAACTGCACACTGGGTAAATGTAGTGGCTGGGCCCCAGGCGGAGAGCTGTTTGGCGCACGTCCTTCCGCCGCCAAGGATCGCAGGGCAACATTCTTTGCCTGCTGTCTCCTCCTCCTCCTACTCAGCTTCCTCCTCCTCTTCTTCCACCTGCTCATCCAGTCAGCCACACACCTTCACCACCAACTTCAGCACAGCCCGGGGTAAACGTCAGCAGGCCGTTCTGAAACTCATATGTTTGGGGGACAGGCCCCACACTGCACAGGAGTTGTGGCGGGGTATAGAACAACAGACCGACGAGTGGTTGCTGCCGGTGAGCCTCAAGCCCGGCCTGGTGGTGCGCGATAATGGGCGAAATCTCGTTGCAGCTCTGGGACTAGCCGGTTTGACGCACATCCCTTGCCTGGCGCATGTGCTGAATTTGGTGGTGCAGAAGTTCATTCGCAACTACCCCGACATGTCAGAGCTGCTGCATAAAGTGCGGGCCGTCTGTTCGCGCTTCCGGCGTTCACACCCTGCCGCTGCTCGCCTGTCTGCGCTACAGCGTAACTTTGGCCTTCCCGCTCACCGCCTCATATGCGACGTGCCCACCAGGTGGAACTCCACCTTGCATATGCTGGACAGACTGTGCGAGCAGCAGCAGGCCATAGTGGAGTTTCAGCTGTAGCACGCACGGGTCAGTCGCACTGCGGATCAGACCCACTTCACCACCAATGACTGGGCCTCCATGCGAGACCTGTGTGCCCTGTTGCGCTGTTTCGAGTACTCCACCAACATGGCCAGTGGCGATGACGCCGTTATCAGCGTTACAATACCACTTCTATGTCTCCTTGAGAAAACACTTAGGGCGATCATGGAAGAGGAGGTGGCCCAGGAGGAAGAGGAGGAAGAGGGGTCATTTTTAGCACTTCCAGGCCAGTCTCTTCGAAGTGACTCAGAGGGAGGTTTTTTGCAACAGCAGAGGCCAGGTACAAATGTGGCCAGACAGGGCCCACTACTGGAGGACGAGGAGGACGAGGATGAGGAGGAGGTGGAGGAGGATGAGGATGAAGCATGTTCACAGCGGGGTGGCACCCAAAGCAGCTCGGGCCCATTACTGGTGCGTGGCTGGGGGGAAACACAGGACGATGACGATACGCCTCCCACAGAGGACAGCTTGTCCTTACCTCTGGGCAGCCTGGCACACATGAGCGACTACATGCTGCAGTGCCTGCGCAATGACAGCAGAGTTGCCCACATTTTAACGTGTAGGGACTACTGGGTTGCCACCCTGCTGGATCCCTGGTACAAAGACAATGTGCCCACCTTACTTCAGGCACTGGAGCGTGATAGGAAGATGCGCGAGTACAAGCGCACGTTGGTAGACGCGCTACTGAGAGCATTCCCAAATGTCACAGGGGAACCAGTGGAAGCCCAAGGCGAAGGCAGAGGAGGAGCAAGAGGTCGCCAACGCAGCTGTGTCACGCCCAGCTCCTCTGAGGGCAGGGTTAGCATGGCAGAGATGTGGAAAAGTTTTGTCACCACGCCACAGCTAACTGCACCACCACCTGATACGGAACGTGTTAGCAGGAGGCAACATTTCACTAACATGGTGGAACAGTACCTGTGCACACCCCTCCACGTACTGACTGATGGTTCGGCCCCATTCAACTTCTGGGTCTCCAAATTGTCCACGTGGCCAGAGCTAGCCTTTTATGCCTTGGAGGTGCTGGCCTGCCCGGCGGCCAGCGTTTTGTCTGAACGTGTATTCAGCACGGCAGGGGGCGTCATTACAGACAAACGCAGCCGCCTGTCTACAGCCAATGTGGACAAGCTGACGTTCATAAAAATGAACCAGGCATGGATCCCACAGGACCTGTCCATCCCTTGTGCAGATTAGATATTAACTACCTCCCCTTAACAATACATTATTCTACTCCAGGGCACTTCCTCATTCAATACTATTTTTATTTTCATTTTACCATTATATTGCGGGGCAACCCAAAGTTGAATGAACCTCTCCTCTGTCTGTGTGCCGGGGCCTAAATGTGTAACAGTGGCCTGTTCCAGTGGTGGGTGACGTGAAGCCTGATTCTCTGCTATGACATGAAGACAGATTCTGTGCTGACATAAGGCCAGATTCTCTGTTACGGGACCTCTCTCCTCTGCCTGGGTGCCTGGGCCTAAATATGTGACAGTGGCCTGTTCCAGTGGTGGGTGACGTGAAGCCCTTTTTCTCTGCTATGACATGAAGACAGATTCTGTGCTGACATAAGGCCAGATTCTCTGTTACGGGACCTCTCTCCTCTGCCTGGGTGCCTGGGCCTAAATATGTGACAGTGGCCTGTTCCAGTGGTGGGTGACGTGAAGCCCTTTTTCTCTGCTATGACATGAAGACAGATTCTGTGCTGACATAAGGCCAGATTCTCTGTTACGGGACCTCTCTCCTCTGTCTGGGTGCCGGGGCCTAAATATGTGACAGTGGCCTGTTCCAGTGGTGGGTGACGTGAAGCCTGATTCTCTGCTATGACATGAAGACAGATTCTATGCTGACATAAGGCCAGATTCTCTGTTACGGGACCTCTCTCCTCTGCCTGGGCCTAAATATGTGACAGTGGCCTGTTCCAGTGGTTGGTGACGTGAAGCCTGATTCTCTGCTATGACATGAAGACAGATTCTGTGCTGACATAAGGCCAGATTCTCTGTTACGGGACCTCTCTCCTCTGCCTGGGTGCCTGAGCCTAAATATGTGACAGTGGCCTGTTCCAGTGGTGGGTGACGTGAAGCCTGTCTCTCTGCTATGACATGAAGACAGATTCTGTGCTGACATAAGGCCAGATTCTCTGTTACGGGACCTCTCTCCTCTGCCTGGGTGCCTGGGCCTAAATATGTGACAGTGGCCTGTTCCAGTGGTGGGTGACGTGAAGCCTGATTCTCTGCTATGACATGAAGACTGATTCTGCGCTGACAAAAGGCCAGATTCTCTGTTACGGGACCTCTCTCCTCTGTCTGGGTGCCGGGGCCTAAATATGTGACAGTGGCCTGTTCCAGTGGTGGGTGACGTGAAGCCTGATTCTCTGCTATGACATGAAAACAGATTCTGTGCTGACATAAGGCCAGATTCTCTGTTACGGGACCTCTCTCCTCTGCCTGGGTGCCTGGGCCTAAATATGTGACAGTGGCCTGTTCCAGTGGTGGGTGACGTGAAGCCTGATTCTCTGCTATGACATGAAGACAGATTATGTGCTGACATAAGGCCAGATTCTCTGTTACGGGACCTCTCTCCTCTGCCTGGGTGCCTCGGCCTAAATATGTGACAGTGGCCTGTTCCAGTGGTGAGTGACGTGAAGCCTGATTCTCTGCTATGACATGAAGACAGATTCTGTGCTGACATAAGGCCAGATTCTCTGTTACGGGACCTCTCTCCTCTGCCTGAGCCTAAATATGTGACAGTGGCCTGTTCCAGTGGTGGGTGACGTGAAGCCTGATTCTCTGCTATGACATGAAGACAGATTCTGTGCTGACATAAGGCCAGATTCTCTGTTACGGGACCTCTCTCCTCTGCCTGGGCCTAAATATGTGACAGTGGCCTGTTCCAGTGGTGGGTGACGTGAAGCCTGATTCTCTGCTATGACATGAAGACAGATTCTGTGCTGACATAAGGCCAGATTCTCTGTTACGGGACCTCTCTCCTCTGCCTGGGTGCCTGGGCCTAAATATGTGACAGTGGCCTGTTCCAGTGGTGGGTGACGTGAAGCCTGATTCTCTGCTATGACATGAAGACTGATTCTGCGCTGACATAAGGCCAGATTCTCTGTTACGGGACCTCTCTCCTCTGTCTGGGTGCCGGGGCCTAAATATGTGACAGTGGCCTGTTCCAGTGGTGTGTGACGTGAAGCCTGATTCTCTGCTATGACATGAAGACAGATTCTGTGCTGACATAAGGCCAGATTCTCTGTTACGGGACCTCTCTCCTCTGCCTGGGTGCCTGGGCCTAAATATGTGACAGTGGCCTGTTCCAGTGGTGGGTGACGTGAAGCCTGATTCTCTGCTATGACATGAAGACAGATTCTGTGCTGACATAAGGCCAGATTCTCTGTTATGGGACCTCTCTCCTCTGCCTGGGCCTAAATATGTGACAGTGGCCTGTTCCAGTGGTGGGTGACGTGAAGCCTGATTCTCTGCTATGACATGAAGACAGATTCTGTGCTGACATAAGGCCAGATTCTCTGTTACGGGACCTCTCTCCTCTGCCTGGGTGCCTGGGCCTAAATATGTGACAGTGGCCTGTTCCAGTGGTGGGTGACGTGAAGCCTGATTCTCTGCTATGACATGAAGACAGATTCTGTGCTGACATAAGGCCAGATTCTCTGTTATGGGACCTCTCTCCTCTGCCTGGGCCTAAATATGTGACAGTGGCCTGTTCCAGTGGTGGGTGACGTGAAGCCTGATTCTCTGCTATGACATGAAGACAGATTCTGTGCTGACATAAGGCCAGATTCTCTGTTACGGGACCTCTCTCCTCTGCCTGGGTGCCTGGGCCTAAATATGTGACAGTGGCCTGTTCCAGTGGTGGGTGACGTGAAGCCTGATTCTCTGCTATGACATGAAGACAGATTCTGTGCTGACATAAGGCCAGATTCTCTGTTACGGGACCTCTCTCCTCTGCCTGGGCCTAAATATGTGACAGTGGCCTGTTCCAGTGGTGGGTGACGTGAAGCCTGATTCTCTGCTATGACATGAAGACAGATTCTGTGCTGACATAAGGCCAGATTCTCTGTTACGGGACCTCTCTCCTCTGCCTGGGTGCCTGGGCCTAAATATGTGACAGTGGCCTGTTCCAGTGGTGGGTGACGTGAAGCCTGATTCTCTGCTATGACATGAAGACTGATTCTGCGCTGACATAAGGCCAGATTCTCTGTTCCGGGACCTCTCTCCTCTGTCTGGGTGCCGGGGCCTAAATATGTGACAGTGGCCTGTTCCAGTGGTGGGTGACGTGAAGCCTGATTCTCTACTATGACATGAAGACTGATTCTGCGCTGACATTAAGCCAGATTCTCTGCTATGGCATGAAGAGACTAATTCTCTGCTGACATGAAGCCAGATTCTTTGCTATGGCATGAAGAGACTGATTCTCTGCTGACGTGTAGCCAGATTCTCTGCTATGGGACCTCTGTCCAATTGATATTGGTTAATTTTTATTTTTTTAATTTTTATTTTAATTCATGTCCCTATCCACATTTGTTTGCAGGGGATTTACCTACATGTTGCTGCCTTTTGCAGCCCTCTATCTCTTTCCTGGGCTGTTTTACAGCCTTTTTAGTGCCGAAAAGTTCGGGTCCCCATTGACTTCAATGGGGTTCGGGACGAAGTTCGGGTCGGGTTCGGATCCCGAACCCGAACATTTCCGGGAAGTTCGGCCAAACTTCTCGAACCCAAACATCCAGGTGTTCGCTCAACTCTACTCACCTCATCCACTTGATCACACAGCCGGTATCCTCTTCTTTCTTTAGGACCTGCAAAAGGACCTGTGATGACATCACCGCACTCACCACGTGGTGAGCACAGTGACGTCACCACAGGTCCTTCTATCTTCATTCAGCAGGACCTGCTCCTTTTGCAGGTCCTGCAGAAAGAAGAAAGAAGAGGATAACGGCTGCGCAATCAACCTACCCAATACCATCCCTACAATAAAACATACTGGTGTCAACATCATGCTTTGGGGGTGTTTTTTAGAAGCTGGGACAGGGAGATTGGTAAGGGTTGGGGGGAAGCCAATGGAGCCAAGTACAGGATTTTTTTTAAATGAAAATCTGATCCAGTGAGCTCTGGACATCATACTGGGCCAAAGATTTACCTTCCAAAAAGCCAATGGCCCATAAGCTAACAGCCAAGACAACACAGGAGTGATTTAGGGACAATCCCATTGAAAGACTTGAAAATGGCTGTCAATCAACAGTTCCCATCAAACCTGACAGAGCTTGAGGAAATCTGTGGAGAAGAATAAAAAGAAAATCCCAATTCTAAATTCAGATTTTGTGACATAATACCCAAGCAGATTGGAGGCTGTATTCAGTGCTAAAGGTACTTAAACTAAGTACTAAGTAAAGGATCTGAATACTTATGTCAATGCAAGAATTTAGTTTTTCCTTTTCAATAAATTATAAAGAATTCTGTGAAATCAGAACAGAATGGTTAGCCTTGGGCAGTGATGATTATAGGTAAGTGAAGTTATCAAGAATTCAATTTGGCTGCTTCGCCAATGTTCACAAAGAAATTTGATTTGTTATTAATTACTTTGTCACAAATATCATTCCATTGTATGTAGCTGGCGCAATGACGGGGAACAGCATTCGCACCACACCCATTATTGAACCCCTCAGATGCCACATTCAATGCTGATCACAGTATCTGACAGTCACATTGAAGCCTTTCAGGGGTTAATCATGGGTTAAAAACAAATAAAATACATACCTCATCCATTTGCACTAAAATGCACCAAATTTCGCCAGCGAGATGACGTGGTGATGTCACACATCAGAGTGCACGAGCTTTGGCGCATTTTCTTCAATCAAGATGGCCGCAACGGCCTCTCCATGAATAAATGGATGAGTTAAGTACAATATGTATTTTTTTCCTGAATTAATATAATTTTTCCTGAAATTCGGATCGAAGTCCACGTCGTTAACCTTAATTCGCTCAACACTACTGATGATCCTGTCACCAGTTGTCCTTCATTGGGCCACTTTAAGTAATCATTAACCACTATACAGTGGCGGAAATAATTATTTGACCCCTCACTGATTTTGTAAGTTTGTCCAATGACAAAGAAATGAAAAGTCTCAGAACAGTATCATTTCAATGGTAGGTTTATTGTAACAGTGGCAGATAGCACATCAAAAGGAAAATCGAAAAAATAACTTTAAATAAAAGATAGCAACTGATTTGCATTTCATTGAGTGAAATAAGTATTTGAACCCCTACCAACCATTAAGAGTTCTGGCTCCCACAGAGTGGTTAGACACTTCTACTCAATTAGTCACCCTCATTAAGGACACCTGTCTTAACTAGTCACCTGTATAAAAGACACCTGTCCACAGAATCAATCAATCAAGCAGACTCCAAACTCTCCAACATGGGAAAGACCAAAGAGCTGTCCAAGGATGTCAGAGACAAAATTGTAGACCTGCACAAGGCTGGAATGGGCTACAAAACCATTAGCAAGAAGCTGGGAGAGAAGGTGACAACTGTTGGTGCGATTGTTCGAAAATGGAAGGAGCACAAAATGACCATCAATCGACCTCGCTCTGGGGCTCCACGCAAGATCTCACCTCGTGGGGTGTCAATGGTTCTGAGAAAGGTGAAAAAGCATCCTAGAACTACACGGGAGGAGTTAGTTAATGACCTCAAATTAGCAGGGACCACAGTCACCAAGAAAACCATTGGAAACACATTACACCGCAATGGATTAAAATCCTGCAGGGCTCGCAAGGTCCCCCTGCTCAGGAAGGCACATGTGCAGGCCCGTCTGAAGTTTGCCAATGAACACCTGAATGATTCAGAGAGTGACTGGGAGAAGGTGCTGTGGTCTGATGAGACCAAAATAGAGCTCTTTGGCATTAACTCAACTCGCTGTGTTTGGAGGAAGAAAAATGCTGCCTATGACCCCCAAAACACCATCCCCACCGTCAAGCATGGGGGTGGAAACATTTTGCTTTGGGGGTGTTTTTCTGCTAAGGGCACAGGACAACTTATTCGCATAAACTGGAAAATGGACGGAGCCATGTATCGTGAAATCCTGAGCGACAACCTCCTTCCCTCTGCCAGGAAACTGAAAATGGGTCGTGGATGGGTGTTCCAGCACGACAATGACCCAAAACATACAGCAAAGGCAACAAAGGAGTGGCTCAAGAAGAAGCACATTAAGGTCATGGAGTGGCCTAGTCAGTCTCCGGACCTTAATCCAATCGAAAACCTATGGAGGGAGCTCAAGCTCAGAGTTGCACAGAGACAGCCTCGAAACCTTAGGGATTTAGAGATGATCTGCAAAGAGGAGTGGACCAACATTCCTCCTAAAATGTGCGCAAACTTGGTCATCAATTACAAGAAACGTTTGACCTCTGTGCTTGCAAACAAGGGTTTTTCCACCAAGTATTAAGTCTTTTTTTGTTAGAGGGTTCAAATACTTATTTCACTCAATGAAATGCAAATCAGTTGCTATCTTTTATTTAAAGTTATTTTTTCGATTTTCCTTTTGATGTGCTATCTGCCACTGTTACAATAAACCTACCATTGAAATGATACTGTTCTGAGACTTTTCATTTCTTTGTCATTGGACAAACTTACAAAATCAGTGAGGGGTCAAATAATTATTTCCGCCACTGTATATTGGGAACACCACATCTACTACTTACAATTTGTCTCTTATCCAAGTCACTCAAATCCTTACACTTGCCCATTTTTCCAGCATCCAACACATCGACTTTAAGAACTGAGGGAATAATTTATGAAATCAGATATGGCAGTTTTGTAGCATAAAAAGTCACAACTTAAGTCATGACAACTGGGACATTTTTGCGACATTTCATGATCCTCGTCACTTTTCACAGTGGTCTATGCTTAATAGTTAAAATGAGATTAGATCTGGATTATGGCTCATTTACTTTGTGCAACTTTTGCAAAGGTCGCAAAAAAGCCACAACCTACACCAGACAACCCCCTGGTATACTTTTGCACATACAGGTGTAAACTACATTGCAAAACCAGACTTAAAAGTGACATGAAAACAATCTCAAAGGATAAATGACCCCCTGACTGTTTACTTGTCTAATATATCTCACCCATTGACAGGTGCCATTGTCACAAGATAATCAATGTCATTCAGTTCACCTGTCAGGGTAAATAATGTAATGGAAAACTGACTGTATTAGGCTGCGTTCACACGGGCGAGATTTCCGCGCGGGTGCAATGCGTGAGTCGAACGCATTGCACCCGCACTGAATCAAGACCCATTCATTTCTATGGGGCTGTTCACATGAGCGGTGATTTTCACGCATCACTTGTGCGTTGCATGAAAATCGCAGCATACTCTATATTCTGCATTTTTCACGCAACGCAGGCCCCATAGAAGTGAATGGGGTTGCGTGAAAATCGCAAGCATCCGCAAGCAAGTGCGGATGCAGTGTGATTTTCACGCACGGTTGCTAGGAGATGATTGGGATGGAGACCCGATCATTATTATTTTCCCTTATAACATGGTTATAAGGGAAAATAATAGCATTCTGAATACAGAATGCATAGTAAAATAGCACTGGAGGGGTTAAAAAAAATAAATAATAATATTTAACTCACCTTAGTCCACTTGTTCGCGCAGCCCGGCATCTCCTTCTGTCTCCTTTGCTGAATAGGACCTGTGGTGACGTCACTCGGTCATCACATGATCCATCACATGATCTTTTACCATGGTGATGGATCATGTGATGGATCATGTGATGACCGGTGTGACGTCACCACAGGTCCTGTTCAGCAAAGGAGATAGAAGGAGATGCCGGGCTGCGCGAACAAGTGGACTAAGGTGAGTTAATTTTTTATTTTTATTTTTTTAACCCCTCCAGTGCTATTTTACTATGCATTCTGTATTCAGAATGCTATTATTTTCCCTTATAACCATGTTATAAGGGAAAATAATACAATCTACACAACCCCGATCCCAAGCCCGAAATTCTGTGAAGAAGTTCGGGTTTGGGTACCAAACATGCGCGATTTTTCTCACGCGAGTGCAAAACGCATTACAATGTTTTGCACTCGCGCGGAAAAATCGCGCGTGTTCCCGCAACGCACCCGCACATTTTCCCGCAACGCCTGTGTGAACTCAGCCTTAGGGCTTTATTAAACCAACAGATTATCTGACCAATTTCTGTCCAATTGGTCCAATGGTTGGTGTGTATGACAAAAGATCTGTGTGTGTAAACGACCATCTGACCAATGATTGGTCACATATTCTGTTGGTGTAATACAGCCATTACCGTACACATGTAAACACTGCAATATATATACCAAAAGTAAGTTGTTATATTTGCTCATTGATAAAGAGTAACCATCTTCAAGCTCTCATATATTAATACATGTCTGCAAACATGATCTCTGCATTTCTGCTTTTCTTCTCAAAGTGAAAACCTATTCCTAAATGCATATTTTCAAAGAAGATGTATACCTGTAGGTTAAACTGTCTAGAAAGAAATCAATAGGCATATCATTATTGGTACAGTCTACATTATATTATTACATAAGGACAAAAACTGAAGAATAATTTAAAACTACACAAAACAATTGGCCAAATTCACATGAAGACAAAATACATGTAGTTTTTGTTTTATCATGGGGTCATTTATCATTTAAGGTTGTTTTTGTGTCAGTTGTAAGTCTAGCAATGCTTTGTGTGCCAGCACTAAATGTATGAACTGGTGCACCGTAATAATACAGTCCTGATCAAAAGTTTAAGACCACTTGAAAAATGGCAAAAAATCATATTTAGCATGGCTGGATCTTAACAAGGTTCCAAGTAGAGTTTCAACATGCAACAAGAAGAAATGTGAGTGAGACAAAACATTTTTGGAGCATTCAATTTAATGAAAACAACAAATAAACTGAAACAGGCTGTTTTTCAGCTGATCAAAAGTTTAGTACCACATGCCTTTAAAAGGCCAAATCTCTGCAAAGATGTGGATTCATTGTCATTTTCAGTCAGGTAGTCACACGTTGTGATGGCAAAGGCAAAAAAACTCTCCCTTTTTGAACGTGGTCGGGTTGTTGAATAAGAAGGGTGTCTCACAGCGCGCCATCGCTGCTGAGGTGGGACGCAGTAAGACAGTCATTTGGAATTTCTTAAATTCTTAAATGATCCTGAGGGTTATGGAACAAAAAAGTCGAGTGGAAGACCCCAAAAAATATCATCACCACTGAGCCGGAGGCTCCAATTGGCTGTCCGTCAAGACACTGGACGACCCTCGACCCAAATTAAGGCCCTTACTAGTGCTGACTGCAGCCCCATAACCATCAGACGGCATCTGAGACTGAAGGTCTTCAAGAACAAAAAAAGTCTTCAAAGACCTTGTCTCCTTGAACGCCAGAGAACTGCTCGTTTGGACTTTGCAAGAGAGCACCAAACATGGGACATTCAAAGGTGGAAGAAAGTTTTATTCTCTGATGAGAAAAAATCTAACCTTAATGGTCCTGATGGTTTCCAACGTTACTGGCATGACAAGCAGATCCCACCTGAGATGTTTTCTACGCGCCACAGTGGAGGGGGCACCATAATGGTCTGGGGTGCTTTTTCCTTCAGTGAAACAATGGAGGTTCAGGAAGTGCAGGGGCGTCAAACGGCCGCTGGCTATGTCCAGATGTTGCAGAGAGCATTCCTCATGACTGAGGGCCCTCGTCTGTGTGGTAACGACTGGGTTTTTCAACAGGACAACGCTACAATACACAATGCCCGCAGGACAAGGGACTTCTTCCAGAACAATAACATCACTCTTTTGGCCCATCCTTCGTGTTCCCCTGATCTAAATCCAATTGAGAACCTTTGGGGATTGATGGCAAGGGAAGTTTACAAAAATGGACAACAGTTCCAGACAGTAGATGGCCTTCGTGCGCCAGTCTTCACCACTTGGAGAAATGTTCCCACTCACCTCATGGAAACGCTTGCATTAAGCATGCCGAAACAAATTTTTGAAGTGATTAACAATAACGGCGGAGCTACTCATTACTGAGTTCATGTTTGGAAGTTGGATTTCTGTTTTGGGGGGGTTTAGTTTTTTTTTGGAGTTGTGGTCCTAAACTTTTGATCAGCTGAAAAACAGCCTGTTTCAGTTTATTTGTTGTTTTCATTAAATTGAATGCTCAAAAAATGTTTTGTCTCACTCCCTTTTCTTCTTGTTGCATGTTGAAGCTCTACTTGGAACCTTGTTAAGATCCAGCCATGCTAAATATGATTTTTTGATCAGGAGTGTATATGTGGCAGGACTGTAATGTGGCTTATACCTTTAAGTGTAAAAGTAGACAATGAGAGGCGACATTTTTGCGTCATTTGGAATAGTCGCACACAGTAAATGTGCCATAATCCCGGTCTAATCAGGAGTTTTCATCTAGAAGATTGAAAACTTGCAGACTTTACATAGAGTCCAAAATGGTGCAATAAACAGAAAAATATGGCAAAAACACCATCTGCAACTTTTTTAGACCTGAAAACAGGCGTACCATAGTTCATAAATGAGTCCCCTTGTGCATAAACATACTCAAGAAAGCCAATATAGCCAAAATTAGCAGTTTTAGGGGCAGACTGGCCATTGACCCTACTGGGAAGATGCCCAATGGGCCTCCTGAGCTCCCCTCGCAGTAGCTGGCCGGGTACATAATGAACTGATGCTCCCAGCATTACAACTGGGAGAGTCAGGTACGTATGTATCCTGCTGGCAGCCACAGGTGCCCTTCTGAATTCAACTCATCCTCGGGTAGCACAGTATATTGTGCTGCTCTGTCATATCTGGCTCTGCTAGAACAGTATATTGTGTTTTGCTGTGGTATTTTGCTCTGCTGAGGCAGTATTTTTTGCTGCACTGCGGTATTTCTTTATGCTGGAGCAATAGCGTATATTGTGGTACACTGTGATATTTGGTTATGCTGGGACAGTACATTGTGCTGCACTGTGCTATTTGGTTCGGTTGGAGTGGTATGTTGCCTTGGATTGTGTTATTTGGTATTGTTGGGGCATTATTTTGTGTAGCACTATGGTATTCCTGGCCTCACCTAATTGTGTTGGTCCTACTACTTGTATTGGTCCCACCTAATTATGTAACCCTCCTTTTATCAATGTGGGCCCACCCACAGCGTGGGGCAACTTTTAGTCTTTTTTTTAATTCCTAGTTCATCCCTTGTGCTGATGACCCATGAACTGCAGTAGATAGTTGAGTCTGAGATACATTGATGATTCAGTGAAGGATAACTAGAGTGCACTGACTTTTCCTTTTGATTTATTACTCATATATTCCCTTTCTTATTATTTCTGTGAGACTGGAGCCAACCTTTTACTAACCCTTTCAAGACAATAATTTAGTTCCTACCATGAAATCCACCTTCTATGTGAACTTAATTTCAAATTTGATATGGTTTAGAAAATTGATATTGATTAAAGGTGGACATGGAAACACAGTTTGCAATTATCTTTGAGTGCATCCTTATGAAATCGTTCTACTCTGTCATACCGACTATAGTATGGTAGATTTTAGAAAAGTTGAAGAGGCACAGGGATTATAGTATACTCAGAATTCATATCTATCTATCTATCTATCTATCTATCTATCTATCCATCCATTCAATATCTATCTATATATCATCTGTCTGTCTATCTATTTATCTCATATCAAAAAACTCTAAGGGTACTTTCATTTTATTCTTTTCCGGTATTGAAATCCGGTAAAGGGTCTCAATTAGTGTTGGTCGAACACCAAACTGCTCGAGTAGAACACTTCCCGATGCTCGGGTGCTCCACAGAGCACCTGAGCACAATGGAAGTCAATGGGAGAACCTGAGGATTAAACAAGGCACCCCCTGCTCTGAAGAGGGGAGGGTATCAGGACTCTAGTTTGGCTTAGTAGTCCCTGCTCTGTCTCCATATATAGCTATGTCTATATATGGAGTCAGTGCTTGGGGACACCCAGTGTATTTAAATCTAATTTAGCCTCTATTTCTAAAAGGTTTCTGGCAGGATTCAAACTCACAACCTTCTACATTACAGCCAAGAATCTTAACCACTACATTATAGAGCTGCATAGCCAGCTACTTAAAAAATAAATAAAAAAGAGACTGCTGCTGTATAGGAATACTATTCCTAGTATAGTATTTCTATATTATAGTATTCCTATATGTCAGAAGTCTCATATTTATTTATTTATTTTTTAACCCCTTAAGGACTCGGCCCTATTTCACCTTAAGGACTTGGCCATTTTTTGCAAATCAGACCAGTGTCACTTTAAGTGCTGATAACTTTAAAATGCTTTGACTTATCCAGGTCATTCTGAGATTGTTTTTTCATCACATATTGTACTTCATGACACTGGTAAAATGAAGTAAAAAAAATTCATTTTTATATATAAAGAAATACCAAATTTACCAAAAATTTGTAAAAAATTGCAAATTTCCAAGTTTCAATTTCTCTACTTCTATGATACATAGTAATAACTCCAAAAATAGTTATTACTTTACATTCCCCATATGTTTACTTCATGTTTGGATCATTTTGGGAATAATATTTTATTTTTTGGGGATGTTACAAGGCTTAGAAGTTTAGAAGCAAATCTTTAGGGACCAATTTTTAGGGACCAGTTCAGGTCTGAATTCACTTTGCGAGGCTTACATAATGAAAACCACCCAAAAATTACCCCATTCTATAAACTACACCCCTCAAGGTATTCAAAACTGATTTTACAAACTTTTTTAACCCTTTAGGTGTTCCACAAGAATTAATGGAAAATAGAGATACAATTTCAAAATTTCACTTTTTTGGCAGATTTTCCATTTTAATATTTTTTTTCCAGTTACAAAGCAAGGGTTAACAGCCAAACCAAACTCAATATTTATGGCCCTGATTCTGTAGTTTACAGAAACACCCCATATGTGGTCGTAAACTACTGTACGGGCACACGGCAGGGCTCAGAAGGAAAGGAATGCCATACGGTTTTTGGAAGGCAGGTTTTGCTGGACTGTTTTTTTTTACACCATATCCTATTTGAAACCCCCCTGATGCACCCCTAGAGTAGAAACTCCATAAAAGTGACCCCATCTAAGAAACTACACCCCTCAAAGTATTCAAAACAGATTTTACAAACGTCATTAACCCTTTAGGTGTTCCACAAGAGTTATTGGCAAATGGAGATGAAATTTCAGAATTTAAATTTTTGGGCAATTTTCCATTTTAATCAATTTTTCCCAGTAACAAAGCAAGGGTTAACAGCCAAACAAAACTCAATATTTATGGCCCTGATTCTGTAGTTTACAGAAACACCCCATATGTGGTCGTAAACAGCTGTACGGGCACACAGCAGGGCGCAGAAGGAAAGGAATGCCATACGGTTTTTGGAAGGCAGATTTTGCTGGACTGGTTTTTTGACACCATGTCCCATTTGAAGCCCCCCTGATGCACTCCTAGAGTAGAAACTCCAAAAAAGTGGCCCCATTTTAGAAACTACGGGATAGGGTGGCAGTATTGTTGGTACTAGTTTAGGGTATATATGATTTTTGGTTGCTCTATATTACACTTTTTGTGAGGCAAGATAACACGAAATAGCTGTTTTGGTGCCGTTTTTATTTTTTGTTATTTACAACATTCATCTGACAGGTTAGATCATGTGATATTTTTATAGACCAGGTTGTCACGGATGCGGCGATACCTAATATGTATACTTTTTTTTTATTTATGTAAGTTTTACACAATGATTTCTTTTTTGAAGCAAAGAAATCATGTTTTAGTGTTTCCATAGTCTGAGAGCCATAATTTTTTCAGTTTTTGGGCGATTACCTTGGGTAGGGTATGATTTTTGCGGGATGAGATGATGGTTTTATTGGCACTATTTTGGGGTGCGTTTGACTTTTCGATCGCTTGCTATTAAACTTTTTGTGATATAAGGTGACAAAAAATTATTTATTTAGCACAGTTGTTATTTAAAAATTTTTACGGTGTTCATCTGAGGGGCTAGGTCATGTGATATTTTTATAGAGCCGGTCGATACGGACGCGGAAATACCTAATATGTATCCTTTTTTTTTATTTATGTAAGTTTTACACAATAATATAATTTTTTAAACCCCCAAAAAATCATGTTTTAGTGTCTCCATATTCTGAGAGCCATAGTTTTTTTCAGTTTTTGGGCGATTATCTAAGGTCGGGTCTGATTTTTTTGCAGGATGAGATGACGGTTTGATTGGCACTATTTTGGGGTGCATATGACTTTTTGATCGCTTGCTATTACACTTTTTGTGATGTAAGGTGACAAAAAATGGTTTGTTTAGCACAGTTTTTATTTTTAATTTTTTTAGGTGTTCATCTGAGGGGTTAGGTCATGTGATATTTTTATAGAGCCGGTCGATACGGACGCGGCAATACCTAATATGTATACTTTCTTCCCCCCTATTTTTTACAATTTTTTTTTTACTTTATTTGGGGAAAATGACGTTTTTGTTTATTTTTACTTGAAACTTTAAATTTTTTGGGGCAAAACTTTATTTTTTCAATTTTTTTTTTACTTTATTTTTTTCCCCACATTGGGACTTGAACTTTTGGGGGTCTAATCCTTTACAATGCATTCCAATACTTCTGTATTGGAATGCATTATCTGTATGAGTAATACAGTGAGTATTACTCATACAGCTTCCGGCCTGTGAGATGCAGGGGGCTGGATCTCACAGGCTCGTCACTGGAAGGCAGCGTGATGCCTCAGGAAGGCATCGCGCTGCCTTCCATGCCATCGGGTCCCCCCCATAGCCCCATGGGGACCCGATGGCACCACCACCGTCGCCGCCGCACCAGGTAAAAACCGCAAACCGCAGGTCTGAATTGACCTGCGGTTTGAGCCGATCGCCGACACGGGGGGGTTACGGGACCCCCCCGCGCATTTAGCCGAGGTGCCTGCTCAATGATTTGAGCAGGCACCAGGTTCCGATCACCGCCCGCCGGGCGGTGGTGATCGGAACTATACATGACGTACCGGTACGTCATTGGTCCCTAAGAGGTTAAGTAACTGGCCATGCAGCTTTATAGTGTAGTGGTTAACATTGTGGGTTGTAATGCAGAAGGTTGTGAGTTTGAATCCTGTCAGAAACTTTTCAGAAATAGAGGTTAAATTTGATTTAAACATATACTGTATATAAGTTTCTAGCCATAATATATTTACATATATTATTATATATTTAGAATATATTATATATTATAATATATGTAAATACATTATGGCTCAAACATCAGTAGCAGTTTCCCACATATTATGCATTCATATATATCAGAAGTATGATTGTATATATATATATATATATATAGGAACGAAGAAAGGACAGCACTCCAAGTAAAAATATACTGGTCTTTAATCACCCATGCAGATGGCAACGTTTCAGCTCCAAACAAGAGCCTTTTTCGGCTTGGACATAGCACCCATATTGCTTGTTTCCAGTGCCGCCGCTACTTTCCCCTTTTTATATATATATATATATATATATATATATATATATATATATTTTATAATTTTTTGGTAATTACACCTTTTTTTACAATTACTAAAAAAAATATAAATTTAATCTAGCCTCTATTTCTGAAAAGAATCTGACGGTATTTGAACTCACAACCTTCTACGTTACAGCCCAGAATGTTAACCACCTCCCGTCCGCCCATAGACTCTAAACGTCCGGGAGGTGGTTCTCTATTTCTGAACGGACGTTCCAGAACGTCCGTTCAGAAAGTGCAGCTGCACGCTAATCGTGCAGCTGCTGATCGGGTTGCCCGCTGTCAGTGACAGCAGGGCAACCCAGAGAGAAGGCAGGGACAGTTCCCAGGTGTCCCTGCCTTCTGGATCGCTGCATATACAGCGCTCACCGAGCACTGTGTATGCAGAGCAGGAAGCGCTATGCGCTTCCTGTTCCGGCCCGGCCCTGTATAGACCTTGATCAGCCCTGCTCTGAGGCTGTACAGCGCAGAATTATGCTGTGCAGCCTCTCTGGGGGTGTATTTCTCCTGTAACTGGGGCTACTATGTCAGCCCCAGTTACAGGAGAAATCAACAGTGAAAAAATAAAAAGTGAAGTAAATGTCCCCCAGAGGTCTTGTATGACCTTATGGGTGACGAAAAGTGTAAAATAAAAATAAATAAAATAAAGGGTTGAAAAAATAAAATAGAAAAAAGGTTTCACATGTAAAAAAAAAATTCCCCAAGTAAGGAATAAATTTTTTTTTTTTTAAATAGAAAAAATAAAATAAAATAGACATATTTGGTATTGCCGCGTCCGTAAAAACCAGCTCTATAAAAATATCACATGACCTAACCCCTCGGCTGAACACCGTAAAAAAAAAAACTGTGTCAAAACAAGCAATTTTTGTCACCTTACATCACCAAATGATCAAAAACGCGTATGTCCCACAAAATGGTACCAATAAAACCGTCACCTCATCCCGCAAAAAATGAGCCCCTACATAAGAAAATCTCTAAAAAAAATTAAAAAAACTATAGCTCTTAGAACATGGAGACACTAAAACATCATTTTTTTTGTTTCAAAAATGCTATTATTGTGTTAAAGTGAAACAAATAAAAATAAGTATACATATTAGGTATTGCCGCGTCCGTAAAAACCAGCTCTATAAAATTATCACATGAACTAACCCCTCGGGTGAACACCGTAAAAAAAACTTAAAAAAAAACTGGGTCAAAACAAGCAATTTTTGTCACCTTACATCACAAAAGGTGCAACACCAAGTGATCAAAAATGCATATGTCCCACAAAATGGTACCAATAAAACCGTCACCTCATCCCGCAAAAAATGAGCCCCTACATAAGAAAATCTTTAAAAAAATAAAAAAACTATAGCTCTCAGAACATGGACACATTAAAACATAATTTTTTTGTTTCAAAAATGCTATTATTGTGTAAAACTTTAATAAATAAGAAAAAGTATACATATTAGGTATCGCCACGTCCATAACAATCTGCTCTATAAAAATGTCACTTGACTGAACCCCTCAGGTGAACGCTGTAAAAATAAATAAATAGAAACTGTGCTAAAACAACCAATTTTTTTGTCACCTTGCCCCATAAAGTGTTATAATGAATGATCAAAAAATCATATATACCCAAAAATAGTAGCAATTAAACTGGCACCTTATCCCCTAGTTTCCAAAATGGGATCACTTCTTGGGAGTTTCTACTGTAAGGGTGCATCAGGGGGCTTCAAATGGGACATGGCATCTAAAAACCATGTGGAGTTCCTTTTCTTCTGTGCCCTGCCATGTGCCCATACAGCAGTTTATGACCACATGTGGGGTGTTTCTGTAAACCGCAGAATCTGGGTAATAAATATTGAGTTTTGTCTGGCTGTTAACCATCGATGTGTTAAAGAAAAAAATTGATTAAAATGGAAAATCTGCCAAAAAAGTGAAATTTAAAAATTTGATCTCCATTTTCCTTTAATTCTTGTGGAACGCCTAAAGGGTTTACAAAGTTTGTAAAATCGGTTTTGAATACCTTGAGGGGTGTAGTTTCTACAATGGGGTCATTTATAGGGGTATCCACTATGTAGGCCCCACAAAGTGACTTCAGACCTGAACTGGTCCTTAAAAAGTGGGTTTTGGCAATTTTCAAAATAATTTTAAGAAGTGCTTCTAAACTTTTAAGCCTTCTAACGTCCTAAAAAAATAAAATGACATTTCCAAAATGATGCCAACATAAAGTAGACATATGGGGAATGTTAAGTAATAAATATTTTATGAGGTATCACTTTCTGTTTTAAAAGCAGAGAAATTGAAATTTAGAAAATTGCAAATTTTTCAAAATTTTGGGTAAATTTGGGATTTTTTCATGAATAAAGGTGAAATATTTTGACTTAAATTTATGACTGTCATGAAGTACAATGTGTCACGAGAAAACAATCTCTGAATGACTTGGATAAGTAAAGGTGTTCCAAAGTTTTTACCACATAAAGTGAGATATGTCAGTTTTGCAAAATTAGGCCTGATCAGGAAGGGGGCAAATGGCCCAGATGGCAAGTGGTTAACTACTACACTATAGAGCTGCATGGCCAGTTAGTTAAAAAAAAATAATATGAGACTTGTGCTGTATAGGAATACTTACTAGTAGTAAGTATTCTTATACAGCAGAATATATATATATATATATATATACACTCACCTAAAGAATTATTAGGAACACCTGTTCTATTTCTCATTAATGCAATTATCTAGTCAACCAATCACATGGCAGTTGCTTCAATGCATTTAGGGGTGTGGTCCTGGTCAAGACAATCTCCTGAACTCCAAACTGAATGTCAGAATGGGAAAGAAAGGTGATTTAAGCAATTTTGAGTGTGGCATGGTTGTTGGTGCCAGACGGGCCGGTCTGAGTATTTCACAATCTGCTCAGTTACTGGGATTTTCACGCACAACCATTTCTAGGGTTTACAAAGAATGGTGTGAAAAGGGAAAAACATCCAGTATGCGGCAGTCCTGTGGGCAAAAATGCCTTGTGGATGCTAGAGGTCAGAGGAAAATGGGCCGACTGATTCAAGCTGATAGAAGAGCAACGTTGACTGAAATAACCACTCGTTACAACCGAGGTATGCAGCAAAGCATTTGTGAAGCCACAACACGCACAACCTTGAGGCGGATGGGCTACAACAGCAGAAGACCCCACCGGGTACCACTCATCTCCACTACAAATAGGAAAAAGAGGCTACAATTTGCACGAGCTCACCAAAATTGGACTGTTGAAGACTGGAAAAATGTTGCCTGGTCTGATGAGTCTCGATTTCTGTTGAGACATTCAAATGGTAGAGTCCGAATTTGGCGTAAACAGAATGAGAACATGTATCCATCCTCTGATGGTTACTTCCAGCAGGATAATGCACCATGTCGCAAAGCTCAAATCATTTCAAATTGGTTTCTTGAACATGACAATGAGTTCACTGTACTAAAATGGCCCCCACAGTCACCAGATCTCAACCCAATAGAGCATCTTTGGGATGTGGTGGAACGGGAGCTTCGTGCCCTGGAAGTGCATCCCTCAAATCTCCATCAACTGCAAGATGCTATCCTATCAATATGGGCCAACATTTCTAAAGAATGCTATCAGCACCTTGTGGAATCAATGCCACGTAGAATGAAGGCAGTTCTGAAGGCAAAAGGGGGTCCAACACCGTATTAGTATGGTGTCCCTAATAATTCTTTAGGTGAGTGTATATATATATATATATATATATATATAATTATTATATATATATTTTTTTTAAAAAACTGGCCATGCAGCTCTATAGTGTAGTGGTTAACATTCTTGGCTGTAATTTAGAAGGTTGCGAGTTTGAATCCCACTAGAAACTTTTCAGAGATAGAGGCTAAATTAGATTTTAATACACTGACTCGAGTATCGCGCTCGAGCACACACAATATTTGGCGAACACCGCGATGTGCCGAGCATAGTGATGTTTGAGCCAAACTGGTGTCCGGCTGAGCATGCTCGCCCAACAGTAGACTCAATACCGAAAAAAACGCATCAGTTTTGTCCCAATTCATTCTGAATGGAAAGCAATCCGTTCAGGATGTCTTCCGTTCCGTCTCTTGTACGGTATTTGACCGGACAAAATACAGAAGCCAAAATCCCGGAACACTACCGCACTTTCCGGATCTGGCATTAATTTACATTGAAATTTATTAATGCCGGATCTGGTACCAAGTGTTTCGCAAATTGCCACATCGCTGGATTCGTTTTTTCCGGTCTGTGCATGCTTAGTTCTTTCTAGCTTTGAAAAAATTAAATACCGGATCCGTTATTCTGGATGATACCAGAAAGACGGATCTGGTATTTCAATGCATAAGTCTAACGGATGCGGATCTGGAAAAAAAAGATATCCGTTTGCATAAGGATTTCCGGATGTGGCAGGCAGTGTCGGCAATGGAACTGCCTGCCGGATTCTTCTAACGCTAGTGTTAAAGTACCCTAATTCCGTCATATTCATGTTCGACAGGTCTCAGTATTAGACCTCCATCAATTACACATAGCCGATATATTTTAAAGTAAACAGCCACATTACATTTCATTACAGTCTGCCTATACAGTCCATTATCAAATGGCTATTAATTTGGTATGTGTTACCTATATACAAATGTAGAAGTTGTCTTACCTTTACAAGATCACCTCTTTATCCAGACCAGATTTCCCTGGAAATATTTTCATTTTCACCAAGTATTACACATACTGGCCAAGTTTTTGGAAGTCCATTGTCCCAGTAAACCATTTTTCAATGCAATTTTATGTGGCTTTCTTAAAGTTTCACATGATGTTGCATTGAAGCATGTAAATGTAATTGTAACAATATCTACAGTAGTTTTTATTTAAGTCACCCTTAGGGCAAACTGTTCAATGATATATTCAGCTGTAACAATTTCTTTGTAAAGGTCCCTTTATATGAGACTATTCAGCAGGCGTTCCTTCCCCGGAAATCGCCTGCTCATCAGTGGAGAAGACCGCTGTATTTACATGCAGCGATCCCCTCCACAGTATGGAGTGGAGTGATCGCTAATGCCATGGCTCGTCCTAATACAGACTCATTGTTTGCCAGTAACAGATGCTGTTTACAATGCACGAACTGCTGCCGACAAACTATATTTTTGTCTGCACGAATGATCTCGTTCATTAGGTAATCAGCCGCACCTTTACACCAACAGATAATTGATAACGAGCGTTCCTATGAACGGTTATCTGGTGGATTCTCAGCCCATGTTAAGGGCCCATAAGTCATGCTGGTGCCTATTATTAGCATAGTCTAGAGAATGAAAAGATGTGTAGAGCAATAATGCATCACTCACTTGAGTCTTTCTGGAAGATCCAGGGTATATAACTGGGTGCAAAAAGAGACCAATGCTCTATTAAATATAGAATAATTCCAGTCTCTCGTCAGCATAATATAACTCCACTTTAACAGTTTTTAGAGAAAGAAAAATGGCACATGACATCCCTTTGGCCTCTTTCAGATGGGCGTCGCGTGTGAGGGCTGGACAAGATGTGGGTGCGTTGCGGGAAAAATGCACGATTTTTCCGCACGAGTGCAAAGCGTTTTAATGCGTTTTGCACGCGCGTGAGAAAAATCGGCATGTTTGGTACCCAGACCCAAACCCGGACTTTTTCACTGAAGTTCGGTTTTGGGTTAGGTGTTCTGTAGATCTTAATACAGAATGCTTAGTAAAAGTCCATTGAGGGGTTAAAAGTAATAAACAAATTTAACTCACCCCATCCACTTGATTGCGTAGCTGATCTCCTCTTCTTTCTACTTTCTTCAGGACCTGGCTAAAGGACCTTTAATGATGTCACTGTGCTCATCACATGGTCCATCACCATGACGATGGACCATGTGATGAGCGCAGTGATGTCACCAAAGGTCCTTTTCCTCCCAGGTCCTCAAAGAAGAATGAAGACGAGCCGTGCTTCGCGAACAAGTGGATAATGTGAGTTTAATTATTTATTTTTTATTTTTTAACCCCTCCATCCCTAATTTACTTAGCATTCTGTATTAAGAATGCTATTATTTTTCCTTATAACCATGTTATAAGGGAAAATAATAAAGATCGGGTCCCCATCCCGATCGTCTCCTAGAAACCATGCGTGAAAATCGCACTGCATCCGCACTTGTTTGCGGATGCTTGCGATTTTCATGCAGCCCATTCACTTCTATGGGGCCTGCGTTGCGTGAAAAATGCACAATATAGTTTTTCACGCAACGCACAAGTGATGCGTGAAAATCACCGCTCATGTGCACAGCCCCATTGGGTCCGGATTCAGTGCAGGTGCAATGAGTTCACCTCACGCATTGCACCCGCGTGGAATTCTCGCCCGTGTGAAAGGGGCCTTAGACAACTTCTGCAGTTCAATTGATGGTACTAGGCTTTTGCAAGTATGTTTTATGCACGTAGGTTAATGTGCCATCCTGTGCCATTGGGAAACATGGGATTAGAAGTCTAATATGCTCTGTAAATCTCAAAATTCTAATATTGCTTATTTAAGTCATTTTTTCAGAAATACATCAAAAATAATTTATTCCACTTTTAGATGAGACATACAAGACAGATAAAGAGGAAGAATGGTTTATTAGTGAACCCAACTGTGAAGACCCTGACTGGCAGAATACAGAATGTGAACAGAATTCTAAATGCCCTTATGAAAATATGTATGATCCTATGTCAGTTTATTCTGTTACTGAAGAACTGCCAAGCAAAGAAGACATTGAAGGTTTGAATGCACGTCCGCCTCCAGAACAGGATCTAATAGCGCAGCGAGGCTGCTTTAAAGGTATTGTCTGTATACTTACAGGGTGTGTAAAGATTACATTTATTTCCTTTTTTGTTTGTTAAAGGGACACATACATCCTTAAAGGGAACCTGTCACCGGGATTTAATGTATAGAGCTGAGGACATGGGTTACTAGATGGCCGCTAGCACATCCGCAATACCCAGTCCCCATAGCTCTGTGTGCTTTTATTGTGTCAAAAAAATGATTTGATCCATATGAAAATTAACCTGAGATGTGTCCTGTACGTGAGATGAGCCCAGCGGGAAGGGGCCCAGCACCGCCCCGCATCCTCAGAATCTCCTCCTTGCTCCCCGACGTCAGAAAGCCAGAGCGCCCTAATCTCAAGATGCGCGAGCTAGCGCATGCACAGTTCATTCCCTGAGGCTGATGCCAGTACAGGAAAGGAACACTATGATGACACTGCGCATGCGCTAGCTGGGCATCGCGAGATTAGGGCACTCTGGCTTTCTGATGTCAGGGTGTGTAAAGATTACATGTTATACACTGTTATTTATATCAGATGCCACTATCAGCTATGAATGCAGCATCTGAGGGGTACAATGGCAGGAAGAGTCAGGGGCGTAGCTATAGGGGGTGCTACCTCTGCACCCCTTATAGCTACGCCCCTGACTCTTCCTGCCATTGTACCCCTCAGATGCCGCATTCATAGCTGATAGTGGCATCCGATATAAATAACAGTGTATAACATTTTAAAAAAACCTAAAAAACAAGTCATACTTACCTGATCTATTTGCTTGCGACTGACGGCCACCGCCATCTTGCTTGAAGATCTGGCGCAAAATCTTGCGCAGCCCGTGATGACACCATCACAGCAGCCGATATACGTCACCGAGCACGGAATTTCATTCGAGATCTTCAATCAAGATGTAGGCGGCCGGCCTATTGCGAGCAATTGGATCAGGTAAGTATGATTTGTTTAGTTTTTTACACTATTTTAGGTTAAATCGATTTTTATCCCGAAATTATAACATTCACTCAACATTGTTCAGAATGTTAGCATGGCAGACAGTCTCTCAGACCATCGCTCCCCTATATGTGTCCAGGACTACACCTACCCTACAGTATACAAGTGGTGTTGCTGACAGGGCTTCTCATTTGGCACAGCTCTCCTTTTGTTTTTCGCACACCTAGGTACAATATTAGTATTGTGGTTACCATTTCTTTTAGTTTTTTTTCCCTTGTTTTCATGAAATGTATCATTATAAACTGCCAGTCAACTATGCTTCTTGTGGTCCTTGACATTCTACTCGACATTTATCTACATTAGTTAAACCTCATGAGAACAATGGAGCTGTCATTCTGTCATTCCAGCCCTCCTTGCATGCCAGATTTAGAAGTACAGATAATTAAGCAGATTATCAGGGACGAACATTCCTGTGAATGCTCGTTCCCCACATCCTGCCCGTTTAAAGTTGCAGCCGATACACTAGTTCATCGGGTGAAACTGTCATTAGTACTGGCAAGTAAATTATTATTTCTGTGCAGCAGATCGTGCTGTTTAAGAACGAGGGATTGCAATACTGTGGAGCCCCATAATTTTTTTTTTACTTATGTCTACAGAGCTGTGGGCTTAGTTTTGCAGGACTTTCTGTAGTTTTTATTGACACCATTTTGGGCTGTATATGACTTTTTGATCTCTTTTTATTTAATTTTTTGGGGGAGGTGAATTGATGAAAAAACGATGCGGCAATGCATATAATGTTCATTTTTTTGATTGTTCATTTATTTTGATTTTGGGGAAAGAAGTGATTTGCATTTTTATATATATTTTATATTTCTTAAAACTTTTTTTAACTTTTAGTTTTCCTTTTTTAGGTCCTTGAGTGGACCTCAACATGCAATCATTAGACTGCAACTTGTATAGAATAATGGAAATTTTTTCATTACCTTATACAGAGATCGTTATATTACAATTCAGTACTGCCACCTGTTGGTCTGAATTGCAATATACAAGTAATAAGCCTAGAAGCCTAGTAAAGGCTCATTACTTCTATGGAATGCCTTCCCCGATCTCCACCCGGGGGAGGCGTTCTTGCCTGGCAAGCATGTGTTTCCCAGTTTTTGGCCACTCAAATGCAGTAGTCACATTTTACCATGGCATCTGAGGGCTTAAATATCCGTGGTCGGCTGTGTGAAATAGCAGGCACCTGGTTGGTATAGCACTTGTTCTGCTTCGACGCGTGCGCCATCTTTAATGACTTGACATTCTCTGTATTATTACAGACGTCACAAAGGGATTAATTGTCCAATCGAGTGGGGTCTGACTGACTGCTGGGGCCCCCTTTGATCACGAAAATGAAGACCCATGTGGCCTGTTTGAATGGAGTGGCAGACACGTATGTACATCTGCTGCTCTATTCAATTCTAGGGGAATGCCGGCGATAACTGAGTACAAGTTCTCAGTTACCTCAGGCAGCCCCATAGGCCTGAAAAAGGGGCAGCATGCATGCATGACCACCACTGCATTGAAACAAGGAAGAAAGGAAACCCATTCTTGTGATCAGTGGGGGCCCCCAATGGTCAGACTCGGCCAATTTATTTTCATTTATCATTTAATTTAGTTAAATTCTTTTTATCTAATCATATTTATTTTCTGTTTATTTACTTTTATACATGCATGGATTTATGATACATTGTTATGATAGTTAAATATGCTTTTATTTCAGAATTTTAATAATGAAACCTTGTTAGGCTACTTTCACACTCGCGTTTGGTCCGGATCCGTCATGGATCTGCACAAACTCATCCGTTCAGAAAATACAACCGCATGCATCCATTCAGAATGGATCCGTTTGTATTATCTTTAACATAGCCAAAACGGATCCGTCTTTAACACCATTGAAAGTCAATGGGGGACGGATCCGTATTCTATTGTGCGCCATTTTGTGTCAGTGAAAACGGATCCGTCCCCATTGACTTATATTGTGTGTCAGGACGGATCCGTTTGGCTCAGTTTCGTCATACGGACACCAAAAAGCTGCAAGCAGCGTTTTGGTGTCCGCCTCCAGAGCGGAATGGAGGCGGAACGGAGCCAAACTGATGCATTCTGAGCGGATCCTTATCCATTCAGAATGCATTAAGGGCAAAACTGATCAATTTTGGACCACTTGTGAGAGCCCTGAACGGATCTCACAAACGGAAACCAAAACGCCAGTGTGATAGTAGCCTTAGATATATTATCAATTAGATTTATTAATTTCAGTTAAAACATTTGATTACTATTCTATTTTTAACATATTAGAATCCAAGTTGTTGTCCAGTCATCTATATAGAGGTAACCAAATGTTACAATCTACATGTAAGGCCTGGACAACTTTACAAAAGTTTTTAAAGTTCAAAGATTTTTGATATGTAACCCCTTGTGGAATAACCCTTATTTAAAAAATAAAAATAAAAAAACTCATAGAAAATTCAGGTAATAACTCATATAGTCCATAATAATCAGAGAAAAGTTTTTTGAGACATCATGAGTGAGCGTAAACTTGAGGACAGAGATGTATTTAATTTCTTACAGTTAAAACAAGCCTTTTTATATACAAATAATAATCATCTCAATAATAATACAGTCCTGATCAAAAGTTTAAGACCATTTGAAAAATGGCAAAAAATCATATTTTACATTGTTGGATCTTAACAAGGTTCCAAGTAGAGCTTCAACATGCAACAACAAGAAATGAGAGTGAGACAAAACATTTTTTGAGCATTCAATTAATTGAAAATAACAATTAAAAGGAAACAGGCTGTTTTTCAGCTGATCCAAATTTTAGGACCACATGCCTTTAAAAGGCCAAATCTATGCAAAGATGTGGATTCATTGTCATTTTCTGTCAGGTAGTCACACGTTGTGATGACAAAGGCAAAAAAACTCTCCCTTTTTTAACGTGGCCGGGTTGTTGAACTGCATAAGCAGGGTCTCTCACAGCACGCCATCGCTGCTGAGGTGGGACGCAGTAAGACAGTCATTTGGAATTTATTAAATGATCCTGAGGGTTATGGAACAAAAAAGTCAAGTGGAAGACCCAAAAAAATTTCATAAGCACAATTGGCTGTCCGTCAAGACACTGGACGATCCTCGACCCAAATTAAGGCCCTTACTGGTGCTGACTGCAGCCCCATAACCATCAGATGGCATCTGAGACTGAAGGGCTTCAAAAACAAAAAACGAGACCTCGTCTCCTTGAACGCCACAGAACTGCTCGTTTGGACTTTGCAAGAGAGCACCAAACATGGGACATTCAAAGGTGGAAGAAAGTTTTATTCTCTGATGAGAAAAAATTTAACCTTGATGGTCCTGATGATTTCCAACATTACTGGCATGACAAGCAGATCCCACCTGAGATGTTTTCTACGCGCCACAGTGGAGGGGGCGCCATAATGGTCTGGGGTGCTTTTTCCTTCAGTGGAACAATGGAGCTTCAGGAAGTGCAGGGGCGTCAAACGGGCACTGGCAGTGGCTATGTCCAGATGTTGCAGAGAGCATTCCTCATGACTGAGGGCCCTCGTCTGTGTGGTAACGACTGGGTTTTTCAACAGGACAACGCTACAGTACACAATGTCCGCAGGACATGGGACTTCTTCCAGGAGAATAACATCACTCTTTTGCCCCATCCTGCGTGTTCCCCTGATCTAAATCCAATTGAAAACCTTTGGGGATTGATGGCAAGGAAAGTTTACACAAATGGACAACAGTTCCATACAGTAGATGGCCTTCGTGCGGCCGTCTTCACCACTTGGAGAAATGTTCCCACTCACCTCATGGAAACGCTTGCATCAAGCATACTGAAACAAATTTTGGAAGTGATAAACAATAACGGCGGAGCTACTCATTACTGAATTTCATGTTTGGAAGTTGGATTTCTGTTTTGGGGGGGTTTATATTTTTTTTGGAGGTGTGGTCCTAAACTTTTGATCAGCTGAAAAACAGCCTGTTTCAGTTTATTTGTTGTTTTCATTAAATTGAATGCTCAAAAAATGTTTTGTCTCACTCCCATTTCTTCTTGTTGCATGTTAAAGATCTACTTGGAACCAGGGGCGTAGCTATAGGGGGTGCAGAGGTAGCAGTCGCTACCGGGCCCAGGAGCCAGAGGGGGCCCAAAGACCCTTGTGCCACATAAGACACTGGCATTATAGAAAGTGCATACTGGTCAATTTACACCTTTGGCTGGAGGGAAGGGGTTAGGTTAAGAATTTGGCATGAGGGGGTGCCCTTTCAATGTTTGCCTCAGGCAGCAGGAAGGCTATGTGCTCCCCTGCCCCTTGCCAACAAGCACTGAGGGACGGGGGCCCAAGCTGAACTCTTGCACCAGGGCCCATGAGCTTTTAGCTACGCCCCTGCTTGGAACCTTGTTAAGATCCAGCCATGCTAAATATGATTTTTTGCATTTTTCAAGTGGTCTTAAACTTTTGATCAGGACTGTAATATGGTATTGTATGCTACTTCGGTGTTCCTATCCTTGATAGATCCTATATCTAAATCAAATTTAATTTTAAAACTATATAGAGCTTTACCTAAAGGGGTTGTCCCATGGCAAATGTAAAAAATCTAAATCAGACATCATATAGTACATTACTGTACCTTTCAAACTAGATCCAGCCCTGTACCTTACATGGGTTCAGCAATTTACACATTCACTGCTACAATTGCTCTGCTAGATTATCTTCAGCCTGGCAGCTCAGGGGGTATATCCTTTCTACAGCAGTTCTCTCCCTGTAACTGCCACAGCTTCAGACAGAACATACCTGTATAGCTGGTGGCAGTGGAAGATTTAAACTGAGCACGGACAAAAAAAAAAAGATGTATTTTATTGAATAGCTCAATGGCTATGCAAAATTTTTAATTACACGCAGTGATAAACATTTTCAGATCCAGGTGCTGGTTTGAAAATTGTAAAATATGTTTTAACCACGTATTTGGGTCCTCCCCATTTAAAGTCACAAAGACAAAGGATTAATTTATGTTTGCAGACAGACTGCATTATTCAGCAAGTTTTATAGGGAAAAGATAGGGAAAAGGGATACAGAGAAATTTAGTAAATGCAGAGTACCCAATGCAGATTGGTATCGCCTTATAAGACTGTGTCCAAAACTTTGTAGATATTGGAGAGACATGCCTAATTTTCTACAATGAGTCTTTGGGTATACTATTCCCCTGATCCTAAGGTTGTGTTTACTAGGTGATTCCTCATTATTACTTTACGACTAACAAATATAGAAATCCAGTATATTGTGCTCTTTTCATAGCTAGGAAAACTGTAGCCATCAGGTTGGCCAGGCCTGGAAAAGCCCTTTAAAGAGAAGCAAATATCACATGTCTGCTTAACTGATCCTTTCTACTGATGGTCTCCTTCATGAAAAGATGAGGAAAATGTTCTACAAGATACGTAGCAAAACTAAACAAAAGACATTTACACCCTTTCCTTATTTCATATCCACACAGACAGGAAGTGAATCCTTAAAGGGAGTCTGTCATCAGCATTTCACTTTTTTAACCCTTCCCATAGCTCCCTAGCATGCTTACATTTAATAAAAACGTTACCTCTGGCAACAATCCTGGACTTATAGAACCATCAAAAACGATCTTTATAACTTATGCAAATGAGGGCTCGCAAGTGCCCAGGGGCGGCGTTACACTCGTAGGTGCCCTGCTTGCCCAGCCTTTTCATTGCGTCCCCCCGCCCCTTCCTACCCTCCGCCCGCCCATCCTTTCCCTCTGACCGCCTTTCTACTAACTTGTTATTCCGCCGAGATCCCGCGCCTGCGCACTCAGTCCGTCGGCCGGCGCATGCGCACTGTGATGCCCATTCCTTGTACGGCATCACAGTAACTATTGCGCATGCGCCGGCTAACGGACTGAGTGCGCAGGCGCGGGATCTCGGCGGAATAACAAGTTAGTAGAAAGGCGGTCAGAGGGAAAGGATGGGCGGACGGAGGGTAGGAAGGGGCGGGGGGACGCAATGAAAAGGCTGAGCAAGCAGGGCACCTACGAGTGTAACGTCGCCCCCGGGCACTTGCGAGCCCTCATTTGCATAAGTTATAAAGATCGTTTTTGATGGTTCTATAAGTCCAGGATTGGTGCCAGAGGTAACGTTTTTATTAAATATAAGCATGCTAGGGAGCTATGGGAAGGGTTAAAAAAGTGAAATGCTGGTGACAGACTCTCTTTAATGTAGGATAGTGGACAAGGACCTACAAATAGTTTCTTCGCATATTGTACTATAGCAAACAAAAAATAAAGTAACAGACTAATTAAAATGCAGACACCTGTACTTTTCCTCTCTGCCATTGATTTTATTGAAATATGGGCACTGACATTAAAGGAGTTGTCTCACTTCAGCAAATTACATTTATTATGTAGACAAAGTTAATACAAGGCACTTACTAATGTAATGTGATTGTCCATATTGCCTCCTTTGCTGGCTTGATTCATTTTTTCATCTCATTATACACTGCTTGTATCAAGGAGTTACGACCACCACTGCAGCACGGAATCGAGGTGGACGGAATGGGAGCTGATGCGCATGCATACCAACTGTATGTGGTCCCTTGGTCCTGGCCACCAGAAAGACCAGCACTTTTTCCTATAATGTGCAAGCACAACCACCGCTGATGGATTGCAGGGTGGTCGTAACCCCTGGATATGAGCGCTGTATAATATGATGCAAAAATGAATCCAGGCAGCAAAGGAAGCAGTTTGGACAATCACATTACATTAGTAAATGTCTTAAATTAACTTTATCTACATGATAAATGCCACTTGCTGCAGCAAGACAACCCCTTTAAGTTATAAAGGTTTGTTCAATCACATCCTCGTTTACCTCAGTTACATTAAACATTTCATAATACATGCTAAATAAAACATTTTTAACAAAGAGTAAGAGATACAATGTAAACTTTAACATTGGAATAAGAGGAAAAATAAGCAGAATTTTTGAATGTGACAGGTGAAGATTTCACCATGGAGAATACGTCACAAGGAGCACATGATAAACATCCAGATGAGCAACCATTGAATGGAAATGATGAAGAACCAGCCTTAATCGCTTCTACTGAGGACAATGTGTACATCATATTTGAGAACAGCATTAAAGATACACAAAGAGCACAGACACATTTTATCTCACACAACCTGGTTACTCCAGAGCCGTCATCAACTGCTACAATGGCTAGTGCCACATCTTTTATCTCTCAAGGTAATGCTGATATACACTGTCAAAAATGTATTTCATGCTTTAGATGTATTATGCATATCTGTTTGCATATAGAAAAATTGCACAATTATGGCACAGTGCAAGGATTTCTGAATTTTAAGTGAATAAAGCTTCGCAAAATCAATATTAAATTTGTGATTTTTATTCAGTTTTCCCCTCACCAATCTGCATACAATACCCCATAGTGAGAAAGTGAAAACAGACTTTTATAAATGTGTGCTAATTTGTTATAAAAAAAAAAATCTACATCGGCATAAGTATTTAGACCCTTTGCTATAACACTTGAAATTTAGCTCTGGGGACCTCCTATTTCTCTTGATTATTTCTGAGATGTTTTTACTCCATGATTGGTGTCGACCTGTGGTAAATTTAGTTGATTGGACATGATTTGGAAAGACACAGCCCTGTTTATATAAAGGTCTCACAGCTGACAATACATGTCTGGAGAAAACCAGGCACTGCTTAACACCTGCCCAATACCATCCTTACATTAAAGCTTTGCGGTGGCAGCATCATGCTACGGGGGGAGGGGGGGGGGGGGTTCAGTGGCTGGGATAGGGAGACTGGTCAGGGTTGAGGGAAAGTTGAATGGAGCAAAATACATAGATACTCTTAATGAAAACCTGATCCATAGTGCTCTGGGGCTCATATTGGGCTTAAGGTTCATCTTTGAACAAGAGAATGGCCCTAAGCACACAGCCAAGACAACACAAGAGTAGGGACAACTTTGTGAATGTCCTTAAGTGGTCTAGCCAGAGCCCTGACTTCGACCCAATCAAGCATCTCTGGAGAGACCTGAAATTGGCTGTCCACAGAGGGTCCCCATCCAACTTGACAGAGCTTGAGAGGATCTGTGAGAAGAATAGCAGACAATCCCCTAACCCAGAAGTGAAAACCTTGTGATATCATACCCAAGAAGACTGGAGGCTGTACAGTATTTGAACACCCTGCGATTCTGCAAGTTCTCCCACTTGGAGGGGAGAGGTCGGAAATTCACATTGTAGGTGCATTCCCACTCTGAGACAGAATTGAAAAAACAAATATCAGGAAATCACATTGTATGATTTTTAAAGAATTCATTTGTCTTGCACTGCTGAACATAAGTATTTGAACACCTGAGATCTCCTCTAGATCTGTCAGGTTTAGGGGCTGTCGCTGAGCAACACGAAGTTTCTGCTCCCTCCAAAGATGTTCTATTGGATTTAGGTCTGGAGACTGGCTAGGCCACTCCAGAACCTTGATATGCTTCTTATGGAGCCACTTCTTGGTTATCCTGGCTGTGTGCTTCGGGTTGTTGTCATGTTGGAAGACCCAGCCACGACCCATCTTCAATGCTCTGGCTGAGGGAAGGAGGTTGTTGCTCAAAATCTCACAATAAATGGTCCCATTCATCCTCTCCTTAATACTATGCAGTCGTCCTGTCCCCTTTTCAGAAAAGCACCCCCAAAGCATGATGTTACCACCCCATGCTTCACAGTAGGGATGTGTTCTTGGGATGCAACTCATGCTTTTTTTCCCTCCAAACACGACGAGTGAAGTTTAGACCAAAAAGTTCTACTTTGGTCTCATATGACATGACTTTCTCCCATGCCTCCTCTGGATCATCCAGATGGTCATTGGCAAACTTCAGATGGGCCTGGACATGTGATGACTTGACCAGGGGAACCTTCCGTGCAATGCATGATTTGAAACCATGATGGTGTAGTGTTCTACCGACAGTGACCTTTGAAACTGTGGTCCCAGCTCTCTTCATGTCATTGACCAGCTCCTCCCTTGTAGTTCTGGGCTGATTCCTCACCTTTCTTATCACCAGTGATACCCCACGAGGTGAGATCTTGCATGGAGCCCCAGTCCGAGGGAGACTGACAGTCGTCTTTAGACTCTTCAATTTTCTAACAATTGCTCCAACAGTTGATCTATTTTCACCAAGCTGCTTGGCAATTGCCCCATAGACCTTTCCAGCCTTGTGGAGGTCCACAATTTTGTCTCTTGACAGCTTTTTGGTCTTGCCGATGGTAGTAGTTGGCGTCTGACTGACTGTGGGGTGGACAGGTGTCTTTAAAGAGCTCAGACAGGTGCTACTAAGTTAGCTTAATGAGTGGAGTAGAGGTGGACTTTTTAAGAGCACAGTAACAGGTCTTTGAGAGCCAGAATTCTTGCTGTTGGGCCATACATGCTTAGGTGTCATAATAATAAGATGCTGTCCATTGGAGTGTCATAATAATATGTGCATGAGCAGTTGACCTGTCTACTGACTATGATTACTACTTCAACAGTATAGTAGTCACAATAATTATATTAAAATGTCTGCAGAAATTATTATTAGAATTATTTATTTTAAAATGCCATTCCAGGGTGATGTTTCTCTCTCTCTTTCTCACTCTCTATTCTACCCAGATGAATATGAAAAAAATATTTAAAAAAAATTTGGGTCGAATTTTGATTCTAATGAATTGATTCACCCATCTTTAGTTGTAATGTAGGTTTTCTTGGGGGTTCACAGCAAAATCTTGGAGACAATTGTGTATGGAGTAGACAAGAGAAGATCAAAGACTTTTGTATGGGGATTTATCAGGAAATTATGGCAGAAATGTACATTATGGAGGGAAAAATTGTAGATGGTGACTTTATATCATTGTTAGTATTTTTAACTGAATTTGCCGGGCTATAAGCAGCCAGTGTAGGCAAGGTGGGAGATGACATCTCAGGGATGAGGAGAATGCAGATACAAGGAATGTTTTTGAGGTGGAGCTGGAGGAGGTTGTAAGATCTTGTGTGTGTGTGGTTTGAAGAACAGGGAATAATCAAATATTATCCCAAGGCAGCAGATTTACGAGGCTGGGCAAAGTGTGGATCTATTAACTGTGATTGGTAGGTCTGGTAGATGGGCTGAGTTAGATGAAGAATAGATAACTTTCGTTTTCCACATGTTGAATTTTAAAAAGTGTGAGGAGCAGTAGGACATCATACGAGTAGCTGAAGAAATTTGATGTGTTCCAAAAATGTATTATTTTATGTCAATAAGAATGATTGGATAATCTGATAAACTTAATGTACTGTGAACATGTATAATGTGCATTTGTATAAAAATTTGACCAATTTTCCTTTGGCAGAAGAAAGAATAGATGACAATGAATTGGTCTCACATGGTGAATTGGATGAATACTCAGACGAAGTAAATGATCATAAAGACAATGAAGAGTCACTGGTAGTTGCTTTCATTGAGGATGATGCATACATTGTATTTGAACCCACTGTGAAGCATAAACAAAGGGGGCAACCACCTTTTATTTCTCATAAGTCAACATCTCCTGAGGCTGCTTCAAATTCTACAACAGAAAGTGGTGCATCCTACATTTCTCAAGGTAATACCGACATGGTTTCTTATAAATGCATATCTTGTTTGTCAATCTATCAAGATATTAAAATATCATTGAAGTCCTTGGTACAGTAGAAACATTTAGAAAACTATAAAATAAATAAAAGATTTATGTAGCTCAAAAGTCTAATTGAAAAGGCTATAAAGACAAAAACATAAAATCCAAACTCTAGCCCTTTTAATCTCATTACTTTTAAATTAGGTTTTCCAAGCTTTATACTGATCCTTAAAGGGGTTTCCAGGATTTTACAAATTGATGACCTTTACATGCAGGCCCCTCTTGAACTCTTTTATTGAGTTCTTCATCACAACAGAGTTATATAATCTCACCAGTTCTAGACCAGTTCTAATTATTTGGAATGTTTTGTGGATTTGACATATATACTTGGCTAATGTAACAGGACAACATTATTTATTATAAAGTGCCATCAACTCCAGGTTGCTGTACATATGAAAAGGAGTTTACATACAGTACATAATATAATACAAAAACAAGTACAATAAACATAAACCAACTGACAGAATGGTACAATGAGAGAGGACCCTGTCCTCAGGAACTTTCCCACAAGGGATAACACACTACATGGAAGAGACAGAGGATGAGGGTAGAATCGATGCTCTCATCTCTAGATAAAAGCTAACTCACAGAGGTCAGAGACAATGGTGCGGTGTATTTTGAGGCAGAACCATAGTTAGGGACAGGCTAAAGTCAGGGCAGGCATAGTAAGTACAACACAATAGACAGTGAAAGGTCAGGACAGGATGTAAAAGGTCAGAATCCGGATATCAGCAGAGATTGATAAATGGCAGGCAAACAGATTCAGCACACCTTTGCAGGAATTAGCCAGCTAGAAAACCTATTGCTCTGGCAATCTCCCAGTGGGGAAGGTACCTAAAGCAGCCCAGGGTTGCCAGCCCTTGGCTGGTGAAAATTAGGACACACTCATTGGCCCTTTAATAGCTGGGAGGAGCTTGCACACACCCGTTATGGGCAGAAGGAAGAAGCCTAGCTGGAAAGCGAAATGGCTTCAGTGGTGTTGTGTTCCTTGTGGCTACCTCCCCTCTGAAGCCAGTCATTGGCTTGAGTGGTGCAAGTGACCATGTCCATGGCCAGCTGGATGTAAACAGCATGGGGACCAAAAGATAGAGACTACAGGGGCAGTGCAGAGGACGAGAGGGGCACGGAGCAACTAAGTATGAATCTTCTGTTTCTGGGGACATGCTGTGGACACTTGATGAAAAATTATTATTACTGGAAAACCCCTGACTGAAAAGCTGATTTGGAGACCATTCCTTGGCATTCACCCCTTTGCGTATAAGAGCAGAAATAGGTGCAGTTAGAGTGAATAAAAGTGGAATAAACTGCCTGAAGTAGATGGCAAAGCCCAAGAATCACACATACCAACCCAAAACAGCAGACAACTGCTCTGGATCCATCTCTAAGCTTCAGTCAGATATGATATGTATGCCAGGAAGGACAGAGACGTTTTTTCAAAGACACACTTTTCAAACTTAGTATAAAATCATAAAATCAATACATGTTTCTGGTATGAGATCAGATCAGTTGAAAAGACCAGTATGTTGTCTAAATAGACTGCCATTCAGGTATAGATTTTCCAAAATACCAGATTCTCCCAGGAAAATGCAGTTCAGTGTTTTACCTGATGGAGGGGAGAGATTCTCCGAAACGCGTTGTATATCTGCAATAAAAGACCTCAACCTTCAACGATCTGGACCATGGTTGGTTTCTTGCGCCCTGGGAGAATCTGTTATTTTGGAAAATTTTGCATCTTCTTGGAGACTTCAGGCATCTCCTATAGGAAGACCTCCATCCGTGGCTGAAGACCAAACGCCAACTGGGATTCTAGTATACATCTTGATGGGCTTTATCTAGAGTTGTGCCTACAGTTAGCACAACTTCCCAAGGTGAGCATTAATTTGGAATCAACACTTACCTGTTTTATACAGTTTTACCCTATGGTGCGCATTTCTGTTTAAACAGCACTAGCTACACCTCTGGATTTTCATGCAGGTATAGAGGCGATCATGGAAGACTGTTCACAAATTCCTTAAAAGCTACAGGGCCATTATGAGGTATTCAGGGTGCCCATCATGAGTATTGAAAGCAGTCATGCACTCATCACCCTCTTGCATCCGGATTAGGTTGTAGGCTTCGTGAAGATGCAACCTTGAAAATATTTTGGCTCCACTGAGCCTATCAAAGAGCTCTGGAATAGATGGCAGAGGGTATTTGTTTTTTATAATAATTTTATTTAGTCCATAATAATAAATATAGTCAGATTGATCGACCCTTCTTTGTGACAAAAAATAATCCAACACCTGCTGGTGAAGAGGACTTCCAGATGAAGCAACTGTCAAGATTCTCCTATATGTGATCACAAATAGCCCGCATCTGGGGCAAGAACAGGGGATAAATACCAGCATGTGGTGGAATGGCTTTTGGCACCAGGTCGAATAGATAGTCATATGTATGATATTGTGGCAATGTCTCCACCTCCTTATTATCAAAGGCGTCAATGTAACTGGCAAAGGCAGGCAGTAGCCACAGAATATTTTGGGGAAATTAAGGAGCATGAGAAGGCAGTTCTGTAGCCAGTCGAGTGTGACAGGCTAAACCTCAATGCGGAATCCCAAAGTTCAAGTCGAAGACAGGACTATGTAAACAGAGCCATGGAAATCCCAGCAGAAGGGAACTAGTAGACACAAGTAGGACATAACATGAAATCCTCTCTGTGTGAAGTATTCCCATTTGAAGCTCAATCGTCATGGCAACATACTATATAATTTCCAGGAGTGCCATCTCATTGACAGATGTCACCACCAAGGACTGAGCATGCTGGACTGGGTTACCAAGGCCTGATGCTGGAAGTTACCTGCTGAGCCAGTGTTCAGGAAGATCTGCAACATAAACTGGGTAACACTACAAGATAAGGACACAGAAAGAGTTAATTTCTGAGAGAGCTTGTCTTCACCCAGGGTTGTCTCTCCAATCAACCCTAGACGTTTCCCATCTTGAGAGGTACATAAATCCTCTCTGTGTCTATGCTGGCACATCTTCTCTGTTAATAGGATTTTATCAAACTACATAGACTTTGGGGCTAGAGGTGCAGGAGTAGGAAGCAAGTAAAAAACTGATTCCAACCTAGGTACTGTCCTTTCACTTGTGACCTCCTTGAGATGTTCCCTGAAGTGCAGATCAGTGCAAGTGCCCAGTGTCATCAGATCATCCAATGTTGATGGTACATCATGAACTTCCAAATCCTTTATGTGACCCTAGAGTCCTCGACAGAAAGCTGCCACCAAGGCCTCATTGTTGCAGGATAGTTTAGAAGCCAAAACATATAACTGAAAAGCATATTGGCTGACCATGAGATTGCCCTGGGAAAGATGCAGAAGGGAAGAGGTGGCTGACGTGATATGGCCTGGTTCCTCAAAGACCTTGTAAAAGGTAGATACTCCTGTAGGTTGCTGGTCAGAGCATCATTTCTTTCCCAGAGTGGAGTGGTCCTGCCACATGACAGGAAAAAGACCAGGAAGGCTACTTTGGACCGGTTGGTGGGGAACTGACGAACCTGCAGCTTGAAGTGCATAGTAAACTGGTTGAAAAACCTTTGGCATAACTTGAGTTTCTCTTCAAAGTGAGGAGGATGTGGCAGATATACACCGGGGCTGCCATAGTCTGCAACTGTTGGAGGTGGTGATGTATTAGCCGCAGTAGTACTGGAGTGCTAACGGTCAAAGCATCCAGGTAGTCAGAAATATTATATAAGTAGCGTAGAAGTCGGTCCTACAGTAGTTTAGTGATCTGCTCCTTGCACACTTCAGGCAGACCCAGCTTTAGTGGTCCAGTGAGTTCCATAATCTTAGCAAACTGCTACAGCAGTGAGTGTGGAACCAGTGCCTCAATCAACACATTTGGCTTTGGGATAAACCTAAGGGTGTATCCTTCCAGCCCCATGGTATTAACCTATACAGGGATCTAGACTTCCATGCAAGGGAGTCACCAGGCTACTTTCTCCTGGAGTAGTCTCTGTGTGGTTGATAGCTGACCCACGGGGGTCAGAGACACATGTGTAAACCACCGAGTTGTCAGGCAAAACTATAGTCAGGAATAGGCTGAGGTCAGTCCAGGCAGTGTATGAGCAACACAATTGACAGTCTGAGGTTAGGGAAGACAGGTAGGGTCAATGCGAAGAATCTGCATATCAGGCAGAAGTAGGTATAGGGGCAGACAGATACAGCACAACGTTCTAAAAAAGAGCAAGCTAGAAAACCTATTGCTTAGTCACTCTCCAACTAAGGGTGTCTAAAGTACCCCAGGATTGCCATTGGATGGTAAAATTAGGACACACTTGCACTGGCCCTTTAGGAGCTGGAGGGAGCGCATGCCCTATAGTCAGAAGGAAGAGACCTAGCTGGCAAGCACAAGCAGCAGCCTGCCAGACATAAGAAACTTGCGGGAGACCTGCTGATCTGGACAATCAAAGGGTAAGTGTCACAGTGCCTGCCTGATACAGAGGAGCAGCTGCGATCTGAAAACATATCAGACAGCTTTTGATCAGTGCCGTACAGAATCAGCTACTATGTGGATGCAGTAGACTTCTCTGTGTGCAATGTTTATTCAAATCTACGGGTGTCATAATATTATGTGCATGAGCAGTTGGCCTGTTACTTACAGTACTGCATAGCCATTCTAAGCTCACAGCCATCGCAAGTGCATTTCACCTACATTGAATACTTCTTCAACAGTCTAATATTCACTTGTAAAAAAAACATTAATTTAATTACTATCACTCTCAGCAGAAAAATATCTATGCTCCAAAAATAGTTGATTTTCTGTTAATAAGAATGATTGCATAATCTATTAAACTAAATGGACTACAAACATTTAGAATGTGCATTTGTATGAAAATGTAACCACTTATACTTTTACAGAGGAAAGAAAAGACGACAATGAAATAATGTCACATGGTGAACTGGATGAGTTCTCTGTAAATTATCATAAAGACGATGAAGAATCATTGATAGTTGCTTCCATTGAGGACGATGCATACATTGTATTTGAACCCATTGTGAAGAATAAACAAAGGGGGCAACCACCTTTTATTTCTCATAAGTCAGCCTCTCCAGAGGCTGCATCAAATATTACAACAGAAAGTGGTGCATCATACATTGCTCAAGGTAACAGTGACATAGTATCTTATAAATGCATAGCTTATTTATCAAACTATCTAGAGGAAATGCATTGCTTGTTAAAATATTTTGGTTCAATAGCAACATTCAGAAAATTCAAAGATTTATGTAGCTCGAAAGTCTAATTGAAAATACTATAAAGACAAAAGAATAAAGTCCTAACTCTAGCACTTCTCATCTCATGGCCATTGCAACTAAATTTGAATGAGGTTTTCCAAACTTTATACAGATCCTTAAAGGGTTTCTCAGGACTGCTCTTCTTGAACTCACTGCTCTTACCATAAATAATCCTCTTCTATGTTTGTGTACAATCATTCTTTCCTCTAGATACAGAGGATGTCCTCTCGTCACAGTCACAGTCCTGGGGATAAATAGATGATGGGAGAGATCTCTGTACTGACCCCTGATATATGTATACACAGTTATTAGATCTCCCCTCAGTTATCTTTTTTTCTAGAATTAATAACCCTAATTTTGATAGTCTTTCTGGATACTGTAGTCCACCTATTCAACTTATTACTTTAGTTGCCCTCTTCTAAACCCTCTCTTGCTCTATTGCAGTATGTCTTTCTTGTGCATCAGAGCCCAGAATGGTACTTAGTGCTATATAGGGAGTCTGACTAATGATTTGTAAAGTGTCAGAACTATGTTCTTGTCACATGCATCTATGACCCTTTTGATATACCCCATAATTTTATTGGCCTTGGCAGCAGCTGCCTGACACTGGTTGCTACAGCTAAAGGCTAATCCTGTGGAACTGATCCTGTCATTATAGAGTCCTTAAATATCAGAAATAAGAGTCTGTCTATAACATTACTTAATTATCTTACTATGTGAGGGAGTATGCCATCTGGACCTGGTGATTTGTCTATTTTCATCTTTTTAAGACTCTGCTGTACTTCTTCCTGTGTCAGGCCACATTTATTGGGGAGTTTACTTTGACACTCTTGATTTCATCTTGCACTGCATTTTCCTCAGTGAATAAAGTAGAAAAAAAATATTTAATAAATTAGCTTTTTCCTCGTCATCCTATACAACTGCTCTCTCATCACTCTTTAAAGTGTCAGCACTTTCAGGTTTAAGCTTTTACCATTTATATATTTGAAGAACATTTTAGAGTATTTGAAGAACATTTTGCATAACTTGGATATAATTCAAGTATAAGCCAACTATTTCATCTTTTTAAGACTCTGCTGTACTTCTTCCTGTGTCAGGCCACATTTATTGGGGAGTTTACTTTGACACTCTTGATTTCATCTTGCACTGCATTTTCCTCAGTGAATAAAGTAGAAAAAAAATATTTAATAAATTAGCTTTTTCCTCGTCATCCTATACAACTGCTCTCTCATCACTCTTTAAAGTGTCAGCACTTTCAGGTTTAAGCTTTTACCATTTATATATTTGAAGAACATTTTAGAGTATTTGAAGAACATTTTGCATAACTTGGATATAATTCAAGTATAAGCCAACTATAAGCCAAAGGGAAATAGAGTCCTGTCTGTAGCTTTTTTTAATCTCATAGCCATTACAAGGGCATTTCTAGATATTATCCTGGTTTTAAAGATAGACCACTAATGTTTGACAATTGGAAATCAGACCCACAGTACCCCCTGAGATCAAGCCGTTTTTAAGTGCATTCTACAGATATAGGGGTCTAAGGCATCTACTGATTATCTAAGCTAAAGATAAGTTAATAGCAGTGTTTGTATAATTTTTTCTAAAGCTATTTAGAACATTATTTTTGCTTATCTGGTTTTCATTTTCTGAATATAGCCCTGGTAATTATAGTTTGAATTGATAATTTGGGGTTGTCAAAATGTATAAAATCAGATGTGGAAACTGTTCCAGGCAATTTTCTGTTAAATATAAATAAAAATGAAGATAAGGTTGATCAAGTTTCCAATACTGTAAATACATTTTATGCTCTCTCAATCAGACATATTCTTCAAGTGACATTGTGGGGGTCTGGGTGCAGGGCCTCCTACTGATTGTAAACCCAGCAACATTTATGTGGAGAGATGCTTAACTGGGCCACCTCTCCATAAAAATTACATTTAATACATGTAATACATGTCTATGGCCACAAATAACGGATCGGTTTTGTTCCGTTAAAAAAGTCCAGACGACATCCTGTTTAAATCTACAGAGCTGTGTAAGGGTTCATTATTTGCAAGGTGGTCTGTAGTTTTTATTGATACAATTTTTTTAGAAGGCGAAGTGACAAAAAAAATGCAAATTGGATATTTAGATTTCATTTTCTGTTGCGGCATTTGGGATAAATACATTTACAGTATATTTTAGTAATAAGGGCATTTTGGGAAATGTACATACCTATGACTTTTATTTTTTGTTATTAATGAAAATGGGGGGTGATTAGAATGTTTATATTTTTAAAACTGCCACATGGGGTTGCCTTTTGGGTCCTGGAAGTACAATGATCCCAAGGAGAAGTCTTTCAGATGTATTAAAGGGCTTCTGTCACCCCCAAAACAGATTATTTTTTTTTGGGCTTGTTAAAATTCTTATTAACCGCCTCCGGACCGCCTAACGCAGGATTGTGTTCCGGAGGCGGTCGATTCATTCCTCCTGGACGCGCCTGCGCGCCATCTCGCGAGAGGCGAGATTTCCTGTGAACGCGTGCACACAGGAGCGCGCGTTCACATGAACCGAAGGTAAACTAGTGGATCTGCAGCCTGCCAGCGGCGATCGTTCGCTGACAGGCTGTAGATGCGATTTTTTTAACCCGTTAAAGGTATATTAGACGCTGTTTTGATCGACCACCAGAGGACACAGGCAGCTCTGTAAGTAGCACCAATCACCACTACACTACACCCCCCCTGTCACTTATTAACCCCTTATTAACCCCTGATCACCCCATGTAGACTCCCTGATCACCCCCCTGTCATTGATCACCCCCCTGTAAGGCTCCATTCAGACGTCAGTATGTGTTTTGCAGATCCGCGGACCCACGGATCCGCGTATCCCCAAAACACATACGGACGTCTGAATGGAGTCTTACAGGGGGGTAATCAATGACAGGGGGGTGATCACCCCATATTAGACTCCCTGATCACCCCCTGTCATTGATCACCCCCCTGTAAGGCTCCATTCAGACGTCAGTATGTGTTTTGCGTATCCGCGGACCCACGGATCCGCGGATCCGCAAAACACATACAGACGTCTGAATGGAGCCTTACAGGGGGGTGATCACCCCATATAGACTCCCTGATCACCCCCCTGTCATTGATCACCCCCCTGTAAGACTCCATTCAGACGTCAGTATGTGTTTTGCGGATCCACGGACCACGGATCCGTAAAACACATACGGACGTCTGAATGGAGTCTTACTGGGGGGTGATCAATGACAGGGGGGTGATCACCCCATATTAGACTTCCTTATCACCCCCCTGTCATTGATCACCCCCCTGTAAGGTTCCATTCAGATGTCAGTATGTGTTTTGCGGATCCGCGGACCCACAGATCCACGGATCTGCAAAACACATACGGACGTCTGAATGGAGCCTTACAGGGGGGTGATCACCCCATATAGACTCTCTGATCACCCCCCTGTCATTGATCACCCCCCCTGTAAGGCTCCATTCAGACGTCAGTATGTTTTTTGCGGATCCGCGGATCAGCGGATACGCAAAACACATACGGACGTCTGAATGGAGCCTTACAGGGGGGTGATCACCCCATATAGACTCCCTGATCACCCCCCTGTCATTGATCACCCCCCTGTAAGGCTCCATTCAGATGTCCGTATGTGTTTTGCGGATCCGCGGATGCACGGATCCGCAAAACATGAACACCGCGGATCCGCAAAACACGGACATCGGCAATGTGCTTTCCGCATTTTGCGGATCCGCACATTGCCAGAACTATATAGAAAATGCCTTTCCTTGTCCGCTCTACATAGGACATGTTCTATAGGCTCTACAAAAAAAGCAGTGTTCGCCCGATCAGGCCTGATCTTGTGCGCACACTTGCTTTCAGTCCGCCCCACCGCAGTGACAGAATTTATTTTTTTCTGATCACTGCAAAAACACCGTAAAATCACTGCGGCGCTATAAAAAGATCACTTTTGAGGGGCATGGTGAGTTCATAGAAGATTTTTTTTTTGTCACAAGTTAGCGGAAATAGATTATTTTATTATTTTTTTTTGTTTTTTCTTACAAAGTCTCATATTCCACTAACTTGTGACAAAAAATAAAATCTCACATGAACTCACCATACCCCTCACAGAATCCAAATGCGTAAAATTTTTTAGACATTTATATTCCAGACTTCTTCTCACGCTTTAGGGCCCCTAAAATGCCAGGGCAGTATAAATACCCCACAAGTGACCCCATTTCGGAAAGAAGACACCCCAAGGTATTCGCTGAGGAGCATATTGAGTCCATGAAAGATTGAAATTTTTGTCACAAGTTAGCGGAAAGGGAGACTTTGTGAGAAAAATAAATAAAAAATCCGTTTCCGCTAACTTGTGCCAAAAAAAAAAAACCTTCTATGAACTCGCCATGCACCTCACGGAATACCTTGGGGTGTCTTCTTTCCAAAATGGGGTCACATGTGGGGTATTTATACTGCCCTGGCATTTTAGGGGCCCTAAAGCGTGAGAAGAAGTCTGGAATCCAAATGTCTAAAAATGCCCTCCTAAAAGGAATTTGGGCCCCTTTGCGCACCTAGGATGCAAAAAAGTGTCACACATGTGGTATCGCCGTACTCAGGAGAAGTAGGGCAATGCATTTTGGGGTGTCTTTTTACATATACCCATGCTGGGTGAGATAAATATCTCTGTCAAATGACAAAAGTTGACTTTTACAGAGATATTTCTCTCACCCAGCATGGGTATATGTAAAAATACACCACAAAACACATTGCCCTACTTCTCCTGAGTATGGCGATACCACATGTGTGACACTTTTTTGCAGCCTAGGTGGGCAAAGGGGCCCACATTCTAAAGAGCACCTTTAGGATTTCACAGGACAATTTTTACACATTTGAATTTCAAACTACTTCTCACGCATTAGGGCCCCTAGAATGCCAGGGCAGTATAACTACCCCACAAGTGACCCCATTTTGGAAAGAAGACACACCAAGGTATTTTGTGATGGGCATAGTGAGTTCATGTAAGTTTTTATTTTTTGTCACACGTTAGTGGAATATGAGACTTTGTAAGAAAAAAAAAAATCATCATTTTCCACTAACTTGTGACAAAAAATAAAAAGTTCTATGAACTCACTATGCCCATAATCAAATACCTTAGGGTGTCTTCTTTCCGAAATGGGGTCATTTGTGGGGTTTTTCTACTGTCTGGGCATTGTAGAACCTCAGGAAACATGACAGGTGCTCAGAAAGTCAGAGCTGCTTCAAAATGCGGAAATTCACATTTTTGTACCATAGTTTGTAAACGCTATAACTTTTACCCAAACCAATAAATATACACTTATTGCATTTTTTTTTTATCAAAGACATGTAGAACAATAAATTTAGAGAAAAATTTATATAGAAATGTATTTTTTTTTTTAATTTACAACTGAAAGTGAAAAATGTCATTTTTTTGCAAAAATTTCGGTAAATTTCGATTAATAACAAAAAAATTAAAAATGTCAGCAGCAATGAAATACCACCAAATGAAAGCTCTATTAGTGAGAAGAAAAGGAGGTAAAATTCATTTGGGTGGTAATGTAACGGTCACGTCCACACACACACAGGGGGAGGGATAGTGACCACTGCGCTCCACCCTCACCCCTGGCCCTGCCTACTTGCCTCACGAGTCCTGATGACAGGGGACAACTGGATGACAGTCCCTAACTTAGGATACGTGCTGGGAAGACAGACAAGACAAAATACGGAACATGAACGGACCGGGTCAGAACCAAGAGAGCTACGCAGTACAAAGGGTTAAGCAAAGAATGGTCAGGAGAAGCCGGGGTCAAATACCAGGAGAGCAGAGAAGTACAAGAGGAGTCCTAAGAGAGTAGTCAGGTGGGAGCCGAGGTCACAATACCAGGACGGATGCGCAGTACAGGAGGAGCAGGCAAAGGATCGTCAGGGAATGGAATCAGGTGAGTATTCAGTAGTCCAACAAATAGCCAGGAACCTAGAAATTAACAGGCAACCTGTGGCTAGCAGGCTGCCTGTATTTATAGTGGGGAGTGAGGGTCATGTGACGTGGCCAGCGTCACATGACCGACAGACCAACCAGTTGAGCACCGAGTGATCAGCTCGGCGCTCAAGACAGACTTAGGAGCAGGGAGCCACCCAGCAGTAAAGCCGCCCTGGGAATGAGGTCAAACACAGATCCTCATTCCCAAAGCTAAGCAACAGTTCTGCGGGCAATACAGTTACAGGTAAGTTGTATGACCGAGCAATAAACCGTGAAAGTAGTGTAGTGCAGAATTGTAAAAAGTAGTCTGGTCATTAAGGGTGTTTAAGCTAGGGGAGCTGAGGTGGTTAAACGACTATTCCCTATATAGGGCTCTTACCTTTGTCTGTGGCTTTGTTTCCTTAAAAATCGATCTTTTAAAATATGCAAATGACTTCACTACCAGCAAGTAGGGCGTCTACTTGCTGGTAGCCGCCGCAAAAAACTGCCCCCTCCTCCTGTTGATTGACAGGGCCAGCGAGCGCTCTCCTCCTCCGGCTGGCCCTGTCAGCATTTCAAATCCCGCGCCTGTCTTCATTCGGCGCAGGCACTCTGAGAGGAGGACGCTTGCCTCCTCAGCACTCCCTCAGTGCGCCTGCACTGATGACGTCTTCTCTTTCGGTGACGTCATCGGCGCAGGCGCACTGAGGGAGTGCTGAGGAGGCGAGCGTCCTCCTCTCAGAGCGTCTGCGCCAAATGAAGACAGGCGCGGGATTTGAAATGCTGACAGGGCCAGCCGGAGGAGAAGAGCACTCGCTGGCCCTGTCAATCAACAGGAGGAGGGGGTGTTTTTTTGCGGCGGCTACCAGCAAGTAGACGCCCTACTTGCTGGTAGTGAAGTCATTTGCATATTTTAAATGATCGATTTTTAAGGAAACAAAGCCACAGACAAAGGTAAGAGCCCTATATAAGGAATAGTCGTTCAATAAGGATTTTAACAAGCCACCCAAAAAAAAAAGTGTTTTGGGGGTGACAGAAGACCTTTAAATCATGGAATGCTTTCTGAAAAGTACACTGGCTTGCAGAGGGTACTGGCTAAGTTCCGAGTTAAGACCGGCTGCCCTGTAAGAGGATTAGGGAAGCTGGTCATTAATTCTAACACCCTGAGTCTCTCTGAAGAGACTGCAGTTCCTATGTTTGCCTGCCACCTGCTGATAACAGCAATTGGCTACAAAAAGTAAAAAAAAAAAGTTAAAACATATAAAAATTTTAATCACCCCCTTTTCCCCAGAATAAAAAAATAAATGCATAAACAATAAAAAAATATAAACATCATGAGCATTGCCATGTCAAAATATGCCTGTACTGTTAAAATTTTAAAATATTTATCCCATACAGTGAAAGGCATTATGGAAAAAAAAAATATCGAAATGACCCATTTACCATTTTTTCATTGCTTCTCTTATCTAAAAACAATTGAATAAAATTTGATCAAAAAGTCACACACACTCCAAAATGGTATCAGTAAAAACTACAGATTGTAGCGCAAAACATAAGAGCCCACACAGCTTTTTTTCTTTAAAAAATAGAAAAATAAACTACAAATCTGTGGCATTGTTGTAATTATAATGACCCAGAGAATGAAGGGCACAGTTTAGTTTTCCGCAAAAAGAATGCTGTAGGGACAAAACCCATAAAACTAGGGATGAATTTTGCTTTTTTCCAATTCCACCCCAATTGGAATTTTTTTACTGCGTCCCACTACATTGCATGTCATATAAAATTTTGGCATTAAGAAAGTACAACTTGTGTTACAGAAAACAAGCCCTCATACGGCTATGTGAATGGAAAAATAAAAAAGTTATGACTCCGGGAAAACAGGGAAGAAAAATGAAGACGTGAAAATGAAAAAAACTCTGGTATCCAAGGGGTTAAATATAGACTACTTGGAAAAGTGCCGTGGCTCCTAACTATCCCTTATGTGTTTAATGTGCATACTTATTTTTTTACTAAAGTTGTTGCATAGAATAGTGTAGTCTGCTACGCTATTCTATAATGTTTTCTTATGCAGTGTATTGATATATACACTGATGAGAAAATGGGTAACAATGTTTTGAACTTTTGACTTTCAGGCTCCATATCTCACTATCCACTACAGCTTCGCACATGAGACTACCATCATTTTATAGACAATAATTTTGGCTATCTCATACATAAATTGGCCTTGTAACTATTTAGCATATTATTAGTTATGCAGATTCTTGTCATGTAACTGCATTGTTACTGTTTTGCTCCTGGTGGACAATCTTTTTCTTCTTGTATACTACAAATTACAACCTGTTCTCACATTCTGTGATAGCTCAGTGTGTTTTTAGGTTGATTCCCAAGCAAAATGTCACTGGTTTAAATCCAGGAGCAGCCATGAAGAAAATTTCCCAAGAAAAGAGAAACAGCATCATTCAGCTCATCGATAGTGGTATCTCAGCCAAGAAAATTGCCAAACTGCATCATGTGAGAGCCATTAAAGTTGGAAAAATATGAAATAAAGTCCGTCCATCAATTCCAAAGCCAAGAGGTGGAGGTCCAGGCAAAATATCGAAGTCAACAAGTAGGCTCATCACAAGGTCTATTAGTTCTGGCACGACAAACATGGCAGTGGAGGTCGCTTGTAAGCATCGTAATAGTGAGATCACAGACATCCATGCAAGCACTGTGAAATGCGCATTATACAAGTCTGGAAAGGTGGCTGTCACCGCCACTTCTGTGAGAAGGTCTGGCAGACGTTCTTCTCTACCTCTTGTATGATGTTCTTTGTTTTGGTTTCACTTTCTCATCTGCTTTCCTTCTGCCAGGTGTCACTTATTTAGACATAATCGTCCTCCTTTATATTCCCTCCCATACTGCCTCACTTTGCGGTTTATACTACTTCCTGGATGAAGTATTCACTGCTGGAGGCTGCGTCTGCTTTTTGCTCAGATAAGTCCTTTATTTTATTGTGTTTGCTTGCTGGCTTGATTCTAGGTGACCCTGACTCCCTCCGTATTTAGTGCAGGGAGCCGGTAGTCATGTCCCCTCACTATTATAGGGTTTTCAGGTGTCATACAGGCTTAGGTACATGGGCATGCAATCGTCTACCATCGAGACCCTTGTATGTGAATAGCAGTCAGGGAGAGCTCTTAGGGTTTTATAGGGCTCACCTAATAGCTCATTAGTTTGGGATCAAGCCAGTCGCTCGTTTATTTATAAGTTCCAGCTATCTGCAAATCTCATCCATGACAGTGGCCTGAAAAAGGGTGAAGAAGCTTTGACTTTAATATCGTCATAAGAAGCGTTGGCTCAAGTTTGCAAAAAAGTACGAACAGTGAACAGTAGAAGATTGGAAACTGGTGATTTGGAACAATGAGTAGTGTTGGGAGCGAATATTCAAATTGCGAATTTTAATCGCGAATATCGCCACTTTGAGAATTCGTAAAGATTTAAAGGATAGTGCTATATATTCGTATTCGCAAATATTCTAGATTTTTCATCAGTAACCTCCCTTCTTGCTTGTGGGCCAGTGAGAAGGCTGCAATGTCTTTGTCTGAGCTTAGCAACATCCCTAGCATCCAATAGGAAAGTTGCCCACCCCTTACTATACACTGCGTGCAGAATTATTAGGCAAATGAGTATTTTGACCACATCATCCTCTTTATGCATGTTGTCTTACTCCAAGCTGTATAGGCTCGAAAGCCTACTACCAATTAAGCATATTAGGTGATGTGCATCTCTGTAATGAGAAGGGGTGTGGCCTAATGACATCAACACCCTATATTAGGTGTGCATAATTATTAGGCAACTTCCTTTCCTTTGGCAAAATGGGTCAAAAGAAGGACTTGACAGGCTCAGAAAAGTCAAAAATAGTGAGATATCTTGCAGAGGGATGCAGCACTCTTAAAATTGCAAAGCTTCTGAAGCGTGATCATCGAACAATCAAGCGTTTTATTCAAAATAGTCAACAGGGTCGCAAGAAGCATGTGGAAAAACCAAGGCGCAAAATAACTGCCCATGAACTGAGAAAAGTCAAGCGTGCAGCTGCCAAGATGCCACTTGCCACCAGTTTGGCCATATTTCAGAGCTGCAACATCACTGGAGTGCCCAAAAGCACAAGGTGTGCAATACTCAGAGACATGGCCAAGGTAAGAAAGGCTGAGAGATGACCACCACTGAACAAGACACACAAGCTGAAACGTCAAGACTGATTTTTCTAAGGTTTTATGGACTGATGAAATGAGAGTGAGTCTTGATGGGCCAGATGGATGGGCCCGTGGCTGGATTGGTAAAGGGCAGAGAGCTCCAGTCCGACTCAGACGCCAGCAAGGTGGAGGTGGAGTACTGGTTTGGGCTGGTATCATCAAAGATGAGCTTGTGGGGCCTTTTCGGGTTGAGGATGGAGTCAAGCTCAACTCCCAGTCCTACTGCCAGTTTCTGGAAGACACCTTCTTCAAGCAGTGGTACAGGAAGAAGTCTGCATCCTTCAAGAAAAACATGATTTTCATGCAGGACAATGCTCCATCACACGCGTCCAAGTACTCCACAGCGTGGCTGGCAAGAAAGGGTATAAAAGAAGAAAATCTAATGACATGGCCTCCTTGTTCACCTGATCTGAACCCCATTGAGAACCTGTGGTCCATCATCAAATGTGAGATTTACAAGGAGGGAAAACAGTACACCTCTCTGAACAGTGTCTGGGAGGCTGTGGTTGCTGCTGCACGCAATGTTGATGGTGAACAGATCAAAACACTGACAGAATCCATGGATGGCAGGCTTTTGAGTGTCCTTGCAAAGAAAGGTGGCTATATTGGTCACTGATTTGTTTTTGTTTTGTTTTTGAATGTCAGAAATGTATCTTTTTGAATGTTGAGATGTTATATTGGTTTCACTGGTAAAAATAAATAATTGAAATGGGTATATATTTGTTTTTTGTTAAGTTGCCTAATAATTATGCACAGTAATAGTCACCTGCACACACAGATATCCCCCTAAAATAGCTAAAACTAAAAACAAACTAAAAACTACTTCCAAAAATATTCAGCTTTGATATTAATTAGTTTTTTGGGTTCATTGAGAACATGGTTGTTGTTCAATAATAAAATTAATCCTCAAAAATACAACTTGCCTAATAATTCTGCACTCCCTGTATAAGAACCTCCCCAGCAGCCATTTTCTGTAGTTCTGTAGAGAGAGACAGCAGTGTCATTGCTGTGCTCTGTGCTTTACTGTTTGATTACAGTACAGACCAAAAGTTTGGACACACCTTCTCATTCAAAGAGTTTTCTTTATTTTCATGACTATGAAGGCATCAAAACTATGAATTAACGCATGTGGAATTATATACATAACAAACAAGTGTGAAACAACTGAAAATATGTCATATTCTAGGTTCTTCAAAGTAGCCACCTTTTGCTTTGATTACTGCTTTGCACACTCTTGGCATTCTCTTGATGAGCTTCAAGAGGTAGTCCCCTGAAATGGTCTTCCAACAGTCTTGAAGGAGTTCCCAGAGATGCTTAGCACTTGTTGGCCCTTTTGCCTTCACTCTGCGGTCCAGCTCACCCCAAACCATGAAAGTCAATTGACTGGGCTCTGATGGGTGCAAATGGGTCTGGAAGAAACAAGGTAAAAGGGGGCTAACAGATCGAGAACTTTAAGGAACTGTCAAGTTCAAAGGAGGAAGCCTGGTGACATTGGATACTTGACCAATATCGATGGTGGTCTCAATGCTGAGCTATATGAGTATCCTACGATACAAGTTACTTCATACACCTAAGTACTATGGGTATGAAAAGGACAATATAGTGTTCCAGCAAGACAATGACCTGAAGCATACATCGAGATTGGCAAAGAAATGGTTTAATGACAATGAAGTAGAGGTGCTGGATTGCCCCCCTTTCCCCAGACTTCAACCCAATCGAACTCTTGTGGGTTCAGTTGAAAAAAAAAGCTGTATTTGTACCCAAGTGAGTTGACCAGTATGCACCAACATTGGGAACGTGTAGAAGAGACCTGGGAACAGATTTTGGTTGACACATGTTTGAATCTTATTGGGAGCATGCCCAGAAGGATTCGGTCAGTGTTGAAAGCCAAAGGTGGATTTACAACATATTAACAAAATAATAAAGATTACAATTTAGAATTTGAGGAGCAAAACAGTAGTAATGCAGTAACTTGACAAGAATCTGCATAACTAACAATATGCTAAATAGTTGTAAGTCCATTTTTTGTATGATATAGCCAAGAGGACTGTTTATAAAATGATGGATGTCTCATGTACGAAGCTGTAGTGGATGGTGAGATATGGAGCCTGAAAGTCAAAAGTTCAAAACATTGTTACCCTTTTGTTTGTCAGTGTACTTCTAACCTTATGGACACATTTAGTGTGTACATTGGGTGGTTTTTCCATCACACATGCTAAACAGACATTTCAAACATGAATATGTCTAATTGAAATAACCTTAACTAGGTTTTCCCAAAATAGGGCATTTATCATCTATCCAGAGCATATGTGATAAATGTCTGATACTTGGAATCACTAGAACAGGGGTCCCAATCCATTCCTGGTTACTCGTCACTGTACAACCACAGTGAGGAGAGTTTCAATGGCTCTACCACCCCATTTAATGGGGCTGACAGAAATGACAGAGAACAGTGCTTAGCTATTTCTGTCAGCCCCAAAGACGACCATCCATTCACACGCCTCAATGTAAAGTGGGCCTTAGACTTTCATTCTAGTGATTAATGAAGCCTCCATTGATCAGGCCCTAAAAATAATTGCTTAAATTACATTTACATAGCACAGACATACCTTTTTAGGGTTAACTTGAGCTATACTGAATACTGCTGAGGGCTCCCTATGAAGTTGCTGGGGAGGGGAATAGAAGCTCTGGGACTCCTTATACCTAGAAGAGGTGAGTGTGAAGTGTGGAGGGGGAGAAAAGTGTAGTAGAGAAAGAAAGAGGAAGAATATAGAAGACATGGAATAAGGGCAGGCAAGAAAGCAGAAGAAATAGGAGAGAGTAGCAACATAAAGCAAGGAAACGGGAACCAGCAGCTAAATTCTGCTGATGGCTCCTAGGGATGTTGAATAAACAGAACGGGACTGTAAAGGGTTAAAAGTACACTTGTGAACCCTGTGCAGCAGGGAAGATGGTAGAATGGAAGCTGCAAGGAAGGTGGTGCCCCCTGGACTATGCAAGTGTAATGCTCCCTGTGTAACTGCACAGGTAAAACACCCCTAAGGCCGGCCCTGGTTATTAGCCTATTTAATAAGAGGAATCTAAGATGATTATCTGTACCTATAGGCTCCTGAGATGTAAACTTAGTACTGGGTATGCTATGTCATCATTTAAACTTTTTCAAAAACATTATTCATTCATTGTAAAAAAGTTTTATGTATTCTGACATGAATATTCAAGAAACTGCAGTTACAAAACCATGAACATGAATCACAGAAAAATAAAAAGCCTTTCTATTTGAACATGAACAGTTTATATCAAAACAATATAAAGGTTGGTTGTAGTTAATCCTCAGTCCAAATATCACTTGTAAAAACAAACTGTTATATTATCTTCTTTCCAGTAGTTACAATTCCAATCAGCAATTTTTTAACCAATATGCCCTCTAAAATGCAGATTCTAAATGGGATGAACTTGTCCCCCAATTAAAACTAACTTGTAACATATTAACATAGTTGAAAAGTTTGAAAAAATACTGATTCATCAAGTCTAGCCTATAATCCTACCATGTTGATCTAAAAGAAGACAGAAAACCTTATTAGGTGGATGCAAATTGCCCCATATTAGTGAAAAATGTATTTATGACGATGGATGGATGATTCCAATTAATGGCTTATCTCCACAAATCTAGTACCTACAACCCGTGATATTTGATTTGAGACCCTGAGGTACCCCTAGAAAGAAAACCCCAAAAAGTGACCCCGTTTTGGAAACTACTCCCCTCAAGAAAAAAATCTACGAATGAAGTGAATGCTTTTACCCAACAAGAGTTTCATAGAATTTAGAAACACATGGCTGTGAAAATGAAAAAGTAACTTTTATTTCCAATATATTGTTGCTTTACCAAAATTTTTTATTTTCTCAAGGGGTAATAGGAGAAAATGCACCCCACAATTTGTTATGCATTTTTTCCTCAATACGGCAACGCCATATATGTGGTCGTAAACCGCTGTTTGGGGACATGGCAGCATTCAGAAGGGAAGGAGCGGCATCAGGATATACTAACATTTAATTTGCTGAAATTGTTTTTAGGGACGTCTGTGAAGGTTCTTATTTATCCAGGTCATGGTATATCTGTAAAGAATAAATCAAGGCAACTGGACTTACTGTAGATTTCTTGAAAACATTTCACTCGTTCTTCCAACGAGCTTTCTCAATTCTGAGTGACTGTACAAGAATTCTTTGGGATTAAATATGTAACTGAATCAACATCTGGTAATTATACCCAGCATTGGGTCAGAGGTCATTATACCCAGCATGGGGTCAAAGGTGTTGATTTCATTATTCTAAATGGAGTCAGTAGATGATAATGACCTCCCAGAAAAAGGTGTCAAGACAGCAAGACAGCATTGTATGTGGCAGACAATAGAACTTGTGGGTATCCAGATTGGGCCTTTGTCAAAACAGAAGGAAGGAGAAGAAAGAGCACCAAGACTACCAGTGAAGGCGAGAAGCATGACAAACGCAAGAATATGGTTATCCCAAATGTAGCTGGGGTGTCTAAGAAACTCAAAAGGATTTTTAATAAACATCACATCCCTGTCTGCTTTAATTCCAGCAACACACTGTGGCAACAACTGGTTCACCCAACAGACCCAACGCCTAAACACAAGATGGACAACATTGTGTACGCAGTGTACTTACATCTAAAAGAAACAGGTCACACCTTTGAAGACAGTCAAGTACGTGTTTTAGATAAGGAGGCCGATTGGTACAAATGAGGTGTGAAGGAGGCCATCTACGTAAAAATGGAGAAGCCAAGCTTGAATAGAGGCGGGGGGGTAAGACATCTATTGTCTGCCACATACAATGCTGTCTTGACACCTTTTTATGGGAAGTCATTATCACCTACTGACTCCAATTAGGATAATGGAATCAACACCTTTGACCCCATGCTGGGTATAATGACCTCTGACCCCATGCTGGGTATAATTACCAGATGTTAAATCAGGTATTTAATATTTAATCCCAGAGAATTCTTGTACAGTCACTCAGAATTGAGAAAGCTCGTTGGAAGAACGAGTGAATAGTTTTCAAGAAATCTACAGTAAGTCTAGTTGCCTTGATTTATTCTTTACAGATATGTTTTTAGGGACCATAACATTTTTATTTTTTCACCAATTTAGCTGTGTGAGGGTTTGTTTTTTGAGGGAAAGGCTGTAGTTTCTTTGGTATCATTTTGGAGTACATACGTCTTTTTGATCATTTTTTATATCATTTTTTGTTGAGATGAAGTGGGTAAAAATTGCAATTCTGTCAGTGTTTTTTATTTTTATATTATATAGGGTTCCTCTTGCGGGAATTATGATAAGATAATTTTATCTTGTGGGTTGATATGGTTATGGCGATACCAAATTTATATAGTTTTTTTATATTTTACTACTTTTTCAGCATAAAATCACTTTTGTGTTTAAAATAAAAAAAATTGTTGCATCGTCATATACTAAAGTCCATAACTTATTTTTTTTTCCGTCAATGTAGCTGTGTGAGGGCTTTCTTTTTGCAGGATGGGATGTCGTTTTTATTGGTATCATTTTGGGGTACATACCCGTACATCTTTTTGATCACTTTTTATAACATTTTTTTGTGGAGGTGAAGTGGGTAAAAATGGCAATTCTGTCAGTGTTTTTTTATTTTTATTTTTTATGGAGTTTCTCTTGCAGTAAATATGATAATTTTGTTCTGTGGGTTAATACGGTTATGGCAATACTAAAGCACTCTGATTGGTTAGTCTCCAGAGACTAGCCAATCAGAGTGCTTTCCGGCAAGGGACCACTCAGATTGGTCCCTTGCCGGCTTCCCAGGTGTCTCTGCTCTCGGGGAGAGTGGAGACACCAGGGCTGTGACACTTTGTAGTGTCACAGTCCCTGTAAGCAGATTGGACGTGACTGTACTGTTAAATGCAGGATGCAATAAATTACTTGTGATTTGGACGCACAGTTACGTCCATATACGCGAAGGTGTTAAATGCTTCCTGTTTAACCCAGCAAAATGTCCTGCACCAGTTTAAAAACAATAAAATAGACAAATCACTAGGTCCAAATGGTATACGGTACAGCCCGAGTGCTGCAGGATTAAGTAATGCAATTGGCAATTCCTTATTTATAATATTTAAGAATTCCTTATTGAGAGGGTCTGTTCCACAGGACTGGAGGATAGTAAATGTGGTGCAATATTCATAAAGCGGTCAGAAAGTGAGGCTCGAAACTACAGGCCTGTTACTTTACCATTCATTTGAAGGTGAAGAGATGATATACTGGAGTATTGTAACTAGTTCAAGACCAGGCCATTGACCTATTCTCCCTTCCTGACCAGACATATTTTCTGGTTTAGTTTTTTTTTTTTTAAGTATATGCATCTTCAAAAGTAAATGAAGAAGCTATTGCCAAGAGGAAAATATGATGTAATCTATAGGTTCTCATGACAAGGCACATATGTTTACTGGTGAACACATAGGTTTACTGGTGAACGATTTGAAAAATGGGGCTCCGGCATTTGGTCCAAACTGGCTGTTGTTTGAAGGGGTTAATGGAGAATGATATTATCCCCATCATGTCACCTGCCATTGGCTTTTTTCTAATCCTCCTCCACCATTACACCCACATTATTTTTGAGTGGGTCAGCACTTCAGTTTTAAGTTTCTTATTATTTATGTACTTGAAAAAAATATTTTTGTGTTATCTTTGTTTTTTTGGGAATGACAAATTGGCCTAGTTATACAGTTATTCATATCTCACACCCCGAACCCGAACCCAATTGAAGTCAATGGGGACCCAAACTTTTGGCCACTAAAATGTCTCTAAAATAGTCCTGGAAAAGGGCTAGAGGGCTGCAAAAGGCACCAAAATGTGCTTAACAGCATGGCAATTGTTCTGCAAACAAATATGGATAGGGAAATGACTTAAAATAACATAAAATACAGAAAAATTTAAAAATAAAAATCTGGATCTAGGAGTAGGAGGTTGAGGAGGCGGTGGATGGGTGGATGTGGCGGTGTAGGTTGACGTGGCGGTGTAGGTGGAAGAGGCGGTGAAGGAGGAATAGGTAGTCAACACTGATTTGTGTTATTTTTTTATTTTTTAATTGGGGTATCCCCAAAATATTGGGACATATAACAAAATAAAACAAAGAATAAGTGCACTTGAGTACAAGAATGGATGGTTGAGGCTGGTATAAATTTCTATTCTGGACAAAGTACGGACAAGTCCTGTGGGATCCATGCCTGGTTCATTTTAATAAACGTAAGCTTGTTCACATTGGCTGCGGCCTGTGATAATGCTCTCTGCCGTGCTAAACACACGTTCACACTATACACTGGCTGCAGGGCAGGTCAGCACCTCCAAGGCTGACAAAGCTTTTCCACATTTTTGCCATGCTAACCCTGCCTTCCCAGGTGCTGGCGGTGCCCCAGCTACGTTGGCGACCTCTTCCTCCTCCTCTGCCTTCGCCTTGTGCTTTCACTGTTCCCCCCGCTGTCAGGTGGGAATGCCATCAGCAGCGTGCGCTTGTAGTCGCGCATCTTCCGATCAGTAACAGATGTTTTCACTAAATTTAGTTCCCTGTCAGCAATGCAGAGCAGGCGTTCATTCACGGTAAAAGGGGGTTCATGTCACCCAGCAATAGAACAGAGGATTTTGAGAGAACGAGGCCCATGTCACCCAGGAACAGCAGGGGTTCATTCACGGCAAAAGGGGTTCATGTCACCCAGCAATAGAACAGAGGATTTTGAGAGATTTAGGCCCCTGTCACCCAGGCACAGCAGGGGTTTGTATACGCCAAAAATGGTAAAATGTCACCCAACAATTGAAAATAAGAATTTTTTCCATTTAGGGCACTAAAATTGGCACTTTTTTGCATTAAAATGGCTCTAAAATAGTCCTTGAAAAGACTAGAGGGATGTAAAAGGCAGTAAAATGTGCTTAAGAGCATGGCAACTGCTCTGCAAACAAATGTGGATAGGGAAATAACTTAAAATAAAATAAAATAACTAAAAATTACAAATTATTAACCTGCAACTCAGAGAAGGAGGTGGACATGGAGTCGGAGGTTGAGTTGAGGCGGTGAATGTGGTGTTGTAGGTGGAGGCAGCAATGGAGGAGGAGGTAGCCAACAATCTTATTATTTTTTTTTTTTATTGGGGTAGGTAGCCCCCAAAATATTGGGACAAATAAAAAAAAAGAAAACAAAGAATCATTGCACTTGACTTGAGTACAAGAATGTATGTTTGATGGTGGTATAAATGTCTATTCTGCACAAGGTACAGACAAGTCTGGTGGGATCCAAGCCTGGTTCATTTTAATGAACGTGAGCTTGTCCATGTTGGCTGTGGACAGGCGGCTGCGTCTGTCTGTAATGACGCCTCCTGCCGTGCTAAATACACGTTCAGAGAGTACACTGGCTGAAGGGCAGGCCAGCACCTCCAAGGCATACAGGGCAAGCTCTGGCCATGTGGACAATTTCGAGACCCAGAAGTTGAATGGGGCAGAACCATCAGTCAGTACGTGTAGGCGTGTGCACAGGTACTCTTCCACCATGTTGTTCAAATGCTGCCTCCTGCTAACACGCTCCATATCAGCAGTTGGAGTCGGTTGTTGCGGCGAGGTGACAAAGCTTTTCCAAATGTCGGCCATGCTAACCCTGCCTTCTGAGGTGCTGGCGCTGACACAGCTGCATTGGCGACCTCTTCCTCCTCCCCTGCCTTCGCCTTGTGCTTCCACTTGTCCCCCGGCGTCAGTCGGGAATCCTCTCAGAAGCGCGTCTACCAGCGTGCGCTTGTAGTCGCGCATCTTCCGATCACGCTCCAGTGAGGGAATTAAGGACGGCACATTGTCTTTGTAACGGGGATCCAGCAGGGTGGCCACCCACTAGTCAGCACACGTTAAAATGTGGGCAACTCTGCTGTCGTTGCGCAGGCACTGCAGAATGTAGTCGCTCATGTGTGCCAGGCTGCCTAGAGGTAAGAACAATCTGTCCTCTGTGGGAGGCGTATCGTCTGCGTCCTCCGTATCCCCCCAGCCACGCACCAGTGATGGGCCCGAGCTGCGTTGGGTGCCTCCCCACTGTGAACATGCTTCATCCCCATCCTCCTCATCTTCCTCCTCCTCGTCCTCCAGTAGTGGGCCCTGGCTGGCCAAATTTGTATCTGGCCTCTGCTGTTGCAAAAAACCTCCCTCTGAGCCACTTCTAAAAGACTGGACTGAAAGTGACCCCTCTTCCTCCTCCTCGTCCTGGGCCACATCCTCTTCCATCATCGCCCTAAGTGTTTTCTCAAGGAGACATAGAAGTGGTATTGTAACACTGATAACGGCGTCATCGCCACTGGCCATGTTGGTGGAGTACTCGAAACAGCGCAACTGGGCACACAGGTCTCGCATGGAGGCCCAGTCATTGGTGGTGAAGTGGTGCTGTTCCGCAGTGCGACTCACCCGTGCGTGCTGCAGCTGAAACTCCACTATGGCCTGCTGCTGCTTGCACAGTCTCTCCAGCATGTGCAAGGTGGAGTTCCACCTGGTGGACACGTCGCATATGAGGCGGTGAGCGGGAAGGCCAAAGTTACGCTGTAGAGCAGACAGCCGAGCGGCGGCAGGATGAGAACGCCGGAAGCGCGAACAGACGGCCCGCAGTTTACGCAGCAGCTCTGACATGTCGGGGTAGTTGTGAATGAATTTCTGCACCACCAAATTCAGCACATGCGCCAGGCAAGGGATGTGCGTCAAATCGGCTAGTCCCAGAGCTGCAACAAGATTTCGCCCATTGTCGCACACTACCAGGCCGGGCTTGAGGCTCACTGGCAGCAACCACTCGTCGGTCTGTTGTTCTATACCCCGCCACAACTCCTGCGCGGTGTGGGGCATGTCCCCCAAACACATCAGTTTCAGAATGGCCTGCTGACGTTTACCCCTGGCTGTGCTGAAGTTGGTGGTGAAGGTCTGTCACTTACCGGATGAGGAGGTAGTAGAAGAGGAGGAGGAAGCCGAGTAGGAAGAGGAGGCAACAGGAGGCAAAGAATGATGCCCTGTGATCCTTGGCGGCGGAAGAACGTGCGCCAAACAGCTCTCCGTCCGGGGCCCAGCCGTCACTACATTTACCCAGTGTGCAGTTAGGGAGATATAGCGTCCCTGGCCGTGCTTACTGGTTTTACATATCTGTGGTTAGGTGGGCCTTGCCACAGATGGCGTTGCGCAAGGAAGGCACGGCTCTCCTGGAGAAGTAGTGGCGGCTGGGAACGACGTACTGTGGGACAGCAAGCGACATGAGCTGTTTGAAGCTGTCCATCTCCACCAGCCTGAATGACGGCATTTCAAAGGCCAGTAGTTTAGAAATGCTGGCATTCAGGGCCAGGGATCGAGGGTGGCTAGGTGGGAATTTACGCTTTCTATCAAAGGTTTGTGAGATGGAGAGCTGAACTCTTCCGTGTGACATGGTGGAGATGCTTGGTAACGGAGGTGGTGTTGTTGGTGGCACATCCTCTGTTTGCTGGGCAGCAGGTGCCAACGTTCCTCCAGAGGTAGAGGAAGAGGCCGAGGCAGCAGCAGAAGAGGGTGCAGGAGGGGCCTGAGCCCTTTCTTGGTTTTGAAGGTGCTTACTTCACTGCAGCCCGTGTCTCGCATGTAGATGCCTGATCATCCAGGTTGTGCTAAGGTTCAGAACGTTAATGCCTCGCTTCAGGCTCTGATGGCACAGCGTGAAAACCACTCGGGTCTTGTCGTCAGACAATTGTGTGAAGAAGTGCCATGCCAGGGAACTCCTTAAAGCTGCCTTTGGTGTGCTCGGTCCCTGTTGACGGTGGCCAGTAGCTGGCAAACTGTTTTGGCGACGGCTGCTCTGCTTTTGCACCCTGCTCCCGCTTTTGCTACGCTGTTGGCTCAGTCTCACCACTGCCTCTTCCTCCGAACTCTGAAAGTCAGTGGCACGACCTTCATTCCATGTGGGGTCTAGGACCTCATCGTCCCCTGCATCGTCTTCCACCCAGTCTTCCTCCCTGACCTCCTTTTCGGTCTGCACACTGCAGAAAGATGCAGCAGTTGGCACCTGTGTTTCGTCATCATCAGAGACGTGCTGAGGTTGTATTCCCATGTCCTCATCAGGAAACATAAGTGGTTGTGCGTCAGCGCATTCTATGGCTTCCACCCCTGGGGAAGGGCTAGGTGGATGCCCTTTGGAAACCCTGCCAGCAGAGTCTTCAAACAGCATAAAAGACTGCTGCATGACTTGAGGCTCAGACAGGTTCCCCGATATGCACGGGGGTGATGTGACAGACTGATGGGCATGGGTTTCAGGCGCCACCTGTGCGCTTTCTGCAGAAGACTGGGTGGGAGATAATGTGAACGTGCTGGATCCATGTCGGCCACCCAATTGACTAACGCCTGTACTTGCTCAGGCATTACCATCCTTAGGCCCGACCACATATCGCTGTAGATTCTGGCGGCTACTGGGACCTGAGGTAGTAGGTTCAGTAGGACGTGTAGCTGTGGCAGAACGGCCACGTCCTCTCCCTGCACCAGAGGCTCCACCAACACCACCACCACGACCATGACCACTTCTCTTATTAGATGTTTGCCTCATAGTTAGCGTTCACAAAGAAAAGTAAAAAGTGGTTAGGTATGTTAAAAATAATTAACCGCCAATATAAACCCTGATGTAGGGTATTGCACTCTATTATTATTTTTTTAAACTCTATATGACAGCGGTATTTGTGGCCTAAATGTGACAGTCACCTATGCAAGTGTAATCACAGATGTGCAGTATATGAAAAAAAGGTTTTTTTTAACAATAGTAACCTAATAGCTGTATTTGTGGCCTAAATGTGAGAGTCACCTATGCACGTGTAATCACAGATGTGCAGTATATGAAAAAAAGGTTTTTTTTCATCACAGTATCCTAAAAGCCTTATTTGTGGCCTAAATGTGACAGTCACCTATGCACGTGTAATCACAGATGTGCAGTATATGAAATTATTTTTTTTTTTAACAGTAACCTAATAGCCGTATTTGTGGCCTAAATGTGACAGTCACCTATGCAAGTGTAATCACAGATGTGCACTATATCAGAGGGTTTTTTCACCACAGTATCCTAAAAGCCTTATTTGTGGCCTAAATGTGACAGTCACCTATGCAAGTGTAATCACAGATGTGCAGTATATGAAAAAAAGGTTTCTTTTAACAACAGTAACCTAATAGCCGTATTTGTAGCCTAAATGTGACAGTCACCTATGCAAGTGTAATCACAGATGTGCAGTATATCAGAGGGATTTTTCACCACAGTATCCTAAAAGCCTTATTTGTGGCCTAAATGTGACAGTCACTTATGCATGTGTAATCCTAGATGTGCAGTATATGAAAAAAAGTTTTTTTTTAACAACAGTAACCTAATAGCATTATTTGTGGCCTAAATGTGACAGTCCCTTATGCACTTGTAATCCGAGATGTGCAGTATATCAGAGGGATTTTTTACCACAGTATCCTAAAAGCCTTATTTGTGGCCTAAATGTGACAGTCACTTATGCACGTCTAATCCACAGTAAGCAAAACGCTGTATTTCTGGACTAGCAGACATGCAGATAGATAGTGCTGGTACACTATCGTTGCATAAAATGGCTGCCAATTATGTATTGATATTGACAAACTGAAGTAAAAAAATATTAGTTTTCAGCAGTAGTTGGCTCAGTGCAGGCTTAAAAAATTTGTGCACTGCACCCACAAAACACATTTGATGTACTTCGCTGAGTAAAAAGGCAGTTCTTTATAATATTTCTCCCTGATCTCTCCTTGACAGCAGCTGCAGCCTCTCCCTACACTAATCCGAGCAGAGTGACGGGCGGCGCTACGTGACTCCAGCTTAAATAGAGGCTGGGTCACATGCTGCAGTTGGACAATCACAGCCATGCCAATAGTAGGCATGGCTGTGATGGCCTTTTGGGGCAAGTAGTATGATGCTTGTTGATTGGCTGCTGTGCAGCCTTTCAAAAAGCGCCAAGAAAGCGCCGAACACCGAAACCGAACTTTTACGTAAATGTTCGGGTTTGGGTCCGGGTGCGAAAAACATAAAGTTCGGTACGACCCCGAACTTTACAGTTCGGGTTCGCTCAACTCTAGTTACCAGTAGATAACAATTATTTCCATGTAAACTGTATATAATATTATAGACATATATTCTATTTTTTTCAGGGTTTTCCTTTCCAGATTAAAAAAGAGTAGTCCTTAATAAATAAAATAACCTTTAAGTTGTTGATTACATTTTTAAAAATTTCATAATGACCATACACTTTAAGTTTATGACATGTGGTCCTCGGCTTCAGGCCTCATGCACATGGCCGTTGCAATATGCGGGCACCGGCCGTGTGCTCCCCGCATAACGGACGCAGACCCATTCACTTGATCCGTTGTGTTTCTGTCCATGCCTCCACACCGCAATAAAATAGAACATGTTATATTTTTTGTGCGGTGCGGATGGATCACGGACCCATTCAAGTTAAATGGGTCTCGATCTGTCCCGGCCACTGAACAGACGTTGCCCGTGCAAATTGCGGTCCCCAATGCACAGAACGGCTGCACAAAGGCCGTGTGCAAGAGGCGTTAAACACACACTATTGTAAATGCATAAGGTTTGAAACAGGAGCATGTTAAGGTGCCCAGATCTTAGAAGACGACAGATACCCTGAGATCTCTCTGTGCCTTCTGCAAGGCATTGATGCTGCACCCACCACTAAGTTCTACTTAGGGTCAGCTCACACCAGTATTTTTCCCCAGAATTTCCAAGGCTTCCCCATTGCTGTGGTAAGGATTACGGTAATTCCACAGCAAAATACTTGTGCAAAATAAGCTGATTTTGCTGATTATAGAGTCCCCCACAGTGGAAAATATGACATTATAATCATGACAGTCTAGATAGCTTGTAGCATAAATGTGGAATTTGACTTTAAAATAGATTGCACAATCACTGGAAGGTATTTTCAAACTGTGCAACCCAGGTGTGTGCGTTTAACCTCATTTAAAGGATAACTTCTGATTCAGGTAATTTCTCAAAATAAGATGACACGTAGGTTTAATCTGGTGTTTTCAGCATTTCCCTCTGGAGTCTCTCTGTAATTTTTTTTATGAGCTAGTGGGTGGTGACTAGCTGGTTGCATGCTTGCCAATACACATGACATGGATAAACAGAGGATCCTGATTCTTAACTCTTTGTACCCCAACCTCAGGAGCAACAGCAGTAATGGAGGGCAGTACACAGTAGCAATAAGCAGTTTAGATGTCAATCCAGCAGTGAAGTTAGACATTAAATCACTTACAAATCAGCAACAGACCGTCAGTCTCCCTGACTCTATATGTCTCCAGCAGCCTCTCCCTTCATCTCTTAACCCCCTCTCCTCTCCATAGACTTCTATGTAATCTGATCCTTCAGTGAGCAGGCAGGCCATCTTCATTGAAGGTAGATCTAAACAGTGAATTGAGAGTTAGTGAAGAGGAGCAGGAGAGGAACTGAAAAAGAGAAGAAGCATTTTTCTCTGATAAGATGTCTTACAAAGTGTGTGTTCATTTATAAAAAAAAAAAATGAAATGACAGTTACTCTTTAAAGGGAATCTGTCATATTGAACATGGTGTGTGAGCCTCTAGGCAGCATGTTATAGAGCAGTAGGAGTTGATATGACTGATATATAGTTTTGTTGGATCAGATTCAGATTAAGTAGTACTTTATTCTTTTAAATTCCTTCTCATTATTGGCTTTGAAGTCAGTGATTGACAGCACGCCCTCTATGACTGTACATACAGAGATAGCTGTCAATCACTGATAGGACCGCCTCTTTGACTTCAAAGTCTAGAATGAGCTGGAATTTAAATGAATAAATTACGAAATTTATTAAATCTTTTCCCATAAAACAATATATTAATCTGCTCCACTTCACCTGCTTATAACATGCTGCCTGTAGCTTATATTGCATTTTCATGGTGACACGTTCCCTTTAAGATCACCTGATACTTTTACAATTCATTACAAAAAACAAACACAAATATTTTTATTAGTTTTATAAAGATCTTTAATAAATTTTACTTTACATTTCAGCTGAGGGAATAGATGAAAGACCCAGTACGCAGTTGTGTTGGGAAGGGTATGAGGACAATGAAGAAGACCCATATAGTTTAATTTATAATGATGATGATGAACTGTACATTGAGTTACCTTATGAAACCGCAGAAGAAGAGAACCCAAGAGAAAGAAAATCTTTTATTGTACACAGAGCTCCAGCCCCTGCACCACGCCCACAAACTACAGCTCCAGATATTGAAGACTCCTACATCTCACAAGGTAAACAAATTTTTATTAATTATGTACAGCAGATATTTTTCCTTGCATACCGGTATACAGAATTTTAATTAAAACATTTAGCTGATTAAAAATGTAATATATTTCTACACCCTTTATACAAAAAAATTTATGTTAAAGGGATTGTGCAGCGGATACTTATTGATGACTTATTCTTCCCTGGAGGCACACTCTAAGGCCTCATGCACACGACCGTTGTGTGCATCCGTGGCCGTTGTGCCGTTTTCCGTTTTTTGTCGTGGACCCATTGACTTTCAATGGGTCTGTGAAAAAATCGGAAAATGCACCGTTTTGCAGCCGCATCCGTGATCCGTGTTTCCTGTCCGTCCAAAAAATATGACCTGTCCTATTTTTTTGACGGACAACGGTTCACGGACCCATTCAAGTCAATGGGTCCGTGAAAGAACACGGATGCACACAAGATTGGCATCCGCGTCCGTGATCCGTGGCCGTGGGTTACTTTCATACAGACGGATCTGAAGATCCGTCTGCATAAAAGCTTTTTCAGAGATGAGTTTTCACTTCGTGAAAACTCATATCCGACAGTATATTCTAACACAGAGGCGTTCCCATAGTGATGGGGATGCTTCTAGTTAGAATATACTACGAACTGTGTACATGGCTGCCCCCTGCTGCCTGGCAGCACCCGATCTCTTACAGGGGGCTGTGATCCGCACAATTAACCCTTCAGGTGCTGCACCTGAGGGGTTAATTGTGCATATCATAGCCCCCTATAAGAGATCAGGGGCTGCCAGGCAGCAGGGGGCAGACCCCCCTCCCTCCCCAGTTTTAATTTCATTGGTTAATCGCTCTGGGGCTCCGATCGGTAACCATGGCAACCAGGACGCTACTGCAGGCCTGGTTGCCATGGTTACTTAGCAATATTACAATATTAGAAGCATCATACTTACCTGCTGCGCTGTCTGTGACCGGCCGGGAGCTCCTCCTACTGGTAAGTGACAGATCATTAAGCAATGCGCCGCACAGACCTGTCACTTACCAGTAGGAGGAGCTCCCGGCCGGTCACAGACAGCACAGCAGGTAAGTATGATGCTTCTAATATTGTAATATTGCTATGTAACCATGGCAACCAGGCGTGCAGTAGCAACCTGGTTGCCATGGTTACCGATCGGAGCCCCAGCGATTAAACTGGGACTCCGATCGGAACTCTCCGCTGCCACCAATGATCGGGGGGGAGCCGCACACTGGCCACCAATGATATTACAATAGAGGGATAGGGGCCGGGGGGGGCCACACACGGGCCACCAATGATAATACAATAAAGGGAGGGAGGGGGGGCCGGGGGGGGGGGCCGCACACTGGCCACCAATGATATCCAAACTGGGGAGGGAGGGGGGTCTGCCCCCTGCTGCCTGGCAGCCCCTGATCTCTTACAGGGGGCTATGATATGCACAATTAACCCCTCAGGTGCTGCACCTGAGGGTTAATTGTGCGGATCACAGCCCCTGTAAGAGATCGGGTGCTGCCAGGCAGCAGGGGGCAGCCATGTACACAGTTCGTAGTATATTCTAACTAGAAGCGTCCCCATCACTATGGGAACCCCTCTGTGTTAGAATATACTGTCGGATATGAGTTTCACGATCTAACTCATATCCGACAGTATATTCTAACATAGAGGCGTGATGGGGACGCTTCAAGTTAAAATATACCATCGGATTGGAGAAAACTCTGATCCGAGGGTATAATAGGGACTCCTGACTTTACATTGAAAGTCAATGGGGGACAGATCCGTTTGAAATTGCACCATATTGTGTCAATGTCAAACGGATCCGTCCCCATTGACTTGCATTGTAATTCAGGACGGATCCGTTTGGCTCCGCACGGCCAGGCTGACACTGAAACGACTTTTTTTTCATGTCCGTGGATCCTCCAAAAATCAAGGAAGACCCACGGACAAAAAAAACGGTCACGGATCACGGACCAACGGAACCCCGTTTTGCGGACCGTGAAAAAATATGGTCATGTGCATGAGGCCTAATGCTGAGGCTCCTGCCTGATAGTAGTTGGGTGCCCTTGGTGTGGTGTTATGGGTTTGGTGTGGGTGCATGGCAGGAGATGTAGGTGCAGTGGCCGGCGTATGAGGCTAGAGCCAGTAACCAGGCCAATTGTAAAAAATAAACAAGTTTCTCTTTACTAAAGTGCAGAATAGCAATTGTAGTACATCCAATGATATCAAGGCAGTGGCGTAACTACCAGGGAAGCAGGGGAAGCGGCTGCTTCGGGGCCCGGGCTGACAAGGGGCCCGGGAGCAGTGTCTCATACACACACACTTACTGTGTGTACATCATTTGACGTTTTCAGGCCGGCCCCACCCCCGAAAACAACACCTCCAAATCCCCTCCCCTTTACATTTGGTGCGGTCACATAGGGGCCCGCCCCCCTCCCATCCATCCTACTTCCCCATTCATTAACACAGGGCCTGCTTCGGCGGGCGACTCCGTCCATGATTATCTGCTGACTCGCTGCCTCTTCTGCCTGGCATAGTGTGACACTTGCCAGAGAACAAGTCGGCAGCACACTATGCAAATGAATCTCTTCAGGCAGCACAGTGGCAGCCCGCCCCCAAATGAAGTCCTCCCCAAGGGGCGGGGAGGCTGGGAAAAGAAGCACAGCAGAGGGCGGAGGGAGGCACAGCAGGCATGCACAGCACTCGTTTTTTCAGGTATGTGCCTGGGCCCCATGTTCCCCCCTCCCCCCCTTGCCTGCTGCAGCTGCACCTGCACTAGTGCACAGTGGTTCTGGGGCCTCTCTGGGCATGAGGAAAGAGGAGGGCAGGGCAGAGTCAAAGTAGTTAACCCTTTCCTCCTCTCCCAGTCTGTCAAGTTCACAGACTGGGAGAGGAGGGGAGGTAAGACCAGGTACAGCAGCAGGCAAAGTTCTGAGTGTGCAGCCATGGCAGGCTGCAGCATGTAGCTGCCATCCCAGTCCCACCAGCCTCCTATATAATAAAATGCATTCATCTGCTTCTGTTATAGTACAGGAGGCTGGCAGATGCTGGGATCGCCCCCTGGCAGCTGCATGCTGAAGCCTTCAGCATGTAGCTGCCAGGTAGCCAGATCACAACCTCTGCCCACGCTTCCTCTGCCAGCCTCCTGTACTATAGCATGCGGGACATGGCAGCCTCCCCTCTCTGCCTCCACTGCTCTGCCATGTACTAGTGCTTATTATGGCTTTCTCTTAAGTTACATATACACAAATGTGATGCCAGGATGGTTCTGGGCTGGCATCGGGTGCATGCATATGTGTGCCATAATAAGCACTAGTACATGGCAGAGCAGCGGAGGCAGAGAAGGGAGGCTGCCACGTACCGCATGCTATAGTACAGGAGGCTGGCAGAGGAAGGAGTGGGCAGAGGTTGGGATGAAAGTTCCAATCACCCCCTTTCACAGTGTTTTAAATATAGGTAAATAAACATAAAAAAAAAACATTGCTATGTCCAAAAATGCCTTCACTATTAAAAAATATAAATAATTTTTATTCAAAAAGGGTACCAATAAAAACTACAATTCATCCACCTGAAGAAAAGCTTCAGCTCTTTAGGCAGAAATCTAAAAAAAAGTTTTAGCTGTCAAAAAAGTGATAAAGAGAAAGAGAGGTTTTTTGAAAGGTTTTATTTTAAGTAAGGGTCCATTCACACGTCTGTTGTTCTGGGTCCGCATCCGTCCCACAATTTTGCGGAACAGGTGCAAACCCATTCATTTCAATAGGGCCGCAAAAGATGCGGACAGCACACCGTGTGCTGTCAGCATCCGTAGTTCCATTCCGCGGCCCCCGCAAAATAAGATGGAACATGGCCTATTCTTGTCTGCAATTGTGGACAAGAATAGGCATTTCTATCATAGGGAACTATCAAAATGCGAAACGCACGCAGCTGGTATCCATGTTTTGCGGACATTTTGTGGACCGCAAAACACTTGCGGACATCTGAATGGACCCTAAGGGAGGGGGGCCCTGTAAAAAATTTGCTGTGGGGCCCAGTCAGTTCTAGTTACGCCCCTGTATCAAGGCACAGTCCCAAGGCAAGTCACAGTGTAGTCTCTTACCAAAAGCTCTATATAGGCAATCAGCAACAATTATGATAATAGAAGTAGCAATACCTGAGCTCCTTCGAAACACTTTGCAACCTTTCCAAGATGATTACAAGCATGCAAAACTCACTTAATATGGTAGGTGTCCCAGACTTAAAACCATCCACTCAGGGATTGTTCCCTCAACAGGAATAATGCTTCATATGGAGATAAACTATCATTTGCCCTGAATGGCAGACAGAGCTCAAGCTAAAGTGGCTGATGCAATCCTGACTAGAAATCTCCACCCTCGGAGGGGAAAGCTAATTCAGAGCATAATTAAACAGTGCCACCGACAGACAGCTTTTGAGAATATGAACAAAGTATAATAGAAAGCATGAACAGATTAAATAACATCATATCAAGAACAATTTCCAAGTTCCCTGTTCTGGGGTACTGCAATTCCTCTTCAATATTACACTGCATGTTGTCTCACTTTCAGAGGTGGTGCAGTGCAATTAGAAATGCTCGTCCCATTAAAGTGAATGGTATTAGCATTTATAAATATACTGCACTGCTGCTGCAAGTGGCCAAAATGACAGGACCCAAAACTGTGTGTGAAGGAGCCCTTAGGTTAGGGCACACATAAGATTTTAATGGCATTTATGTGCACTTTTGCATTGTTAGTTTTTTCGTACCTGTGGTTTTTGGGGCTCTTGTGGTGCCTTCTCCTAGCTGTATCTCACTACTCCATAGTTTGACTGTTAGTCATTGCTCCTAGTTGTTACCACCTGCTAGACTTGGTATATTGTACTTGCATGCATGCGATTATCTGGTATTTAAAGAGGTTCTCCGGGCTTTAAAAAATAATTCAGCAGCCTTCTCACCAGTTGTGGGAAAATAACCAGGTCAGTACTTACCCTTCTGTGGAGCCACAGATCCTGCTTGATGTGTTCAACATCCTTCCTATTCAATCACATTTATGGTAGGCAGCTGAACAGGAAGACCCATGAATACATCTGGTCAGGACATGAGCGAAGTAGTTGGTCTGAGTAGAGCAGAGATAGTGGATTTGATGGCCCAACAGAGGGTTAAGTACTAACCAAACAGGTCAATATGTTCCCACAATAGGTCATAAAGTTGCCAGATTTTTTTTTTAAAGTTCCGAGAACTGCTTTAAAACATCAGCGCACAGGATTTCCTGCCGTTGCCTACCTCCCAACTTTTTGGTCTGTCAAAAAGGGACACTTATGCTTCATTGTGTGAAAGCTCCATTATTCCTGCATATCTATACAGTTTAATAGTTTTCTCTTACAAAATAGCACAAAAATAATATGAATATAGAAATTTCTAAAATCCTAATTGCATCAAATAATGAAATAATATACCAGACATGCTCAAATATACAGAGAGGAACCAACCAAACACTTTCTGCGTCAATATTGTGAATGTAATAATGCAAATCTATACCTCAGATCAAAAAGAGGGACATTTAAGGAGCAAAGAATGACAGAGGGACTTGGATCAAAAAGAGGCACTGTCCACCCAAAAGAGGGACACTTGGGAGGTCTGCAGTTGGGGGCTGATGATTTGAAAGGCATGTCTGAAGTTGTTTGTGACCAAACTTGTCTTGCTACCTCACTACTGTCAAACAACTCTGCCTACTACAGTTCTACTTGTATATTCTTTACTGAGCTTTTGCTTTTCCAGCCTCTGCGGCTGCTGCACTTGGAGACTATTCAGGGACAGAATTCTACCTCTTTTGATGTCCAGATTTGGATTGTATCACTAGTATCTTGATTTCCAGTTAATGTCTTCCGATCAGAGACTGAATTACTAAATGGCAGATACTTGTGACCTATACTTACAATGAGTGCTACTGTATAGGTTCACAGTGGTATCTGTGGCTCATAGGCTCCACGTGCACCTGCATGTTACTTTTTTTCTGGATGCCTCTTTATTGAAAAGTGTGGTCTTCTAGTCAATCTCATACAGTATACTGACGTTTACCAGCCTGATGGAGACAAAAGGACACTCTTTTGGTCTTCACCAAATGAATGAAATATGTTTGACATACATTGTCGGACTGGGCTGCCTAGGGCTCACCAATAAAATTTATTTTGGGGGTCCTACGTAGGAATACATTCAAATATTTTCTGCTCACACAGCATCAGATAGCAGCAAGACGCTACAAGATGATTGATTATGGGATCCCTGGAGCGACTTTGAGAAAGTTGGTCAATGGGAAAAAAGGATACTGACTTCCCTATCTCTGTATCTATAAGACTTCTCAGCCACATGATACACCTATAATAATAAACTGGGTAGTTTCTTAAATAATGTACCCAGTTTTTTATATCAACATAGTCTAGTTGAGGTGCTGTACACTGCTTATCTATATCTAATGCAGTAAGTCTACTGTGTTATGTGCCACTTGTGTAGGGAGTGGGAGACGAGGTGCCCACCTTACTCAGGGGCCCAGCGGGAGAATCACCTGTACACCTGTAGGTCAGTCCAAGCCTGTTGACATATGCTCCAGGAGCAAGTGGACCCTACCACTAATACTTTTATTATTAGTATCAGCAAAGAATCAATCTCCTCTCATTTGAGAAGACTCAAATCTGCAAAGTGAGAGGAGGAATGTACATTTTGCTGTGTACAGGTATAATGTTGTCCCTTTGGTTTTTCACAGTATGAGAGCTTCAAATGAAAGCAGAGTACAAATGATGGACCACTGGAGAAAAGGCAGCAAATGTGAGAACTTCAGTCATAGGGATTTCATAGCAATGGGGCTTTTTCATCTTGTTATGAGATAAAACCTTTCATGCATTCTCTTGTGGACACGAAGGTTGATACATAAAATCTCGGTAGCTAATTAAAGAGTACAGTTCAGGAACAGAACACCAAGCTGTCTCACCAGCATCTGTCTTACACTCCAGGGAGCGTTTTCACGGTTATCAAAAATCCCTGATTTCACAGCATCAAAAATTTATGTTTCTGAATAAAAAGACAGAGGCAAGCAGCTGTCAGAAGCAGAAATCAAGCTTTAATTTGACATTTTTCACCTGAAAGGCTAGAGTGCTTGTTTATTACGGGAGCATAAGGATCTTTCCTTTAAGTTATTAAATATACAAAGACCAGTGGAGTAAGGCCAATAGAAGCAGACCAGGCAGCTGCTATGGGGCTGTCACGAGGGTGTCAAGAGACACGTCTGACTCCGTTATACCCGGGGTCAGGAAGTCGCAGCGGGTGGCTGTGCGCTCTATGTATAAAGACAGTGCTGTTTCTTTATGGTAGCTTTCTGGGTTTGCCTTGCAACCCTTTTTGGCTCACTCAGGGATCCGTAGCTTCTCCTCCTCAGCTGTTTCTTGTCCAGCAATCCCAACCTCCTTATATTCCCTCTCCACTTCTCTGGTTGCCATATATAGAGCTTCCTGCCTGGACTTCTATACTGACCCACTGGAGCTGAGTAGCTGTGATGCCTGGTTGTTGTTCCAGAGCGTTACCCTCCGGATCCCTGTTGGGCTTTTTGTTGTCTGCAGTTGTCACCCACCTGGGATTATATGTTTTGTCTGTATTGTCTGTCCTCTCCTTGGTGTTTTCCTTTAGAGTCAGTGGTGCGGACTAGTGATCCCACCGCCCTGTTCACTACGTAGAGCTCATCTTAGGGAAAGCCAGGGTTTAGGCACATGATCGGCGTACGGGTGAGAAACCCGTCTAGGGACGTCAGGGCAGTCAGGTGCCAGCCTCAAGGTGAGTCAGGGGTCACCACCTTTCCCTCTCCCTTGGACAGGGCCTTCCCATTTCCCTCCCTTTGCGTGACGCCGGTCATGACAGGGGCCTGTGGGTAAAAGGGTCCTGCAGTGAACCAAAGGCCCCGTCCCCTAATTACACTCATTACTGTCCAGCTCCAGTATAGCACCCCTATCACCACTGGAGAAAGCTAAAGGACCTGTGATGATGTCATCAAAGATCCAGTATATCTAGTAAAGGAACTGCACAAAGAATGGTGTAGTTCCCAGGTAAATAGGAGCATCTGCCAGGACTGTGATTAGTGTAGAGAGAATCAAGCTTCGGATCCAAGATCCAAATTCGATTCGTTCAAAACTTCGTTTGAATGCTGTACAGAGATTAGTCTCTGTACAGCATTCAACAGTATGGGCTCCGGCGATACTTCGGTGAATAACTTCGGATATCCATTTTTAAACTTGAAAACTATTTTAAAACTTGAATCCGAAGTTGGCTTCGGTACCAAGTTGCCAGCCGGTACCTAAGCCAATTTCGAATCCAAGTTTTAAATGTTTTTTTAAGTTTAAAAATGGCAGAAGTTATTTACCAAAGTCTCGCAGGACTTCGATGATAATGAGTTTAACCTCGCATGAGCCCATACGTTTTAAAGCTGTATGGAGACAGAATACGTAAAGCATTAAATCAAGGTTTAGAATGAATCACCTTCAGAGCTTGATTCGCTCAACACTACCTGTTATGATATCATCTTCAGCATCACAGATCCTGTACATCTAGTAAAGGAACTGCATAGAGCATAATATAGTTCACAGGTTAGATAGGAGCATCTGCTAGGATCTGTGATGACATCTTTATCATCACAGGTCCTGTACATCTAGTAAAGGAACTGCACAGAGCATCTTCACAGGTCCTTCAACCCCCAACAGCGCACAATGAGCTCTCCACTGAGACTAGAATGCAGTGGTAAGATGAGGTCCTCCTCCTTTTCTCTTCATTTGCACCCCATTCCCTATTTTTACTCATATATCACTCATATACATAGTACATACATAGCAGACAGTTGCAACCATACCTCCCAAATTTTGTAAATAATTAAAAGGGACAGTAAGGGACTAGGCCTCTCTTCCAACTCCACCCAAAATATAACTAAACACCTAATCCCACCAGTCCCTTAAATGACCCCACATAGTAATTATTCTCCCTTTATGCCACCACACAGTAGTTATGCCAGAATTGTGCCTCCATCACAGTAGTTATGCCCAAATATGTGCCCATAACAGTAGCATTGCCCAGATATGTGCCCCCTCACAGTAGTATGGCCCGCTGTGCCCCTCACAGTAATATGCCCATCTTTGCCCCCTCACAGTAATATGCCCAGCTTTGCCTCCTCACAGTAATATGCCCAGCTGTGCCCCCTCACAGTAATATGCCCAGCTGTGCCCCCTCCCAGTAAAGTAATATACCCAGCTGTGCCCCCTCGCAGTAAAGTAATATGCCCAGCTGTGCCCCCTTCAGAGACAATAAAATAAATAAATAAATAAACTCCACATGCTCACCCTTGTCCCCCAGCAGCAGCAGGATACATGGAGCTGCAATCTAGCCTCACCCCTGCCAGCCCTCTGCCCAGACCTGCAGCGTAGAGCGCTGGCAGGGGAAGGTATGATGGAGCAGAGAGCGGACCGGAAGGCTCTTGCTTCATCATTACAGCGTAACAGCCACTAAAATCCGGGACTGCCCGAAGGATCCTGGATGGTTGGAGGCATGGTTACAACCACTATTACCCTCACGTCCCTCACATAATACACACTGCATGTATTATACCTTGTACTTCTCACATACATCAGTACACTGATCTATATATATAAATATATTGGATAGGTACATATGTAGTATGTCCAGCAGTGTACTGATATATGAGGTACAAGGTATAATATATACAGTGTGTTAAGATATATACTATGTATACAGCAGTGTACTGATATGTGAGTACATGGTACAATAGATGCAGTGGGTATAGACATATATGGAGTAATTTATCAAACTGGTGTAAAGTAGAACTGGCTTAGTTGCCCATAGCAACCAATCAGATTCCACCTTCATTTTTGACAGCTCCTTTGGAAAATAAAGGCGGAATCCGATTAGTTGCTATGGACAACTAAGCCAGTTCAACTTTACACCAGTTTGATAAATGACCCCAATAGTATATACAGCAGTGTATTGGACATATGAGGTATGAGGTATAATACATGCAGTGTGTTAAGATACATAGAACAGTATATACAGCAGTGTACTGATATGTGAGGTACGAGCTGTAATTTATAACCCCATACCTCACATATCAGTATACTACTGTAATTATGGCCAGTAACGGGTAAATGGGAGGGGCTATGAATGGGGCCATGGGGACCCAATTTAGAATTCTTGCTATGGGCAGGGCCGTCTTTACCAAGGAGGCAAAAAGGGGCAGCTGCCCCGGGCCCATTTGCTCCTGGGGGGCCCAAGGCAGCTGCCTCTTGAGCCCTGCTAGCCACTGCCCCGGGTGTCAGCTGTCAGCTACACAGGGGGTGCTGTCGTGCCTGCCTGCACTGAGGTCCAGGCATCATGATCGTACTGTGTTAAAGTTGTGTGTGATCACTTCAGGACCTTAATGACATCTTCACCATGTGACCAGTAACCTAGCAAATTACTGGTCACATGGCTATGAGGTCATCACAAGTCCTACCAGGAGTGTTGTGTGGAGCTTTTTTGTAGTGAACATTACATCCGAAAAGTGTGACAGGGGCTGTTATGTCAATATACTGTAACTACTGTATAGTGGTTGGCAGACTACTGTGAGGGGGCATGATACTGTGGGGGGGCCTGTATATTGCTTGTGGGAGGCCAGTATATTGTGTGCGGCGGCCTGTATACTGTGTTGTTGTGCTGTATACTGTGTGGGTGGCTGTATACTGTGTGGTGGGACTGTATATTGTGTGGGCGGCATGTATACTGTGTGGGGGGGGCTCTATACTGTGTGGTGGGCTGTATACTGTGGTGGGTGGGCTGTATACTGTGTGGGGGGCTGTATAACTGTGTGGTGGGGCTCAGTATAATGTGTGGGGGGCCCTGTATACTGTGGGGAAGAGGGGGCGCCGCTGTATACTGTGTGTGGTGGGCTGCTCTACTGCGTGGGGGCCGCTATACTGTGGGGGGCTGTATACTGTGGGGGCTGTATACTGTGTGGTGGGCTGTATACTGTGTGGTGGGCTGTATACTGATGTGGTGGGCTTGTATATGTGGGGGGGCCTGTATACTGTGGGGGGGGGGGCTGTATAACTGTGTGGTGGGCTGTCATACTGTGTGCGGGCTTGTATCATGTGGGGGGGGGCTGTATACTGTGTGGTGGGCTGTATACTGTGTGGGGCGCCTGTATACTATGGGGGGGGGCTGTATACTGTGTTGGTGGGCTGTATACTGTGTGGGGGTTTGTATACTGTAGTGGGGGCTGTATACTGTGCTGGGGGGCTGTTATACTGTGGGGGGGCCTGTATAGTGTGGGGGGGCCCCTGTATAGTGTGGGGGGCTATCTGCTGCTGTACTGTATAGTGTGGGGGGCTGTATCGGTATAGTTTGGGGTGCTGTATCAACATGAGCGGTGTTGTCTACTGTGAGGTGCTGTATACTGTGGGTGCCCCTATACTGCTCTACTATATACTGTGGGGTACTGTATAGTGTGGGGTGCTATATGCTCTACTATATACTGTGGGGTACTGTATAGTGTGGGGTGCTATACTGCTCTTACTATATACTGTGGGTAGCGGTATAGTGTGGAGTGCTATACTACTGTACTGTATAGTGTGGGGGGCTGTATCGTGTATAGTTTGGGTTGCTGTATACAGTGAGGTGTTGTATACTGTGAGGTGCTGTATACTGTGGGCTGCTATCTGCTCTACTATATACTGTGGGGTACTGTATAGTGTGGGGTGCTATACTGCTCTACTATATACTGTGGGGTACTGTATAGTGTGGGGTGCATATCTGCTCTACTATATACTGTGGGGTACTGTATAGTGTGGGGAGCTAAACTGCATACTGTGTGGTGCTGTATACTATAGGGTGCTATAGTACTGACTACTGTGGGGTGCTGGGGTGCACTGTAACACTAGGGTGAGCCGAGCCCTGGTCTCCTTCCTGCAGAGCGGTGCCCACTTCCAGCCCGAGCCAGCTGCCAGAGCACTGATCCTGACCCGCTGGAGTCTTCAGAACTGGAAGTATTTACAGTCATTCACTGTACTCTACCAGATGTGTGAATTTTTTTTGTGTGTTTTGTGGTGGAGGGCGTGATTGCCTAAGGTGTGGGAAGGCGGGATCCAGGGGGCCAAGTAAATTTTTGCCCAGGGTCCAATCAATATTAAAGACGCCCTGGCTATGGGGCCAGTGATTTCTATGTATTCACTGCAAAATCCACAGTATAAGGCCTCATGCACACGACAGTATTTTTTCACGGGTCCGCAAACGGGGTTCCGTTGGTCCGTGATCCGTGACGTTTTTTCGCTCCATGGGTCTTCCTTGATTTTTGGAGGATCCACGACATGAAAAAAAAGTCGTTTGGTGTCCGCCCTGGCCCGTGAGGACCCAAACGGATCTGTCCTGACTTACAATGCAAGTCAATGGGGACGATCGTTTGACGTTGACACAATATGGTGCAATTGCAAACGGACCCGTCCCCCCACATTGTCTTTCAATGTAAAGTCAGGAGTCCCTATTATACCATCGGAGTTTTCTCCAATCTGATGGTATATTTTAACTTGAAGCGTCCCCATCACCATGGACGCCTCTATGTTAGAATATACTGTCGGATATGAGTTAGATCGTGAAACTCAGATCGACAGTATATTCTAACACAGAGGCGATTCCCCATGGTGATGGGGACGCTTCAAGTTAGAATATACTAAGAACTGTGTACATGACTGCCCCCTGCTGCCTGGCAGCACACTATCTCTTACAGGGGGCTGTGATCCGCACAATTAAACCCCTCAGACCCCCCTCGGCCCCCCCCTCCCTCTATTGTATTAATTTCATTGGTGGCCAGTGTGCGGCTTCCCCCGGCCTCCCTCCCTCCCCTCTATTGTATTAATTCATTGGTGGCACGTGTGCGGCCCCCCCTTCCTCCCCTCTATTGTATTATTTTCATTCATGGCACAGTGTGCGGCCCCCCCAGCCCCCCTCCCTCCCTCTATTGTATTCTTTTCATTGGTGGCCAGTGTCGGCCTCCCCTCTCCCCCCCGATCATTAGGTGGCAGCGGAGAGGTTCCGATCGGAGTCCCAGTTTAAAGCTGGAGGCTCTAGATCGGTAAACCATGGCAACTAGGACGCTACTGCAAGTCCTGGTTGCCATGGTTACTGTAGCAATATAGATGCGACATACCTACCTGCTGCGCTGTCTGTGACCCCGGCCGGAGCTCCTCCTACTGTAAGTGACAGGTCTGTGCGGCGCAATTGCTTAATTATCTGTCACTTACCAGTAGGGAGGAGCTCCGGCTGGTCACAGCAGCGCAGCAGGTACCGTATGAGCTTCTAATATTGCTAAGTAACGGGGAGGGCCCGCACACTGGCCACCAATGAAAATAATACAATAGAGGGAGGAGGGGGGGCCGGGCGTGGGCCGCACCACGGTTGCGAGTGAATGAAAAATAATACAATAGAGGGAGGAAGGGGGGCCGCACACTGTGCCACCAATGAAAATAATACAATAGAGGGAGGAAGGGGGGCTGCACACTGTGCCACCAATGAAAATAATACAATAGAGGGAGGGATGGGGGGGCCGGGGGGGGGCTGCACTGGCCACCAATGAAATTAAAACTGGGGAGGGAGGGGGGTCTGCCCCCTGCTGCCTGGCAGCCCCTGATCTCTTATAGGGGGCTATGATATGCACAATTAACCCCTCAGGTACAGCACCTGAGGGCTTAATTGTGCGGATCACAGCCCCCTGTAAGAGATCGGGTGCTGCCAGGCAGCAAGGGGCAGTCATGTACACAGTTCGTAGTATATTTTAACTAGAAGCGTCCCCATCACTATGGGAACGCCTCTGTGTTAGAATATACTGTCGGATATGAGTTTTCACGAAGTGAAAACTCAGCTCTGAAAAAGCTTTTATGCAGACAGATCTTCGGAAAGTAACCTACGGCCACGGACGCGGATGCCAATCTTGTGTGCATCCGTGTTCTTTCACGGACCCATTGACTTGAATGGGTCCGTGAACCGTTGTCCGTCAAAAAAATAGGACAGGAAACACGGATCACGGATGCGGCTGCAAAACGGTGCATTTGTCCGATTTTTCCACGGACCCATTGAAAGTCAGAGAGTCAGTAGTGAATCTGAACCATTGTTTCTTCCCACATTGCATGTGGCTGATGCATACAGTCAGGTCCATAAATATTGGGACATGAACACAATTCTAACATTTTTTGCTCTATACACCACCACAATGGATTTGAAATAAAACAAAGAAGATGTGCTTTACCTGCAGACTGTCAGCTTTAATTTGAGGGTATTTACATCCAAATCAGGTGAACGTTGCAGGAATTACAACAGTTTGCATATGTGGCTCCCACTTGTTAAGGGACCAAAAATAATGGGACAATTGTCTTCTCAGCTGTTCCATGGCCAGGTGTGTGTTATTCCCTCATTATGCCAATTACAATGAGCAGATAAAAGGTCCAGAGTTAATTTCCAGTCTGCTATTTGCATTTGGAATCTGTTGCTGTCAACTCTCAAGATGAGATCCAAAGAGCTGTCACTATCGGTGAAGCAAGCCATCATTAGGCTGAAAAAACACAACAAACCCATCAGAGAGATAGCAAAAACATCAGGCTCGGCCAAAACAACTGTTTGGAACATTCTTAAAAAGAAGGAATGCACCAGTGAGCTCAGCAACACCAAAAGACCCGGAAGACCACGGAAAACAACTGTGGTGGATGACCAAAGAATTCTTTGCCTGGTTAAGAAAAGACCCTTCATAACAGTTGGCCAGATCGAGAACACTCTCCAGGAGTTAGGTGTATCTGTGTCAAAGTCAACAATCAGGAGAAGACTTCACCAGAGTGATTACAGAGGGTTCACCACAAGATGGAAACCATTAATGAGACTCAAAAACAGGAAGGCCAGATTAGAGTTTGCCAAACGACATCTAAACAAGCCTTCACAGTTCTGGAACAACATCCTATGGACAGATGAGACCAAGATCAACTTGTACCAGAGTGATGGGAAGAGAAGAGTATGGAGAAGGAAAGGAACTGCTCATGATCCTAAGCATACCACCTCATCAGTGAAGCATGGTGGTGGTAGTGTCATGGCGTGGGCATGTTTGGCTGCCAATGGAACTGGTTCTCTTGTATTTATTGATGATGTGACTTCTGAAGTGTTTCGGGCAATATTATCTGCTCACATTCAGCCAAATGCTTCAGAACTCATTGGACAGCACTTCACAGTGCAGGTGGACAATGACCCAAATGATACTGCAAAAGCAACCAAAGAGTTTTTTAAGGGAAGGAAGTGGAATGTTCTGCAATGGCCAAGTCAATCACCTGACCTGAATCCGATTGAGCATGTATTTCACTTGCTGAAGACAAAGCTGAAGGGAAAATGCCCCAAGAACAAGCAGGAACTGAAGACAGTTGCAGTAGAGGCCTGGCAGAGCATCACCAGGGATAAAACCCAGCGTCTGGTGATGTCTATGCGTTCCAGACTTTAGGCTGTAATTGACTGCAAAGGATTTGCAACCAAGTATTGAAAAGTGAAAGTTTGATTTATGATTATTATTCTGTCCCATTACTTTTGATCCCTTAACAAGTGGGAGGCACATATGCAAACTGTTGTAATTCCTGCAACGTTCACCTGATTTGGATGTAAATACCCTCAAATTAAAGCTGACAGTCTGCAGGTAAAGCACATCTTGTTCGTTTCATTTCAAATCCATTGTGGTGGTGTATAGAGCCATAAATGTTAGAATTGTGTCCATGTCCCAATATTTATGGACCTGACTGTATTTCAATGGAACGTGACCAAATATATACAATTTATATTAGTGAACAAAAAGCAAACATTTCCAACTTGCTAAAATCTGCATCACAATACAGAATTGTATTACATTGTTGATTACAAACCCTTAAGCCTCAAATGAAAATGTAGACTCAAGCACTTGTTTTTGTGCACCTAGTACTTGTAAGAATTCATGAAAATTTAGAGCTGAAGAGAATTTGGACTTTCTTCCTGTGTTCTGATATAGTCTGGAAATTCCCAATGAATGAAATGACATTATGTACTATGTTCAAGCTGTGCCTGAAGGACAAGTAGAAAAGGTAGATTTTACCCTGCTAGATTAGGGGTGGATTGGCCATAGACCTTACAGGGAAATTTCCCGTTGGGCGAGGCCCAGGGGGCCACCTGAGCCCTCCTTACGGCCGGCCAGTGGAAGTTTTTGAGGATGTATTTTATGTTGCTGGGGCAGTATTTTGTGATGAACTGTGGTATTTGGCTCTGTTGGGGTGGTATAATGTGCCACAATATGGTATTACTGGCCCTGCCTTACATCAATTTGGACCCAGCTACAAAACGGGGCCACTTTTAGTGTTTTTTCCAGGGCCACTTTAAGTTCCCAGTCCACCCTGTGCTAGATTCACTGTTTTTCTAAGCTATTGCCTTATAGGTTATAGATGTACTGTTAAATCTACAACCATGGACTTTAATAGACTATCCTTGTGGGTCATTACTAGCTTCCTATAAATTATTTTTTCTTGTGGTGCATTCCCTGGCTGCCTAGCTCCCTTTGCTGTCTGCTATACTGGTCTCCTAACTGTGCATCCCATCTTCCCTGGTGTGAAATTTTGAATATATGTGCAGTACCCCAGAACAGAGTAATTGCAAAGGGTTAACTGATATAATATTATATTTGTAAGTCAAATATTGTGATGGCATTGTATGGACAATTAAGGGTTAAACCTGTGTTTACAGGTTGGGTTGCTGGGGATGTCGACCGTGGGTCCGCCCCAGAGGAGTTTAGTCTAAGCAGAAGAAGAGGAAAGACATGTGTGAGAAAGTTCTGCATAAAAGACCTCAAGTCCCAGAAAACCATCTCTGAGACTTCTACAGCTAAGGCTACATGCACACGACCATTTGTTTTTTACAATCTGCAAGCAGCAGATCTGCAAAATACAGATACCAGCCATATGCATGCTGCATTTACCTAATAGAACTGCCTATTCTTCTCCGCAAACCGGACAAGAATAGGACATGTTCTATAATTTGCTGAATGGCTGCACTGATGGGGAGAGAACATGGATGACATCCATGTGCTTTCTGCATTATTTTTGGCCCCATAGAAATGAATGAGTCTGCGTGCAACCCGCAATACATACGGATCAGACGTTTACCAAAAATAAGGTCGTGTGCATGATCCTTAGAGAATAGTACCAGAGTACTCCAGAGAGAGAAGGAAATTAGAAGGTCCAGAACTTACAAGGCCATGCACTGGAGTCAGTCAGCAAGGTATTGTGCATGTTTATGGCTGAGACCTTAAATGGAACCTGTCATCAACTTTATGCTGCCCATACTAACCGCAGCATAAAGTAGAGACAGGTGAGTTGATTTCAGCGGTCTGTCATTTAAAAGTTAAAAGTAAGTGGTTGCCGAGAACCAACATCACAATCATTGCAGACTTGGCCTGGAAAAGAGTCCCGGCCACCTGAGAAGAGTCATGGTTATTCATGAAGTCCTGCTCTCCTGCCCACCTGCTGATGACTGACAGCCTTCTAACTAGTTTTCTCCCTTTCTCTCTAGGAGAGAACTGCCAATCTTCAGCAGATGGGTGAGAGAGCAGGGGATTATGAGTAACCATGACTCTTCTCTGGTAGATTTGACTCTTTTCCAGGCCTGTGCTGCAATGATTATGATGCTGGTTCTCAGCAACCGCTTAGGATTAGTTCATGATTGGCACACCGCTGAAATCAGCATTTCTGTCACTATTTTATGCTGCCCTCAGTGAGATCAGCGAAAAGTTGATGACAGGTTCCCTTTAATGCTGTGAGAGGGAACATTGCTAGCACACCCTTCCACACTTTAAAGGCACATGCACACAGCCATTGTTGGCCGTTGCCTGTATTGCGGCCCGCAAACAGCGGGTCCGCAATATATGGGAACCAGCTGTTTGTGGACCACATCATGGATGCGAATTCATTCACTTGAATGGGTCCGCAATCTGAAAGGTGCTGTGCGGAATGGAGGCACGGAACCCAATAGAAGCACTACGGAGTGCTTCCATGGGTTTTCTTTAAGTGCCTCCGCACCGCAAAAAATAGAACAATGTTCTATCTTTTTGTGGTGCAGACGGATGGGTCTGCATCTGTCTTCACCAGCCACATGGATGGTGCCCATGCATTGGGGACTGCAATTTGCTGTCCCCAATGCATGGAACGGGCCTTTGTTTCTTCGTTCATGTGCATGAGCCCTAAGACGGTTTTGCCGATCTTATCCTAAATCTGCATCTCTCAGTCTGAGAATTTGCTGAAGAACCTCATTGCCTACCTAAGGTTATGTAGAGAGATTTTAGAGAGATAAAAAGGAGCACTACAACCCCTATCATCGTGTGCAGTGACCGGGTTTGGGGTGGCCATATCGATATGCTGGGCCCCCAAACATCGTCAAGGTTGTGACCACATGTTGCTGCTCTCCAGAAATAATGGTAAGGCGTGGTGAACTCCAATGGGAAATATGTCCAGAGAGTCATGATCTGCACTAAATCAGTATGCTTCTTTACTGGAGGAACTCAAGCGCAATACAATACAAGCAAGGCACTGAGCTGGCTTCTCCAGTCTCCTCCCAGGCAGAAGAAGGTTCCATGCGAAGTTAAGTCTTGTCACGATACTAGTGGAATACTGCTGGAATTCAATGGCAGGGACTAGGCCCAACACAGGAGGCATCGGAGTCTAGAACAGGAGGTAGCAGGAATGGAGATGAAGGCAGGGATCCAGACATACTGTGGTAGTATGCAGTGGATATGGAGGCAGGGATCCAAACACACTGTGGCAGTATGCAGTGGAGATGGAGGCAGGGATCCAGACGAGAGGTCAGGGGGAAACCCAGCAAGCAGTCAGCAGGTGTCCAGGAGTAGCAGGGTAAACTGCAAGGAGGAGGAACAAACCAGAGAGAAAGTTCCAGGTGAGAAGACTGCACAAGCAGGAGCTAAAACACAATACTCAAGCAATTAGTAACAGGCTTGAGAGGTTTATATCTGGAACAGGAAGTGAGATGGCACCCAACAATCCACCATCTTGACTGAGGGAAAGCTTAAGGGCAAGACAGTCTGAACTACACAGACATAGCAGGATGATTTCTGACAAGGCCTCAGCTAGTTGTCCCTCTCTCTCTCAGAAGGCTGGTACCCTGGCTAAAGGCTGGAGGCCCAGGATCTGTGGCTCAGTAGTCTGACTAGCTCCCTGGTCAAGAGGCTATTTGTGATCTATTGCTCAACATCTCCATCTCAGTGTCTTCTTCTGGTCATTCATGTAGTCTGGCAGTGCATTTTCTGCTAAGCACCAGTCTCTATCGGCAGAGTCTCTTCTACTAAGCACTGGTCCCTATCCACAGACCACTAGGGGCTCTGAATGTTCTCCTTATATATAGTTTCTAGATGAACTACAATCTTCTAGTGGGACAGGTGGAGCTGAGAAGCACAGCCTAGAAACATTGTTACAATTTCTATCATAGACTATTATAAAGCTTCAATGCAAGTCTATAACAATGAATAAGCAGTTTTTCCAAACATAAACAAGTCTTCAGACATAACAGAGCTAAACTAGGTAGCCAGAATGTTAATGTGTCTGTTTTTCCCTCCAAAACTTTGCATAGGTAGATAGGATATGATGGCTTTGCATATTAGCTACAGGGTAAAATGTACATAGTCCAAAGTACCCTTGCTCCATTGTACTACAGTTGCTGTAGTCCAAACACTGCTATTGGGGATGGATTGCACTGTGTTATATGGCTTGGTACTGTGCACTTTAGCAAAGAAAAATGTATTTATTAATACAACATCTGCCATCAAGGGTACCCCACCTAACAAAACGTAGGAGCCCCCACTCCAGGGAATACCTAGAGGGAAGAAGGGGTGTTCCCTCCATTCACTTCACAGAAAAGGGAGAACCAAACTGAAGATTTCCACTGTAAACTGTGCGTTCTGCAACCACCAGCAAAGTTACAACCACCAGCCATATCCTCCTTGCCTCTCCTCCAGATCACTGCATATGCTGACTCCAGGTTTCTTGGGCCAGGGAATATCCTTAGCAAATCTCCTGCTGACTAGGTCCCTGTACTACACTAAGGTGTTCTAGTGCTTCTAACTTCATTGTTGTTGACATGGCTAGTTCCTGATCTCGTCTTTTCATCTTCCATTGCCTAGACATTCTGCCTGTCTACCATAATGAGTGAACTGCCTGCCCTATCTGCAGTACATCTGATTATTCTAATTGTCAACTGTCTATTGTCAGCTTTTGCTAACAAAGACTACTCTGTGGACTCAGTCCCCTCCAGAAAATTCTAGATCTCTGTCCAGGGTTTAAGTGGTAAAAGAACTGGCTTAGTTGCCCATAGCCAGGGTCGGATTAACGTAGGGGCTGATGGAGCTGCAGCTCCAGGCCCCTACCATAAAATAGGCCCATCCGCCAGCCAAAAGGCCGTCGGGAGCGGCCAGCGCTAAAGGTCCTCTGTTGTCAGCTGTCACATAGCACACAGACAATGGGGAGACGCTCACCTCACTGGCAGCAGGGAGCCTGAGGGAGGGACTCGGGAGGAGCGTAATATGATCCTAGAGTGGAAGCTGCTTCTGCCAGCCCCTCCCCTCCCCGCCCACCAACCAATCAGAGCTGAGGCAAGGCAAGCACTAGCAGCTCTGAGTAGTACAGGGAGTCTAAGAATAGAAATGAATCGAATGAGTCACAACTAAGTTAAAAGAATCTTAAGATCCGATTAGTTAGAGACTCATTCGATTCTTTGAGTTAAAAGAGCCGTGAGTCAGAGTCTAGAACAGGTTACACTGAGTCAGAGTCTAGAACAGGTTACACTGAGGCCGTCCTCAGCTGATGCTTTTGTTGCAGCAGTGATAAGATTAAGGGACAGGAGCAGAGAGATAAGAGAAGTGACAGATGACACAGAGTTTAGATTACAGGTTGAATTAACCCTTTAGGATCAAATTGGCTTCTCAGGAGATATATATGTTAAAGGCATCTCATTCAGTAGCTATATAACTAAGAGTGGGTTCACATCTCTTTTATGGATTCCGTTAAGTGGGGACTGTGGGGACTATTTTATTATCAGCCAGTGACTGTGTTACTGTAATATTGTTATCAATTCAGCACATAGTTTTCCCTGTGCATTCACATTTCACTTCACTTGGTTCGTTGTACTACTGTCAGTGTCAGACTGTTGTCACTGTGGGTAACAATGCACAACAGACAACAATGCACACCACAGTGACAGCTCCTGACTCCTGTCCGGCGGCGTCAGCCTCAGCTTCCCTTCACTATCACTATAATCAATCACTCTTCCTGATCCTGACTCACTCATTAGAGAGCTGAAGAGCCGACTGAGATGGATAGCATCTGCGCATGCGCACCGGCACCTAGAGTCTTCGGTTCACTTGCGAGTCAGCTCAGCAGTCAGTGACTCAGCAAGTGAACTGAAGATCCGATTCATGAATCAGTTCATTTGAATGAGCTGATTCAAATGAACCGATTCATCTGAAAGATCCGAACTTCCCATCACTATTGTACACAGCGCAGCGTGCAGGAGGGATAACCGCGGGCACACTGAGGTCATATCCGGCGGGCCGCGGCATTACAGGAACAGCACCAGCTGCTCTTACGTCCTGCCGCCGGATATACGTCACAGGATATCCGGCGGCAGGATGTCAGAGCAGCTGGTGCTGTTCCTGTAATGCCGCGGCCCGCCGGATATGACCTCAGTGCGCCCGCGGATATCCCTCCTGCACGCTGCGCTGTGTACAACCTGCTCAGCAGTTTCGACCAGCACACGGCCCACAGCGCTCAGCCACACCAGCTCGCGAGACAGCAGGAGCTTCTGGAGCAGGGCAGGTATCAGATAAACTCATCCAGTTGGAAGGGAGGGCAATCATAGTGCTGTTCTGATTTATGGACACAGCTCTCAGCATGCTTAGCCAGCCTTCTATCTGGCTGTTTCTGAGCCTGTGGACTGTGACTCAAGAAGCACAGCCAGATAGAAGGCTGGCTAAGCATGCTGAGAGCTGTGTCTATAAATCATAACAGCACTATGAAAATTACTGACTGGCTAAGCATGCTGAGAGCTCAGTCTAAATAACATAACACATAAAGAAATTACTGTTTCTAGCTGCTAGTCCACAGCAGCTAGAAACAGTAATTTCTTTAAAGGGATTCTGTCACCAGGTTTCACCCCTGTCAGCTAAAATATGCTGATGTTCAGGGCGTCTTCACGATTCCTAATGTGGGCTTATTTAGCTAGAAAACAGCTATTACTAACCTGTCATTCAAACAAATAAGGTGCCCAAGGGGATGTTAATGGATGCAAGGTGCCGGCCGCACCCGCCGCCGTTCGTGCCCATTGCCGCCTTTCCGGACTTCTGCGCCGCCTCCTAATCCTCTGTGCCGCCTCTCGCTCTCCCTCCCTCCCCTCTCCTTCTGCTGTAAGATCTCACGCTTGCGCACAGGCCTCTGCCTGATGCGCCCGTGCGGACTTCTCCATTTGGCTTCTTACAGCGAAGTGCGCATGCGCCGGCACTTCGCTCAACCACTGTATGCGCGAGATCTTACAGCAGAAGGAAGGGGGAGGGAGAGCGAGAGGCGGCACAGAGGATTAGGAGGCGGCGCAGAAGTCTGGAAAGGCGGCGCTGGGCACGAACGGCGGCGGGTGCGGCCGGCACCTTGCATCCATTAACATCCCCTTGGGCACCTTATTTGTTTGACTGACAGGCTAGTAAAAGCTGTTTTTTAGCTAAATAAGCCCACAGATGACATTTATAAGCCCACATTAGGAATCGTGAAGACGCCCTGAACATCAGCATATTTTTAGCTGACAGGGGTGAAACCTGGTGACAGAATCCCTTTAATGTGTTATGTTATTTAGACACAGCTCTCAGCATGCTTAGCCAGCCTTCTATCTGACTGGCTAAGCATGCTGAGTGCTGTGTCCATAAATCATAACACAGCTCTATGAAAATTACTGTTTCTAGCTGCTGTTGTCCACAGTCCACAGCAGCTAGAAAACAGTAATCTTCATAGTCATGTTAAATGATCACTATAGTGTCAGGAAAACAAAGCGGTTTTCCTGACACTATAGTGCCCTGAGGGTGCCCCCACCCTCAGGGTCCCCCTCCCGTGGTCCCCCTCCATGTTGCCAAGATAGACGCCAAATGAAGGGGTAGTTGCAGGAACAAAATACTTTAATGGTATCGATAAAATATATATGTAATTAAGACACTGAGTGCAGTTCCATAAAAAGGCCCAGCAAAATCCTCAGCACCAGGCCCATGATGCTATTAATCCGGCCCTGCCCATAGCAACCAATCAAATCCCTCCTTTCACCTTCCAAATGAGCTGTCCAAAATAAATGGAATCTGATTGGTTGCTATGGGCAACTAAACCAGTTCTACTTTACACCAGTTTGATAAATGACCACCAGTATATATTCGACAGTATATATGCGTTACCTAGGAGGTACTTTATCTCATTATGTAGAGCACCTAGTATGTGGAGTACACATGTGTAGTACACATGTGTAGTATTGTAGGCCAGGCAATGTAACTCTGGGTTTCTGGGAAACATATTTATATTAGCTGATGCCAGCAGATGTTAGACATGATAAATTTGCATAGATTTTTCCCCCCAGAAATCAAGATGAGCACTTCATAGCCTACAATAGTCATCACGTATATTAACTGTTCTCCATTAGAGAAATAGTGCCCACCCAGCAAACCCCCAAGGCCTTGCAACTAGAAAAGCTGTTTCTATCTGTTTTGCCCTGATATAGAGCTTTTGGCCTAAGAGAGCTATTTGCAGATGTGAGGTTGGCTTAGCTGTTTTACTAATTTTGTTACATTTGCATGTGTAAAAGGCTGAAAGGCACCCCTGCCAATCAGCTATGTGAAGATAATGCAGCATTTATGCAAGTGCTGTGTTTCCTCACTGTTTACCTGCTTGCTGGGCAGCAGTGAACAGGTGTAAATACAACTCTGCTGTCCCTATTCATCTGAGGATAGGTCTTCAGTACAGTAAAAGCAGTCAATGAGCAATTCCATTTTACCATTTCAGGATTCATTTCAGATGACCCAGAGAGTGATTTCTGAAGTAATATTTAACTGAAAGTGAGACAAGAGATCTAGACCATCCCACCAAGCTACAAGCATACTAGCTAGTTCTCTTTTTAGAAGGACAAGAGAACCAGAATATCTCAAGAAAAATTTGTCTTGCTTGGTTAACTGGTCTTGTGGGTTACTCTTCGGGGATGTTTTTTTTTTTATCATTAGGGGGGCCAAAAAATATGCATGAGTATTGTATGAAGGGTGTCACTACTTTCTCCCTCTCTCCCATCAGAAAGAATCTAGCTTTTTGTTATTCTGAAAGAATATACAAACCTGTAGAATCCATTCTCTCATACTTAGTATATACTGTACATATAAATTCTACATAATAAACATGCAGACAAAGGGAATTGCTTTAGAATCTCTTTGGCCAGGAAATATCAAGTCCATATTGGAAATAAATATTGTGGAAAATAAAATATCAAATCAGTAGTTGAATTAAATTATTGGTCTAAGTAAGATGTAGGTGACATTTTCTAATACAGCACAAGAAAGAATGCCAAAAAGAATGCCAAAAATTCAATAACTTGCAGGTCAACAAATTGTGAGAAGACATGCATTTTATGTATTTATTATGCAGTAAGAACTGTCCCATTGAACTCTTCATATTCTAAGAAATAAAAAACTATGGATCTATTTGACAAGGAAAATACTATATGTCACAGGCCACTGCACTCAGTCAAAGCTGCAATCTTTATTCCTTCACTCTTTTCAGATCCCCTGATATGCAGTTTGCAACTGGTGTTCCTTCCAATAATAAATGTTGGATTTCAATTCTTTGAATAAAAAAGCTACTGCCTTCACTAGCTTTTATGAACTAGTGCAGCTTTCTGTACTGCTTTCGACTTCTTACAGAACCCCTGTATAATATCATCTTCCCAGAGACCTACACAAAAATTAATGCTCCTTGTGCGTATGATTAAAGATAAGACATTTTTTGAAATTCGTTTCAGGTCCTATTCTAACTAGTCTTGAGCATGAATATTTGAATAGCGATTTTTTTATCGTGAATATTGCCACTTCAACAATACTTAGTGCACCAATCAGTAATTAGGGATGAGCGAACCCGAACTGTACATTTTCGTAAAAGTCCGGGTTCGGGTTCGGTGTTCGGCGCTTTCTTGGCGCTTTTTGAAAGGCTGCAAAGCAGCCAATCAACAAGCATCATACTACTTGCCCCAAGAGGCCATCACAGCCATGCCTACTATTGGCATGGCTGTGATTGGCCAGTGCAGCATGTGACCCAGCCTCTATATAAGCTTGGGTCACGTAGCACTGCACGTCACTCTGCTGATACAAGTGTAGGGAGAGGTTGCAGCTGCGACGTTAGGGCGAGATTAGGCAGTGATTAACTCCTCCAAAAGACTTCATTCAGTGATCGATCTTCAGCTGTGGATCATTGAACTGCTGCTATTCAATTGCTCACTGTTTTTAGGCTGCCCAGAGCGTTTTTTAGTCACTTTTTTCTGGGGTGATCGGCGGCCATTTTGTGGCTTGTGGTGCGCCAGCACAAGCTATCACCAAGTACATTTAACCATCAATAGTGTGGTTATTTTTTGCTATATCCTACATCAGGGTCAAGCTGTCATCAAGTGCATTTAGCCATCAATAGTGTGGTTATTTTTTAGCTATATACTACATCAGGGGCAAGCTGAGCCTGTCACCCAAGTGCATTTAACCATCAATAGTGTGGTTATTTTTTGCTATATCCTACATCAGGGTCAAGCTGTCATCAAGTGCATTTAACCATCAATAGTGTGGTTATTTTTTGGCCATATACTACATCAGGGGCAAGCGAGCCTGTCACCAAGTGCATTTAACCATCAATAGTGTGGTTATTTTTTGGCTATATCCTACATCAGGGTCTAGCTGTCATCAAGTGCATTTAACCATCAATAGTGTGGTTATTTTTTGCCATACACTACATCAGGGGCAAGCTGAGCCTGTCACCAAGTTATTCTCATAACTTCACACACAACGCTACTGTGCAGATCCAAGTCTAAATTCTGTGATTAAACGTATACCTGTCACCCAGCGCCTAAAAAATAGGCTCACATTTTTATTCATCCAAATCTGTCATTACTGCTTTAGCTGGTCAAGTTATTTAGTGTCCGTCAAAGCACAGTTTTTGTTCTGGGTTGAAATACAATTCCCAATTTTGCAATTTTCTAAATTAGTGGTTTTCTGCTGTATCAGGCCTACTTTAAATCTATCCCTAAAAGGGTATATTAGATTCAAGGTGCAAATAGGGTAATTCCAATAACTTCACACACACGCTACTGTGCAGATTCCAAGTCTAATTCTGTGATTAAATGTATACCTGTCACCCAGCGCCTAAAAATAGGCCTCACATTTATATTCATCCAAATCTGTCATTACTGCTTTAGCTGGTCAAGTTATTTAGTGTCTTCAAAGCACAGGTTTTTGTTCTGGTTGAAATACAATTCCCAATTTTGCAATTCTCTAAATTAGTGTTTTCTGCTGTATCAGGCCTACTTTAAATCTATCCCTAAAAGGGTATATTAGATTCAAGGTGCTGATAGGGTAATTCTCAATAACTTCCCACACACGCTACTGTGCAGATCCAAGTCTAATTCTGTGATTAAACGTAGTACCTGTCACCCAGCGCCTAAATATAGGCCCTCACATTTATATTCAGCTAAATCTGTCATTACTGTGTGCCTGTATTAGGTGTAATACGGTACCTAAATAGATAGCCAGATAGTGTTAGGTGTCTGTAAAAAAAAAAGGCCTGATTTGAATTCAATACATTGGCCGAATAATATTTTTCTTAGTGTGGTGAACGGTAACATTGAGGAAAACATCTAGTAAGGACGCGGACGCAGACATGGACGATGGTGGTGCTAGTGGACCCTCTGGTGCTGGGGGAGGACATTGGCCGTTCTGCCACAGCCACACGTCCTAGTGTAACCAACTACCTCAGTTCCCAGTAGCCGCCAGAATTTACAGTCATATTTGGTGGGCCCAATGCCGTTCTAAGGATGGTAAGGGCCTGAGCAGGTACAGGCATTAGTCAATTGGGTGGCCGACAGTGGATCCAGCACGTTCACATTATTTCCACCCAGTCTTCTGCAGGAAAGCGCACAGATGGCGCATGAAAACCAAGCCCATCAGTCTGTCACATCACCCCCATGCATATCAGGGAAACTGTCCTGAGCCTCAAGTTATGCAGCAGTCTCTTATGCTGTTTGAAGACTCTGCTGGAAGGGTTTTTCCAAGGGCATCCACCTAGCCCTTCCCCAGGGGTGGAAGAGATAGAATGGGGACTAATGCACAACCACTTATGTTTCCTGATGATGAGGACATGGGAATACCACCTCAGCACGTCTCTGATGATGACGAAACACAGGTGCCAACTGCTGCGTCTTTCTGCAGTGTGCAGGACTGAAACAGGAGGTCAGGGATCAAGACTGGGTGGAAGACGATTCAGGGGACGATGAGGTCCTCGACCCCACATGGAATGAAGGTCGTGCCACTGACTTTCACAGTTCGGAGGAAGAGGCAGTGGTGAGACCGAGCCAACAGCGTAGCAAAAGACAAAGAGGGAGCAGTGGGCAAAAGCAGAACACCCGCTGCCAAGAGACTCGCCCTGCTACTGGACCGCCGCCATCTGGGACCGAGCACCCCAAAGGCAGCTTCAAGGAGTTCCCGGGCATGGCACTTCTTCAAACAATGTGCTGACGACAAGACCCGAGTGGTTTGCACGCTGTGCCATCAGAGCCTGAAAGCGAGGGCAATAACGTTCTGAACCTTAGCACAACCTGCATGACCAGGCACCTGCATGCAAAGCATGAACTGCAGTGGAGTAAACACCTTAAAAACAAGGAAGTCACTCAGGCTCCCCCTGCTACCAAGCCTGCTGCTGCCGCCTCGGCCTCTTCTGCTGCTGCCGCCGCCTCTGCCTCTTCCTCCGCCTCTGGAGGAACGTTGGCACCTGCCGCCCAGCAAACATGGGATGTACCACCACCTGCGTCACCAAGCATCTCAACCATGTCACACGGCAGCATTCAGCTCTCCATCTCACAAACATTTGAGAGAAAGCGTAAATTCCCACCTAGCCACCCTCGATCCCTGGCCCTGAATGCCAGCATTTCTAAACTACTGGCCTATGAAATGCATTCATTTAGGCTGGTGGACACAGACAACTTCAAACAGCACATGTCACTTGCTGTCCCACAGTATGTTGTTCCCAGCCGGCACTACTTCTCCAAGAGAGCCGTGCCTTCCCTGCACAACCAAGTATCCGATAAAATCAAGTGTGCACTGCGCAACGCCATCTGTGGCAAGGTCCACCTAACCACAGATACGTGGACCAGTAAGCACGACCAGGGATGCTATATCTCCCTAACTGCACACTGGGTAAATGTAGTGGCGGCTGGGCCCCAGGCGGAGAGCTGTTTGGCGCACGTCCTTCCGCCGCCAAGGATCGCAGGGCAACATTCTTTGCCTCCTGTCTCCTCCTCCTCCTACTCAGCTTCCTCCTCCTCTTCTTCCACCTGCTCATCCAGTCAGCCACACACCTTCACCACCAACTTCAGCACAGCCCGGGGTAAACGTCAGCAGGCCGTTCTGAAACTCATATGTTTGGGGGACAGGCCCCACACAGCACAGGAGTTGTGGGGGGGTATAGAACAACAGACCGACGAGTGGTTGCTGCCGGTGAGCCTCAAGCCCGGCCTGGTGGTGTGCGATAATGGGCGAAATCTCGTTGCTCTGGGACTAGCCGGTTTGACGCACATCCCTTGCCTGGCGCATGTGCTGAATTTGGTGGTGCAGAAGTTCATTCACAACTACCCCGACATGTCAGAGCTGCTGCATAAAGTGCGGGCCGTCTGTTCGCGCTTCCGGCGTTCACATCCTGCCGCTGCTCGCCTGTCTGCGCTACAGCGTAACTTCGGCCTTCCCGCTCACCCGCCTCATATGCGACGTGCCCACCAGGTGGAACTCCACCTTGCACATGCTGGACAGACTGTGCGAGCAGCAGCAGGCCATAGTGGAGTTTCAGCTGCAGCACGCACGGGTCAGTCGCACTGCGGAACAGCACCACTTCACCACCAATGACTGGGCCTCCATGCGAGACCTGTGTGCCCTGTTGCGCTGTTTCGAGTACTCCACCAACATGGCCAGTGGCGCTGACGCCGTATCAGCGTTACAATACCACTTCTATGTCTCCTTGAGAAAACACTTAGGGCGATGATGGAAGAGGAGGTGGCCCAGAGGAGGAGGAGGAAGAGGGGTCATTTTTAGCACTTTCAGGCCAGTCTCTTCGAAGTGACTCAGAGGGAGGTTTTTTGCAACAGCAGAGGCCAGGTACAAATGTGGCCAGACAGGGCCCACTACTGGAGGACGAGGAGGACGAGGATGAGGAGGAGATGGAGGAGGATGAGGATGAAGCGTGTTCACAGCGGGGTGGCACCCAACGCAGCTCGGGCCCATCACTGGTGCTTGGCTGGGGGGAAACGCAGGATGATGACGATACGCCTCCCACAGAGGACAGCTTGTTCTTACCTCTTGGCAGCCTGGCACACATGAGCGACTACATGCTGCAGTGCCTGCGCAACGACAGCAGAGTTGCCCACATTTTAACGTGTGCGGACTACTGGGTTGCCACCCTGCTGGATCCACAGTACAAAGACAATGTGCCCACCTTACTTCAGGCACTGGAGCATGATAGTAAGATGCGTGAGTACAAGCGCACTTTGGTAGACGCGCTACTGAGAGCATTCCCAAATGTCACAGGGGAACAAGTGGAAGCCCAAGGCGAAGGCAGAGGAGGAGCAAGAGGTCGCCAACGCAGCTGTGTCACGGCCAGCTCCTCTGAGGGCAGGGTTAGTATGGCAGAGATGTGGAAAAGTTTTGTCACCACGCCACAGCTAACTGCACCACCGCCTGATACGGAACGTGTTAGCAGGAGGCAACATTTCACTAACATGGTGAACAGTACCTGTGCACACCCCTCCACGTACTGACTGATGGTTCGGCCACATTCAACTTCTGGGTCTCCAAATTGTCCACGTGGGCCAGAGCTAGCCTTTTATGCCTTGGAGGTGCTGGCCTGCCCGCGGCCAGCGTTTTTGTCTGAACGTGTATTCAGCATGGCAGGGGGCGTCATTACAGACAAACGCAGCCGCCTGTCTACAGCCAATGTGGACAAGCTGACGTTCATAAAAATGAACCAGGCATGGATCCCACAGGACCTGTCCATCCCTTGTGCAGATTAGACATTAACTACCTCCCCTTAACCATATATTATTGTACTCCAGGGCACTTCCTCATTCATCCTATTTTTATTTTCATTTTACCATTATATTGCGGGGCAACCCAAAGTTGAATGAACCTCTCCTCTGTCTGGGTGCCGGGGCCTAAAAATATCTGACAGTGGCCTGTTCCAGTGGTGGGTGACATGAAGCCTGATTCTCTGCTATGACATGAAGACTGATTCTCTGCTGACATGAAGCCAGATTCTCTGCTATGGGACCTCTCTCCTCTGCCTGGGTGCCTGGGCCTAAATATGTGACAATGGACTGTTCCAGTGGTGGGTGACGTGAAGCCTGATTCTCTGCTAGGACATGAAGACTGATTCTCAGCTGACATGAAGCCTGAATCTCTGTTATGGGACCTCTCTCCTCTGTCTGGGTGCCGGGGGCCTAAAAATATCTGACAGTGGCCTGTTCCAGTGGTGGGTGACATGAAGCCTGATTCTCTGCTATGACATGAAGACTGATTCTCAGCTGACATGAAGCCTGAATCTCTGTTATGGGACCTCTCTCCTCTGTCTGGGTGCCGGGGCCTAAAAATATCTGACAGTGGCCTGTTCCAGTGGTGGGTGACATGAAGCCTGATTCTCTGCTATGACATGAAGACTGATTCTCTGCTGACATGAAGCCAGATTCTCTGCTATGGGACCTCTTTCCTCTGTCTGGGTGCCGGGGGCCTAAATATATGACAATGGACTGTTCCAGTGGTGGGTGACGTGAAGCCTGATTCTCTGCTATGACATGAAGACTGATTCTCTGCTGACATGAAGCCTGAATCTCTGTTATGGGACCTCTCTCCTCTGTCTGGGTGCTGGGGCCTAAATATATGACAATGGACTGTTCCAGTTTTGGGTGACGTGAAGCCTGATTCTCTGCTATGACATGAAGACTGATTCTCTGCTGACATGAAGCCTGATTCTCTGCTATGGGACCTCTCTCCAATAAAGCGTGAGTGGACGGAGCCTCTAGGTGCTGATTTTACGCCCACATAGCACCTAGAGACTCATTAGCATATAATTAAGTCCTTTTTTTTACAAAATCGGCTGCAGGGACTAATGTTAGAAACATACTGTTATGTAGTGCTGACATTAGCGCATCGCTAATGTCAGTCAGTTACATAACAGTATTTCTGGTGGTAGAAACCCTTTAACCACCTCAGCCCCAGTGCTTAAACACCCTGAAAGACCAGGCCACTTTTACACTTCTGACCTACACTACTTTCACCGTTTATTGCTCGGTCATGCAACTTACCACCCAAATGAATTTTACCTCCTTTCTTCTCACTAATAGAGCTTTCATTTGGTGGTATTTCATTGCTGCTGACATTTTTACTTTTTTTGTTATTAATCGAAATTTAACGATTTTTTTGCAAAAAAATGACATTTTTTCACTTTCAGTTGTAAAATTTTGCAAAAAAAACGAGATCCATATAGAAATTTTGCTCTAAATTTATAGTTCTACATGTCTTTGATAAAAAAAAAATGTTTGGGTAAAAAAAAAATGGTTTGGGTAAAAGTTATAGCGTTTACAAACTATGGTACAAAAATGTGAATTTCCGCTTTTTGAAGCCGCTCTGACTTTCTGAGCACCTGTCATGTTTCCTGAGGTTCTACAATGCCCAGACAGTACAAACACCCCACAAATGACCCCATTTCTGAAAGTACACACCCTAAGGTATTCGCTGATGGGCATAGTGAGTTCATAGAACTTTTTATTTTTTGTCACAAGTTAGCGGAAAATGATGATTTTTTTTTTTTTTTTTTTTTTTCTTACAAAGTCTCATATTCCACTAACTTGTGACAAAAAATAAAAAGTTCTATGAACTCACTATGCCCATCAGCGAATACCTTGGGGTCTCTTCTTTCCAAAATGGGGTCACTTGTGGGGTAGTTATACTGCCCTGGCATTCTAGGGGCCCAAATGTGTGGTAAGGAGTTTGAAATCAAATTCAGTAAAAAATGACCTGTGAAATCCGAAAGGTGCTCTTTGGAATATGGGCCCCTTTGCCCACCTAGGCTGCAAAAAAGTGTCACACATCTGGTATCTCCGTACTCAGGAGAAGGTGGGGAATGTGTTTTGTGGTGTCATTTTATATATACCCATGCTGGGTGAGAGAAATATCTTGGCAAAAGACAACTTTTCCCATTTTTTTATACAAAGTTGTCATTTGACCAAGATATTTATCTCACCCAGTATGGGTATATGTAAAAAGACACCCCAAAACACATTCCTCAACTTCTCCTGAGTACGGGGATACCAGATGTGTGACGCTTTTTTGCAGCCTAGGTGGGCAAAGGGGCCCATATTCCAAAGAGCACCTTTCGGATTTCACTCCTCATTTTTTCCTGAATTTGATTTCAAACTCCTTACCACACATTTGGGCCCCTAGAATACCAGGGCAGTATAACTACCCCACAAGTGACCCCATTTTGGAAAGAAGACACCCCAAGGTATTCCGTGAGGGGCATGGCGAGTTCCTAGAATTTTTTATTTTTTGTCACAAGTTAGTGGAAAATGATGATTTTTTTTTTTTTTTTTTTCATACAAAGTCTCATATTCCACAAACTTGTGACAAAAAATAAAAACTTCCATGAACTCACTATGCCCATCAGCGAATACCTTGGGGTCTCTTCTTTCCAAAATGGGGTCACTTGTGGGGTAGTTATACTGCCCTGGCATTCTAGGGGCCCAAATGTGTGGTAAGTAGGTAAATGACCTGTGAAATCCGAAAGGTGCTCTTTGGAATGTGGGCCCCTTTGCCCCCCTAGGCTGCAAAAAAGTGTCACACATCTGGTATCTCCGTACTCAGGAGAAGTTGAGGAATGTGTTTTGGGGTGTCTTTTTACATATACCCATGCTGGGTGAGATAAATATCTTGGTCAAATGCCAACTTTGTATAAAAAAAATGGGAAAAGTTGTCTTTTGCCAAGATATTTCTCTCACCCAGCATGGGTATATGTAAAATGACACCCCAAAACACATTCCCCAACTTCTCCCGATTACGGAGATACCAGATGTGTGACACTTTTTTGCAGCCTAGGTGGGCAAAGGGGCCCATATTCAAAAGAGCACCTTTCGGATTTCAAAGGTCATTTTTTACAGAATTTGATTTCAAACTCCTTACCACACATTTGGGCCCCTAGAATGCCAGGGCAGTATAACTACCCCACAAGTGACCCCATTTTGGAAAGAAGAGACCCCAAGGTATTCGCTGATGGGCATAGTGAGTTCATGGAACTTTTTATTTTTTGTCACAAGTTAGTGGAATATGAGACTTTGTATGAAAAAAAAAAAAAAAAAAAAAAATAAGCATTTTCCACTAACTTGTGACAAAAAATAAAAAATTGTAGGAACTCGCCATGCCCCTCACGGAATACCTTGGGGTGTCTTCTTTCCAAAATGGGGTCACTTGTGGGGTAGTTATACTGCCCTGGCATTTTCCAGGGGCCCTAATGTGTGGTAAGTAGGTAAATGACCTGTGAAATCCTAAAGGTGCTCTTTGGAATATGGGCCCCTTTGCCCACCTAGGCTGCAAAAAAGTGTCACACATGTGGTATCTCCGTATTCAGGAGACGTTGGGGAATGTGTTTTGGGGTGTCATTTTACATATACCCATGCTGGGTGAGAGAAATATCTTGGCAAAAGACAACTTTTCCCATTTTTTTATACAAAGTTGGCATTTGACCAAGATATTTCTCTCACCCAGCATGGGTATATGTAAAATGACACCCCAAAACACATTCCCCAACTTCTCCTGAGTACGGCGATACCAGATGTGTGACACTTTTTTGCAGCCTAGATGCGCAAAGGTGCCCAAATTCCTTTTAGGAGGGCATTTTTAGACATTTGGATACCAGACTTCTTCTCACGCTTTGGGGCCCCTAGAATGCCAGGGCATTATAAATACCCCACATGTGACCCCATTTTGGAAAGAAGACACCCCAAGGTATTCAATGAGGGGCATGGCGAGTTCATAGAAATTTTTTTTTTTTGGCACAAGTTAGCGGAAATTGATATTTTTTATTTTTTTCTCACAAAGTCTCCCGTTTCCGCTAACTTGGGACAAAAATTTCAATCTTTCATGGACTCAATATGCCCCTCACGGAATACCTGGGGGTGTCTTCTTTCCGAAATGGGGTCACATGTGGGGTATTTATACTGCCCTGGCATTCTAGGGGCCCTAAAGCGTGAGAAGAAGTCTGGAATATAAATGTCTAAAAAATTTTACGCATTTGGATTCCGTGAGGGGTATGGTGAGTTCATGTGAGATTTTATTTTTTGACACAAGTTAGTGGAATATGAGACTTTGTAAGAAAAAAAAAATAAAATTCCGCTAACTTGGGCCAAAAAAATATCTGAATGGAGCCTTACAGAGGGGTGATCAATGACAGGGGGGTTGATCAATGACAGGGGGGTTGATCAATGACAGGGGGGTGATCAATGACAGGGGGGTGATCAATGACAGGGGGGTGATCAGGGAGTCTATATGGGGTGATAACCACAGTCATTGATCACGCCCCTGTAAGGCTTCATTCAGACGTCCGGATGCGTTTTGCGGATCCGATCCATCTATCAGTGCATCCGTAAAAATCATGCGGACGTCTGAATGGAGCTTTACAGGGGGGTAATCAATGACAGGGGGGTGATCAGGGAGTCTATATGGGGTGATCACCACAGTCATTGATCACGCCCCTGTAAGGCTTCATTCAGACGTCCGGATGCGTTTTGCGGATCCGATCCATCTATCAGTGCATCCGTAAAAATCATGCGGACGTCTGAATGGAGCTTTACAGGGGGGTAATCAATGACAGGGGGGTAATCAATGACAGGGGGGTGATCAGGGAGTCTATATGGGGTGATCACCACAGTCATTGATCATGCCCCTGTAAGGCTTCATTCAGACGTCCGGATGCGTTTTGCGGATCCGATCCATCTATCAGTGCATCCGTAAAAATCATGCGGACATCTGAATGGAGCTTTACAGGGGGGTAATCAATGACAGGGGGGTGATCACCACAGTCATTGATCATGCCCCTGTAAGGCTTCATTCAGACGACCGGATGCGTTTTGCGGATCCGATCCATGTATCAGTGCATCCGTAAAAATCATGCGGACATCTGAATGGAGCTTTACAGGGGGGTGATCAGGGAGTCTATATGGGGTGATCACCACAGTCATTGATCATGCCCCTGTAAGGCTTCATTCAGACGTCCGGATGCGTTTTGCGGATCCGATCCATCTATCAGTGGATCCGTAAAAATCATGCGGACGTCTGAATGGAGCTTTACAGGGGGGTAATCAATGACAGGGGGGTAATCAATGACAGGGGGGTGATCAGGGAGTCTATATGGGGTGATCACCACAGTCATTGATCACGCCCCTGTAAGGCTTCATTCAGACGTCCGGATGCGTTTTGCGGATCCGATCCATCTATCAGTGGATCCGTAAAAATCATGCGGATGTCTGAATGGAGCTTTACAGGGGGTTGATCAATGACAGGGGGGTAATCAATGACAGGGGGGTGATCAGGGAGTCTATATGGGGTGATCAGGGGTGATTAGGGGTGATCAGGGGCTAATAAGGGGTTAATAAGTGACGGGGGGGGTGTAGTGTAGTGTAGTGGTGCTTGGTGCTACTTTACTGAGCTACCTGTGTCCTCTGGTGGTCGATCCAAACAAAGGGGACCACCAGAGGACCAGGTAGCAGGTATATTAGACGCTGTTATCAAAACAGCGTCTAATATACCTGTTAGGGGTTAAAAAAAACACATCTCCAGCCTGCCAGCGAACGATCGCCGCTGGCAGGCTGGAGATCAACTCTCTTACCTTCCGTTCCTGTGAGCGCGCGCGCCTGTGTGCGCGCGTTCACAGGAAATCTCGCCCATCGCGAGATGACGCATATATGCGTGACTCTGCGCAGGGCTGCCACCTCCGGAACGCGATCCTGCGTTAGGCGGTCCGGAGGTGGTTAAAGGCTATGTACACCTTTGGGGGAATTTATTTTAATTATTGCATTATACTTATTTTGAGCTAAAAATCTTTTTTTCAATTGGTCTTTATTAACAATATAGAGTCCTTTTATGAGTACATGACATGCTCTACTAACTGCCTATGTCTTTTCCATCATCTGAGGAGCAGACACTTTTTATCTGTGCTTTCATGTGATGGAAAAATACATCTAGCTAGCAAAGGCAATATGGACAATCAAAATACATAAGCAAGTGCCTTGTATTAAAATTCTCTACATGGTAAATGCCATTTACTGAAGTGAGAAAACTCCTTTAACACAGGCAGATGTGCTGGAAGAAAGAGTGGCTTGTTCTGAACAAGCATCCAAACTTTATGCTTTAAAGGGGGAAGATAACTGCCTGTGTTTACACACGCAGGCTAGTGTTGGAGGAAAAAGTGGCTTCTTATGACAATCCTCATGTATCCATGCCTCATTCATTTGAACAAATATGTTGTTTGCAAGGACAACTTTGTTTGGGTGTAACAATGCCACCTGCCACTGAATATCCTTTCTGACAGTACACTGGAGGCTGGGCAAATACACTGATAGCAAACTGGGTCAGTTTCATCCACAGTTCCAGTCTTCCTGCCCCGATTTTCATGGGGTGAAGGGACAGGGTATGTGCTGAGAAAGGGCACAGTCTATCTAGGACTAAACTTGGTTGTTCAGCAGTATTTATCCATTGCTAATGTGTGTCATCCTGGCACGATACATGACAAAACTGCACCATCATGTTATCATGTTCATCAGACTAAATTGGCTGCTACTGTTGCTGTTGCTTCTGCTACATGTGGTGGCCGACACAGTGGGAATTGTGTAACTTATGGGGTAGAGAGAGGCCTCCTGGTCAGACATGCAGATGGCAGCTGTGTCAAGCTGTGTACACAGTGTATCCTGGTAAAACAGCAATTTTGCCTCCCTTTCATGAACAGGAAAATATTCCACCATTTTGCTTTCAAGCTGTGCAATGGCAGACCCTTTTGTTGTTGCAAGTCCAGGAGGGCTCTCTTAGCCACATAAGAATGGCTGAAATGTATGTAATTCTCCTGGACATGAGCAGCACCTTCTGCAAGCCATGATACTCTTTCAAAAAGCATTGCACTACTAAATCTATCATGTGTGACCTGCAAGGCGCATGCGTTATTTTCTCCAAATGCAATGCAGCCACTTTCCCAGTTGTAGTTGCCACGGAGACAGGCAGTGGGATATTTGTTGCTTGATCCACTTTAGCAACTGATCTGCTCTGTGGCTCACCCACAGTTTACGCATATGAAAGGAGAGAAGTGGAGTGGCATCAACGGTGTGGCCTGTTTCTGTTGGGAATGGGAGGAAGCCCATTGGGACGGATGTGGAGGGAGAATATGGATAAGAGCCTGTTGTGGAAACCAGACCAGCGCAAACATGGAAGTGTCAAGTGGATCATTGTTGTGATGCGGAGTCATGACAGCTATGCAAAACATTGACTCAGTAGGCCCTGAAAGAAAAGTATATTCTCTGGCCATAACAGCTACTCTGTGTCCATGGTGGCATTCACCTTGCTGCTCTATGACGCACATTATCCACCAAATGTCAGTATGTGGCACGGACAGCTTTTTTTGAAAAATAATGGAAGAGTAGTCCGTAGACTAATGCCATGCAACAGAATAAAATTTTGGTGAAGTGAGGAACTGCACAACATTTAGAGAACAAGAAGATTTTAATGGCCAGATGTACTAATGTACTAACATACTTTTTAGACAGATTTTGGGTGTGCCACAGATTAGAAAATCTGGTCCAATGTACATGAGGTCAGACCCACAATTTTTGATACATCCAGTTTTTAAAAAAATATTTTCATTACTTTTTTACTTGGGCAGAGTCCAATAAAATAATATCCGGCATTGTGGAGACCCCATGGAACCATGTTTCCAATACCACCACCCAAGCTTGCCCTAAGTCTGATACAGCTTTTCAGGCTGCACCTGTCACAGTGTAGGGGAAGGGGAGGAACACCAGAATGACAATAGAAGGAAAATGACCAGGAAATAGGTCTCAAGGCTAGGGAAAGGTAAATGGTGACCACCTAAGGAAACCCTAAACTAGCCCTGACTCCTGTCAGTTTGAATAGACCCTGATGGTGGGAATATTTATACACCATAAACTTAGGCCCTAGAAACCCTGAAAAGCCCTAGGATTAGTGACCGGGTCTGAGACTACTGGTTCCTTCCCAGATGAACAAACCAGCGTCTCCCTGAGGCCTAGAAAACAACAAGCAAATGGGAGCAATAAAATACCAAGAGAAGTACACTTATCTTCAGTAGAAAATGGATGAGCAGGAACTCAGATGAGGGCAACACACCAGCTCTTCCAACTCAAGGCAGAGAATATCAATCGCATGGTATGAAGTGTGAGTCCAGACTAAATAGAGGAGCAGTAATGACCACAAGCTACACCTGAGACAAGAGGTGTGGTCATTGGGAACAACACTGCAACAAGTAAAAACCGATAGGCTGTCAGATAACCTAATGTGCAGCCAGTCTCTCAGATCTTCTAACCTCTGTCACTGGAGATACCGTGACAGCACCAAGAGATCAGTGCATCAGGTTAGGTACACTAGTCAATGCTAAAGATTATTTCTACAATAACATTTTTAACAGTTCTTAAAAAAAAGGCACAATTGGACACAGTCTGCTGCCAAACCAACAGATTTTTTGGGTAATAAACACAGGTCCCCTGCTACGAACTGTACACTGTACATTGATATTGATTCACTAAAATGTGCTGAAATGGGCAAATATAAACAATAGTAAAATTTAAAAAAAAATTGTAATTGACATAGGGTTAGTCATGCCCTTAAACACACTACACACTTGCATTGACATATTAAGGCTACTTTCACACTAGCGCTAGCCTTCTCCGGCAGGCTGTTCCGGTGGGGAAACAGCCTGTCGGATCCGTGCTGCCGCTAGTGCACCGTGCCGCCTGAGGTCCACTCCAGCCGCTAGTGTGAAAGTAGCCTAAAATGTGCTGAGCTGCTTAATTATAAATATTTGCAAAAATATAACTTTTTGGGGTAAGTAACAGAGACACAATTAAAGATGTCCTGCTATAAATGCATTGTACACTGGTATTGACAGACTAAGATGCGCTGAATTGAACAATTATAAATTGTAGCAAATTTTCAGCATTTTTTAGGGGCAATTAACACAGGCGAAATGAAATGTCACCCTCTACAAACACACTGCACACTGGTATCGATGCACTTAAATGCCCTGAACTGATTAATTCTACAGTAAATGGTAGCAAACTTGAAACAGTTTTTTGGGCAACTAACAGAGGCACAATTAAACGTGCCCTTGTATTAACACACTGTACACTGATATTGACACACTAAAATGTGCTGAATTGAGTAATTATAAATGGTAACAAAACTGTAACTGTTTTGTTTTGCAGGGGCATGGGGGAATGAACACAGGCAAAATGAAACATGCCCTACTACACACACACTCGTATTGATGCACTAAAATGTGCTGAATTGCACAATTATAAATGGTAGTTTTTGCAGGTGAAATCAACATTCTATAAACACACTGCACACTGGTATTGATGAACCGAAATGTACTGAATTGCATAATTGCAAATTGTAGCAAAAGGAAAGATATACTGGAAAGATTCATTATATGCTACTGATGGGGCTGGGAATATGCCTATAAAACACTTACAGTATGAATTGTAGATTTAGGTTTTTAGGGGAAAAAAGGCTGGTTCATGAACAAGAAAATTTTTGCGCCTGCAGTACATAAAATACTCGGGTTCTCGGGTGCTCGGGCCGAACACCTTGGGATGCTCGGGTGCTCTACCAATCACCCGAGCACAATGGATGTCAATGGGAGAACCTGAGCATTAAACCAGGCACCCCCTGCTCTGAAGAGGCGAGGGTGTCTGGTTCACATGAAAAGGTCAGAAATTGATGGAAACACCACTGAAATGGTTCGGGAACAGCATAGGGAGGATGTCTGGATGCATCTTGGACTCCCAGGTCGCTGCTGGGAACGATGTTGTCCGAGTAGTACACCACTTTTGCAGACTGATAATAATACACAAGATAAAATTGATTTTAGAGCAAAAAAATTGTTAGGAAACATTCTTTCCTATATTTTTACTTGTATATAAAGTGCAAGTGCTGCCAAAACTTACAAGGAAGAGGCACTCCGATACAACCTGTATATCACATAAAGGAGGGCCTCATTCACATTGTGGTACAATTGTTCAAGTAGTGGGACTCCTACACTCATAAAGCATATGCACTAAGTGAAAGGGCTGCCAAAAATTACAAGGAACTAGCACTCCAATACACCCTTTATTACACATAAAGGAGGGCATCATACACCCTTGAAAAATTATGATTGAGCTGACCCTCTAAAAAAATTATGTGCAAGGGCCTGCAGGTGAGCTGACCCTGTAAAATATTGTAGGTGAGGGCCTACTGGTGAGCTCACCCTGTAAAATATATGCGAGGGCCTGTAGGTTAGCTGACCCTCTAAAAAATGATATGCGAGCGCCTGTAGCTGAGCTGAACCTGTAAAAGATTGTAGCTGAGGGCCTTCAGGTGAGCTGACCTTGTAAAATATTGTAGGTGAGGGTCTGCTGGTGAGCTGACTATCTAAAAAATTATATGCGAGGGCCTGCAGGGATGCTGACCCTGTAAAACGATATATGCGAGGGCCTGCAGGTGAGCTGATCCTGTAAATGATTGTTGGTGAGGGCCTGTTGGTGAGCTGACCCTGTTAAAGATTGTAAGTGAGGGCATACAGGTGAGATGACACTATAAAACATTATATGCGAGGGCCTGCAAGTGAGCTGACCCTGTAAAACATTATATGCGAGGGCCTGCAGGTAAGCTGACCCTGTGAAACATTATATGCGAGGGCCTGGAGGTGAGCTGACCCTGTAAAAGATTGTAGGTGAGGGCCTGCTGGTGAGCTGACCCTCTAAAAAAATGATATGCGAGGGCCTGCAGATAAGCTGACCCTGTAAAACCTTATATGCGAGGACCTGGAGGTGAGCTGACCCTGTAAAAGATTGTAGGTGAGGGCCTGCTGGTGAGCTGACCCTCTAAAAAAATGATATGCGAGGACCTGCAGGTGAGCTGACCCTGTAAAACATTATATGCGAGGGCCTGCAGGTGAGCTGACCCTGTAAAAGATTGTAGGTGAGGGCCTGCTGGTGAGCTAACCCTCTAAAAAAATGATATGCGAGTGCCTGCAGGTGAGCTGACCCTGTAAAACATTATATGCGAGGGCCTACAGGTGAGCTGACCCTCTAAAAAATTATATGCGAGGGCCTGCAGGTGAACTGACCCTGTAAAATATTGTAGGTGAGTGCCTACAGGTGAGCTGACCCTGTAAAAGATTGTAGGTGAGGGCATGTAGGTGAGCTGACCCTATAAAACTTTATATGCGAGGGCCTACAGGTGAGCTGACCCTGTAAAACATTATTTGTGAGGGCCTACAGGTAAGCTGACCCTGTAAATGATTGTAGGTGAGGGCCTGCTGGTGAGCTGGCCCTCTAAAAAATTATATGCGAGGGCCTGCAGGTGAGCTGACCCCCTAAAAAATTATATGCGAGGGCCTACAGGTAAGCTGACCCTGTAAAAGATTGTAGGTGAGGGCCTGTAGGTGAGCTGACCCAGTAAAAGATTGTAGGTGAGGGCCTGCTGGTGTGCTGACCCTCTAAAAAATGATATGCAAGGGCCTGCAAGTGAGCTGACCCTGTAAATATTATATGCGATGGCCAGCAGGTGAGATGACCCTCTAAAAAAATATGTGCAAGCCCTGTAGGTAGGCTGACCCTGTAAAAGATTGTAGGTGAGGGCCTGCTGATGAGCTGACCTAATAAAAAATAATATGTGAGGACCTGCAGGTGAGCTGACCCTGCAAAACATTATATGCGAGGGCATTATATGCGATGAATAAGCATGTTGATATAATGGAAGAGGAAGAGGATGATAAAAGGAAGATTCAACCATATAACTTTGTTTGTGGTGGAAGGGGTTCATGGGAATACAGTGTATTTAGTACATACCGGTAGTAAACAACACATTTAAAGTGCCTTTATGTTTATCAGCTTTCCTCTGGTGGTCGAGAAGTCATGGTCAATCCAGGCCGTGTTCATTTCAAACTGTCAGCATTTTCAGTTGACATGCGGATACGCTTATCTGTTATAATGCCTCCAGCAGCACTAAATACCCACTCAGACAAAACTCTGGCGACAGGGCAGGCCAGCACCTCCAAGGCGTAGAGTGCCAGTTCGTGCCACGTGTCCAGCTTGGACACCCAGTAGTTGTAAGGCACTGAGGGATCATTGAGGATGCTGACACTGTCTGCTATGTACTTCTTCACCATCTTCCAAAATGTTTCCCTCCTTGTGACAGTAGGCCGCGCATCAGGGTGAGGGTGCTGGCGGGGTGTCATAAAACTGTCCCAGGCTTTGGAGAGTGTTGCCCTGCCTCTGTTGGAATTGCTATGCGTTCCCCTTGTCTCCCCTACTTGGCTGCCCAAGGAACTACGGACTCTGTTATTGCACTGTTTTGCTCGTCCTCTCCACCAAAGGAATGAGAGTTGAGAAGTTCCCTTTGTAGTGGGGGTCGAGAAGGGTGAACAACCAGTAATCCGTGTTGTCTACACTGGAGATGTGGCGCAGCTAATGTCACTGTCCACAGCGGCCTAACTATTGCACGCTATTTAGCGCAGGATGCGCCAAAAATAGATATTGCTGCCACACACAGCAGTCCTTAAAAGGACTTTTGGGTCTGTAAAGTTTTAGCTATTCAGCGCAGTTTGCGCTAAAAATAGATATTGCTACTGCCACACACAACAATAGTCCTTAAAAGGACTTTTGGGTCTGTTAAGTTTTAGCAATTTAGCCCAGGTTCGCTAAAAATACATATTGCTGCTGCCACACACAACAATATTTCTTAAAAGTACTTTTGGGTCTCTGAAAAGTTTTTCTAATAAAATTATTCCTATATCACTCCCTACACTATCTGTCCCTTCCTCAGCACAGCTCTCCCTAAGACTGAGCCGAACACGCGTCATCGAGAACTATATAGCACCCGATACCGCGTTCCGGCCAGGCATCACTGTAATGCCAGTAACCAACATGGCTACGGCATTACAGTGAGGGCAGCACTTACCTGCACGTTTATTAGCTGCGTAGCAGTCAAGAAACGTGCGGGGAGGAGACTCGAGCATTGCGCTTGAGCACATGCGGTATTCGGCAGAATACCGCCATGTGCCGAGCATCGAGATGCTCAACCCGTACTGGTGTTCGGCCGAACATGCTCGATCAAAACTAATGAACACTTCAAGCAGCTTTCCTCACTGTAGGATGGCCAGTCTTAATACACTGCTCCTATGCTCTCCCTACTGATAAAACCTGACTTTTATCCTGCCTAACTAATATCCTTACAATGTACCTCTAAGAACTTAACATGGCTGGCTTCTGTCTGTAATTGGTATCTGCCAGAGAAATGGCAGACACATCCTATCACATCACTGGCTGAGTTCAAAATGTCATTTGTGCTTCGCACCTGGCACGATGCCTAATATTCTGCAGCCTGATTAGCTGTCAGGCTGTCTGCAAAACACCATGGTCAAGGCTGCTGGCCAGGGCCTCTCCCAGGGCCATGTGATCTTGGATTCAGCCATTTTCCAGTGTACTTAGTGCAGGGAGAGACGTTAGCAGGCGCTAGGGACAGTGCTAGGAAAGACTTGAAAACTTATATTTTGCTCAATAGAAGTTCAGGGAAAGAGCATTAGAAGTGTAGGGAAAGGATAGGGATGAATTATTCCACAGTATTAAAGCAGTATTAAAACAGAACAGGGTTCAATACGGGTGTTTACAGCCTGGGTAATAGGAACAATCCTATTAGACCTTGCTGCACTGACTGTGGATCCAAATTGCTATTATACTGCTGCTTATTTCACGTTTGCAATACCTTTGTAATTCCAGCAAACCGTTCCTGTTATTGGGGTCTTATTAGCCCTTGTACGGTGCAGTTATATACAGTGTTCAAAATAATAGCAGTCAGACATCACTAACCTTATCATTCACTGTTTCTACATGGCAAATAATTTACTAGCAGGTATAGTAAAGTAATAGAAATCCAACAGACCCAACAGTCATGACATGCATGCTGCTGATTCTGTGTAATTGAATCACTAATTGAAAGGGGAATGTTCAAAATAATAGCAGTGTGGAGTTCAATGAGTGAGGTCATTTATTTTTTGAAAAACAGATGGCAATTATTGCCCTTATTTTAGGAAGAAAGGCAGCAAATGTTGTACATGCTGGTTACAGTTCATTTCTCTCTGAAATTCTGAGGAAAATGGGCCCGGATATTTTTCAGAAGAACAGCGTACCTTGATTAAAAAGTTGATTGGAGAGGGGAAAACATAAAGAAGTGCAGAAAATGATAGGCTGCTCAGCTAAAATGATCGCAAATGCTTTAAAACCTGAAAGATGTGGAAGAAAGCGAAAAACTACCATTCAAATGGATAGAAGAATAGCCAAAATGGCAAGGACTCAGCCAACAATCAGCTCCAGGAAGATCAAAGAAGGTCTAAAGTTACCTGTGAGCACTGTTACAATTAGAAGACGCCTATGTGAAGCCAAGCTATCTGCAAAAAGCCCTCGCAAAGTCCCACTGTCGAAAAAAAGACATAAGCTGAAGAGGTTACAATTTGCCAAAGAGCACATTGACTGGCCTAAAGAGACATTTTGTGGACTGATGAAAGTAAGATTGTTCTTTTTGGGTCTAGTGGCCGGAGACAGTTTGTCAGGCGATCCCCAAACACTGAATTCAAGCCCCAGTACACTGTGAAGACAGTGAAGCATAGTGGACAAGCATCATGATATGGGGATGTTTCTCATACTACGGTGTTGGGCCTATTTACCGCATACCAGGGATCATGGATCAGTTTGAATACATCAGAATACTTAAAGAGGTCATGCTGCTTTAGGCCTCATGCACACGGCCATCGGGCGGCCGTGGCCGTATTGCACCCGGAAACGGCGGGTCGGCAATGTGCACCACGCATCACAGATGCGGACCCATTAACTTGAATGGCTCCACAATTCCGGGGATGTGGAACGGAGTCACGGAACGGAACACCGGAAGCACTATGGAGTGCTTCCATGTTGTTTCTTTCCGTTGTTCCGCACCGCAAATAAATATGACATGTCCGGACAGACCACGGACCCATTCAAGTTGAATGGGTCCAGCCCACTGCACGGATGTTGAGCGCACATTAGGGACCACAATTGCACAGAACGGCCACACAACGGCCGTGTGCATGAGGCCTTATGCTGAAGAGGAAATGCCCTTGAAATGGGTGTTCCAACAAGACAACGACCCCAAACACACCAGTAAACGTGCAACTCCAGATTGATGTTATGGAGTGGTCAGCCCAATCCCCGGATCTTAATCCAATAGAAAACTTGTGGGGTGACATCAAAAATGCAGTTTTTGAGGCAAAACCAAGAAATAGAGAAGAACTGTGGAATGTAGTCCAATTATCCTGGACTGGAATACCTGTTCACAGGTGCCAGAAGTTGGTTGACTCCATGCAACACAGATGTACAGCAGTTCTCAGAAACAGTGGTTATGCAACTAAATATTAGTAAAGTGATTCAAAGGAAAGCAAACATTTTCAAAAATCTTTCAGTTTATATAGTGAATGTTTGAGTTTGTAAAGAAGAATACAGACACTGCTATTTTTTTGAACAGTCTAATCACTTTTCTTCAATTTTTTTTGGGGAACAACGCAAGTTTGATATATATATATTTTTTTCATTTTTTGATTTGGAATAGAATGTGTAGTGTTCCCAATGCATTTGTGTGTATGGAAATAAAAGCTATTATTCACTTTTTTAAACACACTGCTATTATTTTGAACACAACTTGTATATGTTCCAAACCCTTTTTTTGGCGTGTATTAGTGGGGAAAAAGATAAAGGGCTTATTAGCCGTTGTGTGGTGAAGTGAGAAAATGACAGCCCTTTCTAGCGTGTATTAGTGGCAAAATCTTTTTTATTATTTGCCGTTCACGGCTGCAGTTTTATGTTCTAAAGCCTCTTTTTTGCATGTATTAGTGGGGAAAGATAAAAAGGGCTTATTAGCTGTTGTGTGGTAAAGTGAGAAAATTAAAGCCCTTTTTGGCGTGTATTAGTGGCAAAAAAATGTATTATTTGCCAATCACGTCCGCAGTTATATGTTCTAAAGCCCTTTTTGGTGTGTAGTAGTGGGGGAAAAGGGGCTTATTAGCCGTTGTGTGGTGAAGTGAGAAAATTACAGCCCTCTTTGGTGTCTATTAGTGACAAAAAAAAATATATTATTTGGTGTTCACGGTCGCAGTTATATGTTCTAAAGCCTTTTTTTGTCTTGTATTAGTGGAGGTAAAAAAGGGGCTTATTAGCCATTGTGTGGTGAAGTGAAACATTTACAGCCCTTTTTGGCGTGTATTAGTGGCTAAAAAAAAAATATTATTTCCCGTTCACGACTGCAGTTATACAGTCAGGTCCATAAATATTGGGGCATCGATACAATTCTAACATTTTTGGCTCTATACACCACCACAATGGATTTGAAATGAAACAAACAAGATGTGCTTTAACTGCAGACTGTCAGCTTTAATTTGAGGGTTTTTACATCCAAATCAGGTGAACGTTGCAGGAATTACAACAGTTTGCATATGTGCCTCCCACTTGTTATGGGACCAAAAGTAATGGGACCGAAAAATAATTATAAATCAAACTTTCACTTTTTAATACTTGGTTGCAAATCCTTTTGCAGTCAATTACAGCCTGAAGTCTGGAACGCATAGACATCACCAGATGCTGGGTTTCATCCCTGGTGATGCTCTGCCAGGCCTCTACTGCAACTGTTTTCAGTTCCTGCTTGTTCTTGGGGCATTTTCCCTTCAGCTTTGTCTTCAGCAAGTGAAATGCATGCTCAATCGGATTCAGGTCAGGTGATTGACTTGGCCATTGCATAACATTCCACTTCTTTCCCTTAAAAAACTCTTTGGTTACAACCCTTAGTTGGCATTGCCCAGGAGCAGGCCCTGTGCCCTCACCTGTCCTCAACCTGCCTCTGTCCTTTTCTGTTCCCTCAGCCAGAGAAGTAATATATGCTGTGGGCTCAGCTCCACTATACAGCGAGGATGAGCTACTAGAGGACAGTCAGCAGCTACTGTCCAGCCAAGATCCGGAGGAGACATGAACTACTTCCTCCGGTAGGTGGGCAAGTAGTGATGAGGAGAGTGGCGTGGGAGCTGGTGTTGCGAGCGGTCAGGCTCCTGGTTCAGAGACCGTTGAGGAGAACATCAGTGACGTGCAGACAGTACTCGATGATGATGAAGCCGATCGCAATTGGGAGCCGGGTGATAAAGAGCTTCATCATCGAGAGAGAAGAGGGTGGCAGCTTGCACGTAGGGCAGCAGTGGAGCCAGCAAGTTGGTACCGTGGATAGGAGTCAGCAGGGTGGCAGCAGTTAGAGGTCGGGAGCCAAACGTGCCCAGGGTAGACCACCCGCTTTGCAGGAGACTACAGGCCCGGAAAGTAGTGGTGCAGTGGTTCACGGAGGCAGAAGCGGTAGCAGTCAGTTAGTGCAGAGTGTTGGGGGTAAAATCACCTACCTGGCAGTGTGGCAGTTTATTGTTAAGCCACAGGGTGGGGGGGTTAACCTGACCATTTGTCGAATCTGTGGGCAGAAGATGAAGCATGGCCAGGGTGCAAATGTTGGCACCATGGCCCTGCGTCAACATATGCAGCGTCACCATAAAGTGGCCTGGGAGAACCGTGGCTCCAATGTGGTGGTCCAGCCTGCCGTAGCAACCGCTGCATCACCCAGTGGCATGCACCCGATTTCAGGCAGTCAAGGCTCCATCACCTCAGCCGAAGGAAGCTGTCTGTCCTTCCCATCATCTGCTGGTCCTGATGCTCCTGCTCCTCCTCCTTCTAGTCAGTCATTTCATCAGCAATCGATCACCGAAGCAATTGCCAAGAGAAAACAGTATGCGTGCAGTCATCCAACAGCGCAGAAGCTGAACATGCTCCTGGTCAAGTTGCTGGTGCTGCAGTCCCTCCCTTTCCAAGTGGTGGACTCTGCACCTTTCAGAGAACTGATGGCTTGTGCTGAGCCGAGATGGAGAGTCCTAAGCCGTCATTTCTTTGCCAAAAAGGCAGTACCAGCCCCGCACACATATGTAGAACAGAAGGTGGGACAGTCCTTAAGCATGCAGGTGTCTGCCAAAGTGCACGGCAGCGCCGATATGCGGAGCTGTAACTATGGTAAAGGACAATATATGTCCTTTACAGCCCACTGGATAAATTTGGATCCTGCCCAGCCAAACCAGCAACTTGGTGATGCCGCTTTTGCCTCCATATTCTCACGCTGTTGGTCCTTGCACAATGTCCGCCTCTGCTTCCTCATCCTCCAACTTTTCCTCAGCCACCACTGCAGGGACAATTCACAGTGTCCCACCAGCATACCACATGTGCAGGGCACGGCGGTGTCACACTGTTCTGCACCTAGTTTGCCTGGGTGAACGGAGTCACACAGGGGAGGAACTGCTCTGCGTCCTTCATCAAGAAATCGAATACTGGTTTTCTCTGCGACAACTCAAAATCAGAACCATGGTGACCAACAAGAAGAACATGGTGTCGGCTCTGCGTCAAGGAGGGCTGAGCCATGCGCCCTGCATGGCGCACGTGTTTAATCTGGTTATATAGACATACGGATTTTGCAGCACAATTGTTTGTGGCGGAAAATTATGCCATGTGTGAATCGACCCATATGATGAAGGATTCTGTCATGATAAATATTTTGGTTAAATTTATTACATTAATTTATAAACTAAAAAAATAATAAATACATTTTATTTTTTGCCATTTTTCCAATGTATCAAATAAAAAACATTGCGAATATACAAGTTTTCTTTTGATACCACCTCTGCTGCAAAAAGTAAAAAAATATATAGCCCGTATAAACATAGAAAAAAAATTTCATCCTTAGATTGTCTTATACTAAAAGCTGAATGATGTGGGAATTTAGGCATCTGAAGGGGTTAAAGTATTGAATAATGTCTAAAAGTTGATCTATTAGTCCATTATTTGATTTTATTTGTTCGCATTTCTGCCTTATGTTGCTCTCATGTGCATCCATAAACTACTGCCTTAGGCCTCATGCACACGACAGTATTTTTTCACGGTCCGCAAAATGGGGTTCCGTTGTTCCGTGATCCGTTTCCGTTTTTTTTTCCGTGTGTCTTCCTTGATTTTTGGAGGATCACCAGACAAGAGCCCTTTAATAAGACCTTATTTTTTCTTCCTCCAGTTCAATGTTTATTTGTTATCTCACCCAACATTTAATATCAAGTTACAATTTTATGTGCATGATCCATTCATTTCAGCTGCTCATCTTGCATTATAATAAGCATCCTAAAATGTGTGCTTCCATAATGTCGCCACTTACATATTCGTCATTTTCTCTTCTGTTCAGGGAAGCATTTTTTTTTTTAAATAGAAGAAAACATATGCATTACTTTAAATTTACATTACAAAAACACAATGTATAATTTATATATGAATTTACTTTTAGTTGTGTTGAAAAGACATTTACAGGGTGGGCCATTTATATGGATACACCTTAATAAAATGGGAATGGTTGGTGATATTAACTTCCTGTTTGTGGCACATTAGTATATGTGAGGGGGGAAACTTTTCAAGATGGGTGGTGACCATGGCGGCCATTTTGAAGTTGGCCATTTTGAATCCAACTTTTTTTTTCTCAATAGGAAGAGGGTCATGTGACACATCAAACTTATTGGGAATTTCACAAGAAAAACAATGGTCTGCTTGGTTTTAACGTAACTTTATTCTTTCATAAATTATTTACAAGTTTCTGACCACTTATAAAATGTGTTCAATGTGCTGCCCATTGTGTTGGATTGTCAATGCAACCCTCTTCTCCCACTCTTCACACACTGATAGCAACACCGCAGGAGAAATGCTAGCACAGGCTTCCAGTATCCGTAGTTTCAGGTGCTGCACATCTTGTATCTTCACAGCATAGACAATTGCCTTCAGATAACCCCAAAGATAAAAGTCTAAGGGGGTCAGATTGGGAGACCTTGGGGGCCATTCAACTGGCCCACGACGACCAATCCACTTTCCAGGAAGCTGTTCATCTAGGAATGCTCGGACCTGACACCCATAATGTGGTGGTGCACCATCTTGCTGGAAAAACTCAGGGAACGTGCCAGCTTCAGTGCATGAACAGTTTCCTGGAAAGTGGATTGGTCGTCGTGGGCCGGTTGAATGGCCCCCAAGGTCTCCCGATCTGACCCCCTTAGACTTTTATCTTTGGGGTCATCTGAAGGCAATTGTCTATGCTGTGAAGATACAAGATGTGCAGCACCTGAAACTACGGATACTGGAAGCCATTTGTTTGCTTTCTGTAGTTGATATATCAAAGAGTTTTTTATTTTCCTATTTTTTACCTATGTAGTACACAGAAAACTGGTCACACCAGAATGCAAAAATTGTTTGCCAATATGCCATAGTACAACTTAAGTTACTTGCTTAAAATAGAGAGCAATTGCAGTACCTCAGTACAGGGGCTATCTGCATTTGTTTGTTAATGTACTGTACTGTAATATTTTGTACTGTTATTCTATGCAATGTACTGTAACATGAAGCCACTCAGTACTCCATGTAACATCCTGTTTACACCTTAAAGGAATATCCCCAATCCCTTATTATAGTCATCTAGGTTAACATAAAACAAAAGTTTAAAAAAAAGTTTTTAAAAATTGAAAAATTTAAATTGCCCCTTTTCCCATAATAAAAATAAAAATAAGCAATTTAAAAAAAATCATAGGGATTACCACATCCAAAAATGTCTAGACTATTAAAATATAAAACTATTTATCCCATATGGTAAATGGCACAACAGAAAAGAAAATTAAAATGGCTGATTCACCAATTTATTTGTTGCTTCACCTCCTCAAAAAATTTAATAAAAAATGATAAAAAATAAATGCACATGCCAAAATGGTATTAATAAAAACTACAGATTGCCCTTCAAAAATGAGCCTTAACACATCTCCATAGACATAATTTTGAAAAAGTTGAATGAAAAGAAAAAAAAAATCTTTTTTACAAATTTTCAATTTTTTTCCTTCAGTATTAAAACGCAAGAAAAACTATATATAAAGTGTGTGTGTGTATATATATATATATATATATATATATATATATATAGTTGAAAATATATAAAATTTTTCTTACTTTCAGTTGGTGCTACCCCCCAAGGAGCAACCCTACGCACTGAGCCACTGAAGTTAGAACTTGGCCTTAGCCACCTATAGGTGACACTAGTGAGGCAGTTTTCCTCCTTCAGTTAGAGAGCTATTTTGTATTTGTTATGTTATGCATATACATAAAAGGCTAATTAATTTCTACAAAAAAATATTTTAATCAATGTAATGTCTTTGTGCAGTATTTCGACAGAAAGAAGGGGAAAAGAAAATATACAGCACTGGATTTCATCAAGGTGAGCTTCATATTCTTTTTTCTAAATCCACTTACGATACAATTTTCATTAGTTTTTTGTTTAAAGATGCTTTTTTGGTACTCCTTATGCACTCTAAAGACTGATCACGATGTTCATGTTCTGTCATGGGATGTTTCATATGCCTAGAACATTCATAAGATTAGAGATAGAAATCACAATTTTTATAGAACCAGCCCACCTTTGACAAGCAACTGGTGTCAATAAAAAGGAAAGATATCAGTAATACAATTAAAGTCTTGTAGTATCAAGTACCAATCTGAAAGTAGGAATTAACAGATCCAAGTCTTTGATCAAGAAAAGTTTGTAATAGTGTTGAGCGAAGCGAGCTTCGTATGCTTCATCTGAAGTCGTTTCATTCTAAACTTTGGAATAATACTGTACATAAATTCGTCTCTGTACAGTGTTAGAATGTATGGGCTCTGATGAGCCAAAGTCAGTTTTTCACAAAGTCGCGTGTGACTTCGTTAAATAACTTTGGTAGTTGATTTTTAAGTGGAAAACCACTTTAAAACTTGAAACTAAACTCTGCTTCTGTTCCGAGGTACTAGTCGGAAGCAAAGCCGAGTTCGGTTTCAAGTTTTAAAGTGCTATGTTAAAATTTGCTCTATCAATTTAATACTTATTGAAAAATGCATTTTCATGATAGGAGGAATAACTTTTTTCTAGTTTATTTTTTATTTTTGTGACATCTACTTTCCCAAGTAGTAAGTTTCAATGGATCCTTTAGACAGAAAATAATGAAATTATTTTTGGCAGCATCAAACCATGTGTCATTATGTGTTTTTATTGTTGCCACATTGAATGTAGTACTGGAGGACAGAAAAGTTTGTATCAAAGCTCATACTAATGATTAGAGATGAGCGAATCGAAGCTGACAAAGTCTAATTCGTTCCAAATTTCAAGAAAAATTAAATTTGCAACGAATGCGAATTTCCTCACGCTTCGTGGTAATGAATCACAATTTTTCCTAAAATGGTGGCTACACGTGTGAGGACATGGGGTAAGGAACTCTGGGAAGGCGGAATGACCCATAATGCCATGCATTGAGCCAATCAGCAGCTAGCCAGCCCTGTGATGTCACAGCCCTATAAATACAGTGGCAATCTTAGAGTCAGACATTTTCTAGCGTTCAGAGTGCAGGGACAGGCGTGAGCAGGCACTAGGAACAGTAATTGGAAAAACCTCTATGTTTAAAGAAAAAACTTTTTATAAGTGCAGGGAAAGGATAGGGAGGAATCATTTCACAGCATCTTAGTGCAGGGAGAGACGTCAGAAGGCGCTAGGGACAGTGCTAGAAAAACCTTGTTGTGAAAAAAAAAGCGATTTACAAGTTACAACATTATTTGGGGATCCAAATAGCCATTATACAGCTCTGGCACACTAGCAGTTTGTTCTTGTAATTGGGGTGCAAGTGCTATGTTGAAAAGCATTTAGTGGCTTATATCTGTGGAAAAAGAAAAACATACGCATTTCACTTCTGCAGTTATATTTGTTAAAGGGGTTCAGTGTCCTATTTCAGTACAAAAAAGAAAAAATTTACGCAATTCACTCTTGCATTTATTTGTGAAAGAGTTTAGTTGCCTATTTCAGGACAGAACAGGAAAAATATATACGCATTTCATTCGGCAGTTATATTTGTTGAAAGGGTTCAGTGTGCTATTTCAGTACAAAAAGGAAAAAAATATACGCACTTCACTGTTGCATTTATTTGTGAAAGAGTTTAGTGGACTATTTCAGTTCAAAAAAGGATAAATAGATAAGCATTTCACTTCTGCAGTTATATGTTGTGAAAGCGTTCAATGTCTTATTTGAGTACAAAAAGGAAAAAAATTACACGCACTTCAATGTTAGTGGCCTATTTCAGGACAAAACAAGAAAAATAAATACACATTTCACTTCTGTGTATTTGTTGATAAGTGCAAGATAATGCACCTGGGACGTAAAAACCCAAGAGCAGAATATAAAATCAGTGATACAGTCCTAAGCTCAGTATCTGAGGAAAGGGATTTAGGGGTCATTATTTCAGAAGACTTAAAGGTAGGCAGACAATGTCATAGAGCAGCAGGAAATGCTAGCAGAATGCTTGGATGTATAGGGAGAGGAATTACCAGTAGAAAAAGGGAGGTGCTCATGCCGCTCTACAGAGCACTAGTGAGACCTCATTTGGAGTATTGTGCTCAGTACTGGAGACCATATCTCCAGAAGGATATTGATACTTTGGAGAGAGTTCAGAGAAGAGCTACTAAACTGGTACATGGATTGCAGGATAAAACTTACCAGGAAAGATTAAAGGACCTTAACATGTATAGCTTGGAAGAAAGACGAGACAGAGGGGATATAATAGAAACTTTTAAATACATAAAGGGAATCAACAAGGTAAAAGAGGAGAGAATATTTAAAAGAATAAAAACTGCTACAAGTGGACATAGTTTTAAATTAGAGGGGCAAAGGTTTAAAAGTAATATCAGGAAGTATTACCTTTACTGAGAGAGTAGTGGATGCATGGAATAGCCTTCCTGCAGAAGTGGTAGCTGCAAATACAGTGGAGGAGTTTAAGCATGCATGGGATAGGCATAAGGCCATCCTTCATAAAAGATAGGGCCAGGGGCTATATATAGTATTTAGTATATTGGGCAGACTAGATGGGCCAAATGGTTCTTATTTGCCGACACATTCTATGTTTCTATGTGTCTGCAGTTATATTTGTTAAAACGGTTCAGTGTCCTATTTCAGTACAAAAAGGAAAAAAATATCCGCACTTCACTGTTGCATTTATTTGGGAAAAAGTTTAGTGGCCTATTTCAGGGCAAAAAAGGAAAAATATATACGGTACGCATTTCACTTCTGCAGTTATATTTGCTGAAAATGGTTCAGTGTCCTATTTCAGTACAAAAAGGAAAAAAATATACGCACTTCACTGTTGCATCTAATTGTGGAAGAGTTTAGTGGCCTATTTCAGGACAAAAAAGGAAAAATATATACGCATTTCACTTCTGCATCATCATCAGGAGAAGAGGGTGGCAGCTTGCCCCTGAGGCAGTAACAGAGCCAGCAAGGTGGTAGCATGGCTGGGAGTCAGCAGGGTGGCAGCAGTGGGAGGTCGGGAGCCAAACGTGCCTTTGGTAGACCAACTGCTTCGCAGGAGCCTACTTGCCTGGGAAGTAGTGGTGCAGGGGTTCACTGATGCAGCGTCGGTAGCAGTCAGTCAGTACGTACTATTGGGGGCAAAATCACAAACTCGGCTACCAGAGGAGGTTAACGTGGCCATATTTAGAATATGTGGGCAGATGGTGAAGCGTGGCCAGGGTGCCAATGTTGGCACTATGGCCCTGCGTCAACATATGCAGGGTCGCCATGCAGTAGCCTGGGATAACCGTGGTTCCGATGTGGTGGCCCAGCCTGCCGCAGTTACCGCTGCATCACCCAGTGGCACGGACCCGGTTTCAGCCAGTCAAGGCTCCACCACCTCAGCCGAAGGGAGCTGTCTGTCATTCCCATCTTCTGCTGGTCCAGCTGCTCCTGCCTCTACTCCTCATCAGTCATTCCGTCAGCAATCGATCACCGAAGCGATTGCCAAGAGACATCATTATGTGTGCACGCATCCAACGGCGCAGAAGTTGAACGTGCTCCTGTCCAAGTTGCTGGTGCTGCAGTCCATCCCTTTCCAAGTGGTGGACTCTGCACTTTTCAAAGAACTGATGGCTTGTGCTGAGCCAAGGTGGAGAGACCCAAGCCTTCATTTATTTGCGAAAAACGCAGTACCAGCCCTGCACACATGTAGAACAGAAGGTGGGCCAGTCCTTGAGCCTGTCGGTGTCTGCCATAGTGCATGGCAGCGCCGACGTGTGGAGCTGTAACTATGTTCAAGGACAATATATGTCCTTTATGGCCCACTGGGTAAATGTGGTTCCTGCCCAGCCAAACCAGCAACTTGGCCAGGTGACGCGGCTTCCGCCTCCACGTTCTCACGCCGTTGGTCCTGCGACAATGTCCACCTCTGCTTCCTCATCCTCAACTTTGTCCTCAGCCTCCACTGCAGGTAAAATTCACAGTGCCCCACCAGCATACCACATGTGCAGGGCACGGCGGTGTCGCGCTGTTCTGCACGCTAGTTTGCCTGGGTGAACGGAGTCACACAGGGGAGGAACTGCTACGTGTCCTTTTTCAAGAAATCGAATCCTGGCTTTCTCCGTGACAAGTCAAAAACGGAACCATGGTGACCAACAATGGTAAGAACATTGTGTCGGCGCTGCGTCAAGGAGGGCTGAGCCATGCGCCCTACATGGCACACGTGTTCAATCTGGTTGTCAAGTGGTTCCTGAAGTCTTCCACTCATCTGCAAGACATCCTAAAAATGGCCAAGAAACTTTTCATGCACTTCAGCCACTCATACAGCCCAAAGCACACCCTGCTTGAGCTGCAGCGGCAGAACGGCATCCCCCAACATAGGCTGATATGTGTCATTTTCACCCGTTGGAATTTTACCCTCCATATGTTGGACCGACTTTCTGAACAGATTTCTTAATGATGCAAGCAGATAGGAGTACTCCCTGTGTAACTTTGAAGTCAGCCAGTGGCAGCTTATGCGTGACACCTGTCGTTTGCTCAGGCCCTTTGAGGACGCCACGTTATTTGTCCGTTGCCAGGACTACGCGCTGAACAACGTCATTCCACTGCTTCATGTCCTGGAACAGATGGTGGTAACAATGGCTGGTCAGGGGACTGGAGACGTGGCACCTAGATCTCATGGCCACATGAGCCCTGTGGGGGCTGAACTGGAAGAGGAGGAGGAGGACATTGGAGCACAGGCAATGTGTAGCCAAATAGGTGGTTTTTCTACTCAGGTGACAGGAGAGGAGGAGCAGGAGCAGCCAGAGGAGCTCCAGGGCGATGAGGAAGACGAGACAGAGGACCCAGACACACCGTGGCAGTATGCAGTAGAGATGGAGGCAGGCAGTCCCTCCAAGTCACTTGCGCAAATGGCCCGATCCATGCTCACTTGCTAGTGACAGTCGAATTGTCACCATTTGGCAGAGGGATGACTTCTGGCTCTCCACCTTGTTGGACCCTCACTACCGGTACAGAATGGGGGCCTTTTTTACACCCACCGAGAGGGAGGACAAACTGAACTACTACAGAGACAGTTGATGCGTCCTATCTGCGCCATCGTCCATCCTCTCGCAAGTCTGACCGTGGGGGCCCTGTGCTCTCACATTCCACTGCCATGGCTGCTGAGGAATGGTGGGGTGGCAGGAGTAGTACCAGCTCCATCAGCAGCAGCCTGAGTCTATAGTCGCTGATAAGTAGCTTTCTTCACCTGCATAGTGAATAGCTCTCTTGCTAGTGACAGTCGAATTGTCACCATTTGGCAGAGGGATGACTTCTGGCTCTCCACCTTGTTGGACCCTCACTATCGATCCAGAATGGGGGCCTTTTTTACACCCACCGAGAGGGAGGACAAACTGAACTACTACAGAGACAGTTGATGCGTCCTATCTGCGCCATCGTCCATCCTCTCGCAAGTCTGACCGTGGGGGCCCTGTGCTCTCACATTCCACTGTCATGGCTGCTGAGGAATGGTGGGGTGGCAGGAGTAGTACCAGCTCCATCAGCAGCAGCCTGAGTCTACAGTCGCTGATAAGTAGCTTTCTTCACCTGAATAGTGAAGAAACTACTCACCAGCATCAGCAGCAGGTAGACCTGGAGCAGGACCTGAACCAACAGGTGGTGGCATACTGGGCCAGCACCCTGCCAACCCACATTGAATATTTGCCGGACTACTGGGCAACCAAACTGGATTTGTGGCCGCAACTAGCAGAAATTGCCCTGGAAAAGCTGTCCTGCCTGGCCAGTAGTACTACTCTGTTGCTGCCACCTGCCTGATGCCACACATCTGATGCCAAGTGCTCCTTCTTTCAGCCACCTTCATTAGCGGAAACTGGTATTGCCACCCACCGCCACACTCTGTCACCGGGTCACTTTGTGGTCTCCTGATGCAGCTGCTGCTGCCATCTCCACACTATGTCACATTGCCCCTCTGTGGTATCCTGATGCTGCTGCTGCTACTGCCATCTCCACACTATGTCACCTTGCCACTCTGTGGTATCCTCCTGCTGCTGCTGCTATTTCCACACTATGTCACCTTGCCACTCTGTGGTATCCTGATGCTGCTGCTGCTACTGCCATCTCCACACTATGTCACCTTGCCACTCTGTGGTATCCTCCTGCTGCTGCTGCCATCTCCACACTATGTCACCTTGCTAATCTGTGGTTTCCTGATGCTGCTGCCATCTCCACACTATGTCAACTTGCCACTCTGTGCTGTCCTCCTGCTGCTGCTGCCATCTCCACACTATGTCACCTTGCCACTCTGTGGTATCCTGCTGCTGCTACTGCCATCTCCACACTATGTCACCTTGCCACTCAGTGGTATCCTCCTGCTGCTGCTATCTCCACACTATGTCACCTTGCCACTCTGTGGTATCCTGATGCTGCTGCTGCCATCTCCACACTATGTCAACTTGCCACTCTGTGGTGTCCTCCTGCTGCTGCTGCCATCTCCACACTATGTCACCTTGCCAATCTGTGGTTTCCTGATGCTGCTGCCATCTCCACACTACGTCAAATTGCCACTCTGTGGTATCCTTCTGCTGCTGCCATCTCCACACTATGTCACCTTGCCACTCTGTGGTATCTTGATGCTGCTGCCATCTCCACACTATGTCACCTTACCACTCTGTGGTATCCTGATGCTGCTGCCATCTCTACACTATGTCAACTTGCCACTCTCTGGTATCCTCCTGCTGCTGCTGCCATCTTCACACTGTCACCTTGCCACTCTCTGGTATCCTCCTGCTGCTGCTGCCATCTCCACACTATGTCACCTTGCCACTCTGTGGTATCCTGATGCTGCTGCTGCTACTGCTTATGATTTGGTAGCCAAAAGCAGGAGTGGGTAGAAAACACAGAAGACATGCAAATATTCCATTCACATGTCATCTCTGTTTTACATCCACTCCTTTTTTTTTTTTTGCATTAGCAACACTGATAGATTATATTGACAGAGTGAAGATAAATGCTCCACAGACAGGATCCGTTTTTTGTGTTATTGTTCTAATGGATCAGAGGAAGGGCAAATTAATCTGTGATGTCAACAAAAACTGCTGACATCCTCTCCACTCTGTCTGGGGGGGTGGGCTCTACTTGTATACGCGTTTAATAGAGCAGGTTCTGTAGACATCTATGTGGAATGAGCTGGCCACGGTGTAAAAGGAGTGCGCTTCTTCTTGACGCTAACATCGACCTGTAAGGGTAAGAGTTCATACTTGAGTTATTTGGTCAGTTTTGGCCCCCTGACTGCCCTAATAAGTGAAGTGTGCAGTGATTCTAAGAGCGACGCCTGTCATCTGCATGTCATACGGACTCACAGTATTATTTCACTACCAAAGCAGACTCCCTATGCATTTTACTACAAGGCTCTCAGCAGCCAGAAAGTAGCCTTTTTCAAAGTAATTTGCCGCAAATATATTGGATCAAACCAAATTTTTCCCGAAAAATTCGGCGAACCCGCGAATCGAATGTTTGAAAAATTCGCTCATCTCTACTTTTTACTTATTTACTAATAAGTAAAAAGTATTCATTTGCATATAAAATTAACTTTGATAGAAGGTGTATGCATTTGGTATTTATAAAAAAAAAACACTGAATATATCCAATGAAAAAATCTATGGCAAAAAATGTACTAAAAAATGTATTGGCTGCTGGAGGATGCGCTTAATTTATAACGTACAACTCAGAATATATTAATCACATCCTCCAGCAGTCCATGCGCCTAGATTGAAATCTGTATTAGTTCATAGCTGGTGTAGTTTTCTGTCATCATTCCAGCAAACCGGCATAAATGATGATAAATGTGCCAGGGGCGATGAACCTGCTAATACCCTGCCTCAGCCATGCCCCTTTGTCAGAGCAACATTAACACACCATTTTCACCTAGATTTAGTCACAATGGTGTTTAAAAAGTAATTTAGGTCTCATGCACACAAACTTATTTTCTTTCAGTGTAAGTTCATTTTTTTTCAGAACTATTCATTTTAATGGGTCCACAAAAAAAATGAAGGTACTCCATGTGCATTCCGTTTCCATATGTCCATTCCACAAAAAAATAGAACATGTCCTATTATTGTCCGTTCCGCAAAACATGGAATGCACAAGGACATCATCTGTACTTTTTGAGGATCCATTCTTTGCGGACCCCAAAATACATATGGTCGTGTGCATAAGCCCATACACTGAAAAAGTGGTATAGAGGAAAGTTAAATCTTCCCCTTTGGTTAGTGTTGAGCGAATCGAAATCCACTTCCATTGAGCACAAAGCCGAATTTCCTCCACCTAATTTCTACTGGTATGATATACCAGTTGCCCCACAAATAAACTAATTAAAGCAGGGGTGTTATATACCAATTATATACTTTCTATATAGTGCATTTGGGTAGTGCAGCATTTGTTTGCGGGTTTGCTGCGTTACCTCAGCTCACAGAGTGACAAACGCCATTGGAACAAATAATTTCTACTAGTGTGATATGCCAGTTGCCCCCCAAAAAACTGATTGAAGCAAGGGTGTGATATACCAATAATATACTTTATGTATAGTGCATAGGGTTAGTGCAGCATTTGTTTGCGGGTTTGCTGTGTTACCTCAGCTACAGATAGTGACAAATGACATTGGAACAAATAATTTCTACTGGTGTGATATACCAGTTGCCCCCCCAAAAAACTGATTGAAGCAGGGGTGTGATATACCTTCTTCCACAAATACTGATCTTCAATAAGGACTTTTGTCACAGGGTTATTTAGAAAATGACAGGCAGAGGAAGAGGCAGGCCATTCCGCAGGGGTGGTAGGGGTCAGGCAGGTGCACCAGGCCCGGAGCCTAAGTGGGAAGTTCCAGAAGGTGCGTGCATGCACCAGACTTGGTTGAGTGGCTCACTCAGCCTTCCGCTTCTGCACCCTCCTCATCCTCTCTATCTGTACCCTCTTCACTCTTTGCTGTGTGCACCCCCAAAGACACCACCACCACCACCACCATTTCCCCTCCGCTCGAGTCAGAGGAATTATTTTCCCATCCATTACAAAACCATACCGATGCGCAGTCATTCTTGGCATTGGATCAGGAAGAGGAGGTTTCAACGGTCGCCACCCAGCAGTCTGACGACAGTACCCAAAGCAGCCCAAGGAGGGTGGTCCCCGCTGTTGCTGCCTACTCTGAGATCTCTAACGTCAGTGGTGGTGAAGGGGACGATGATGACGTGTCTATGGACGTCACATGAGTGCCCACAAGAGAGGAAGAGGAGGGGAATTCAGAGGGAAAGACGGAGCAGCAGCAGATCGGGAGGAGGGAGAGGAGAAGCAGGCAGAACTTACAGTGCACAGGAGGCAAAAAGCAGACTGCTAATGTATCTGAAATGAGCCATCCACCATGCACGGCCACATCTGGCGCTCCCAGGACGCCGGCACATGGCTCTGCAGTGTGGGCTTTTTAGAAGTGTCCGCTGCTGACAATAGTGTTGCCATCTGCAGCCTGTGCTGTCAACACATAAGTCACAGTAAGCCTAACACTCACCTAGGAATGACCGCCTTAAGAAGGCACCTGGCCTCCCATCACCATGCCCAGTGGGAGCAACACCGTCAGAACCCACCAAGACACACTCCCGGCGCTCCACATCCTGCCTCTTCTCCTCCCCCTTCTCCTCTCTCCTCCCATTTGTCCTCCACTCCACCTTCCACCGTGCCGTCGTCGCGTTCAACTGGCAAAAGGCAGGCTTCCGTGGCTCAAATGCTCGAGCGAAAAAAGATGATGATGCCGGATAACCTTCTTGCCCAACGGCTGATGGACAGCTTGTCGTTACTGCTAGCCCGCCAACTACTGCCATATAAACTGGTGGACTCGGAGGCCTTTAGAAAATTTGTGGCCTTTGGCACACCACAATGGAAGGTATCCGGAAGGAAATATTTCTCCCAGAAAGGCATCCCGGAGCTATATGGCCATGTTTAGCGGTAAGTGAATGTATCTCTGGCACACAGTGTTGGTTCCAAGATACATCTGACCACAGACACGTGGTCTAGCAAACACAGGCAGGGAAGGTACATAACTTTTACTGCCCACTGGGTGAACCTTCTTACGGCTGTCAAGCATGCAACCCGTGGCACCCGTGTAGATTTAGTGTTAACGCCCCGGATTGCATGCAAGCCTGCCTCTTCTTCTCCTCCTCCTACTCCATCCTCCGTCTCCTCCTCAGCTGACTCCTCCATTTCCAATGCTACCGCCTCTTCCGCCGCACCCCCCCCCCCAAGCTCCACAGAACCTATTCGACATGCCAGGTGAGACATTGCCATGGTGTGCTGCGGCTGTTGTGCCTGGAAGCCAAGAGCCACACTGGTCCTGCACTCCTTTCAGCTTTGAGGTCACAGACCTATCAGTGGCTAACCCCGCTCAATTTGACAGTTGGTAAAGTGGTGTGCGACAACGGTGACAATCTGCTGAGTGTGCTGAAACAGGGAAAAATGACACACGTGCCGTGCATGGAACACGTCCTGAACTTAGTCGTGCATCGATTTGTTGCCAAAAACCCAGAGGTCCAGGACATCTTGCGGCAGGCCAGGAAAATCTCTCGCCATTTTAGAAGATCTTACACGGCCATGGATCGCATTGCTGACGTTCAGCGGCGACACCACTTGCCCATCAGACGTCTGATTTGTGACTTCCCGACACAATGGAACCCCACCTTTTATATGCTTGATAGGCTGCTCCAGCAGAAATGTGCAGTTAACGATTACCTGTACGAACTCTGTGGCAGGACATGTTCTGGGAGCTTGGTTTTTTTTCACCACGCCAGTGGCTGCTCATGCGCGACGCATGTAGACTTCTACGGCCATTTGATGAGATCACTAAACTGGTCAGTCGCAGCCAGGGCGCCATCAGTGACATCGTACCTTACGCCTTCTTTCTGGAGCATGCATTGTGTCATGTCATTGATAAAGCCGTCGAAGAGCAGGAGCAGGAAGATGGGGAAGTCGCAATGCTGGATGAATTCCCAGGGGGGGCTACTTAATCTGAGACAAGTCAACAGCAGTCTGAAGAGGCGTCAGAGGAGGATGGTGCTGGGGCGGAGGAGGCACAAGAAGAGCATGCTTTAAACGTTTCTGGGATCTCTGGTGTTGTCCGTGGCTGGGGGAGGAGACCGAGGACGACATTATTCTGGACGATGAGCAGGAGCCAGGCCACTCCACCGCTTCCAGTTTAGTGCAAATGGGGTCCTTCATGCTCTAGTGTTTGAAGAGAGACCCCCGTATATAAAGCATAAAGGGCAAGGACCAGTACTGGGTGGCAACGTACTTAGACCCCCGGTACAAACACAAAATGGCGGACATGTTACTAGCATCACAGAGGACTGTCAGAATGCAGCATTTCCAGGTTTTGCTACGAGAGATGCTTCATTCTGCTGTTGCGGGCACTTGCAGAGGAATTTACACACACAGAGAAACACGTGCGGGTACCAATCCTACCACACCTGCAAAAGGAGGGCGGTTTTAAGATGTGTTGTTCACTTCGGATATGAAATCATTCTTGCAGCCAACCCATCGACAGCCACCCTCCGGATCCAGCCTCACAGAACGCCTAGACTGACAGGTGTCCGACTACATTAGGTTAACGGCCGATGTGGACGCTCTGAGAAGCGAGGAACCCCTGGACTACTGGGTGTGCAGGCTTGACCTGTGACAAGAGCTGGCACAATTAGCCATGGAACTGTTGGCTTGCCCCTCGTCCAGTGTCCTGTCCGAAAGGACGTTCAGCGCAGCAGGGGGGATCGTGACCGATAAGCGTACTTGCCTAGCTCACTACAGTGGATCTCGGAGATATTCAACACCTGTGACAACCACGTTTAATTGATTTGCCAGTCCACAAATATCCGCTACTACTCAGAACAAATATTGATCCCTGTCTTAGGTAAATACAGCGGCATAAAATACCTTTTCTATCCGTTGAATGCCTAATGTTTTGGGCCTCGGAGGACTTCAACACCTGTGACGACCACGTTCAACTATTATCATTAGGGTTTTTTTCAAGAGGGGGGATTTCGTTAGCCATGTTTTTAATCCAATTTTATATTTTTAGTTCTTTTAAACATATGTATTTGACCTGTATTTGTACTGGCCTTCAGTAAAATTGATATCCATTAACAATCTAATAGACCTCCAGCAACATACTTCTTTTATGTACACTGAATGCATAATTTTTGGGGCCTGTAGTACACTGGGCTGCTGTAAAAATTGATATCCAATGACCGTTTAATCTACCTTCAGCCACTTACTTACTTGTTCTTTTATGTACGCTGAATGCATAATTTTTGGGGCCTGTAGTACACTGGCCAGCTGGAAAATTGATATCCAATGACCGTGTAATCTACTTCCAGCCACTTACTTACTTGTTCTTTTATGTACGCTGAATGCATAATTTTTGGGGCCTGTAGTACACTGACCGGCTGGAAAATTGATATCCAATGACCGTGTAATCTACCTCCAGCCACTTACTTACTTGTTCTTTTATGTACGCTTATTGCATAATTTTTGGGGCCTGTAGTACACTGGCCTGCTGTAAAATTTATATCCAGTGACCTTTTAATCTATCTTCAGCTACTTACTTGTTATTTTTTGTACGCTGAATGCATAATTTTGGGGCCTGTAGTACACTGGCCTGCTGGAAAATTTATATCTAGTGACCGTTTAATCTACCTTCAGCCATTTACTTACTTGTTATTTTATGTACGCTGAATGCATAATTTTTAGGCCTGTAGTACACTGGCCTGCTGTAAAATTTATATCCAATGACTGTGTAATCTACCTCCAGCCACATACTTACTTGTTCTCTTATGTACGCTGAATAAATAATTGTTGCGGCCTTGGAGGAATTCAACACCAGTAATGACCACGTGTTATCGAATTTCAACTATAATCATTAGGGTTTTTTTCAATAGGGGGGATTTTGTTAGCCATGTTTTTAATCCAATTTTATATTTTTAGTTCTTTTAAACAAAATTGATATCCATTGACCATGTAATATACCTCCGCCACATAATCACTTGATCTTTTCTGTCCGGTGAATGCCTAATGTTTGGGGCCTGTAGTCCAGTGGTCTACAGTAAAATTTTTATCCATTGACCGCATAATGTACCTCGAGCCAGATAATCAGAATTTCCTTTATGTCAGGTTAATGCCTAATTTTTAAGGCCCGTACTCCCGTGGCCTAAAATAAAAAATTTCTGGGCTTAACAGGGCACATTTCACTTCTACTAAGTATTTGTATATGTGGCTGCAAATATGAGCTGAAGGTTTTTCAGGTTCGCCTGGCATTAAAGTGAATGGGGCCCTCCGTGAACTTGCAGTTCGCGAGCATGTGATCGATTTTGCGAACCGTCCCGGCCGATGATCATCCATCACTACTGGTGACCCTCAAAAACATTTGGAGCAAGGGCCTGCTGATCTGACCATCTAAAACATTATGTGCGAGGGCCTGCTGCCGCTTTGGTGACTTTAGATCACCTGGGGCCAATCGTCCCCGTGATGGCGACGATCCATTCGGATGTCTGTCCTATCAACTTTCAATGTTATTTTCCGCCCAAACCATGTAGACCATGGGTAACGGCGGAATCATGGTTCGATTCCAGAGAGGGAGCCTGAAAAACAGCTACAGCTACAACATCCATACGGGGCAGCATGCATGCAAATTACCTATTTGGTATTATTAGGTGAGGGCCTGCAGGTGATCTGACACTGTAAGGCTACTTTCACACTAGCGTTCGGAGCGGATCCGTCTGATGTTTCATCAGACGGATCCGCTCCTATAATGCAAACGCTTGCATCCGTTCAGAACGGATCCGTTTGCATAACAGTTTATTTCAGATCTGATTTTTCACTTCGGAAAACTCAGATCCGACAGTATATTCTAAACACAGAAGCGTTCCCATGGTGATGGGGACGCTTCAAGTTAGAATATACTGAGAACTGTGTACATGACTGCCCCCTGCTGCCTGGCAGGTGCTTCCAGGCAGCAGGGGGCAGACCCCCCCCCCCCCCCTCCTGTATTTAACTTATTGGTGGCCAGTGCGGCCCCCCCCTCCCTCCCCAGTATTAATTGTAAGCAGTGCGGCCCCCCTCCCTCTATATTCATCGGTGGCCAGTGCGGATATTAAATATGAGCAGTGCGGTCTCCCCCTCCCTCCCTCCCTCCCCAGTATTAAATATGAGCAGTGCGGTCTCCCCCTCCCTCCCTCCCCAGTATTAAATATGAGCAGTGCGGTCTCCCCCTCCCTCCCTCCCCAGTATTAAATATGAGCAGTGCGGCCTCCCCCTCCCTCTATTCATTGGTGGCCAGTGCGGATTCAAAGTATTGTGATCAGTGCGGCCTCTCCTCTCGACCCCCCCCCCCCCATCATTGGTGGCAGCGGAGAGTACCGATCGGAGTCCCAGTTTAAATCGCTGGGGCTCCGATCGGTTACCATGGCAGCCAAGACGCTATTGCAGTCTTGGCTGCCATGGTTACTTAGCAACAAATAGCCGCATTATACTTACCTGAAGAGCTGCGATCTATGTGACCGGCCGGGAGCTCCTCCTACTGGTAAAGTGACAGGTCTGTGCGGCGCATTGCCTATAGACCTGTCACTTACCAGTAGGAGGAGCTCCCGGCCGGTCACATAGATCGCAGCTCTTCAGGTAAGTATAATGCTGCTATTTGTTGCTAAGTAACCATGGCAGCCAAGACTGCAATAGCGTCTTGGCTGCCATGGTAACCGATCGGAGCCCCAGCGATTTAAACTGGGACTCCGATCGGTACTCTCCGCTGCCACCAATGATGGGGGGGGGGGGGTCGAGAGGAGAGGCCGCACTGATCACAATACTTTGAATCCGCACTGGCCACCAATGAATAGAGGGAGGGGGAGACCGCACTGCTCATATTTAATACTGGGGAGGGAGGGAGGGGGAGACCGCACTGCTCATATTTAATACTGGGGAGGGAGGGAGGGGGAGACCACACTGCTCATATTTAATACTGGGGAGGGAGGGAGGGGGAGACCGCACTGCTCATATTTAATACTAGGGAGGGAGGGGGAGACCGCACTGCTCATATTTAATATCCGCACTGGCCACCGATAAATATAGAGGGAGGGGGGCCGCACTGCTTACAATTAATACTGGGGAGTGAGGGGGGGCCCCACTGGCCACCAATAAGTTAAATACAGGAGGGGGGGGGGGTCTGCCCCCTGCTGCCTGGCAGCACCTGCCAGGCAGCAGGGGGCAGTCATGTACACAGTTCTCATTATATTCTAACTTGAAGCGTCCCCATCACCATGGGAACGCCTCTGTGTTAGAATATACTGTCGGATTTGAGTTTCACGATGTAACTCAAATCCGATGGTATATTCTAACATAGAGGCGTTCCCATGGTGATGGGGACGCTTCAAGTTAAAATATACCATCGGATTGGAGAAAACTCCGATCTGATGGTATAATCCTGACTTTACATTGAAAGTCAATGGGGGACGGATCCGTTTGAAATTGCACCATATTGTGTCAATATCAAACGGATCCGTCCCCATTGACTTGCATTGTAAGTCTGGACGGATCCGTTTGGCTCCGCACGGCCAGGCGGACACGAAAACGCTGCAAGCTGCGTTCGGGTGTCCGCCTGCTGAGCGGAGCGGAGGCCAAACGGTGCCAAACTGATGCATTCTGAGCGGATCCGCATCCACTCAGAATGCATTGGGGCAGTACGGATCCGTTCGGGGCCGCTTGTGAGAGCCTTCAAACGGAACTCACAAGCGGAGCCCCGAACGCTAGTGTGAAAGTAGCCTAAAATATTTTAGGTGCAGGCCTGCTGGTGAGCTGACCCTGTAAAATATTTTAGGCGAGAGCCTGCTGGTGAGCTGACACTCTAAAAGGTTGTAGGTGAGGGCCTGCAGGGGAGCTGACCCTCTAAAACATTATATGCGAGGGCGTTCAGGTGAGCTGACCCTGTAAAAGATTGTAGATGAAGGCCTGCTGGTGAGCTGACCCTGTAAAACATTATATGCGAGGGCCTGCTGGTGAGCTAACACATAAAAAATTATATGCGAGGGCCTCCTGGCGAGCTGACCCTGTAAAACATTATATGGGAGGGCCTGCTGGTGAGCTGACCTTCTAAAAAATTATATGCGAGGGCTTGCTGGTGAGCTGACCTTTTAAAAAATTATATGCGAGGGCCTGCAGCTGAGCTGACCCTGTAAAACATTATATGCAAAGAGCATATATGTGACGAAAAAGCATGTGTTGATATGATGGAAAAGGAGAAGGAGGATGAGAAAAGGAAGATTCAACCATATACCCTTGTTTGTGGTGGAAGGGGTGCATGGGAATACAGTGTATTCAGTACATTATAAACAACACACTTAAAGTGCCTTTATGTTCATCAGCTTTCCTCTGGTGGAGTTGAGAAGTCATGGTCTATTCAGGCCTTGTTAATTTTTATAAGAGTCAACCTGTCAGCATTTTCAGTTGACAGGCGGATACGCTTATCTGTTATAATGCCACCAGCAGTACTAAATACACCTCCAAGGCATAGAGTTTGTGCCACGTGTCCAGCTTGGACACCCAGTAGTTGTAAGGCACAGAGGGATCATTGAGGACACTGACACAGTCTGCCATGTACTTCACCATCTTCCAAAATGTTTCCCTCCTTGTGACATTAGGCCGCGCATCAGGTTGATGGTGCTGGCTGGGTGTCATAAAACTGTCCCAGGCCTTGGAGAGTGTTGTAAGCCTACAAAAAACCTCTCTGTCTATAATTGACAGCACAACATTCCACCTGGAATAAAATACAATGTCATAACAAAAAAGCCAGTGGAGATAATATATCCAAAATCGTATCAACTTTATTATATATTAAAAAATGTAGAAAAAAGGCAAGATGGAAAAAAGTATACAGAGAAGCGAAGGGCATTCACTCTACTGGACTACTATGTATCCCCACAAGGCTAGTAAGCACTTACCGGGTACCAGGTCAAATGCTGTGTCTCGAAAACACCCAGATTATGAACCACAGGGATGATACAGAGTATACACTGCGTGCAGAATTATTAGGCAATGAGTATTTTGACCACATCATCCTCTTTATGCATGTTGTCTTACTCCAAGCTGTATAGGCTCGAAAGCCTACTACCAATTAAGCATATTAGGTGATGTGCATCTCTGTAATGAGAAGGGGTATGGTCTAATGACATCAACACCCTATATTAGGTGTGCATAATTATTAGGCAACTTCCTTTCCTTTGGCAAAATGGGTCAAAAGAAGGACTTGACAGGCTCAGAAAAGTCAAAAATAGGGAGATATCTTGCAGAGGGATGCAGCACTCTTAAAATTGCAAAGCTTCTGAAGCGTGATCATCGAACAATCAAGCGTTTCATTCAAAATAGTCAACAGGGTCGCAAGAAGCGTGTGGAAAAACCAAGGCGCAAGATAACTGCCCATGAACTGAGAAAAGTCAAGCGTGCAGCTGCCAAGATGCCACTTGCCACCAGTTTGGCCATATTTCAAAGCTGCAACATCACTGGAGTGCCCAAAAGCACAAGGTGTGCAATACTCAGAGACATGGCCAAGGTAAGAAAGGCTGAAAGACGACCACCACTGAACAAGACACACAAGCTGAAACGTCAAGACTGGGCCAAGAAATATCTCAAGACTGATTTTTCTAAGGTTTTATGGACTGATGAAATGAGAGTGAGTCTTGATGGGCCAGATGGATGGGCCCGTGGCTGGATTGGTAAAGGGCAGAGAGCTCCAGTCCGAACTCAGACGCCAGCAAGGTGGAGGTGGAGTACTGGTTTGGGCTGGTATCATCAAAGATGAGCTTGTGGGGCCTTTTCGGGTTGAGGATGGAGTCAAGCTCAACTCCCAGTCCTACTGCCAGTTTCTGGAAGACACCTTCTTCAAGCAGTGGTACAGGAAGAAGTCTGCATCCTTCAAGAAAAACATGATTTTCATGCAGGACAATGCTCCATCACACGCGTCCAAGTACTCCACAGCGTAGCTGGCAAGAAAGGGTATAAAAGAAGAAAATCTAATGACATGGCCTCCTTGTTCACCTGATCTGAACCCCATTGAGAACCTGTGGTCCATCATCAAATGTGAGATTTACAAGGAGGGAAAACAGTACACCTCTCTGAACAGTGTCTGGGAGGCTGTGGTTGCTGCTGCACGCAATGTTGATGGTGAACAGATCAAAACACTGACAGAATCCATGGATGGCAGGCTTTTGAGTGTCCTTGCAAAGAAAGGTGGCTATATTGGTCACTGATTTGTTTTTGTTTTGTTTTTGAATGTCAGAAATGTAAATTTGTGAATGTTGAGATGTTATATTGGTTTCACTGGTAAAAATAAATAATTGAAATGGGTATATATTTGTTTTTTGTTAAGTTGCCTAATAATTATGCACAGTAATAGTCACCTGCACACACAGATATCCCCCTAAAATAGCTAAAACTAAAAACAAACTAAAAACTACTTCCAAAAATATTCAGCTTTGATATTAATGAGTTTTTTGGGTTCATTGAGAACATGGTTGTTGATCAATAATAAAATTAATCCTCAAAAATACAACTTGCCTAATAATTCTGCACTCCCTGTGCAGCACCCCAATAGTGTGTTAGACAATGTGATACAGCTATATCAGGGAATGCTCCCAGGATGTTTGTGAGATCCACAGCCTACGTCCTTAGTAACCATAGACTGCTTGTATATAACAAGCGTGGTGATAGTATATCCACAGCCTAGTCTATAGCACAACACAATGATGATATATATACGGCCTAGTCAATAATATGGGCCTAATATGGATATTGTATGTGGCAGTGTCTTAATAGACACACCTGACCCGGGACGTACCTGAAGACATGATCAAGCCCAGAAGAGATGTGATAGCCCTAAGCGCAAGACCTCGACACACATTTCACCTCAACGGCTTCGCCAGGAGGTATGAGAATGTAAGAGAGCAGGGTATATATACACTCACCTAAAGAATTATTAGGAACACCATACTAATACGGTGTTGGACCCCCTTTTGCCTTCAGAACTGCCTTAATTCTACGTGGCATTGATTCAACAAGGTGCTGATAGCATTCTTTAGAAATGTTGGCCTATATTGATAGGATAGCATCTTGCAGTTGATGGAGATTTGAGGGATGCACATCCAGGGCATGAAGCTCCCGTTCCACCACATCCCAAAGATGCTCTATTGGGTTGAGATCTGGTGACTGTGGGGGCCATTTTAGTACAGTGAACTCATTGTCATGTTCAAGAAACCAATTTGAAATGATTTGAGCTTTGTGACATGGTGCATTATCCTGCTGGAAGTAGCCATCAGAGGATGGATACATGTTCTCATTCTGTTTACGCCAAATTCGGACTCTACCATTTGAATGTCTCAACAGAAATCGAGACTCATCAGACCAGGCAACATTTTTCCAGTCTTCAACAGTCCAATTTTGGTGAGCTCGTGCAAATTTTAGCCTTTTTCCTATTTGTAGTTGAGATGAGTGGTACCCGGTGGGGTCTTCTGCTGTTGTAGCCCATCCGCCTCAAGGTTGTGCGTTTTGTGGCTTCACAAATGCTTTGCTGCATACCTCGGTTGTAACGAGTGGTTATTTCAGTCAACGTTGCTCTTCTATCAGCTTGAACCAGTCGGCCCATTCTCCTCTGACCTCTAGCATCCACAAGGCATTTTTGCCCACAGGACTGCCGCATACTGGATGTTTTTCCCTTTTCACACCATTCTTTGTAAACCCTAGAAATGGTTGTGCGTGAAAATCCCAGTAACTGAGCAGATTGTGAAATACTCAGACTGGCCCGTCTGGCACCAACAACCATGCCACGCTCAAAATTGCTTAAATCACCTTTCTTTCCCATTCTGACATTCAGTTTGGAGTTCAGGAGATTGTCTTGACCAGGACCACACCCCTAAATGCATTGAAGCAACTGCCATGTGATTGGTTGACTAGATAATTGCATTAATGAGAAATAGAACAGGTGTTCCTAATAATTCTTTAGGTGAGTGTATATATGGGTAGTATTAGTTGGGAAAGTACCTGGATTGCAGACACCTGTGCTCCAACCAAGCGGGCGCGACTCCACCATGATGCACGTCGCCATCTCCCAGCGCGTCCACGCCACCGCACTGCCCATGCGCAGCGCATGGTGACGTCATGGAGCACGTCGAGATGGAGCCAGACAGCGCATGCGTGGAGCCCCGACCCAGTGGAACGCATGTGACCCGCAAACTCCTGGCCATTGGAGGAACGACTCATATTAACGTAACGGCTATAGCTACATCTCGGGGGTTACTCATACAGCATAATCAATACCTCTGTATAACAATAATCCATATTAGGCCCACAATTGACAATATTAAATAAGCCCAACTAGCCGAAACGTACTAGAGTCCAAATTACCATACATATCAGTATATGAGGGAATGGCAATAACAACACTTATTATGCAATTAATCTACCTAAGAAGTATTCTAAAAGTGACAGTGCATATATCAACATGATTACTGTATCCAATCAGGACATCACAAGTGTATTAAAAAAATTAATTATTACAAAGTCATTACATGATTTAGTTGTACAATTATATTGCATGATTATGTTATACTACATCAACACTTGAGATACAGGAGTGATAGGATTTACAAGAGAACATTATAAAAGATAAAGCATAAAAAATAAAGAAATTTAAAAAAGATATAATCCAATTACATAATTCATAATATATTGGGTCAACAATTGGACCCAAACCGGTGAACTCAGTGCATGATAATATGAAGTGCATATAGTGTCCATAGTAGGACACCAGTGCTACAAGTGAACTCAGTGCAAATTAACAATAAAATGCATACAGTGTCAATTATGGAACACCAGTGCCAGAGGTGATCCTGCATGTGTCGGGACATTCCTTTAACCAGTCGGGGTAATGGCCGGTCCCTAATAGGGACTAGGACAAAACCACAACCAAATTTTTACTCATGCAGTCACCTGTGGCACTCATGACGCATCCCCCCTAAAAGTCATAGTTGACCCCCAAGTCACCATCCATCATATCTATATGACGGTGACTTACTAATATGTATAAGTAGGTCTCCCCCTACATAATTGTATATCGAAGGGTGAAACTACAGTCCCCCAAAAGAAAAAGGGAAAGAGACCCATCCCGTATGGTCAATCATTAATGCAATACGTCCACATATATGTGTGTTCTTATCAATTCCAGATCTTTTTTGGTTGTTCAAGAATCATCTTCCTATGGCCATTTATTGAATCCGTTCCCAACTTGTCCCGAATGAAGAAGTAAAATAATAATCTAAAAAAAAGGAAAGAAACGAAATAATTATTAAAAATAATACATCTTAAAAATACTATACCCTGCAATTAAAATTTGCGCTATTTTATAGAAAGGAGGAGAAGCTATTAGATTCATTGAGGCCACACGAGGCTACGGTGTCCAGGATAACTATCCATCTAGTTTGTTCTCAAAAATTGCCCCGTTGGTATCGCCTGTATAGTTTTCGGATGAAGCGTGGAGAAGGGAATTGACATCTGTTGTTTTTCTGAAAAGATTAGTGGATATAAATGCATCAGATCCCTTCATAATCATAATGTCCAAGAACTCAACCTTGGTCTGGCTATATTTCCAAGTCAGTTTAATGTTACGGTCATTGACATTCAATTTCGCCAGAAAGTCCTCTAGGGCAGGCTCAGAGTCCTGCCACAAGAAGAATACCTCGTCTATATACCTAGACCATAGGAGTACGGACTCATTCCCTGGAGTATTATGGACTATCTCTCTTTCCCACAGCCCCAGGAACAAATTAGCATATGAGGGCACACATGACGCCCCCATTGCTGTTCCCTGGAGCTGCAGGAAGAGGCGGTCCTTAAAAAGAAAATACAGTCCTGATCAAAAGTTTAAGACCACTTGAAAAATGGCAAAAAATCATATTTTACATTGTTGGATCTTAACAAGGTTCCAAGTAAAGCTTCAACATGCAACAAGAAGAAATGAGAGTGAGACAAAACATTTTTTTAGCATTCAATTAATTGAAAATAACGATTAAACTGAAACAGGCTGTTTTTCAGCTGATCAAAATTTTAGGACCACATGCCTTTAAAAGGCCAAATCTGTGCAAAGATGTGGATTTATTGTCATTTTCTGTCAGGTAGTCACACAATGTGATGGGAAAGGCAAAAAAACTCTCCCTTTTTGAACGTGGTCGGGTTGTTGAACTGCATAAGCAGGGTCTCTCACAGCGCGCCATCGCTGCTGAGGTGTGACGCAGTAAGACAGTCATTTGGAATTTCTTAAATGATCCTGAGGGTTATGGAACAAAAAAGTAAAGTGGAAGACCCAAAAAAATTTCATCAGCACTGAGACGGAGGATCCAATTGGCTGTCCGTCAAGACACGATCCTCGACCCAAATTAAGGCCCTTACTGGTGTTGACTGCAGACCCATAACCATCAGACGGCATCTGAGACTGAAGGGCTTCAAAAACAAAAAACGTCTTCAAAGACCTCGTCTCCTTGAACGCGACAGAACTGCTCGTTTGGACTTTGCAAGAGAGCACCAATTCAAAGGTGGAAGAAAGTTTTATTCTCTGATGGTCCTGATGGTTTCCAACGTTACTGGCATGACAAGCAGATCCCACCTGAGATGTTTTCTATGCGCCACAGTGGAGGGGGCGCCATAATGGTCTGGGGTGCTTTTTCATTCAGTGGAACAATGGAGCTTCAGGAAGTGCAGGGGCGTCAAAGGGCCGCTGGCTATGTCCAGATGTTGCAGAGAGCATTCCTCATGACTGAGGGCCCTCGTCTGTGTGGTAACGACTGGGTTTTTCAACAGGACAACGCTACAGTACACAATGCCCGCAGGACAAGGGACTTCTTCCAGGAGAATAACATCACTCTTTTGGCCCATCCTGCGTGTTCGCCTGATCTAAATCCAATTGAGAACCTTTGGGGATGGGTGGCAAGGGAAGTTTACAAAAATGGACAACAGTTCCAGACAGTAGATGGCCTTCGTGCGGCCGTCGTCACCACTTGGAGAAATGTTCCCACTCACCTCATGGAAACGCTTGCATCAAGCATGCCGAGAACAAATTTTTGAAGTGATAAACAATAACGGCGGAGCTTCTGATTACTGAGTTCATGTTTGGAAGTTGGATTTCTGTTTTGGTGGGGTTAAACTTTTGTTCAGCTGAAAAACAGCCTATTTCAGTTTATTCGTTGTTTTCATTAAATTGAATGCTCAAAAAATGTTTTGTCTCACTCTCATTTCTCCTTGTTGCATGTTGAAGCTCTACTTGGAACCTTGTTTAGATCAAGTCATGCTAAATATGATTTTCTGCCATTTTTCAAGTGGTCTTAAACTTTTGATCAGGACTGTAATTGTGAGTTAACCTAAATTCTAACAGGGCCAAAATAAATTCGACCAGATCGTTATCATAGTCGGTCATAGATAGAAAAAATCTAGATGCACGCACTCCCTGGTCATGGTATATAGACTTGTACAATGTCTCTACATCACAAGTAACGAGGAATGCATCCTCCTCCACATGAATGTCATTTAATCGTCTCAGCATATCTGTGGTATCCTTCACAAATGATGGAAGGATCTCAACACTTTTTTAAAGAAAAAAATTAATAAATCTACCAACGTTAGAACATAGGCCCCCAATCCCCGACACGATGGGGCATCCTGGGGGGTTGGTCTGATTTTTATGGACCTTTGGGAGTAAGTACAGTGTTGGCTTAATGGGAAATTCCACCATCAATCCCTCCATCATTTTCAAACTGATAATACCTTGCTCTTGTGCCTCCAACAAGATCTCATCTAACTCCCTCTTGTAGAGGGCTGTGGGATCTCTTTCAATTCTACCGTAGCACTGTCTATTATTTAACTGACAAAAGACCTCCTTCTCGTACATCTACACCGGCCATATCACAACATTACCCCCCTTATCTGCTGGTTTAATAACCACTTCCTTGAAATCCTGTAATTCTCGCAGTGCCTGTCTCTGAATTTTGGTCAAATTATCTCCCCTGATGTATGGGGTTCCTATAGTTAGATCACGTTTGACCAATTTAACAAAGACATCCACAGCCGGACACAAGGATTTGGGAGGGAATGTCCGTGAGCGCCGCTGCAGGTGTACGGGAAGTCTGCTGGTCTTAATTGCAAACTGGTCCTCCAATAGGGACTCCACGTCCCTTAAAGCTTGCCTCTCACGGGGTGATGTTAGGAGGGCCGTCTCTTGACCACAACCAAAATATTTTTTAAAAAGGAGTTTGCGGGCAAATAACTCCAAATCTTTAATAGTTTCGAAGTAATCGAATTTGCCTGCTGGAGAGAAGGATAAGCCCTTCTGTAACACCTGTTGCTGAGGTAAAGTTAGCTGAATATCAGAGAGGTTGATTACCTTTAATTCCTTGATCTCTTCCCTTTGCTATTCCTTTTCTTCTTTTGTGCAGGGGTGCGCAGGTTGTAGCCTGCCCTTTCCAAATCCGGTGACCGAGTGCCCGTCTAAAAAAGGTGCTCCACATTTCTCCTCTGATATTGATGATGTTATTGATTGGTAACGTGAGCGCAATTCTGGTCTCGTACTGTTTCTCTGCCACCTAAATACCTTATTTTGTTGGTAATTACTCAGATCTCTCAGAAATTTCTGGGATTTAATAGATTGTATTTCTTTTTAGCCAGATCTTCTTCCAGGCTTTTATCAAACCCCTCCAATTCCTTCTTGGTAAGGAGCTGTTGGATATTCTCCTTATGGCTGTCAATGTCCTTCTCCACAATCTCCAGTGCTCTACGATCTGCTCCAATCAGTAACTCAATCAGAGTCTGTGAGCACTTGGTCAAAGTATCTTCCCACCTACTCATAAAGGTGGAGTCTTGGAGAGTGTTGCCCTGCCTCTGATGAAACTGCTGTGTGTTCCCCTCGTCTCCCGTCCTCGGTACGCTCACGTATGAACATCTCAGGTAGCGTGAGATTTCACACCAGATTTTCAAGCAAGATGGCAGTAGTGTTGAGTGTAAATATTCTAATCCCGAATTTTTAACACGAATATCGGCACTTTGAGAATTCGCTAACATCTAGAATATAGTCCTATATATTCTTAATCGCGAATATTCTAGTTTTTTTTTATCAGTAACCTCCCTTCTTGCTTGTCGACCAATGAGAAGGCTGCAATATCTTTGTCAGAGCTTAGCAACCACCCTAGCAACCAATAGGAAAGTTGCCTGCCCCTTTACTATATAAGAAACTCCCCAGCAGCCATTTTCTGCAGTTTTTTGCAGTTCTGAGAGAGAGCAGTGTGATTGCTGTGCTCTGTGCTTTGCAGACTCATCTGGATCCTTATTTAATTACATTAGATAGTTAGTTAGCCCATATATATAATTCAGATAGTTAGTGGGAAATAGTCAGTGTAGGTTAGATAGTGATATATGGTAGCTGATAGGTTCCAGTGCAGGGTGTTAAAGAGGACCTTTCACCGATTATTACACTATGAACTAACTATACAGACATGTAGAGCGACGCCCGGGGATCTCACTGCACTTACTATTATCCCTGGGCGCCGCTCCGTTCTCCTACTATGTCCTCCGGTATCTCCGTTCCCTAAGTTATGGTAGGCGGAGTCTGCCCTTGTTCTTCTGTAGTGCTGGCCAATCGCATTGCAGAGCTCACAGCCTGGGAGAAAATAACCTCCCAGGCTGTGAGCTCTGCGCTGCGATTGGCCAGCGCTAGAGCAGAACAAGGGCAGACTCCGCCTACCATAACTTAGTGACTGGAATCTCCGCCTACTATAACTTAGTGAGCGGAGATACCGGAGGGCATAGCGGGAGAACGGAGCGGCGCCCGGGGATAATAGTAAGTGCAGTGAGATCCCCGGGAGCCGCTCTACATGTCTGTATAGTTAGTTCATAGTGTAATAATCGTTGAAAGGTCCTCTTTAAGTAGTGTGATAGGCATTACTGTGCACACATATGTGTTACATAAATGCTACAGACATAGTGCTGTGATGTCACAACAATACTTAGTGCACCAATCAGTAATATCTACTCAGACCTGATAAAATGTAAAGTTGCATGTATTGCGCCAAAAATATGCGCATCATTAGTGCCTATTTGCGCAATCGCAAATATATTGGAGCACTCTATCAGGAGGAGTTCTTCCTAACACTCACGAAAGTTGCTGCCAATCATTTTCTCCAGTCTCAGGAAACTTCTAGCAGCTTGACAAATGTTGCAAAAGTGAGCCATGCCGGTATTGCGCACGCAATATACGCAAATTACATTGCCGAATTTCGCAATCAAGAAAATAATGACTGGAGATTGTGAATTCTAGAATTCGCTAGTTTATGGCGAATATTAGGCCATAAATTCGCGAAATATTGCGAAAACGAATATTGTCTATGCCGCTTATCACTAGATGGCAGCGACCGGCCCATCGCAGGAAAAATATGAGGTAAGTATGTTTTTCTTTTTTTCTTTTGCACTCTGCTATTTACCGTATTTTTTGCCCTATAAGATGCATCTGCCCATAAGACGCACCTAGGTTTTTGAGGAGGAAAATAAGAAAAAAATTTTTTTAACCAAAAGGTGTACTTTTGGTGGGTTTTTAACTAATGGTGGTCTGTGGATGACATTATTATGGGGACTCTGTGGATGGCACTGTTATGGGGAGGATCTGTGGATGACACTATTATGGGGGATCTGTGGATGACACTGTTATGGGGGATCTGTGGATGGCACTGTTATGGGGGGGAGGGTGGCACTGTTATGGGGTGGGGATCTGTGGATGACACTGTTATGGGTCATCCACAGATCCCCCCCATAACAGTGTCCCCCAATACACCGTGCTCCGCCGCTCACAGCAGTGTACATATCTAAACAGTAATCCTTAACATTGAGTAACTTTAACTTTAAAGCAGCGCTATCCTGTTTACTACTTACAATCAAGCTCCGGTAACAGGCAGAGCCGGCGGCAGCGTAATGTCACTCACGTCACTTGCCTGCTCCGCCTGCTTCATTCATAAAGTGGGAGGAGCAGGCGCGTGAAGTGAGTGAGTGACGTTACGCCGCTGCCCGCTCTGCCTGTTACATGAGCTTGATTGTAAGGTAAAAAACAGATTAGCGCTGCTTTAAAGTTAAAGTTACTCGAGGTTAAGGATTGCTGTTTAGATATGTATACTGCTGTGAGCGGCGGGGCCCAGTGTAAGAGTTCCGGGCCTCCAGCCCCTCCTCCCTCCCCGCTGATACATCGCTGCGCTGTGCAGCATCGCAGCCTGCAATTTATCAGCGTTAGCGATGTAAAAATGGCAGCATTCGCCCCATAAGACGCACTGTTATTCCCCCCCCACACTTTTAGGGGGGAAAAGGTGCATCTTATGGGGCGAAATATACGGTATATCAGATGCCATGATCAACTATGAACGCAGCATCTGAGAGGCTGCCACGATGAGAATTTTTTGTAACATTTTTGCATAATTCGCTCATCTTTACCTACCTAGTGCTGTTAGTAGTTTAGCATGGTGAGATTCAGATTTCCTGTAAGGGGTTAAAGATTTAATGACATATAGTCTTCTTTAATTGCCACACTCTGGCAAATTATTAATACAGTCTAACATTAAAACAGAGTAAACTTACACTAGACTGAAGGAGACACCAGATAGACAGTAGACAGTGAAAAATCGACTGCATCTTTAGACTGTCTCGGTGTCTAATCTGCTTTTATACTACCTATTAGTTTGTTTACTTTATTCCAGAATTTTGCAACAAATTTCAGATGGAATTTTGGTGCAGTGTCACAAGCTAAGCCACTCCCACTTGTGAGCCAAAAAAGGGTCACCCAAAATGTGCACATTTTCATTAGTTGGCCTTCGAGAGATGCAATGATGGGAAATATAGTCTGTGGTTTTCTTTAAATATCATTTAGCTACATTACTGCATATATTTCACTTATCTTTTGATTGCTGATTTTATGATAAAGGTGATTTTATAACAAGACTTATTACTGTTACACCTGATGGAATACCTTTCCATTAGGGCTCATGTACATGACAGTGATGGCTCTGTCCGGCCTCAGATATCCATAGACTTCTACATCTATACAAATCTGAAATTTGTTGCATTATCTGACACTATTATGGAGGTTTTGCTGTAAGGGGAGAATAAGGAACCATATGGAATACTGTATGAACTCTGTGTGCCTCTATAAGGCTTAGCTATTTGTTTGAAGCCCCAGGGTGTACAACAGATCTCATAGGATCCCATGGCTTTCCCCTTCTTAACCCAGTTTCCCAGTATGCATGTGTCAAACAGTCCCAGCCAACGTGGAATACAATGTGCAACTCCCCAGAGTTCTGATAAATTTTTCATTAGAAAAAAAGTTGCCCTCCACCTCACCCATTTTATCCAACTTCTAAGTTGGAGAAAGTGGAACAGGTCCTTCATAAATATGGCGCTCATTCTGAACACCATAATTCTGAATGTATTTACACCAGACGACATACATACCTTGATAAATCTCCCTGATTGAAATTGATAGAATTTGTATACATTAAGCTCCCCCTAGTGGTGACTGCTGGAAAATGCCATAAATCTATGTCGGAAGCAGAAGAAAAAGTTAAGCATTGGAACCCCCAGTTGGATGGTGTAGTCTCCCTCCATGGTAGATATGCTACTGTTGAAGCCAATCACTTTAGTTCCACAGATATAGCAGATTGTTTATATTGTTCTTCACTGTTGGACTTTTAAAGGAGTATTTCCATCTCAGCAATGAGTGATAGACTATCTGTTAGGCCCCTTGCAGACTAGCGTGTCCGGATTAGGTCCGGATGCGTCCCGGTGCATTGTGGCAAACCCGCGCGAGTAGGTACCCAATTGCAGTCAGTTTTGACTGCGATTGCGTTTCGTTGTTCAGTTTTTATCGCACGGTTGCAATGCGTTTTGCACGCGCGTGATAAAAAACTGAATGTGGTATCCAGACCTGAACTTCTTTACAGAAGTTCAGGTTTGGGTTTAAGGTTGTGTAGATTGTATTATTTTCCCTTATAACATGGTTATAAGGGAAAATAATAGCATTCTGAATACAGAATGCATAGTAAAATGGTGCTGGAGGGGTTAAGAAAAATAAAATACATTTTAACTCACCTTAATCCACTTGTTTGCGCAGCCGGGATCTCTTCTGTCTTCATCTGTGAGGAATAGGACCTTTGATGATGTCACTATGCTCATCACATGGTCATTCACATGATCCATCACCATGGTGATGGATCATGTGATGGACCATGTGATGAGCGCAGGGACGTCACCACAGGTCTTTTACCCAGGTCCTGAAGAAAGAAGACAGACAAGACAGACAAGAGATGCCGGCTGCGTGAGTAAGTGGATTAAGGTGAGTTAAAATAGTTTTTTTTTTTTTAACCCCTCCAGCCCTATTTTACTATGCATTCTGTATTCAGAATGCTATTATTTTCCCTTATAACCATGTTATAAGAGAAAATAATAATGATCGCGTCCCCATCCCGATCGTCACCTAGCAACCGTGCGTGAAAATCGCACCGCATCCACACTTGCTTGCGGATGCTTGCGATTTTCACGCAACCCCATTCATTTCTATGGGGCCTGCGTTACGTGAAAAACGCACAAAGAGGAGCATGCTACGATTTTCACGCAACGCACAAGTGATACGTGAAAATCACCGCTCATGTGCACAGCCCCATAGAAATGAATGGGTCCGGATTCAGTGCGGGTGCAATGCGTTCACCTCACGCATTGCACCCGCGCGGAAATCTCGCCCGTGTGAAAGGGGCCTTAAAGGCGACATCCAAGGGTGGCCAGAGTTATAGAAGCAGCTGAGCTCACTGTGATACAATGTTTTCGTACCTTGTTTAGAAGTGAATGGGGCAGAAACAGTGTAGCACAATGAGCTATGCTATTTCCATCGCTCCTAAGTTACAGAAAATCTGCGGCTTTCTGTGCTACTTTATTTCTATAGTTCCAATTCACTTCTATGGGAAATATCTCCATAACTATCAGTCCTTCTACAGTATGGCCAGCCTAATTGAGGGCAATGACAAGGATGGAAATTTTAGAGAGTAAACATCAATTAACACAGGCAGAGAATTTGCTTGTAACAGGTGGTGGAAGCACTATAGCAACATATCTGCACTTATTTACTTTACTTGCATTTATATGGAATAATAATCATGGCGGTTTTTATGATACATAATAGGGCAGGTTCACATCACCATTGTGGATTCCATTTGTTTTCCATTATAACATGGTGAACGGAAAATAACGGAGTCCATAAGACGGAAGTCAAAACAGAAGCCTTTAAGAGGCATTCCATTTCGATCCTTCATAATACAAATCTATAGGCAGCATAACGGATCCGTCCTGGTTTCCATTATGCAGGTGTCCAGTCCTGCAAAATGGAAACCAGGACGGATCTGTTATGCTGCCCATGGACTTGTATTATGACGGAATGAAAAACGTCAGCATTTAAAAGGAATTCCTTTTGATTTCCGTCATAATAAAAGTCTATAGGGAAGCATAACGGATGCGTCCCGTTTCCGTTATGCAGAACGGAGAAAAAAGTCCTGACGACAGGACTTTTGTTTTCCGTCTTGCATAACGGGAACCAGCACGGATCTGTTATGATTCCCATAGACCTCTATTATGACGGATCAAAACGGGATGCCTCTTAAAGGCTTCCGTTTTGACTTCCTTCTTATGGATTCCGTTATTTTCCGTCATAACCATGTTTTAATGGAAAACAAAAACGGAATCCATAACGGTGATGTGAACCCGCCCTAATCGTTCGTGCGATCATTCATTTTCCCCCTTCCCTATGTTTTCATTGCATGCGATAAGTCAAATTTCAAATTGTCATCTTTTGTCCCCTGGACATGTATACAATGGGCAATTGACATGATTGTGAATAGCAGTGTGGCCTTGTAGTGTAATGTCAGGATGGGTGGAAATAATATATAAATTGAAGCATCAAAAATTCATAGATCTATGGAATTAGATCATAACCAAAATCATAATAACTAATTCTTCAGGAAAATATGGTTAAAAATCCCAGATAACTTTGAAGTTAGCAAAGTTGATACTTGGGATGGAAGATTGTCATGGCAGGTATGTTTATTAATATCCAACTGCTTCAACATAATCTATGATTCAACCTTAAGATGGGAGTAGCCATTAGCCTGATATTAAAAAATAAAGGGTCAGATTCATAGCAGTTTATTACAATCCATCACCGTTTCTGACACTCTGAGACTCATCGCACACTCTTCTGAAGATGTAAATGTCAGAATCTCTATGGCTTCCCCTAATTACCAGTCATTAAGCATGATCTCCATCTGTAGCTATATATTTAATTGTATCTATTGTGTATTAAAATCTTTCATGATATGTCTGTGTTCAGTGTGTAATGTAAAGCTAATATATTTTGCCTATTCACCATAAAAACATTCCTTCCAAAATCAAAAATCCCCTATTAATAGGGGAGCAGATTTATTTAATTCAGTCTTAAATTTAGATGAGAAGAGATATGCAGAAACTGAGCTAAATTTATTTAAGTGGCTCAGGCTGTGTTATAGCTTTGGCACATCTTTCTTGATGTTAGGGTATGTTCAGACAGTATAAATACATGAAGAAGAAATCCAACGTGAATTTGCTGTGGATTCGGCAGCAGAAATGCAAGAATAAACCTTGGATTTCAGTCATGGATTTGTAGATTTAGCCCCATTCAATGTGCCTGATGCGTGCAGACATCGGCTGCAGTTTTCACGCAGATCTCATGACAAGAGAGGATGTGCTTTACAGAAACTATTTCTCATTTAAAACAATGGGAGGCAGATTTTGTCATGAAATATGTGCTAAAATCCATCCAGAAAAAAGGCTGGGTGAACATATCTTTAGAACCTCTTCCATAAGCCACCTCCTGGACTGACTTGCTTTATACCATACTAATATTTTGCACCAGATATTGGTGCATGTTATTAATATATATGGCACATTTTGCAACTCCTGTTTTCCACACACCCTTTTCTACACACTTTTTGGTGTAGTGAGAAGCAAAAAGTGCCTAAAGCACATAATACATTCCTCAACATTGAAACAGCAACACCAAGTAGGACAAGGAGTAAGGTTATGCAAATCAAGGAAGTAGCAGGTGTCGCTAAGATCTTCAGATGATCAAACTTTCAAGCACCTAGCTCCAATATGTGGCATGTAGGAGGAGAATAAAAGCCAGATTGAAAATAACGTTTTTTTGACATGTAGAAAGAGAGATATAGGTCGGATCATTTAAGACGCTTGCACACAGCACAGGTGCTCCACCATCCAGCTCAGAATGGCAAGTAAATCCACAAAGAAAGTAGAATGGCCGCAGCACTTCTTCCAGTAAAATCCAGTACTTTATTGGTGGATACAAAGCATGGCAACACAGGTATGGGACAGACTTTGCAGCATCAGCCACCAATGATCGTTTAACGTCGTAGGACGCTTTCTCAAGACATGAGAGGGAGTGGGTTTGACTACACATATCCCCACATAATGCCACATCAATAAAAAACACCAATTACATAACAATTCACATAGTTCATAAAAACAAAGACAGATATTTCTGTCATTCAATCCGCATGGTCCCAGAACTTTAGTTTATATGATACATCTATTACAGTGTGAAGTGCGATGGATCATATGAACTGTAGCTCTGGGATCCACTCCCCCTCACGCCTTGAGAAATCATCCTGGTACGTGAAATGATCATTGGTAGCTAATGCTGCATAGTCTGTCCCGTACCTTTGTTGCCAAGCTCTTTATCCACCAATAAAGTACTGAATTTTACCAGAGGAAGTGTCACGGCTATTGTCCTTTCTTTGTACATTTTTTTGGCCACATGAAACCTCAAAAATTGGTTCAAGCCGTGTGGGATGATTGTGCGATTCCTCCTGTTCGTCAACGTGCAACTTATTGCTATTTGTCGCAAACTGAGAGGGACAGAAAGCTTGAACTGAGAGACCTCAGCTTATCACCCTAGCATATTACTACACATCTAGACCGAGATATCAGCGCTTTTCAAAGGTACGTGGCCTGATGGTTGGAAGAACAACTACAGACTGGAATGACAGCAAGAGGTGCACAGAGGCAAACCTCTGCACTGACGGATCATCTGATTAGAGGTCACATTTCAAGCCTAAGATGGCAAACAGTGTCTACACAAACCATCAGAAGGTGTTTGCACGACATTGGGTTATAAGCTAGACATCCAGCTACAGGTGTTCCATTGACCTCATGCCAGCACTATCAAAAGCTATCATGGAGAAGAGCAAGAAGGCAATGGAGGGTGGAATAGAGGTCTATCTTCAGCAATGTGTCCTGATTTTGCCTCGGATGTAAAAATAGCTGGAGATTGGTCTGGATAACATATGGGCAATGACATGAAGATGCCTTCAAAAGGGAATGCCACATAGGTCCTACTCCCAAGATTATGTTATTGGGTGGTGTAATGTATGTTAGATGGGTCGTTAGGGGTCGTTGATCCAGGGAGCTATTCTGATTGCCTGATTGGAGTCGGGAAGGAATTTTTTCCCCCTTAAGTGGAGAAAATTGGCTTGTACCTCACAGTTTTTTTTTACTTCCTCTGGATCAACTTGCAGGATAACAGGCCAAACTGGATGGGTAAATGTCTTTTTTCGGCTTAATATACTATGTTACTATGTTACTATGACTCTAGTATTAATTTCAGGTGCACTAACAGGGAAAGTGGGCATTTGAGATGAGTGAACTGATTCATACAAATCAAATTCCTTCAAAAATCTGTTTCCTCAAGCAGCAAGGGGTTGATCCCACTGCTCAAGAGACTATCCCCTCTGCCTTATTTGCCAGGGCCAGGCATCTTGTCTGGCCCTGTCAATCTTTCGCCTGCGCGGCTGCTCCGAGTAGTGGCTGCAAGTGTATAGGCTCTACTGCTGTTACATGAGCAGCATAGATGCCAACTGTGCCACTAAACTCTGGTGTGCCCAGACTGCTTAAGCAATGGGGGTAGCCAACTGCTCAAGGAGGCAGATTTTTTAACTAATTTGATTTGTATGAATGGATTTGCTCATCACTAGTGGGCATGGTTAGCTTGTCAAGCTGATTTAAGACAATTTTTGTTAAGTCACAAAGATTTGCAATCTTACTCCTGTAAACAGTTGGTTGTAGAAGGTGGTGTAACATCTCAAGACAAAGGTTTTAGATTTAAAAGATGTGCCAAATTTATCAAATATTGGGCCACATTTGATATATTTAGTGCAAATTACAGCAAACTAGTTTCTGTAAAACTATAAAAATTCCTCTTATGAGAAATATCCCCCATGGTGTTAAAATGTAGGGAACATATCCTTTATCTATAAAAACCGTGAGCAGTTTCTTGATAGGAAGCAGGGCAAATAATTTCAGTTATTTCAGAGGTTGGAGAGACATTGGTGGTCATAAAAATTCTCCCAGTGTTTACCTACTGTATCATTCAGATTCAAACTTTTTTCAAGGCAGGTCAAAAATGTAAGAAATGATCTGATTGGTTGCTATGCACTTTTTGATACAATAATCTTTTTCTTTCACAATATTTGTTTTTTGATATTTTCAGAACCAAACGGTAACAGTAAGTTAAAATTGCAATGGGTAGGTGGTGATACCTCAATTATATTACACATACGAGTGTATATTGTTTTCCAAAAGTAGTGAAATAAAACATATTTCCAGATAATATACTACTACCAAATATTTACAACAGTTCAATTTACATTAGTCAACAAGAACTAAAGAAGGGGGGGGGATAGGAAATCGGGATAAGGGGAGGGAAATTGTGCTTGGGGGATGGTATGGATGGAGTACGCTGTCCTCTGAATTGGTGTCTCCAAGCAGAATTTAAGATGGTATGTATAAAGAATACTATTGTAAGATTAGTAATTGAGATGAGTATAAAGTATCTAATAATTCAAGGTGAAATTTAATGGTGAGGTTTAATGTGTTATGAAGAATTGGATGAATACACGTATCATAAAGACCATGCTGACCAGACCAGGTCTGTAAGAATGTTTGATGTGAAAGCGATTCCCAGTGTCTCCTCAAATCTTGTAAATTATTCAGTTTAAGCATGAGGGCCAAGGCTATTGTATTTATTATATTGTAATGATATATTAGTTAACTGCTAATTAAAGGGAAGGTGTCAACAGAAAATGACGTATTGTTTAAATCAAGTTTTTATGGTAAACAATTTTTTAAAGAAATTTTTGTAATGTTATTTTTAATTTTCAATAACTATATTTTAAAAAAATCATAAAATCCTGCAGTTTTTCCCCTGGCCATTAAGCCTAATAATTGTCCCACTTCTTGATCCGTACAGATCACTTTTCATCATTATCATCACAGGTAGGATTACAATGGCAAATAACACCTCTATATATAGATAGCATGGAATTCCCATTCACACACAATAGGTCATATCACATCTTTTCTTCTAATTCCTCCTGACTAGGGTTGAGCGAACCCGAACTGTAAAGTTCGGGTTCGTACCGAACTTTACGGTGTTCGGCACCCGAACCCGAACCCGAACATTTCAGTAAAAGTTCCAGTTCAGTGTTCGGGTAATATTAATATACCATCGGATACCATCGGATCGGTGTTTTCTCCAATCCGATGGTATATTTTAACTTGAAGCATCCCCATCACCATGGGAACGCCTCTATGTTAGAATATACCATCGGATTTGAGTTAGATCGTGAAAACTCAGATCCGACAGTATATTCTAACACAGAGGCGTTCCCATAGTGATGGGGACGCTTCAAGTTAGAATATACTGAGAACTGTGGACATAACGGCCCCCTGCTGCCTGGCAGCACCTGATCTCTTACAGGGCGATGTGATCCGCACAATTAACCACTCAGGTGCAGCAAGACCCCTCCCTCCTCAGTATTAAAATCATTGGTGGCCAGTGCGCCCCTCCTCCTTCCCTCCCCAGTATTAAAATCATTGGTAGCCAGTGCGGCCCCCCTATTAAAATCATTGGTGGCTAGTGCAGCCCCCCCACTACCTATTAAAATCATTGGTGGCTAGTGCGGCCCCCCCACACCCCCTATTAAAATCATTGGTGGTTAGTGCGGCCCCCCCTATTAAAATCATTGGTGTCCAGTGCGCCCTCCCCTCTCCCCCCCTAATTAAAATCATTGGTGGCTAGTGCGGCCCCCCCACCCCCACCCACCCCCTATTAAAATCATTGGTGCCCAGTGCTGTCTCCCCTCTCCCCCCCTTAAATCATTTGTTAACAACCCCCCTCCCTGGTAAGTGAAAGGTCTGTGCTATAAGCAATGTGCCGCACAGACCTTTCACTTACCAGTAGGAGGAGCGACAGACAGCGCACGTAAGTATAATGCTGCTAAAAGTGCTAAGTAACCATGGCAGCCAGGACTGCAGTAGCGTCCTGGCTGCCATGGTAACCAATCGGAGCCCCAGCGATCAAACTGTGACTCCGATCGGAACTGCCGCTCCGCTGCCACCAATGATGGGGGGGGAGGGGGGTTGTTAACCTGTGGCCACTGCCACCAATGATTTTAATTAGGGGTGGGGGGGAGGCCGCACTGTACACCAATGATTTTAAAAGGGGGGGCCGCACTAAACACCAATGATTTTAATAGGGGGGGGCCGCACTGGCCACCAATGATTTTAATACTGGGGAGGGAGGGGGGTCTGGCCCCTTCTGCCTGGCAGCACCCGATCTCTTACAGGGGGCTGAGATCCGCACAATTGGTTAATTGTGCAGATCACAGCCCCCTGTAAGAGATCGGGTGCTGCCAGGCAGCAGGGGGCAGTTATGTACACAGTTCTTAGTATATTCTAACTTGAAGCGTCCCCATCACCATGGGAACGCCTCTGTGTTAGAACTTACTGTCGGATCTGAGTTTTCACGATCGTGAAAACTCAGATCTGAAAAAGCTAATATTATTATTTTCCGGTATAACCATGTTATAATGGAAAATAATAAAGTGAAGTTCGGGTCCCCATTGACTTCAATGGGGTTCGGATTCGGGTCCAAGTTCGGATCAAGTTCGGGTCCCGAACCCGAACTTCTTTTTAAAGTTCGGCCGAACTCCCCGAACCCGAACATCTAGGTGTTCGCTCAACTCTACTCCTGACCTCTCCACAGTTCAAAGAGCATGCCTAGAAAACTTTCCTGTAGAAGTCAATGAGTCAGCTCCTGTCCATTCTGTATGTGGCCCATGGTGGCTGCTGTAAAGCATATCTCTAAATGCTGTTAACAACAACTCAAGATGACAGCTCTCATAATCATGTTCAGAAAAGAAAATAGCAAAATCTGTAATCCGAAAATAAAAACATATTGGAAGAAAGAACACATGTCACTATCTCATTTTAACAGGCAAAAAAAAGTGATACATTCCCTTTAAAAGGGCTGCCCAAGGCTTAACAATTGATGACGTAGCTTCAGGATAGGTCATTAATATCTTATTGTGCGGTTTGTCTCCCAGCACCCCCACCAATCAGCTGTTTGAAGAGACTGTGGCACTCACATTTATCAGCTTTTGTGAATGAGATTTAGCTGAAATACCAAGCATAGCTGCTATACAATGTCCAGTGTTGTACTTGGTATATTGTCAAGCAGCTGATTAAGTTGAACTTTACTGAATTGATATTGATGATCTATCCTGAGGATTGGCCATCAATGTTTAATTCCCCAAAAACCCATTAACCGGGAAAAACTTGAAACAGTTTAGAACTTCAAGAAATTTGCTCATCAAATTTCTGTTACAAATTGTGGTGGAAAATTTCCTAGTTTGGAATAACACTATAGGTATATGCAGTATATAATTGTATTGAAAACATAGCATATTCATTTAACTGCTATTTTATGAATTATAGACAAAGTGCAATTGGCTAAACATGAACCTCAGATTCCAGCTCAGCAGTATGCCCTCACTGGGCAGGACGAGCTCATCTTACTCCAAGAAAAGGTGAAAATGGGCATTATCAGTATGGATGAAGCTCTCCAAAAATTCCAGGAGTGGCAGAATGAAAAGAGCGGACTAGATATTCTTCAGCAGGTAAACAAGAATTTAAAGTTAGGTTTCACCTTCTCACATCTCCTGAACTGTCATTGAGACTTTTTCTGACTTCAGCCTTGGTTAACCGTTAGCTGTGTCTATTCTATAAAATTGGTCAAGTGATTTCATTAGAGCAGGTCATTCAATGGTCAACTCTTTTTATGTTCAAACTAGCATACTATGCTCTAAGATCTTACACGTTATCTACATTTACACCTTGTAGACAGATTTCAATTGCAAAATATATGACAAACTGTTATTTCTATGTCCAAATAGAAAAAACTGCAGCAGTTACGTGACAATATTATTGGAAATAAAACGGATGATGAAAGAGTCTATGGTAAGCCTTGAAAAACAACCAGATTCACTCTGAAGCTGGTCTTTCCAATTACTACAGTATATTACTGCATAACCACAAATAATTATACCTTTTTCTTAAAAGCATTATAAATACAGTACAGACCAAAAGTTTGGACACACCTTCTCATTCAAAGAGTTTTCTTTATTTTCATGACTATGAAAATTGTAGATTCACACTGAAGGCATTAAAACTATGAATTAACACATGTGGAATTATATACATAACAAACAAGTGTGAAACAACTGAAAATATGTCATATTCTAGGTTATTCAAAGTAGCCACCTTTTGCTTTGATTACTGCTTTGCACACTCTTGGCATTCTCTTGATGAGCTTCAAGAGGTAGTCCCCTGAAATGGTTTTCACTTCACAGGTGTGCCCTGTCAGGTTTAATAAGTGGGATTTCTTGCCTTATAAATGGGGTTGGGACCATCAGTTGCGTTGAGGAGAAGTCAGGTGATAACACAGCTGATAGTCCTACTGAATAGACTGTTAGAATTGGTATTATGGCAAGAAAAAAGCAGCTAAGTAAAGAAAAACGAGTGGCCATCATTACTTTAAGAAAAAAAGGTCAGTCAGTCAGCTGAAAAATTGGGAAAACTTTGAAAGTAAGGGCTATTTGACCATGAAGGAGAGGGATGGGGTGCTGCGCCAGATGACCTGGACTCCTCAGTCACCGGACCTGAACCCAATCAAGATGGTTTGGGGTGAGCTGGACCGCAGAGTCAAGGCAAAAGGGCCGACAAGTGCTAAGCATCTCTGGGAACTCCTTCAAGACTGTTGGAAGACCATTTCAGGGAACTACCTCTTGAAGCTCATCAAGAGAATGCCAAGAGTGTGAAAAGCAGTAATCAAAGCAAAAGGTGGCTACTTTGAAGAACCTAGAATATGACATATTTTCAGTTGTTTCACACTTGTTTGTTATGTATATAATTCCACATGTGTTAATTCATAGTTTTGATGCTTTCATAGTCATGAAAATAAAGAAAACTCTTTGAATGAGAAGGTGTGTCCAAACTTTTGGTCTGTACTGTATGTCAGGATTAAAGATGAGCAAATTTCTAAAAATTTTGATGATTCGCGGAATTTTCTGAAAAGATTAGATTCGATCCAAATTTATTTATGGCGAAACGAGTTAAAAAACAGCTATTTCCTGGCTGCAGAGATCTTGAATAGTGGTGTAGAACACTGTGCCTTGCAGTAACACGCATATGGAGTCTGCTGTGGTAGTGAAACAATATTGTGAGTCAGTATGACATGCGGATGACAGGTGTTGCTCTTAGAATCACTGCACACTTCACTTATTTGGGCAGTTATGGGGCCAAAACTGACCAAATAACTCAAGTGCGAACTCAGCCTTACAGGTCAATGTTAGCCAAGGTATAAAGAACCATGCAGAGGGACTAAATGCCTCCAATCCATCTCAACTGCATACTGCCACGGTGTGCCTGGGTCATCTGCCTCATCTTCCTCATCTCCCTCATGCTGCTCTGGCTGCTCCTGCTCCTCGTCTCCTGTCACCTGTGTAGGAAAAACGCCCATTTCGCTACACATTGCTTGTGCTCCAATGTCCTCCTCCTCTTTCAGTTCAGCCCCTACAGGGCTACATGTGGCTGTGAGATGTAGACGCCACGTCTCCAGTCCCCTGACCAGCCAGATTTACCAATATCTGTTCCTGGATATGAAGCAGTGGAATTATGTTGTTCATCCCGTAGTCCTGGCAACTGACAAATAACGTGGCATCCTCAAAAGGCCTAACGGCAGGTGTCACGCATGAGCTGCCACTGGCTGACATCGAAGTTACTCAGGGGAGTACTCCTGTCTGCTTGGATCATCAAGAAATGTTTTATTGCCTTTCTCTGTTCGTATAGTCGGTCCAACAGATGGAGGATGGAATTACAACGGGTGGAAACATCGCATATCAGCCTATGTTGGAGGATGCCGTTCTGCTGCTATAGCTCAAGGAGGGTGTGCTTGGCGGTGTACGAGTGTCTGAAGTGCGTGCAAAGTTTCCTGGCCATTTTTAGGATGTCTTTGAGATGGGTGGAAGACTTCAGGAACCGCTTGACAACCAGATTGAACACGTGCGCAATGCAGGGCGCATGGCTCATCCCTCCTTGACGCAGCGCCGACACCATGTTTCTGCTTTTGAGTTGTCGCAGAGAAAGCCAGGATTCTATTTTTTGATGAAGGACACAGAGCAGTTCCTCCCCTTCTGTTTGCCCAGGCAAACTAGGTGTAGAACAGCGTGACACACCGATGTGCCCTGCACATGTGGTATGCTGGAGGAGCACTGTGAATTGTCCCTGCAGTGAAGGCTAAGGACACGGTGGTGGATGAGGAGGCACAGGCGGACATTGTCGCAGGATCAACGGCGTGAGAATGTGGAGGTGGAAGCAGCGTCATCTGGCCAAGTTGCTGGTGTGGCTGGGCAGGAACCACATTCACTCAGTGGGCCATAAAGGATATGTATTGTCCTTGACTGTAGTTACTGCTCCACATGTCGGCGCTGCCATGCACTTTGGCAGACACCAACAGGCTGAAGGACTGGCCCACCTTCTGTTCTACATATTTAGGCAGGGCTGGTACTGCCTTTTTGGCAAAGAAATGACGGCTTGGGACTCTCCACCTCGACCACCACACCAGAACCACGGTTCTCCCAGGACACTTTATGGTGATGCTGCATATGTTGACACAGGGTCATGGTGCCAACATTGGCACCCTGGCCACGTTTCACCTTCTGCCCACAGATTCGGCAAATGGCCATGTTCACCTCCTCTGGCGGCTTAACAAAAAACTGCCACACCGCCGTGATTTTACCCCCAACACTCCACACTGACTGACTGCTATGGCCGCTGCCTCAGTCAACCCCTGCACCACTACTTTCCAGGCAGTTAGGCTCCTGCGAAGCGGGTGGTCTACCCCGGGCACGTTTGGCTCCCGACCTCTCACTGCTGCCACCCTGCTGACTCCCGGCCACACTACCGACTTTCTGGCTCCGCCACTGCCTCACGCGTAAGCTGCCACCCTCTTCTACCGATGATGATGAAGCCCCTTTATCACCCAGCTCCTAAGTGCGATCAGCTACATCATCATCATCGAGTACTGTCTGCACATCACTGATATCCTCCTCAACAATCTCTGAGCCAGGAGCCTGACCACTCGCAACACCAGCTCCCACGCCACTCTCCTCTTCACTACTTGCCCGCCTACCGGAGGAAGCAGCGGATGTCTCCCCCAGATCTTGGCTGGGCAGTAGCTGCATAGTGGAGCTGAGCCCACAGCATATAATACTTATCTGGCTGAGGAAACAGAAAAGAAATAGAGGCAGGTTGAGGACAGGTGAGGGCACAGGGCCTGCTCCCGGACCATGCCAACTAAGGGTTGTGTCTGACGAACCCACCAACTCTTGGCTGGGGGTGTCTGATGCCTTGATGTCATTCAAGCACCGATGGTGCTGGTCAAGACACGACCGCTAGTTGACACTGAGAGTTCAGGAATCTCGAATTGTCCCCTGCTGCCACTCCCCCTTACTCTGCTGCGACCCGTGCCTGCGCCAAAAACATTCAGGACTCTTCAACTTCCCTGTGCAGGGCCTGTCACTTCTCTGTCTGACATAATGTTAGATTAAATAAATAAATAAAAAGGAAATTAATACACCCCAAAAAAGGCTGTAAATGTATCACTTAACCGCACAACGGCAAATAAGTCCTTTTTTCCCCACCAATGCACGATAAAAAAGGCTTTAAAACATATAACTGCACCGCTGAACGGCTAATACGATATTTTCCCCCCCACTAATAGACCGAAAAAAAGGCTGTAATTTTGTCACTTCACCCCACAACGGCTAACAAAGCCTTTTTTTTTCACTAATACAGCACAAAAAAGGCTTTAGAACATATTACTGCACTGCTGAACAGCAAATAAGCCCTTTTGTCCCACTAATATACCCCAAAAAAGGCTGTAATTTTCTCACTTCACTGCACAACGGCAAATAAGCCCTTTTTTCCCCCACTAATACACTACAAAAAAGACTTTAAAAAAAATAACTGCATCGCTGAACCGCTAATAAGCCCTTTTTTTCCACTAATGCACCCAAAAAATGCTTTAGAACATATAACTGCACCGCACAACGGATAATAAGATGTACAAATATTTAATGGCTGTTTCCCACGGCACTGAGGTATCATCTATTGCAAACCTAAAAGCAGCAGTATAATGGCAATTTGGATCCCCGGTCAGTGCAGCAAGGTGTAATAGGATTGTTCCTATTACCCAGGCTGTAAACTCCCCTATTGGACCCTGTTCTGCTTCAATACTGTGGAATAATTCCTCCCGATCCTTTCCCTACACTTCTAATGATCTTTCCTTGAACTTCTATTCAGCCAAAAAAAAGTTTTAAAGTCTTTTCTACCACTTTCCCTAGCGCCTGCTAATGTCTCTCCCTGCACTAAATACACTGGAAAATGGCTGAATCCAAGATGGCCGAGACTGTTTATAGGAATGTGACATCACAGCGGCTGGCTGCTGATTGGCTGCATGCATGGCATTGTGGGTGATCCCTTGTTCCCAGAGTTCTTTGCTCCATGTCCTAACACGTGCAGCAGCCATTTTAGGAAAAAATGCAATTCATTACCACGAAGCGTGAGGAAATTCGGATTTGGTGCGAATCTAATTTTTCCGGAAATTTGGATTGAATTCCACTTCATCAACTTCCATTCGCTCAGATGTTAAATGCTTAGCCACTGCTAATTGAAATAAGGCTTAGAGCTTAGATCTTGATATTTTTCAACAAGTCTGACCCCTTAGTACTGCTGACAGTGTTATAGATTATGAAGGAGCATTGTAGGCATTCCTGGGGCAATGATCAGGGTGCATGACCAAGATCCAAGATATTCAAGATTTAAAGGGGTTGTCCGGTTTCAGAGCTGAACCCGGACATACTCCCATTTTCACCCAGACAGCCCCCCTAATATGAGCATTGGAGCACTTCATGCTCCGATGCTCCCCTTTGGCCTGTGCTGAATTGCACAGGGAAAAGGCTTTTTTAGGAGATCCGGTGACGTACCGGGCTCTCCATAGGGACTGCTGGCACTATTGGATGGGTTTTAGCTCTGCCCTAGCCTGTAAAACGGCTAGGGCAGCACTAAAGCCTGCCCATTAGAGCCAGTGACGTCACCGGCAACACTGCTAGGCAGAAGCCTCCGCCTTGTAGTGTTAAAAACATAAGCAAAAAAAGCAGAAATGCTCCAATTCCAATATTAGGGGGCTGCCTGGGGGAAAATGGGGATATGTCTGGGTTTATCCATGAACCTGGACAACCCCTTTAACCCCATTCCCCAGTACTGCCACTGCAAGTTTCATGGAGGCCGTCCCCTGGTGTTCAGCACCTCTACTCTGCTCTGAGTGTTCACTGCAGAGAGCCTGGAGCATTAAACACCAGGGGACTGCCTCCAGAACACATGGTGATTGTAGTGATGGGGGATTTATTGTTCATGCAACCTGCATGACCATCACCCCAGGTATGCCTACAGTGCTCCTCCTGCCACTTTACAAAGATGGTAAAAAGTCTTAACCCCCTCCATCTCATCACCACATTGTTACACTGCTGAGTGTAGGACTTTAATGCTTATAGTCGTAATAGTACTGCTGCCGACTCAGGAGCTGTGCCTGCCCAATCACTAGCGATTGGCTGCTGTATTATACAAGTGGCACCCTGCTCTTAAAGCATAACTATGAGCCTGGCAGTTAACTCCTTAGATGCCACTATGAATATTTGCCATGTCATCTAAATGGCTCCCTCTCTCACGTCATCACCTATGCAAGCCTAAAGGGAGTCTTTCATGCCGAATCACCCTATTAACCTAATAACAGACTTATGTCCACGGCATCCCCCCTATTAAAACTGCGCTTACCATATGTTGCTTGCTATCATCGTTCCTCCGAAAAACACTTTTATTCCGTATGCAAATTAGGCTGTGAAAGTGCCCAGTTTACCTTGCGCATGCACCGGCCCCGGCCTAACTTACGTTCTTGCCGTGATCACAGCATCACGGCAAGAACGTAAGTTAGGCCCGGGCCGGCGCATGCGCACAGTAAACTGTGATGCCCCGGCCAGACTGTGGTCATTCAATGCGCACGCGCCGATAACCCGGTCATCGGCGCATGCGCGGGATTACGGACAGTAGGAGGAAGGATAGAGAAGAGACCAAGGGCGGGCAGACGCGGCGGAAGGGCGGGCAGAAGCAGCGGAGGGGGAGTGGATTGGTATGAAAATGACCCAGGGGCCTGGGCACCGGCCGTTGTAAGGACGCCCCTGGGCACCTTCACAGCCTAATTTGCATACGGAATATAAGTGTTTTTCGGAGGAACAATGATAACAAGCAACATATGGTAAGCACAGTTTTAATAGGGGGGATGCTGTGGACATAAGTCTGTTATTAGGTTAATATGGTGAATCGGCGTGAAAGACTCCCTTTAAAATCAGTACCTCAGGTCCATTTCTGCATTATTTTTTTTAAAGAAGTGTATGGATGAGATTTATTTAAGTCTCATCCACTTTGCTGCTACTGTAAAGCGCTGTACATTTTCCACATCAGAACATCCACATCAAACAGACCCCATGTGTCCATAACCTAAGGTGGGTTTCCATCCACAATTGAAATTTATTTATTTAGTTGTGAAATGTTATAGCATATCACTGAGACATGCCGCATCATTCTGAACAGTGGAAGTCTGACCTATGAGACCCCACCAATCCAGAGACTGGAGGAAGAAATGTCTCTCTTTCATTTCTCTTCCACACAGTGCCTCCTAGTGAACATGGCTGTGTTGTAGTACCCTGTACATTGGGTGGTGATTACACCCATATATGTTGACACTTTTAGTTATCTACTCAGAAGCTGTCACTTTGGTAAAGACAGAACATGCTGACGAAATTACTGTTTTGATCTGTGTAATATTATGACTTAACGTTGTTTTGTCCTTTTTCCAAAATGGACACCACAAAAGTAGAAAAAATACCCCAAAATTATATTTACCATTACATTTATAAATAATGATAACATTTTGCTAATTTTGTTGAATAGATAATATCTGTCCAAAGAAAAATCCATCATGACATCTACAAACATATAACCTACAATTCAAAAGAAAAGACAGTCACAGACAGTAAAATTAGCTTTTGGTTAAACCTGAAAGGGACAGTTTACTCATTTGAAAGAATGTCATTTGTTTGTGTTCTAATGTATTTCTATGCATTTTGTTTTAACAGAAAAGATTACTATTGTCCATCAACCCAATGGTAAGTTCACAGAGAAGAATTAGAGAGAAACTAAATCCTGAGACTGTGCTTTTTCTTACTGTAAGTCTAGGATCTGTTTCAGTTCCTATAAGGGTATATCTACACATTAAGATTTTTGACTGAAAATCTGATTCATTCATCTGAATGGGGTTGTTTTAGCAGCAAGTTCAGTTGCAGAAATGCCTGCTATAGACCTGCCAAGTGTAAATATACCCTTACATGTCTTCCTTGTGTGTCTCTCCAGTGTCTATCGTGCTGATGGTCCATTCTGGTGATGTACCAATTTATGAAAAGAGTGCAGCATGTATCATATACACACTGTGCAAGTATAGTATATGGGCCCCTTGCTCTCCGAATGCACACAATAGAGCAATACCTTTATGTCTCTGCATTATGAGCAATAACATTTATTAGCTCAGTCCCTTACATGTAATCTAATAGACAATACCTTGAGCTTGAGAAGATCACCAAAATTTGCTTAAAAACTGTTTTCTAGAAGGGTTGTCTTTTTAAAGAAGTTAAAAGAGTGGTAGTGATCACCTTACCAACTGGGACCCTGTGGAATTGCACAGGTTACACATATATTAAGTCCACCCCTGTGAGAACAGTGGTTGGTTAGTTAACTTAACCCTTTCATGACCAAGGGTCATTGATGCCCCAGTGTCCAGGTCAAATTTTAAAAACTGACATGCGTCACTTTATGTGGTAATAACTTTGGAACACTTTTATTTATCCAAGCCATTGTGAGATTGTTTTCTCGTGACACATTGTACTTCATGATAGTCATAAATTTGAGTCAATATATTTCACCTTTATTTATGAAAAAATCCCAAATTTACCAAAAAGTTTGAAAAATTAGCTATTTTCAAAATTTCAATTTCTCTGCTTTTAAAACAGAAAGTGATTCCTCATAAAACATTTATTATTTAACATTGCCCATATGTCTACTTTATGTTGGCATCATTTTGGAAATGTCATTTTATTTTTTTAGGACGTTAGAAGGCTTAGAAGTTTAGAAGCAAATCTTAAAATTTTTAAGAAAATTTCTAAAACCCACTTTTTAAGGACCAGTTCAAGTCTGAAGTCATTTTGTGGGGCTTACATAATTGATACCCCGATAAACGACCCCATTGTAGAAACTACACCCCTCAAGTTACTCAAAACTGATTTTACAAACTTTGTTAACCCTTTAAGTTTTCCACAAGAATTAAAGGAAAATGGAGAATACATTTCAAAATTTCACTTTTTTGGCAGATTTTCCATTTTTATACATTTTTTTTCTTTAACACATCAAGGGTTAACAGCCAAACAAAACTCAATATTTATTACCCTGATTCTGCGGTTTACAGAAACACCCCACATGTGGTCATAAACTGATGTAAGGGCGCACGGCAGGACGCAGAAGGAAAGGAACGCCATATGGTTTTTGGAAGGCAGATTTTGCTGGACTGGTTTTTAGATGCCATGTCCCATTTAAAGCTCCCCTGATGCACCCATCCAGTAGAAACTCCCAAAAAGTGACCCTATTTTGGAAACTGGGGGATAAGGTGCCAGATTTATTGTTACTATTTTTGGGGGCATATGCCTTTTTGATCGCTTGGTGTTGTACTTTTTGTGATGTAAGGTGAAAAAAAATTGCTTTTTGGCACTGTTTTTATTTTAATTTTTTACGGTGTTCACCTGAGGGGTTAGGTCATGTGATATTTTTATCGAGCATGTTGTTACGGACGCGCCAATACCTAATATGTACACTTTTTATTTTTTTTTATTTCACTTTAACACAATAATGCCATATTTGAAATTAAAAAAATTATGTTTTAGTGTCTCCGTGTTCTGAGAGCTATAGTCTTTTTATTTTTTGAGCGACTTTCTTATGTATGGTCTAATTTTTTGCGGGATGAGGTGACAGTTTTATTGGTACCATTTTGTGGGACATATGCCTTTTTGATCGCTCTGTGTTGCACTTTTTGTGGTGTAAGGTGACAAAAATGGCTTTTTTGACAGTTTTTATTTTTTATGGTGTTTATCGTACGCGGTCGATCATGTGATATATTTATAAAGACTGTTGTTACGGACGCGGTGATACCTAATATGTCTATTTTTTTTTTTTTTTTTTCATTTTTTATAGGAAAAGGCAATTTATTTTTTTAAATTACATTTTTATTAATTTTTTATTTTTACTTTTATTATTTTCACATTTTTTTTATCAAGTCCCACTTGGATCTTGAAGATCCAGTGGGGCTGATGCCTGTACTATACATTGCAATGCTTTTGCATTGCAAAGTACAATACTATCAAATGTCCTGTAGATGGCAACACCGGGCGCTTTTGCAAAGCGTCCGGTTGCCATGGCAACCATCGGGACGCTGCAATCACAGCGCGGCAGCCCCGATAGTTGAGAGAGGGAGCCCCCTCCCTCTATTAACCCCATGGATGCCGCTACCGCGGCATCTAAGGGGTTACAGCAGAGTGTCAGCATACAGCTGACACTCGCTGCTGATGTCGGCGGCTCAGGAATGGAGCCGCCGACATCAAATAAAGCAGGGGGACCGCATCGGGGCAGGAGGCACAGATAGGGGGCAGCGCTTTAAAGGGGGGGCATGGCCAGCAGGAGGGGGCATATTTGGGGGTCTGATGCATGCATGGAGGGGAGGCGGACCGCATCAGGGGTACAAAAAATGGATGGGGGGGCGGGGATCGCATCGGAGGCCAGGCTCACAGGAGGGGTGGGGAGGTTGGAGGCGCACAGGAAGGGGGCAAAGATCGACAGTACAGATGGGGGGCTTTATTACACATTACCTAATTTCAGGCTCTGATCTGCAGAGCGCAGATCAGAGCCTGAAACCGGCATTTTAACACTGCCGCGATCCGATTGGTTAGTCTGCACAGACTAACCAATCGGATCGATTGCCCGCAAGGGGCCACTCTGATTGGTCCCTTGCCGGCATTACTAGACTGTATGCTGTCCCTGACAGCAGCAGGGCAGGGGATAAAGCTTTAATCCAAGCGCTTTGCAGCGCTTGGATTAAAGAACTGCCATGACGTCTATACACGTGGTAGCTGCACGGGGCATGTGCAGCTATCACGTATATATACAGATTGCGGTCGGGAAGGGGTAAAGTGGCCCTAGAAAAAAGTGTAAAAATGGCCACATGTTTTAGGTGGGTCGAAATGGCAGTAGGTGGGCCCAACACAATTAGCCTGGGGTCAAAAAATATGTCTGTAGCCCCTCTAGTGCCCCCAAACACTTTAATAATAACCTCTCTTTGTGAAGTACATTGTAAAAGTGCCTTCTTAATCCTTTGTACATAATAATAGTGCCCACTCTTGAGCTCTCACACAGTAATATAGCCTCTTTAGTGCACCCAATACAGTAATAGTATCTCTTTTGAGCCCCTAAGCAGTATCAATGCCCCCTTCGAGCTTTTCATAAAGTAATAGTGCCCCCACTAAGCCCCCACACACATATACATTATAAGTTCTACTGTAGGGTCCCCAATGTATTGGTGCCTCTCAAAATATTGTTGACTCTTAGTCATATGGACAGAGAACAACCTTTGCCTGCTCCCAACAAGAGTACTAGGGACTATGCTCTGCTAACCATACCACTGAACTGTCCTAAGAACTCAGATGCGTCCTGATACGGCAGGTCCCCATATCAACATCTATGAATCCTATGTGGTCTCATAGTGTCATAAACTTAGTCAACCTGCTGGGATTTTTCCCAGTAGAGCCAATGGCCAATCCAGTGAGAAATCATTAAATCATCCACAGAGCTTGACCATGGTTGCAGCTCTTTATTGCAAGGATCAGTCAGGATCCTGGCAACCAAGCAGTAAATGTTTCAATATTTAATTTGAGTGATATATGATCACTTACTTTAGTGAGGAAAACCCATTTCATCTGAATGTATTGCACATTGCAGAAAAAAATAGTGACTTTGTAAATATGTTGTAAAAGTAACTGGCCCCGTAGTTGCTCATTCGGGCAATTAACCGAATGTAATTGATAATTGAGTTCAGTTAGACCAGCCAAACCGAAACCTATATCATACATGGGGCAACACGGAAAATAGATCTTATAGTTGGTTTATTTCTTTTCAGTAGAAAGAAACAAAATGAATGAGATGCTTGAGGAACATTTACCATTATAACAGTAGCTCTAAATTATACCCTGCGAACAGTGGAAACAATGCAACCAACTAGTTGTTTATATTTCAAGAACCTGAGTTTTCTGAATGTTGCTGTCCCTACTTTAATATTGCCATACTAGTTAAGTTTGAGTTGGAACTTTCCACTATTGTTGTTGTTACTGAATCATATTAGCATCTTTCTCATTTTATGCTATTATTCCTTTCTTAAAAATTTGGATCTTTTTCTGTATTAGGTTCATTGCTAGTATGACTATACAAAAACAGAAAACATATCCCTATTGCGAACTATATTGAGGCTGCTCAGTGGTTTTGTTTCATGGATGGCTTTATCCTCTCCAAGTATTCTAATCAATGGGACACATATTGTCTAAGGCTGCTTTCACACACTCAGTGTTTGGTCCGTAATTTTCATCAGTGATTGTGAGAAGAGATGAGCAAATCGAAGCTGACGAAGTGGAATTCGATCCGAATTTCAGGAATTATTTGTGGTAACGAATCGCATTTTTTCCTAAAATGGCTGCTGCACATGTTAGGACATGGAGCAAGGAACTCTGGGAACGTGGGATCACCCACAATGGCATGCATGCAGCCAATCAGCAGCCAGCCAGCCCTGTGATGTCACAGCCCTATAAATAGCCTCAGACATCTTGGATTCAGCCATTTTCCAGTGTACTTAGTGCAGGGAGAGACGTCAGCAGGCTCTAGGAACAGTGCTAGGAAAGACTTGAAAACGTATCTTTTGCTCAATAGAAGTTCAGGGAAAGAGCATTAAAAGTGTAGGGAAAGTATAGGGAGGAATTATTCCACAGTATTAAAGCAGAACATGGTTAAATAGGGGTGTTTACAGCCTGGGTAAGAGGAACAATCCTATTAGACCTTGCTGCACTGACTGTGGATCCAAATTGCCATTATACTGCTGCTCATTTTAGGTTTGCAATACCTCTGTAATTCCAGCAAACCATTCTTGTTATTGGGGTCTTATTAGCCCTTGTGCTGTGCAGTTATATATATGTTCTAAAGCCTTTTTTTTTGGGCGTGTATTAGTGGGGTGAAAAAAGGGGCTTATTAGCCGTTGTGTGGTGAAGTGAAAAATGTACATCCCTTTTTGGCGTGAATTAGTGGCAAAAAATATTATTTGCCGTTTACGGCCGCAGTTATATGTTCTAAAGCCATTTTTTGGCTTGTATTAGTGGGGGAAAAGAAAAAGGGCTTATTAGCCGTTGTGTGGTGAAGTGAGAAAATTAAAGCCCTTTTTGGTGTGTATTAATTTCCTTTTTATTTACTTATTTGATCTAATAGTATGTCAGACAGACAAGTGACAGGCCCTTTACAGGGGAGGGGCACAGGCCTAAATGTTTCTGGCGCAGGCACAGGTCACAACAGAGTAAGAGGGTGTGGAAGCAGGGGTCATTTTGAGAGACCTGAGCTCCCAGTGTCAGCTAGCAGTCATGTCTTGACCAGCAACCCAGCGGTTCTTGAATGGTTGACTCGATTTTCGACTTCATCGCAAGTGAAGTTGAAGATCGATGGGTTTGTCAGACACAACCCTAGTTGTGCCCTCACCTGTCCTTAACCTGCCTGTGTCCTTTTCTGTTCCCTCAGCCAGAGAAGTACTATATGCTGTGGGCTCAGCTCCACTATACAGCAAGGACGAGATACTAGAGGACAGTCAGCAGCTACTGCCCAGCCAAGATCCGGAGGAGACATCTTTCTCTTCCTCCGGTAGGCGGGCAAGTAGTGATGAGGAAAGTGGCGTGGGAGCTGGTGTTCGAGCAGTCAGGCTCCTGGCTTAGAGACCATTAAGGAGGACATCAGTGACGTGCAGACAGTACTCGATGATGATGTAGCCGATCGCAATTGGGAGCCGGGTGACGAAGGGGCTTTATCATCATCGGGAGAAGAGGGTGGCAGCAGTGGGAGGTCGGGAACCAAACGCGCCCAGGATAGACCACCCACTTTGCAGGAGCCTACCTGCCCGGAAAGTAGTGTTGCAGGGGTTCACAGAGGCAGTGGTGGTAGCAGTCAGTCAGTGCGGAGTGTTGGGGGTAAAATCACCTACTCTGTGGTGTGGCAGTTTGTTGTTAAGCCACCGGGGGAGGTGAACATGGCCATTTGTCAAATCTGTCAGCAGAAGGTGAAGCGTGTCCAGGGTGCCAATGTTGGCACCACGGCCCTGCGTCAACATATGCAGCATCACCATAAAGTGTCCTGAGAGGTCCATGGCTTCAATATGGTGGTCCAGCCTGCCGCAGCAACCCAGTGGCATACACCCAATTTCAGGCAGTGAAGGCTCCACCACCTCAGCCTAAGGAAGCTGTCTGTCCTTCCCATCTTCTGCTGGTTCTATTTTCTCACTTAGTTCTGAATTAGGTGAGTCAGTTTCTTTATCTTTTCTAGTAGAGATAAAGGGTAAATCCAGACACCTTTTTCCTAACACTGGACTAGGCCTCTCTTTGTCTTTCTGAGCAGGAATGGAAAGATAATGACTTAATTCCTCACTAAGTGCTGGAGATTTCCTTCCATTCTCCTGGGAGTATGTAGGAAAGTAGGAGTCTGCTTCTTCCCTTAGTACAGATAAACCTATGACTACTCTGATTCATATCCTCTTTGTGTACTCTGAGTCTAACTTCTATGATCTTAACTTCTTTCTGCCGTTCCAGACTATTCATCTGTTGGCGCTGTGCCTCCATTTCAGTTTCCATTTGATGGTGCTGTGCCTCTTTTTCAGCTTCCATCTGATTGCGTTGTGCATCCTTTTCAGCCATCAGTTGGCGCTGCACCTCGATGGCAGCTTCCATCTCAATTTCTGCTCTCTTGACAGCAAGTTGTACAGCTAATTCCTTTATTAGGCTGAAGTATTTGAGGACTCTGATATGTGGGTGGAACTTCTGCTAGCGAAGGAAGTAACACTTGAGATTGTGGTAGCACCTAAGGACCTAGCATAGTCTCTCATAAAAAGCTTGTTTATCCTACTTCTTCCTTTAACTTCATCATAATTAGCTGCAGATGAAAGTTCTCTCATGAGCTTTACTAAATCTTTAGTGACTGCAGTACATGTGTCCATCTTCCTTACAATATCCTGGGAAGGTGTCGTAAATGACCGCAGGTTGACATATGCTGCCATCAGGGGCGTAACTAGAAGTGCCTGGGCCCCACAGCTAATTTTTGTATGGGCCCCCCCAGCCCCCCGCCCAATTTTTGATATACTATTTTTACCCCCAACTGTCCTTTTTATTTTTGATAAAAAATCTTTTTTATTTATATGCAAATTACCTTCCTAACGTGCCCAAAGGGCTGTCCCTACGGCCGTTTGTGCCCATCTGCGTCCATTATCGCCAAGCCCAGCGCAGTCCCGCTATTAATTATTCACTGCTGTCCTCGTCTTTTTTTTTTTCTAAGTGTGTAATACAAACTGTCCTTTGTCTTACTTTAAAGTCTCTTATTTCTAAACACGAAAATGTCTCTTTATGCCAAAACCTATATGCAATGATAAGTAATAAAAGAATAAGAAGACCTTATTCTGAAGAGCAGGAACAAATGTCAGTCTTATAGGAGACGTGTCTTTTCTTGCTGTGTTGCGATGCTTGCGCTGACTTGCGATGCTCTGCGATGACTTGCGATGACTTGCGATGCTCTGCGATGACTTGCGATCCTCTGTGCAGACTTGCGATGCTCTGTGCAGACTTGCGATGCTCTGTGCAGACATGCAATGTGCTGGCTTGGATATGCTGCTGCAGGCTTTAGGCCTAGTCGCGGGAATCTAGCTGGCTGCAGTACGTGGTCTCTCCATGGATAGCGGTGAAGTCACTCCAGCTCTGGACTTTGGCCTCCCACCATGCCTCTCTTTCTCTCTCTAGAGATCTCAGGAGGGTTGGCACTCTCTCTGACTATTTTGCCTTTGCCGTTCTGCCACTTTAGGAATAGGCTGCAGATTTACTTATGCAACTCCACACTATGTCAGCTTGCCACTCTGTGGTTTCCTGATGCTGCTGCCACCTCCACACACTGTCCATGTGCCACTCTGTGGTCTCCTAATGCTGCTGCCACCTCCACACTATGTCACCTTGCCACTCTGTGGTCTACTGATGACACTACTACCTCCACACTATGTCACCTTGCCACTCTGTGGTCTCCTGATGCTGCTGCCACCTCCACACACTGTCCATGTGCCACTCTGTGGTCTCCTAATGCTGCTGCCACCTCCACACTATACAAAAGTATGTAGATAAAATGTCCCAGGGTGCAAAAATCCAATCCAGATGATGATAATAAAGAGATACTGTTTATTGCAGGAGTATTCCTGCATTAAACAGTATCTCTGTACTATCATCATCTGGATTGGATTTTTGCGCCCTGGGACATTTTATCTACATACTTTTGTATCTAATCACTTCTTGGAGACCTCAGCTATCTCCGACAAGAAGTCATCCCTACACGGCTGCAGATCCATCATCAAATCGTGACTCCGGTACTTTCACTAGAGTTGTGCCTACAGGTAGCACAACCACCAAAGGTGAGCCTTGTATTGGAACCATTTATTTTACCTGTCTACAAATGGTATTACCCTATGGTGCGCCCTGTTTTTTCTTTAACAGCATAAAGTAAATCCTGTGGATCTAAAAACCTCCACACTATGTCACCTTGCCACTCTGTGGTCTCCTGATGCTGCTGCCACCTCTACACTCTGTCATTGGGACACTCTGTGCTCTCCTAATGCTGCTGCTACCTCAACACTATGTCACCTTGCCACTCTGTGGCCTCCTCATGTTGCTGTGCTGCCACCTCCACACTATGTCACCTTGCCACTCTGTGGTCTCCTGATGCTGCTGCCATATCCACACTCTGTCATTGTGACACTCTGTGGTCTCCTGATGCTGCTGCTACCTCCACACTATGTCACCTTGCCACTCTGTGGCCTCCTCATGCTGCTGCTGCTACCTCCACACTATGTCACCTTGCCACTCTGTGGTCTCCTGATGCTGCTGTCACCTCCACACTCTGTCATTGTGCCACTCTGTGTTTTTTTAATGCTGCTGTCACCTGCACACTAGGTCACCTTGCCAAGCTGTGGTCTAATGATGCTGCTGCTACCTCCGCACTCTGTCATTGTGCCACTTTGTGGCCTCCTCATGCTGCTGCTGCCTCCTCCATACTTTGTCACCTTGCCACTCTGTGGTCTCCTTATGCTGCTGCCACCTCCACATTATGTGATTGGGCCATTCTATGGACTTCTCATGCTGTTCACACCCTCCCCACTCTGTGACTGGGCCACCATTTTGCCTTTTTAGCCTGGTTGACATCTTCACTTATTTGACCCTTCTTCTGATTTGTCAGAAGGAAGGAAAAATGAGACACACAACGGATCTGGTCTTTTTAGCAGCTGTAAGGCCTGCATGGTCCCATCAGAATTGGCTTATGATTTGGTAGCCAAAAGCAGGAGTGGGTACAAAACACAGAAGAAATGCTAATATTCCATTTCCGTGTCAATTCTGTTTTGGATCCACTTCATTTTTTTTGGGCATTAGCAATACTGATGGATTACTGACCAAATGCTGACCGAGTGAAGGCGGATGCTCAACAGACAGGATCCATTTTTTGGGGGTTTATTGTTCTGACGGATCAGAGGAAGGACAAAATAATCAGTGACGTCAACACAAACTTACTGCTAATACCCTCTCCACTCTGTCAGGAGGGGGGCTCTACTTGTATAAGCATTTAATAGCACAGGTTCTGTAGACATCTATGTGGAATCAGCTGCCAATGGTGTAAAATGAGTGTGCTTCTTCTTGATGCTAACATTGACCTGTAAGGCTGAGTTCACACTTGAGTTATTTGGTCAGTTTTGGCCCCGTAAAAGAAGTGAAGTGTGCAGTGATTCTAAAAGCGACGCCTGTGATCTGCGTGTCATACTATCTGACAGTATTATTTTACTACCACAGCAGACTCCCTAGGCATGTTACTGCAAGGCACAGTGTTCTACGCCACTATACAGGCTCTCTGCAGCCAGGAAATAGCTGCTTTTTAATGCGATTCACCACAAATTAATTTGGAATGAATCAAATTGTTTTGGAAAATTTGGCGAACCGACCGAATCAAATTTCTGAGAAATGCGCTAATCTCTAATTGTGAGCTGAAACCAGGTTTGGCTCTAAGCACAGAACTAGTGCAGATCTTTCTATTATACCTGATATCTGAGTAGGCTTTACTACTGGTTTTGGCTCACAATTACTTATTAAATACTGTGTAATAGGCGCCAAATATTTATATTTATGACCTTATTTTACAGTTTTAGCACACACTGTCGCATCTTGCTTCATGCCTCCCTTCTTTTAAACCATGCCCTTCTCCCTGCAAGGCATATCTGCCAGTCTTATGGAATAAATTGCATTGGAATGCTGGCACATTTGGATTAGTACGTTTGCCATAGGGTTTTAGGGGAGAACTTGGTCCAACATACAACATTCAATGAAATATGCTACATTAGGAATTATGTTAATTTCATATGAAAATACAATAGTTTTAAAGAAGGAAAATGAGTACCTGATTGTACCTATGAATGATTACCCTATTGTCTAAAATTCCCTTCATGTTACATAGAAAGCAAACAAACTGCACATGAACTCTACAGTTGCGTGCACGAAGCCAAAAGCTGGCCATATGTCAGAGACATCACTCTACACTCTGCAACTTTTCCTTTTTTTTTCATAGTCACATTCCAAGAGCTATAGTACTTGTATTTTTCCATTGACTTAGCTGTACTTGATCTCGCTCATTGTAGTGGAAGGTCAGTTGTACAGGTGAAACTCGAAAAATTAGAATATCGTGCAAAAGTCCATTTATTTCAGTAATGCAAATTCAAAGGAATTGCATTAATGCAGCTTAAAATTCAAATTTTTTGAGGTGGAGGTCAAATTCCTATTAATATTTAATCTTGCCACGGGAGACTTATATAAAAGCCGAATCATACCTATAAAACGATCTCAAAAACCCATCCTTCCCACAGTCTTCCAGAGGAATTCCCACTCCACCCTGTAGAAGGCTTTAGACATATCCAGCGACAAGATGGAGCGGGAACCCTCACCTACACACCTGCATGTTGGCAAACAATCTATGAAGATTGTAGTGGGTGCCCTTATTTGGAATAAACCCATTCTGATCAGGATGGATAACCGTTGTTATAACTCCAGCAAGCCTTGTGGCAAGGACTTTTGACAATAATTTAATGTCAGTGTTCAATAACGATATGGGTCTATAGGACCCCATATCTAACGGGTCTTTACCTTTTTTGGGGGATTAATACAATTACTGCTTCTGTCATAGATTCAGGAAGTTTATCATCTCCAAAATAATCCAGAAAAACTCCAATAAATATGGCAGAGTAACTTCCAGATACTTCCTATAGAACGTGTAAAGAAGGCCATCTAGGCCAGGTGAGGAATTCCCCACACAGGCCTGGAGAGCATCCTCTAACTCCTGAAGGGCTATATCTCTCTCAAGGGCCTTCCGCTGTTCCTCTGAAATCCTCGGAAGAGTGATCAAGTCTAAATAGACCTCCATATTCTCTTTAAGGATGTTCTTGTCTGATTGATACAATTTATGAAAAATACTCCAGAAAGTTCAATTTAATTTGATCCGGATTTTCAGTAAATAGTCCTCGTGGTGTCTGAATCTTTAATATATATTTTTTGGGGTCTTGATTTGATATAATAGTTGCTAACAATTTACCTGGGTGCCCTTATTCTGAGTAGTATTTTTGTCCCCTAAAAAAAAAAGAGTCTGCTGGTCCTTATCTAGTAAAAAATCTGAATAAGCCTGAGTTGCTTTTTGCATAGCCTTTCTATTTTCCTCAGAACCATTTCCTCCAAATTTATTGGTGTAAAAAAAAACTGCATCTTTAGCGATTTCTCTGTCAAACTGTAATCCTTCCTTATACGATAAATGTTACTAAAGAATAGCCCCCTCATGAAGTCCTTAAAAGCATCCCAAATTAACCAAGTCTTGGCCGAGTTATTGTTAACCTCCCAAAAGTAGATAAAGTTGATCATAGTTGTCTAATAATAAGGATTGTCATGTTGAATTTTAACATGCCTAACCCGTTGTTCCCAAGGGAGTAAACCTGCTGCCAGAGCTGTCTGGCAGATGGAAAAAGATGCCTAGTATTATGACAGAGCATTGAAAAATGTTATTGCATTCAATTTCTAATTGTCCGTTTGCAGATTTGGCTCTCCTTGGTACACACTTCTGTGAATGTTTCTAGCTCTTCCCATTCAGAACACATGCACACTCAGCCAAACTGAGCACTCATGTCTATAGTGAGGTCAAGAACACTAGATGTTGGCTGAAGGAGCTTGGTTTACAGCTATTGAATGTGTATGGCCACCTTAACAGTTATTTGAAGTCAGCTTGTTGCTGCTTATTTCTTAGATTTGCTACACACCCCATAGCATGTCTTCAGCCAAGCATTACCTATGCAGCAGTTAAAACATCAACTGTATTGGTCACAGTGAACACTATTACTCAGAAAGCATAAATGATAAATGCACTCATTTCAGTTATGACCTTTGTACATATATATTAAAAAAACATTGTGCTATGGATTTTCTGACAAAACACAGGAATAAGCTAAAAAGGTTATTATATTAATATATTGTAAGGGATCGCTCTCAGGGGGTCACAGACTTCTTCGCAGACAACCGGATTTAATAAACACCTGCCCGTCTGGGCTCTAACTAATACACAGTAGTTCTCCCTGACTCACCTCTAGGCACAGGTTACACCCAGGGTCTCAGGCTCCAAGCCTTAACAGATCTGGTCATCAAACAGAAGTCCATACGGGGAAGAGGTCCGGCTACATGTAGCCTCGTGGTCCTTCAGCCCTTCTTGCCGAGACCACTCAGAGCCTTTGGGGGGAAGGTGGTCTAGAAGTCCTCCCGACTCTGACCGTGCGACCCTCTCTCCTTAGACGTTGCTGCCCCCCCCAAACTTCAGGCTTCTGTTTCCAAGTTTTCTCTCCCAGACTGACACATAGAGGGTTGGTTTTATTCCTCCTTGATTACAGCAGGCCTCACCTGCGATAACCTCAGGTAAAAGACAATACCCGGACTAGAAGGGTGTGGACTGGAAGATCCCACTTCCAAACCTATCCTTCAATCCAAATGAAATCCAGCCCGGAACAAAATGTAAACAAAACTATCTCAGCAAACTACGCTTTGCTGAAACCCCTGCAGCTTTCTGGATTTTATTTATCTCACCCAGCTGAGGTATCTGGGTTGGATATACACACCTTCCAGCACCCATACCGTACACATCACCACAATACATATATCATACTATTATATATATACCGTATATATATATACAGGTAAAACTCAAAAAATTAGAATATCGTGCAAAAGTCCATTTATTTCAGTAATGCAAATTAAAAGGAATTGCATTAATGCAGCTTAAAATTAGAATTTTGTGAAAAGGTTCAATATTCTAGGCTCAAAGTGTCACACTCCAGTCAGCTAATTAATCCATACCCCCTGAGCAAAGGGTACCTCAAAATTGTGACTTTGGGTTTTCATAAGCTGTAAGCCATAATCATCCAAATTATAACAAATAAAGGCTTAAAATATATCTCGCTTTGCATGTAATGAGTCTATCTAATATATTAGTTTCACCTTTTAAGTTGCATTACTGAAATAAATGAACTTTGCACGATATTCTAATTTTTTGAGTTTCACCTGTATATATATATATATACGGTATATATATAATAGTATGATATATGTAAAGACATTAGCAAAAGATTTGAGTGTTTTCCATGGTATCCCCGGGGAGAATCCAAAGCCTTTAGGTCAGATAGGTCACCATATAGCATGCTATGCAATAACACATATACTAATGAACTTGGGTCATTCAGTAGAACATCACTAAATCACACGAGGCAGAATATCAATTGAACCTCATCTTACTGAGGTGGCATATTTGTCTATTGCACACGTGGACAGCACACGGACCTACAGTATAGAGGTTAATGGTGCTATTCCTATCTTTTCGGTCAGATTCTCACAGAACATGGACCTGGAGATCACTAAAGATCATAGTCTTCTGTAGTCACCAGGTCCATCATAGGCGCATATGGACCTTATCATAGTCACATATGGTCCTTTCTGTTAAAAATCTTCTGTGTGTTGCATCAACAGCATGGATATTTTTAATACAGCTGTGTGAATAATAGCAATTATTTTCTAAGAGTACCTTTATTTGAAAACTATCTGATGACCCGGCATTGCTCGGGTATTTATTTATTGCAATTTTATATTAAATAATAGTGACTTTCACAATGGCCGCCCCTTTAATGGTGATCGCCCCTTTAACAGTGACTTTCACAGTGGCCGTCCCTTTAACAGTGACTTCGGTGACCACCCCTTTAACAGTGACTTTCACAATGGCCGCCCCTTTAATGGTGACCGCCCCTTTAACAGTGACTTTCACAGTGGCCGCCCCTTTAACGATGACCGCCTAACAGTGACTTTAACAGTGACCGTCCCTTTAACAATGACTTTCACAGTGGCTACCCCTTTAACAGTGACCTCCACAGTGCCCGCTCCTTTAACAATGACCTCCACAGTGCCCGCCCCTTTAACAGTGAACTCCACGGTGCTCGCCCCTTTACCAGTGAACTCCACGGTGCCCGCCCATTTAACAGTGACCTCCGCAGTGCCTGCCCCTTTAACATTGACCTCCACAGTGCCTGCCCCTTTAACAGTGAACTCCACAGCGCCCGTCCGTTTAATAGTGGCCCCTGCCCCCCAAGCATGTAGCAGTGTAGTTGTGCCGTCATACGTCATATGACTGAATAGTTCAGGTCCTGCGAACTGCTAAAACCTGTGATCAGTTGTTATGGCAACCTGGAGTAGGACCTCCAAGCTTCTATTGGCTGATAAGGGACATGTGACCTTGTGTATGGCAGTTAGGATTTAAGTGAAAGGCTGGCAGGCTTGTCTTGGATAATGCAGGTTATTTTGGGGGAATATCTCGGGAACGGTACGTCCTAGAGAGCTGATACCCCTACAAGATTTCTTTCCGGGTAGCAAGGGATGTGTATACCAAGTTTCATTGAAATAGATAGTTACGTTTTTGAGTTTTTGCGGAACATACTGTAAGGGATCGTCTCTTTTCAGGGGGTCACACTCACAGATATCTTTGCAGACACGATTATAATGTCCAAACTCTTGCTTTATTTCAGACACTTTAGCAAAGCACAGGATAAGAAGTCGCAACTTATCACGTCTGACATCCACACAAAATAACAAACCCTTGCCCGGCTAGGCTCTAACTAAACACATAAGCATATCCTTGACTCACCTAGAGAGCCCTGTTCACACATGGAACACAAATGCGGCTTTCCTCAGCCATTCAGTCCAGCAACCTCCAGGCTGTGACACTTCAATACCTTTTGGGGGATTGTGGAGCAGTAGTCCTCCTGACTCTGACCTCGTAATCCTTGTTTCACAAGCGTCACCGCGTCACCCAAAGCCCACCCGGCTGAGACCACTCACACAGAGCCTCACCAGGACTCTGCTTCACAAGACACTCCAGAGTGAGACACACCCAAGATCCAGTAGCAGGATTAAATAGGATCCCTGAACATGAGCATGCCCTAAGTCCCGGACTGGAGCATGGGGAACAGGCACCCACCCAACACATTACCTGTTCCTAGTAAAAGCCCACCCTAAAATAGCTGAACCAGCTACACTATCTATATGGTGTCCCCCAACTACTTTAGTGGACACCTGGACTAGGGCTTTTACTCCACCAAGGCAGGGCCCCTTGGTGACACGCTCCTGGGGCAAACAACACCTCAATGTTCACATTTCCACAATACATACATACACACATACATACAAACACACACACGTCATTTTTTATATACACTGCCTGTCCAAAAATAAAGTCGCCACCTGGATTTAACTAAGCAAATAGTTATGAGCCTCCTATTGGATAATTACTGCATGGGCGATTATATTTCAGCTGGCAACAAGTTATTTAACTCCAACTGGTGCAATGAGTTGCTTCTCATTTCTTAAACAACCATGTCGAAAGACACATCTCGTGGCCGTGGAAAAGATGTTAGTCTGTTTGAGAAGGGTCAAATCATTGGCATGCATCAAGCAGAGAAAACATCTAAGGAGATTGCATAAACTACTAAAATTGGGTTAAGAACTGTCCAACGCATTATTAAAAAACTGGAAGGATAGTGGGGACAAATCGTATTCTGAAAAATCCTAAATGATCGTGATCGGTGATCACTTAAACGTTTGGTGAAATCAAATCGAAGAAAAACAACAGTAGTACTACAGGGCTATGTTTAACAGTGAAAGTAAGAGCAAGTCCACAGGCAAAGGGAACTCAAGGAATTGGGACTAAACAGTTGTGTAGCCATAAGAAAACCACTAAACAGTGAGGAAAACCAGAAAAAAGGCTTCAAATTGCTAGGGAGCATAAAGCTTGGACTCTGGAGCAATGGAAGAAGGTCATGTGGTCTGATAAGTCCAGATTTACCCTGTTCCAGAGTGATGGGCGCATCAGGGTAAGAAGAGAGGCAGATTAAGTGATGCACCCATCATGCCTAGTGACTACTGTACAAGCCTGTGGGGGCAGTGCTATGATCTGGGGTCGCTGCAGTTGGTCAGGTCTAGGTTCAGCAACAGTACGTGCTCCAAAAATGATTTCAGCTGACTACCTGAACATACTGAATGACCAGGTTATTCCATCAATGGATTTGTTCTTCCCTGGTGCCACGGGCATATTCCAAGATGACAATGCCAGGATTCACTTAGCTCAAATTGTGAATGAGTCGTTCAGGGAGCATGAGACATCATTTTCACACATGGATTGGCCACCACAGAGTCCAGACCTTAACCCCATTGAGAATCTTTGGATGCACTGGAGAAGGCTTTGTGCATCAGTCAGACTCTACCATCATCAATACAAGATCTTGGTGAAAAATGAATGCAACACTGGATGGAAAAAATTTGTGACATTGCAGAAGCTTATCGAAACAATGCCACAGAGAATGCGTACCGTAATCAAAGCTAAAGGTGGTCCAACGAAATATTAGAGTGTGTGACCTTTTTTTTTTGGTGGCAACTTTTTTTTTGGACAGATTATAAAATGCTAACGTACAGAAAACTCTCAACCTCCGCAGTCATCTAGTCATTTGCAGATCTGATTAATGCAAAGGGTTACCTAGGGGAGACTTTTTAAGATACAGTGTAAATTGACTAGGACAGTAATTTACTGAGCCAAGAAAATAAGTTTTCTTTACTGGAAATCCAGTACAAGTACCTTACCTACTGTAACAGCGACAAATCTTGCTAATGCTGTCATATACTGTACTGCATTGAATTCAAGGAACTCCATCATTCCCTGGACCCTGACTGGATAACACTGCACTATTTTGATCTATCTACAGTCAGGTCCATAAATATTGGGACATCAACACAATTCTAACATTTTTGGCTCTATATGCCACCACAATGGATTTGAAATGAAGCAAACAATATGTGCTTTAACTGCAGACTCTCAGCTTTAATTTGAGGGTATTTACATCCAAATCAGGTGAACAGTGTAGGAATTACAACAGTTTGCATATGTTCCTCTCACTTGTTAAGGAACCAAAAGTAATGGGACAGAATATTAATCATAAATCAAACTTTCACTTTTTAATACTTGGTTGCAAATCCTTTGCAGTCAAGTTACAGCCTGAGGTCTGGAACGCATAGACATCACCAGACGCTGGGTTTCATCCCTGGTGATGCTCTGCCAGGCCTCTACTGCAACTGTCTTCAGTTCCTGCTTGTTCTTGGGGCATTTTCCCTTCAGTTTTGTCTTCAGCAAGTGAAATGCATGCTCAATCGGATTCAGGTCAGGTGACTGACGTGGCCATTGCATAACATTCCACTTCTTTCCATTAAAAAAATTTTTGGTTGCTTTTGCAGTATGCTTTGGGTCATTGTCCATCTGCACTGTGAAGTGCAGTCCAATGAGTTCTGAAGCATTTGGCTGAATATGAGCAGGTAATTTTTCCCAAAACACTTCAGAATTCATCCTGCTGCTTTTGTCAGCAGTCACATCATCAATAAATACAAAAGAACCAGTTCCATTGGCAGCCATACATGCCCATGCCATGACACTACCACCACCATGCTTCACTGATGAGGTGGTATGCTTAAGATCATGAGCAGTTCCTTTCCTTCTCCATACTCTTCTCTTCGGATCACTCTGGTACAAGTTGATCTTGGTCTCATCTGTCCATAGGATGTTGTTCCAGAACTGTGAAGGCTTTTTTAGATGTCATTTGGCAAACTCTAATCTGGTCTTCCTGTTTTTGAGGCTCACCAATGGTTTACATCTTGTGGTGAACCCTCTGTATTCACTCTGGTGAAGTCTTATCTTGATTGTTGACTTTGACACACATACACCTACCTTCTGGAGAGTGTTTTTGATCTGGCCAACTGTTGTGAAGGGTGTTTTCTTCACCAGGGAAAGAATTCTTTGGTCATTCATCACAGTTGTTTTCCATGGTCCTCCGGGTCTTTTGGTGTTGCTGAGCTCACTGGTGCGTTCCTTCTTTTTAAGAATGTTCCAAACAGTTGTTTTGGCCACGCCTAATGTTTTTGCTAACTCTCTGATGGGTTTGTTTTGTTTTTTCAGCCTAATGATGGCTTGCTTCACTGATAGTGACAGCTCTTTGGATCTTATCTTCAGAGTTGACAGCAACAGATTCCAAATGCAAATAGCAGACTTGAAATGAACTCTGGACCTTTTATCTGCTCAGCTCATTGTAATTGGGATAATGAGGGAATAACACACACACCTGGCCATGGAACAGCTGAGAAGCCAATTGTCCCAATACTTTTGGTTTCTTAACAAGTGGGAGGCACATATGCAAACTGTTGTAATTCCTACACCATTCACCTGATTTAGATGTAAATACCCTCAAATTAAAGCTGACGGTCTGCAATTAAAGCACACCTTGTTTGTTTAATTTCAAATCCATTGTGGTGGTGTATAGAGCCAAAAATGTTACAATTGTGTCGATGTCCAAAATTTTTATGGACCTGACTGTATATTGTATACAATGTTGTAATTCCAACACAGTTCACCTGATTTGGATGTAAATACCCTCAAATTAAAGCTGACAGTCTGCAGTTATAGAGCCAAAAATGTTAGAATTGTGTCGATGTCCCAATATTTATGGACATGACTGTATATGACAGTCAGTTGATTATTAAATTATCAAATGAATGTGAACTATTTCCTATAGCCCATTGCATATTATAATATTATTGTATATATAATGGGGTTATCCCATAGTGAACTTTGATTACCCTGATAAATGTTTGGTCTATGGGACCCCCACTGATTACTTGGGGGTCCTAAGTACTTGTTCTTCCTCACTGTAAGACTGCAGTGAGTAGTTTGAATAGAGCAATGGTTGAGCATGTGCCTTGCTGCTCCATTCAAAGTCTATAGAACTTATGTAGACAGCGGAGTACAGCACTAAGTTGTTTCTTTCAGCCCCACAGACATTAAATGCAGCAGCATTCACGTAGAGGCGATGAAAGGGGGGAAAGAGGTTCAAGATATCTGTCATAAATAACAGTGGGGACCAGTCATCAGGCATTTGTCATCTATCCTGCGGACAACCGTCAAATAGCAGAAACAATTACAAAACTAGCACTCATCATAAGTTTCTCTGTTTCTCTTGACAGCATTCCCTGGGAAAAAGAGGACAACTTATGGGATGTTTGATAACAGCATCTACCAAAAGACAAGTAGACCAGCAGTAAGTTGGTTTCTTCTTTCTCATATTCTTATATGATATAATGTAAGAGCTTTGTTGGTAACACTATATCTACAGTCCATTGACAGAATACATTTCTGTAGATATTTCTGTAGACATTTCTAGTTTTCCTATGTTGAACTTGTGTTGAGTTTGGAAATTTGCCATAGCTGGAGGAATAATATTGTAAGGCTTCTACATCTAAAGGAAGTATTTCCAATAATAGCATTATATTATGGAATTGCTATTTACGTTGTCCCTCAATACTGTCTTTAGTGACATCAAAGGTTTAGTCATTATTCAGTTTTATAATACTGCTATATGATATCACTTAATAGTAATTCAATTCATAGGGGGTGTTTTACCTATTAATTGATATCATAGAGCTATACAGACCCTAGCTATTTTTCTGTATCGACTATCTCCATCAAGCTGATTCTGTTCTCTCTTATTCATCTATTTTTGTTAATTTATAGGCTATTATATCTTTTTGATAAATTTGGGCATGGGTTATGAGTACCATTGTCTCTTTTGGATGGCATACCATATAATAATGTTCATACATAATGCAATGTATTTGGTTAACATACATTTTGTAAATTAACAGAGGTGAGAAAGAATACAGAATCACTCCCTGGGACCACTACAAGCAAACTTTAAATCTGATACCTATCTTTCTTCACCACTCTGTTTAGTAGATCTAAGGTTACCCCTAAGTGTTCATCACAGCATACCGCAAGGTCACCCAAGGGCCCAGTTTACATCTGTGGATTAAGATGGCAGAAAGTAGGTGCAGACACACAGGTGGCAGACCTGTCAGATGCCAGGTAGTAGCAGGAAAGTAAAGAAAGCCAGAATCACCGCCAGGATAGTCAAAAGAAGCCAAAACAGCCGACAAGGGGTTAAACCGGAAACAAGCTGAGGGGTCAAAGAGGAGAAACAGTTAAAGATGAATTGGTAGACAAGGGGTTAATCCAGAAAGAAACCAGAGGAGTCAATACACAGGATGGTCTAACAGAAATGCAGCACTGTCCTGAGCACATAGAACTAACAGGAGCCAGAACCAAAATCACAGGCAAAACAAACAGCACAAAAATGTAATCTTCTGCCTGACTCTGGACCTCATTGGCTCAGTGTACAGGTTCACAGATAGATTGACCCGTCATGCCTTGGCTGCCCGGAATAGCAACCCACCTAGAACATCCATGGCTGGATACATTCCTGTGACAAATTCATTGTATAGTTACATCTTTGATCTATTCCCAAATGAATTGAATTTATATGGTATTCCGTGTTCTCAAGAATCCATCTATTCCATATATTTATAGCGGAATAGAGCAAAAAGTTGCATAATAGCACAACATTTCTCATATTTACAGAAATTAATAACTATACAACACTAGGAAAATAAATCATAACATAAAAATCATGAACAGCAGCTTAAGGCAAAGATACAAATTCATAAATAATGAAGAGTTCAGAAGAGGTGGATCATAAGTTGGTGTGCTGCGAGCCTTTTATGACATTCTGTGCATATTTGAAACAAAAACTGTTCATTTTCTGTGTGGGTGATAGTGTTTCAACATTATGTTGAAAAACTTAGGCTGGGAATTACTGTAAACATATTTTATGTTCTAGACAGACTACTTAAAGGGGTTGTCCAGTCATTTACCACTTTCATTTGGATGCTTCCCAGCCCCCAGAACTTCTCTGCATACTGCCCTCAAGAAAATGTCAACATGAAGGACATGCTATAGACAATCACTGGCTGGAGGCTAGTATTCAGATATCACCAGGGATCAAGAAGTGTCAGAATGTTGGTGACTGGACGGCCCCTCTAAGGCTGTTAATGAGTTAGTATTCAGCATTATATGATGATAATTGGCTTATCACGTGCAGCTAGATTTAGTTTCATTCTTAAAATCTCATAACATGCACCATTTTTTGATGTTTTAGCATTTACCTACTCCGTACCATCCAGTAAAGAAAGAAATGGCTGGAAAATTGCCACATACAAAGTAATGGTGAGTGGATGAAACTCTGTTACTGATGACTAAATTAGGCAGGTGTTTCCAATAGGGCACCTTCAGATATATTTATACATCCAAGCACTGATTTATTTTAAAGGGGTATTCTCATCTCAGACATTGATGACATATTGCTATCCTCTGTGACCTGTTCCTCTCTCCAGAACGGGACTCCTGGAGTGAAGAAAAGCTCACTCTCTATTCTGAAGATAGCCTAGTGCTGACTTGGCCTTTCCCGGAATTCCCATAGCAGTGAATGAAGAAGGGGCAATGCAAGCACAGTGCACTCTACATTTACCACTATGAAACTTGCCAAAATAGCCGAGCGCGCTCGCTGGGCTATTTTTGGACCTTGTATAGCAGTAAAGGGCGAGCATGCTGCACACAGGGTCACATCTACATGTGACCCAGTAATGTACCACATTGGTGACAGTTCAATGCTGTGGTCAATGATTAACTGCAGCAGCCACGTGATGCCCATCAACAGAATGGTGATTCTCAGAGACCTGGGACCTGCCCAGGAGGCTGTGCAGCAATGCATCTGGAATCCAGCAATGGGTATCAGGTAACAATTAACCCCACTCCAGCCACTCTGAAGAGGTCTGTTAAAAAAGTTTGGTCATAGAAATCCATTCTAAATTGAAGCCCTTTAAGGCAGGACTACATCTCATTTATTATACTGTTGTCTTGTGGCAGAAGGGCCTCTAGGCCCTGAGTTTCGTTGCTGTCTCTACACCACCAATAGGTACACAAATCCAGTTACACTCTAATGTAAATAAAGCTAGTCTGTTGTCTGAAGGTGAGGAGGCTAACTACAAGAAATTTGAATGTTCCTAGTTGTAAGTTCCTTTTTTGATTTTCTTCAATTTTTAAAAGGAATGATTACAGTCTAAACTTTAGTTTGTTAACTGCAATCTAAATTTTCAAAACATTATAGAACTACTCATTAAAGGATACCAACTCTCCAGTTATGGGCTGTTCTTGCCTTCAGCCCTGTATATATAGTACATGTCTAATCAACATAACTCATTTTACTTTTTAGGTTTTGGCTGATGAAAGAGATGATGTACTAAAGAATACAAAGAAAATGCTCCAGTGATGAAAATGGAAATATTTTTCAAGAACTCATACTGACATTGAAGGAGGAGTCTGATTTCATGATTATAAAACTTATAGGGTCATTTAGTTCTCAAAATACTTTTGATATATCCAAGATTTTGACGGGTGGAGGTCTGAGTTCTTAGAACCCGGCAGTCCCTAGAACAAGGAGAGAGAAGAACTTGCATAGCGCTCTCTCTCTCCTCGCTAAAGGAGACAGGCTCTATGAAGTCTATGAGCCAGTCTCAACTCCGTCCTCTGCTTCAAAGAGAGAGAACATGCTGTGGGATCACTTCTCTTTCCTCGTTGTAGTGATCAATGTGGGTCTCAGCACTCAGACCTCAACCAATCAAAACCTTTGATATGTTGCTATGTTATGTAAACAGTTTTGTGTAAGCTCAGTGACCTTTAACCACTTCCCGCCACGCTAACGCCGAAAGGCGTCATTTCTGCGGCGCTCCCAGGTCACACTAACGCCAATAGGCGTCATCTCGCGTGAGCCGAGATTTCCTGTGAACGCGCGCACACAGGCGCGCGCGCTCACAGGAACGGAAGGTAAGAGAGTTGATCTCCAGCCTGCCAGCGGCGATCGTTCGCTGGCAGGCTGGAGATGTGTTTTTTTTAACCCCTAACAGGTATATTAGACGCTGTTTTGATAACAGCGTCTAATATACCTGCTACCTGGTCCTCTGGTGGTCCCCTTTGTTTGGATCGACCACCAGAGGACACAGGTAGCTCAGTAAAGTAGCACCAAGCACCACTACACTACACTACACCCCCCCCCCCGTCACTTATTAACCCCTTATTAGCCCCTGATCACCCCATATAGACTCCCTGATTACCCCCCTGTCATTGATTACCCCCCTGTCATTGATTACCCCCCTGTAAAGCTCCATTCAGACGTCCGCATGATTTTTACGGATCCACTGATAGATGGATCGGATCCGCAAAACGCATCCGGACGTCTGAATGAAGCCTTACAGGGGCGTGATCAATGACTGTGGTGATCACCCCATATAGACTCCCTGATCACCCCCCTGTCATTGATTACACCCCTGTCATTGATCACCCCCCTGTAAAGCTCCATTCAGACGTCCGCATGATTTTTACGGATGCACTGATAGATGGATCCGATCCGCAAAACGCATCCGGACGTCTGAATGAAGCCTTACAGGGGCATGATCAATGACTGTGGTGATCACCCCATATAGACTCCCTGATCACCCCCCTGTAAAGCTCCATTCAGATGTCCGCATGATTTTTACGGATGCACTGATAGATGGATCCGATCCGCAAAACGCATCCGGACGTCTGAATGAAGCCTTACAGGGGCATGATCAATGACTGTGGTGATCACCCCATATAGACTCCCTGATCACCCCCCTGTAAAGCTCCATTCAGATGTCCGCATGATTTTTACGGATGCACTGATAGATGGATCGGATCCGCAAAACGCATCCGGACGTCTGAATGAAGCCTTACAGGGGCATGATCAATGACTGTGGTGATTACCCCCCTGTAAAGCTCCATTCAGATGTCCGCATGATTTTTACGGATGCACTGATAGATGGATCGGATCCGCAAAACGCATCCGGACGTCTGAATGAAGCCTTACAGGGGCGTGATCAATGACTGTGGTGATCACCCCATATAGACTCCCTGATCACCCCCCCTGTCATTGATTACCCCCCTGTCATTGATTACCCCCCTGTAAAGCTCCATTCAGACGTCCGCATGATTTTTACGGATGCACTGATAGATGGATCGGATCCGCAAAACGCATCCGGACGTCTGAATGAAGCCTTACAGGGGCGTGATCAATGACTGTGGTGATCACCCCATATAGACTCCCTGATCACCCCCCTGTAAAGCTCCATTCAGATGTCCGCATGATTTTTACGGATGCACTGATAGATGGATCCGATCCGCAAAACGCATCCGGACGTCTGAATGAAGCCTTACAGGGGCATGATCAATGACTGTGGTGATCACCCCATATAGACTCCCTGATCACCCCCCTGTAAAGCTCCATTCAGATGTCCGCATGATTTTTACGGATGCACTGATAGATGGATCGGATCCGCAAAACGCATCCGGACGTCTGAATGAAGCCTTACAGGGGCATGATCAATGACTGTGGTGATTACCCCCCTGTAAAGCTCCATTCAGATGTCCGCATGATTTTTACGGATGCACTGATAGATGGATCGGATCCGCAAAACGCATCCGGACGTCTGAATGAAGCCTTACAGGGGCGTGATCAATGACTGTGGTGATCACCCCATATAGACTCCCTGATCACCCCCCCTGTCATTGATTACCCCCCTGTCATTGATTACCCCCCTGTAAAGCTCCATTCAGACGTCCGCATGATTTTTACGGATGCACTGATAGATGGATCGGATCCGCAAAACGCATCCGGACGTCTGAATGAAGCCTTACAGGGGCGTGATCAATGACTGTGGTGATCACCCCATATAGACTCCCTGATCACCCCCCTGTCATTGATCACCCCCCCTGTCATTGATCACCCCCCTGTCATTGATCACCCCCCTGTCATTGATCACCCCCCTGTCATTGATCACCCCCCTGTAAGGCTCCATTCAGACATTTTTTTGGCCCAAGTTAGCGGAATTATTATTATTTTTTTCTTACAAAGTCTCATATTCCACTAACTTGTGTCAAAAAATAAAATCTCACATGAACTCACCATACCCCTCACGGAAACCAAATGCGTAAAATTTTTTAGACATTTATATTCCAGACTTCTTCTCACGCTTTAGGGCCCCTAGAATGCCAGGGCAGTATAAATACCCCACATGTGACCCCATTTCGGAAAGAAGACACCCCCAGGTATTCCGTGAGGGGCATATTGAGTCCATGAAAGATTGAAATTTTTGTCCCAAGTTAGCGGAACGGGAGACTTTGTGAGAAAAAAATTAAAAATATCAATTTCCGCTAACTTGTGCCAAAAAAAAAAAATTTCTATGAACTCGCCATGCCCCTCATTGAATACCTTGGGGTGTCTTCTTTCCAAAATGGGGTCACATGTGGGGTATTTATACTGCCCTGGCATTCTAGGGGCCCCAAAGCGTGAGAAGAAGTCTGGTATCCAAATGTCTAAAAATGCCCTCCTAAAAGGAATTTGGGCACCTTTGCGCATCTAGGCTGCAAAAAAGTGTCACACATCTGGTATCGCCGTACTCAGGAGAAGTTGGGGAATGTGTTTTGGGGTGTCATTTTACATATACCCATGCTGGGTGAGAGAAATATCTTGGTCAAATGCCAACTTTGTATAAAAAAATGGGAAAAGTTGTCTTTTGCCAAGATATTTCTCTCACCCAGCATGGGTATATGTAAAATGACACCCCAAAACACATTCCCCAACTTCTCCTGAATACGGCGATACCACATGTGTGACACTTTTTTGCAGCCTAGGTGGGCAAAGGGGCCCACATTCCAAAGAGCACCTTTAGGATTTCACAGGTCATTTACCTACTTACCACACATTAGTGCCCCTGGAAAATGCCAGGGCAGTATAACTACCCAACAAGTGACCCCATTTTGGAAAGAAGACACCCCAAGGTATTCCGTGAGGGGCATGGCGAGTTCCTAGAATTTTTTATTTTTTGTCACAAGTTAGTGGAAAATGATGATTTTTTTTTTTTTTTTTTTTTTCATACAAAGTCTCATATTCCACTAACTTGTGACAAAAAATAAAAACTTCCATGAACTCACTATGCCCATCAGCGAATACCTTGGGGTCTCTTCTTTCCAAAATGGGGTCACTTGTGGGGTAGTTATACTGCCCTGGCATTCTAGGGGCCCAAATGTGTGGTAAGGAGTTTGAAATCAAATTCTGTAAAAAATGACCTGTGAAATCCGAAAGGTGCTCTTTGGAATATGGGCCCCTTTGCCCACCTAGGCTGCAAAAACGTGTCACACATCTGGTATCCCCGTACTCAGGAGAAGGTGGGGAATGTGTTTTGGGGTGTCATTTTACATATACCCATGCTGGGTGAGAGAAATATCTTGGCAAAAGACAACTTTTCCCATTTTTTTTATACAAAGTTGGCATTTGACCAAGATATTTATCTCACCCAGCATGGGTATATGTAAAAAGACACCCCAAAACACATTCCTCAACTTCTCCTGAATACAGAGATACCAGATGTGTGACACGTTTTTGCAGCCTAGGTGGGCAAAGGGGCCCATATTCCAAAGAGCACCTTTCGGATTTCACTGGTCATTTTTTGCAGAATTTGATTTCAAACTCCTTACCACACATTCGGGCCCCTAGAATGCCAGGGCAGTATAACTACCCCACAAGTGACCCCATTTTGGAAAGAAGAGACCCCAAGGTATTCGCTGATGGGCATAGTGAGTTCATGGAAGTTTTTATTTTTTGTCACAAGTTAGTGGAATATGAGACTTTGTATGAAAAAAAAAAAAAAAAAAAAAATCATCATTTTCCACTAACTTGTGACAAAAAATAAAAAATTCTAGGAACTTGCCATGCCCCTCACGGAATACCTTGGGGTGTCTTCTTTCCAAAATGGGGTCACTTGTGGGGTAGTTATACTGCCCTGGCATTCTAGGGGCCCGAATGTGTGGTAAGGAGTTTGAAATCAAATTCTGTAACAAATGACCTGTGAAATCCGAAAGGTGCTCTTTGGAATATGGGCCCCTTTGCCCACCTAGGCTGCAAAAAAGTGTCACACATCTGGTATTGCCGTACTCAGGAGAAGGTGGGGAATGTGTTTTGGGGTGTCATTTTACATATACCCATGCTGGGTGAGAGAAATATCTTGGCAAAAGACAACTTTTCCCATTTTTTTATACAAAGTTGGCATTTGACCAAGATATTTATCCCACCCAGCATGGGTATATGTAAAAAGACACCCCAAAACACATTCCTCAACTTCTCCTGAATACAGAGATACCAGATGTGTGACACTTTTTTGCAGCCTAGGTGGGCAAAGGGGCCCATATTCCAAAGAGCACCTTTCGGATTTCACAGGTCATTTTTTACAGAATTTGATTTCAAACTCCTTACCACACATTTGGGCCCCTAGAATGCCAGGGCAGTATAACTACCCCACAAGTGACCCCATTTTGGAAAGAAGAGACCCCAAGGTATTTCGTGATGGGCATAGTGAGTTCATAGAAGTTTTTATTTTTTGTCACAAGTTAGTGGAATATGAGACTTTGTAAGAAAAAAAAAAAAAAAAAAAAAATCATCATTTTCCGCTAACTTGTGACAAAAAATAAAAAGTTCTATGAACTCACTATGCCCATCAGCGAATACCTTAGGGTGTGTACTTTCCGAAATGGGGTCATTTGTGGGGTGTTTGTACTGTCTGGCCATTGTAGAACCTCAGGAAACATGACAGGTGCTCAGAAAGTCAGAGCTGCTTCAAAAAGCGGAAATTCACATTTTTGTACCATAGTTTGTAAACGCTATAACTTTTACCCAAACCATTTTTTTTTTTTACCCAAACATTTTTTTTTTATCAAAGACATGTAGAACTATAAATTTAGAGCAAAATTTCTATATGGATCTCGTTTTTTTTGCAAAATTTTACAACTGAAAGTGAAAAATGTCATTTTTTTGCAAAAAAATCGTTAAATTTCGATTAATAACAAAAAAAGTAAAAATGTCAGCAGCAATGAAATACCACCAAATGAAAGCTCTATTAGTGAGAAGAAAAGGAGGTAAAATTCATTTGGGTGGTAAGTTGCATGACCGAGCAATAAACGGTGAAAGTAGTGTAGTGCCGATTTGTAAAAAAGGGCCTGGTCTTTAGGGGGGTATAAACCTGTGGTCCTTAAGTGGTTAAAGGGAATGTGTTGTCAGAAAAGTAGGTATTGTTTCTATCTAGTTTTTATGTTAAACATATTTTTTAAAACATTTTGGTGATGTTATTTTTGATGTTATTTTACATGTCACAATCTATACTTTAAAAAAAAATCTAAAATCATGGAGTTTTTACACTGCCCACTAAGTGTAATAATATGTGCCACTTCCTGTTTTATACAGATCGCTTTTCAGCAGTCATCCCATTATCATCATAGGCTGAATTGCAATGAAAAATATCAGCTCTGTATAGACAACACAGTTAACATTAATGCTTATGAAAATGTGTAGAAATCTGAGTCTCACTTCCTTTTTGGGATTCACGTCCCCACTCATCCCTTGAATAAACTTGATGGACTTATGTGTTTTTTCTATTGTATTAACTCTGTGACTTTGTAATAGATGATATGATAGCTTATCTGCTCTGTCCTGACCTCTACACCGGTAACATTGCATGCCTAGAAATCTCTCCCATAGAAGTCAATGAGGTCAGCTCCTGCCCATTGTGCCGATTGCCAATGGTGGCTGCTGTAAAGTATATCTTGAAATGCTGTTAGGAACAGCTCAGGCAAAATGACAGCTTCCATAATCATGTTCAGGAAATAGAATTACAAAATCTCTAATCAGAAAATAAAAATATATTAGAAAAAAGGATATCTGTTACCTTTTAATTTTTTGTATAATGAAAACCTTCTATTAAACTTTGCTTTTAATTCATTATCATTTCCAAAACATACCTTTTTACATAGATTATTTTTTTGTCGAAAATGTTGCAAAGGTTAGGTTATGCTTCAATAAGGGCACAGTCACACGTAGTATAAACACTGTGGATTTTCTGCAGAAGAATTGGGTGCGGAAAATCTCCATCAAACTTATGTTGTGCATGTCTGCCATGGATTCCACCATAGTGGTCCCTCAGGTTACAATTGTAACTTGAATAATCAGTTCCAAAGCCCCAAAATGTCATCCAAGACAAGAGAAAATAAAGATTTAACAAAAATAAGCAGATAACTAAGGGTTCTGCCCAGCAGGGTTAGGAAAAATCATTGCAGATCACGTTTTGCTCAGTTTTGCTATTTCAGTAGTGATTAGTGTGGTTATAGCACCATCTAGCGGTGTTAAATTGTATTGCACTTGTTTTTCTTGTTACAAAGACTGCTGCATTGTGGGTGGTGCAAAGCATTGTGGGACTGCAAAGCATCCTGGGAAAGAGAAGCCTACAGGACACAGTACAGAGCTGTCCTATGCTTGTCTCCTTCTTAAACTCCACCATCCTGGTAAAATCCTATCTGGTGAGAGATCTATCTTTGTTTAAGGGACATTATGTTATGCAGAGCTGTTTAGCTAGTAATCATTGTTACTTAGGGAAGTTGTTATAACTGTTAGATGTTAGACATGAAGTCCTATGTTAGGCAGCCATTTTACCATGTGCTTCAGTGTTATGCAAATGTTACAGTACATGCTATGCTATATACTTATTCATGTTATTTGTATTCTTATAGTTTTACCAATCAATCGATCAAATACTCCTGTTTTGCTAATAAACAAGTTAGACTACAAAGAAGTCCTCTTATTTGGAAGACAGGAATGGTTTATGCAGAATGTCAGACTGCACACTGTGTGAACGTGTATGTAGACAGAACAGTAAAACAGATGCTAGTCACCAGCGATAGTGGATCTGACTATACGGAGCTGCCATCACACACGCGGTCCTGCGTACATGATTGCAGCGACTGCCATACAGTCACACGAAGTGAGAGTGCAGGCCCCAGCAAGTGCAGCACGATCCAGACTACGCTGAAGTCCGTTTCTACATAGACTGAGTCTGCACAGAGACATTAAACAGCCAGGAAACAGCCACACAATGTCCACTAGCCAGACATCATCATACAGGACCAGGTCACGAGCAAGCTGCTCTAGCAAGTCCTCAATAAGACAATAGGCTGCTCTCGCCCTTGCATAAGCTGAAGCTGCAAAAGTAAGGTCTTCCTTTGCTGCACAAGAGATGCAACTAAAGAAAGAGTGGAAGAAGAGAGAGCATGCCTGCAATCATCAAAGGAAAAATAGAGAGCGTTACTGGAAAAAGAGAAAGCGTTATTGGAAGAAGAGAGAGCATGCCTGCAAGGATCACTGGAAAAACTTGCCGTAGAGAAAGAAGCGGCAGCCGCAGTGGCCAAAGCAGAGTTACTAGAAGCCTTGGAGTTTCCCGAATCCGAGAAACACAGTCAAGTGCTTGGGCCAGACCTAGATGAACAAGATCCAGCACAGCGCGTCTCAGAATATGTCCATCAGCATCCCTAGACAGATGACAACTATGATCCAGTATATCAGCCAGCTTATACAGAGTGTCAAAGATCCTACTTTTAACCACAGTATCTCAAGCAGGACGGTATGTGACAAATCGATGCTGACCACAATGACCGCCCTGCAGAACAAAAGCTACATCCTTCGCTTCGACTTAAAGGGACAACTTTCGCGTCAGAACGGTATTATACAGACTTCCCTAAGCCAGAAACCCCTAAAAGGTATGGTGTGATACATCACACATGCAGCATAACAACAACACACCGGGTAGTATCGGTGCTAACCAAGCTGCCATGGACTTTGCTAAATGGGCCTGGTTACCAAAGGACTTACAAAGTTTACCGATCGCCCCGAGAACTACAGGGCATAGTGAGCCTCCTTCCAGAACGCCATAAGGGACTTAGATCTTTCTTGTAGTGAGGAATTAGATCTCTTGGTAAAGTGGCATTAACATAAACTATCCGGGCAAAAGCCTAAAGATGGTGTGAGAAAGACTTGATGAATGTTATGGGTCAATAGAAACTATAGAAAATGTTTTATATAAGAGAATTGATAATTTTCCCAGAATAGTGGGTAGGGGTTACCAGAAGCTCATGGAACTCAGCGACTTGTTGATAGAGGTACAGGTTGCTCAGGCAAAAGGAGATCTGCCAGGGCTAGCATTCCTGGACACCACCAGAGGTGTCAATCTGATTGTCCAAAAACTGAGAAGATCTGAGAGACTGTCGGCACATGAGGGTATCTGACAGTCTCTCTGTTTTTATCTTGCAGTGTTGTTGTTTGGTAATGACCACACTTCTTGTCAAGTGCAGCTTGTGGTCATTACTGAGGCTCTATTTAGTTCTGACTCACACTGCTTACCATGCAGTTGATATTTCCTGCTGCTGTTGGTTGAGCTGTTGTGTTGTTCCTTTGGATCTCCTGCTCCTCCATTCTTCTTTAAGCTAAGTGCATTTTGTTTTGCATTTTGTTGTTCGCTTGTGTGTGTTGTTGTCTAGGCCTCAGGGAGACGCTGGTTCCTTCATCTGGGGAGGAACCAGTAGTCTCATTCCCTGCCACCACTCCTAGGGCCTTCCAGGGTCTCCAGGGCTAAGGTTCCGCTGATAGAGTATTTACACCTTCAGGGTCTACTCATACTGGCAGGGGTCAGGGAGAGGTCTAGGGATTACTAGGAGTTTGCCATCCCTCTCCCTTAACTTTGAGGCCTAGACTCCGGTCTATTCCTTCTGTGCGTTATCTGGTGTTATCCCCTCCTCATTACCCGTGACATTATCAACCGCCAAAAAAACGTCATTTTGTTTGTGTTAGTGCAGCGATGGACACTGTTTCTGTACTGGTCGATCGTATGCAGGGACTGTCTTTGGAGGTGGCTGACCTCCGCACGGCCATCTCGCAGTTTCAGAGACCACAGGCGGCAGCTTCCAGCAGCGGGATTCAGGCCTGCCCTGAACCTAAGGTCGCTCTCCCGGATAGGTTTTCCAGGGGAAGTGACAACTTTATTCAGTTCAAGGAGTCGTGCAAACTATATTTTAGACTACGTCCTAACTCTTCTGGGGACGAGAGTTAAAGAGTGGGGATTATTATTTCGTTACTGAAAGGTGATGCTCAGTCTTGGGCATTTCCTTCTCCGACCGGATCACAATCCCTCCGGTCGGTAGATCAATTTTTCAGAGCTCTGGGGCTTATCTACGATGACACAGATTGGGTCTCCCTTGCCAAGACTAAGTTGCGTGGCTTATGGCAGGGAAAGCGTTCTGCTCTAAATTTAGGAGATGGGCAACTGATACTAAGTGGAATGACCCAGCCCTCCGTAGTCAATTCTGTCAAGGGTTATCCAAGAACCTGAAGGACGCCTTGGCATTTCACGAATATCCAGAGTCATTGGAGGCAGCCATGTGTCTGGCTGTACGTATTGATAGACACCTGAGGGAGAGATCTATGGTTACTCTCGCTTGGGACACACTATCATGTGGGGAGGCGGCCTCTTCCCACACTTTGGGTAGGGAGGCACTTGAGCTCATGTCTGATGATGAGCCAATGCAGTTGGGGGAAGTCACTCCTGGACCTGGTGATAAAAACGTTAGGGTTAAGAAAAGACTGCTTTTTCTGTGGTAAAGGGGGACATTTTGTTAACGTATGTTATTATGTTAAATGTCAAGGTGAAAAAGAGAGAAAGAAAACTAATGTGTTTAGTCATCTTCTCACTCTTGGTAGTGTGGTTGGGGAATATGAGAATGTACTTTTGTCATTTACCGGTAGTACCTGGTTTCTCCTGCCCGCCAAGGTGGAGCTAGACTCCAAAACTGTGGGAATTAAAGTATTTATTGACAGTTGGGCAGGGGTTAACCTAGTGGATGGCCAGTTCGTCCGTATTCATGATTTGACAACAAGTGCATTAGACAAAAATATTTCGCCCCACTCTCACAAAAGTGTTTGTCACAAATTGTGCAGGACATTTGCCTAAAGGTGTGAGATTCTTATCAAGAATTAATTTTGTGTTTTGTGCTGGAGGGTCTGCCTGCTCCTCTGGTGCTAGGTTTACCGTGGTTAACCAAACATAACCCTACCATTGATTGACAAGCGAGACAGATTCTTGATTGGAGTGATTTTTTGCATAGACAACTGTCTTAGCACGTCGCTTTCTGTTGTAACCACTAAAATAGTACCTTCTTTTTCTTTTTGATTTCCTGATGTATTTTCTGAACGTGGAGACCAGGAGTTACCTCCACATCGGGAGTATGATTGCCCCGTCAACCTTATTCCCGGAGCTAGGTTGCCCAAATCTTGGTTGTATAACGTTTCTGAACCCGAAAGTGTAGCCATGCGAGAATATATCACCGAGAATTTGGCTAAAGGTCATATTAGACCATCCAAATCACCAGTGGAGGGTTCTTCTTTGTTAAAAAAAAAAAGGACAGAACTCTTAGGCCATGTTTGGACTTCCGTGAGCTTAATTGCATAACTGTCCTGATCCCTATCCCCTTCCTTTGATCCCATATTTGTTCAATCAGATTGTCGGTGCCAAGGTGTTGTCACGGAACCATGAACCAGACTTACAACAAGGGATAAGTGAAAATAGGAAGACTTTATTGAAAATAAAGCTGTAAAGCAAAAGTCCAAACGGATGGCGAAACCGAAGCAGAGTCTTTGCGAAGCCAGAGGTCAGGAACCAGAAGGGTAGTCAGACGAAGCCAGGATCAGGAACCAGCAGGGTAGTCAGACGAAGCCAGGATCAGGAACCAGCAGGGTAGTCGGACGAAACCAGGATCAGGAACCAGCAGGGTAGTCGGACGAAACCAGGATCAGGAACCAGAAGCAGCAGCAGTCTAGAAGCATGTGAACATAGGAGGACCAAGCAAGGAACTGAAGCCACAGACCTCCTATATATATGAGCTAGGCATCCAGCTCCTCCCAGTGGGAAGGAGGAGCCGCAGGGTGGGAGGCTACAAGAAACCCAGAAACCAAGATGGCCGCCAGCACATGTCAAACGAAGGAGAACAGCAAGAAGGTAAGACCATGACAGTACCTCCCCCTCAAGGGCCCCTCCTCCGCGGAGTAAAGAACGGTTTCTGAGGGAAGCGTGCGTGGAAGGCTCGGAGCAAGGCAGGAGCATGGACATCTGCGGAGGGAACCCAGGAACGCTCCTCTGGACCATAACCACGCCAATGGACCAAAAACTGCACCCGACCGCGGACCAGGCGTGAGTCCAGGATGTTGCTCACCTCATACTCCTCACGATTACCCACTTGGACCGGACGAGGCCGAGGAACCGAGGAAGTGAAACGATTACACACCAGTGGCTTCAACAGGGAGACATGAAACACGTTGGAGATCCGCATGCCAGGAGGAAGCGCAAGGGCATAGGCTACCAGGTTTACCCTGCGAAGCACTCGGAAGGGACCAACAAAGCGAGGCGCCAGCTTGGGAGTGGGCACTCGAAGGTTGAGGTTGCGGGTGGACAACCATACACGGTCTCCGACCTGGTAGGAAGGAGCAGGCGCTCGTCTGCGATCAGCCTGGAGTCTCTGGCGCTGCGCAGAGACCTCAAGGGACTTCTGGATCAGTACCCAAGAAGCACGTAGGACGGAAAGGTGATCCTCCACAGCCGGAATATCCTGGGGAGAGAATACCTCCGGTAACACGGCAGGTTGGAACCCATAATTGGCCATGAAGGGAGACGTCCCAGAGGAAGAGTTCACCGCCGTGTTCCTGGCAAACTCAGCCCAAGGCAGGAGGTCAACCCAATTGTCTTGGTGATCGGAGACATAGCAACAAAGGAATTGCTCCAAGGCCTGATTGGATCGTTCTGCGGCCCCATTGGACTGAGGGTGGTAGGCCGAGGAGAAGGAGAGATGAATCCCCAACTGGGAGCAAAAGGCGCGCCAGAACCTGGACACAAACTGACTCCCCCGATCCGACACAATCTCCTTGGGCAAACCGTGCAACCGGAAGACCTCCCTGGCAAAAATCGTGGCCAACTCTTGTGCAGAGGGTAACTTCTTGAGAGGAACACAGTGGCACATTTTGGAAAACCGATCCACAATCATGAGAATGACCGTATGGCCTCGGGATGCAGGGAGGTCCACAATGAAATCCATCCCCAGGTGTGACCATGGGCGCTCCCCGGTGGCTATGGGTTGCAGAAGACCCAACGGAAGGTGCCGAGGGGACTTACTCTGGGCACAAACGGAGCATGCCGCTACATATGCGGCGATGTCGGAACGTAGGGAAGGCCACCAGAACAGACGTGAAACAGCCCAGGACAGCTGATTCTTTCCAGGATGCCCCGCGGTCTTGGAGTTATGGTAGGTTCGCAACAACCGAGTGCGCAACTCCTCAGGCACAAAACATCTGCCGTTGGGTCTCCCAGAGGGAGCACCAGATTGAGCCGCCAAAATCTGCTCACCCAGGGGAGAGGTCAGGCTGGTGCGAATGGCGGCCAAGATCTGATTCGGAGGTATGACCGAAGTCGGAATCGACTCCTCCCTGGACAGCTCGGAGTACTGCCGTGATAAGGCATCCGCCCTGATGTTCTTGGAACCGGGTAGGTAGGAGACCACGTAATTAAAACGTGACAAGAACAGAGCCCATCTGGCCTGACGTGGTGTCAATCTCTTGGCCTCAGAAAGGTAGGTCAGATTCTTGTGGTCCGTCAGGATGAGGACCGGAACCACCGAACCCTCGAGCAAGTGCCTCCATTCTTTAAGGGCCTGCACGATGGCCAATAACTCCCTGTCACCAATCTGATAGTTGCACTCCGCGGAAGACAGTTTCCGGGAGTAAAACCCACAAGGAAGCAGAGGACCCTCTGGTGTTCTACGCTGAGACAGAAGGGCGCCTACTCCCGTCTCAGACGCGTCCACCTCGAGGACAAAGGGCAACCCAGGGTTGGGATGCGACAGAATCGGAGCCGACACAAAGGCGGACTTTAGAGCCTCAAAAGCTCGGATGGCCTCGAGCGGCCAGACCTGGGAATTACTGCCCTTCCTGGTCAGATCCGTGAGAGGCTTGGCTAGCATGGAAAAGTCCCTGATGAACTTCCGATAATAATTGGCGAAGCCCAAAAAGCGCTGCAGGGAACGAAGACCACTGGGCTGGGGCCACTGTAAGACAGCCGAAACCTTCTCAGGATCCATGGAGAACCCCTCAGCGGAAATGATGTAACCTAAGAAGGTTACCTGGGATCGGTGAAATTCGCATTTCTCAAGCTTACCGAACAGTTTGTTCTCTCGTAACCGTTGCAACACTCGTCTGACATCCAGAATGTGGGCCTCCATGGATTCAGAATATACCAAGATGTCATCCAAATAGACCACCACACACTGCTGCAACAGGTCACGGAAAACATCGTTGATGAATTCCTGAAAGACTGCGGGCGCATTGCACAACCCAAAGGGCATAACCAAGGATTCATAATGACCGGTCCTGGTGTTAAACGCGGTCTTCCACTCATCGCCCGCCTTGATCCTTACCAGGTTATATGCCGCCCTCAGGTCGAGTTTGGTAAAGACCGTGGCCCCTTTAAGGCGATCGAACAGCTCGGAAATCAAGGGTATCGGGTAAGCGTTCTTGATCGTGATGCGATTGAGACCCCTGTAATCGATGCAAGGCCTCAACTCACCGCCCTTCTTTTTCACAAAGAAAAATCCAGCCCCTGCCGGGGACGAGGATTTGCGAATGTGTCCGCGTGAAAGCGCCTCCCTCACGTACTCCTCCATGGCCTCATTCTCCGCTACCGACAGTGGATAGACTTTGCCACGAGGAGGAACGGCACCAGATTGTAACTCTATGGCACAGTCGTATAGGCGGTGCGGAGGTAGGGCAACCGCGCGCACCTTATCGAATACATCCCGGTACTCCTCGTATTCAGGAGGCAACAGAGAGTCCGAGGAAGTACACAGCAACTTGACAGACCCATGGATGCAACTAGCCCCACACTGCGGTGACCACGAGAGGATCTCGGCCGATCTCCAATCGAAAGTCGGATTATGCTTCCGGAGCCAGGGGTACCCCAAGACCACCGAGTAGTGTGGAGACGAAATAACCTGGAGGCAGACCGACTCTCTGTGAACGGCACCAATGGCTATCCCCACTGGAAGGGTCTCATGAGTCACATGTGGCGGCAGAAGGGGTCTGCCGTCTATCGCCTCAAGAGCCAGTGGGGAACCTCGAGCCTGCAGAGGAATGGAATTGGCGGCAGCGAACACATTATCAATGAACAAACCACCGGCACCAGAGTCCACCAACGCCTGGGTCGTCACCGAGCCCCCGACCCAGGAGAGGACAACAGTGATCAGTGGTTTGTCAACACGGGAAACCGGGGACGAGGAGACTCCACCCAAGATCTGCCCCCGACAGGATCTCAGGTGCGAGCGTTTCCCGGACGGTTCGGACATGCCAACCGAAAATGCCCACCGAGACCACAGTACATGCATCGGCCCTCGCGTCTCCGGAGTACCCTCTCCCCCTCGGACAGGCGAGCAAACCCCAGCTGCATGGGTTCACCCCCAGACAAGTCATCCCCAGGAGGCGTGGGAGGAGAGGGAGGCACGGGTGGGACAGCAAACGTAGGCGCCAATCTGTTAGAAAACCTCCGCAGGCTCTCCTTAAAGGAAGGTCTCTCCCTGAGTCTGGTGTCAATCAAAATCAGGAAAGAAATAAGAGACTCGAGCTCCACTGGTAGGTCCTTAGCTGCAACCTCATCCTTCAAGGCATCCGAGAGACCATGAGAGAAAGCAGCGACCAGAGCCTCATTATTCCAGCCCACCTCTGCTGCCAGGGTACGAAACTCAATGGCGTATTCAGCTACGGATCGTGAACCCTGTCTGATGGACATAAGGAGCTTCGCAGCAGAGGCAGCACGAGCCGGCACATCGAATACCTTCCGAAGAGAAGCAACAAAACCGGAAAACTCGGCAACCACCGGATTGTTGTTCTCCCATAAAGGGCTGGCCCAGGCCAAGGCCTTGTCCGAGAGCAGCGAGATCAAGAAGCCCACCTTTGATCTCTCAGTGGGAAAGGCATGTGGCAGCAACTCGAAATAAATGCCCACCTGGTTAAGGAAACCTCGGCACTGAGTTGGCTCTCCCCCAAAGCGCTGTGGAAGAGGGGCAGAACCGGTCATACCCCGAAACACCGCAGGTGCAACAACAGGTGTCGGGGTAGACTCTGGCGCAACAACCGGAGCGGCAGTAGGAGCGGGCCCAGGAGCGACAACCGACCCATCGGCAACGGGAGCGAAATGAGCCGTGCGTTCAAGCAGGGTTTGCAACGCCACAGCGAACCGACCCAACAGGTGATCCTGCTGATCAAGTCTGGCAACCAGCGTGGGTAGCGAGGATGGCCCTGTACCGTCAGAATTCATGGCTTGGTCCTAATGTCACGGAACCATGAACCAGACGTACAACAAGGGATAAGTGAAAATAGGAAGACTTTATTGAAAATAAAGCTGTAAAGCAAAAGTCCAAACGGATGGCGAAACCGAAGCAGAGTCTTTGCGAAGCCAGAGGTCAGGAACCAGAAGGGTAGTCAGACGAAGCCAGGATCAGGAACCAGCAGGGTAGTCAGACGAAGCCAGGATCAGGAACCAGCAGGGTAGTCGGACGAAACCAGGATCAGGAACCAGCAGGGTAGTCGGACGAAACCAGGATCAGGAACCAGAAGCAGCAGTCTAGAAGCATGTGAACACAGGAGGACCAAGCAAGGAACTGAAGCCACAGACCTCCTATATATATGAGCTAGGCATCCAGCTCCTCCCAGTGGGAAGGAGGAGCCGCAGGGTGGGAGGCTACAAGAAACCCAGAAACCAAGATGGCCGCCAGCACATGTCAAACGAAGGAGAACAGCAAGAAGGTAAGACCATGACAGGTGTTCTCTAAGTTGGATTTGACATCTTTCATCATCTGGTGGGCAGGTTTGTAGTGGTGTATCTGGATATTTAAATGTATTCCCCTGACATGGAGACGCATCAGGATCACGTGAGACAGGTCTTATAGATCCTAAGGGAGAATAAATTGTATGCTAAGATGGAGAAGTGTGTATTTGCGGTTTCGGAAGTGCAATTCCTGGGTTACCTACTCTCATCTTAGGGTTTTTGTATGGATCCGGATAAAGTCTGTGCAGTGTTGGACTGGGATCGACCTGAAAATCTGAAAGTGCTCATGCGATTTTTGGGGTTCACCAACTACTACCATAAATTTATCTTGAATTACTCAACTGTTGTTAAACCATTAACAGATATGACTAAGAAAGGTGCGGATTTCTCAGTCTGGTCTGAGCTGTAAAGGAATGTTTTGCTTCTGCTCCTATACTGGTGTAACCTGATGTGTCACGGCTAGTGTTGATCGAGCACCAAAGTGCTCGGGTGCTCGAGTAGAACACCTCAGGATGCTTGGGTGCTCAGTAGACTGCGGAACACCTACCCCTTGGCAAGGGAGATTGCCGAAAGGGGGTGCTCCGGGGAACAGTTGTGGGCCTGTTTGGTGTGACCCGCCATCTCCCTTTTGCTACCCTTTTGCCACCCTACTGCCTCTTCCAGTCTGTTGCGGTGCTGCGGATCCCTCCCCCTCTGTACTGCTGTCCTCACTCGGCTTGCCACCTTCCCAGGTTGGGTCAGTGATTTCATCGTCCACCACCTCCTCTTCCACTTCCTCACTCTGGTCATCCTCCAGATTTGTTGACCTAACAACAACCTCACTTAATGACAACTGTGTCTCATCCTCATCATCAACCTATTGGGACACTAATTGACGTTGACTTATTGGCAACTATGTCTCATCATCATCATCCACCTCGTGAAACTTTAATTATCATTCCTCACCGTCATCTTCTTGTGACTGTGGATGCTCAAGAGTTTGGGCATCGGTGCACACGATCTCCTCATGTCCTCTTCAAGCGGGCTTGTCGAGAGACCCAAATCAAGGAATGGTGATGAAAAGAGCTCCTCGGAATATCCGAGTGTGGGATCACTCGTTTGGCAAGACTCTCCATGGTGGGAGGAATGAGGGTCAGGGTGAGGATTCTGTTGAACAGACTCTCGACTACTGAGACTGGACTTTGTGGAAGACAGCATGGTGCTTAACTGAATGGAAGCTTTATCTGCTGCAATCCAACTGACCACCTGGTCTGACTTCGAGAGTGGTGTCCTGTTCTGCCCTGCAAACTGGGACATGAAGCTAGGTATCGTGGATGATTGTTTTTTTTGTGCTCTGGCAGAAGGCACAGTTTCAACGTGCCGAGGGCCTTGGCCTCTGCATGCACCATCTGCAGCAGGGCCACTTCCCAGTCCCTTACTGCTCGCCTTCTGCATATTAAATGGTATATATGCTTGTAAGTATGTCACACGTACAGTAGCGCAGGTTTTGTGTATGCGCAAATAAATTAAACTGAATGACACTGCTATTTAGGATGTGCAAACGTTATACAGGAGATGTAGCGCAGGTAATGTCGCTGCTGTCACCAGAGGCTAATAAAAAATTACAGGGAATGTGACAGCTATTTGGGATGCGCAAACGTTATACAGTAGATGTAGCGCAGGTAATATAACTGTCCGCAGCGGACACCGTCTACGTAAAAAGTACACTGGATGTCACAGATATTTTTTGCATGCGCACACGTTAAACAGGAGATGTAGCGCAGATAATGTCGCTGTCAGCAGCGTCTACGGAAAAAGTACACTGGATGTCGCAGATACTTTTAGGATGCACAAACGTTATGCAGGAGATGTAGCTCAGGTAATGTAACTGTCCGCAGTGGACACCGTCTACGTCCAAAGTACACTGGATGTCACAGATATTTTTAGGCTGCGCACACGTTACACAGGAGATGTAGCGCAAATAATGTCGCTGTCTGCAGCAGCCAAACAATTGCAAGCTATTTAGCGCAGGTTGCGCAAAAAATATATATTGCTGCCAGATACAACAATAGTCCTTAAAAGGATTTTTGGGTCTCTAACAATTGCACGCAATTTAGCGCAGGTTGCGCTAATAATATATATTGCTGCCAGATACAACAATAGTCCTTCAAAGGACTTTTGGGTCTCTAATCGCACTTAATTTAGCGCAGGTTGCGCTAAAAATATATATTGCTGCCAGACATAACAATAGTCCTTAAAAGGACTTTTGAGTCTCTAACACCAACTCTGTCTAACCAAAAAATTAAATTTAATTCCCTACACTATCTGTCCCTTCTACAGCACAGCTCTCCCTGACTAAGACTGGCCGCACCACGTGTCATCAGGTGCTTTATAGCACCTGATGACGCGTTCCGGCCAGCCAATCACAGTAATGCCAGTAGCCAACATGGCTACGGCATAGCGTAGCAGCCAACAATCGTGCAGGGAGGAGACTCGAGCATGGCGCTCGAGCACACGCGGTATTCGGCCAGTTCGGCTCGACCATGCTCGATCATCACTAGTCACAGCCATTCATTGTGGAAGTTGACGAATCCGAGGTAGGGGTTGGAGCAGTCTTGTTGCAGGGTCCTTCTCCTAGCAAATGGCGCCCATGTACTTTTTTCTCTAAAGAACTCTCTACTGCTGAAAGAAATTGTGATGTAGATTATTATTATAACCGAAAAACTCCTCAATAATAATGAGAAAATCATATGTGAGCGCCAACTCAATAGAACCGATAAATAAGAACACACATGTACATAAATAAAAAAATGTTTTATTGATTAGTCACATAAAGGACAATAAATAGACAATAGTAATAAAAAAATAACAGCAGTAATGTGGCAGCACTGCGGATCAGCGCCCCACCAAGGTGTCACAACAGTCAATATATCCCCTGAGTGCACCTCTACTGATGGCCTGAGTAAGCTAAGTAGCTAAAAAGAGATGGACTCTCACCCACAGACCAGGAGAAAAGGTGAACTCAAGTAACAATGCAGGTGCTAGCAGGCCAGCTGAACCGTAAGAACCAATGGACGCAGCGTGTCTATAAATTATCCACAACACCGGACATACTACGATGTCACATGCATCCAGCACATAGAAAGTAACAACCAGCATATACAACACATATATATAAAGGGGAACCGACCTTGGGACCTTGGTGAGCGCACCCCTGACGCGTGTTTCCCTCAGCTTCTTCAAAAGGGGAGTGAAGGGATCAAAACTATGAATTAACACATGTGGAATTATATACATAACAAACAAGTGTGAAACAACTGAAAATATGTAATATTCTAGGTTCTTCAAAGTAGCCACCTTTTGCTTTGATTACTGCTTTGCACACTCTTGGCATTCTCTTGATCAGCTTCAAGAGGTAGTCACCTGAAATGGTCTTACAACAGTCTTGAAGGAGTTCCCAGAGATGCTTAGCACTTGTTGGCCCTTTTGCCTTCACTCTGCGGTCCAGCTCACCCCAAACCATCTCGATTGGGTTCAGGTCCGGTGACTGTGGAGGCCAGGTCATCTGGCGCAGCACCCCATCACTCTCCTTCATGGTCAAATAGCCCTTACTTTCAAAGTTTTCCCAATTTTTCGGCTGACTGACTGACCTTAATTTCTTAAAGTAATGATGGCCACTCGTTTTTCTTTAATTAGCTGCTTTTTTCTTGCCATAATACAAATTCTAACAGTCTATTCAGTAGGACAATCAGCTGTGTATCCACCTGACTTCTCCTCAACACAACTCATGGTCCCAACCCCATTTATAAGGCAAGAAATCCCACTTATTAAACCTGATAGGGCACACCTGTGAAGTGAAAACCATTTCAGGGGACTACCTCTTGAAGCTTGTTATGTATATAATTCCACATGTGTTAATTCATAGTTTTGATGCCTTCAGTGTGAATCTACAATTTTCATAGTCATGAAAATAAAGAAAACTCTTTGAATGAGAAGGTGTGTCCAAACTTTTGGTCTGTACTGTATATATATATATATATATATATATATATATATATATATATATAATTACTGCAGCAATACCCATGGTGTGGCAGCTATCTAACTATGTGTGTTATGGGGAAATTGAGCATCACACCTCAATTGTCCATTTACCTTTTTTCAGTTTCCACATGTTTGGAATTTACATTTTTTGCAGATTGCTAAATGTAATTAAACAGTCACAGAAAATAATGCACTATAAAAATAGATGCAATCATAACATATGGACTAAGCCCTCACTCTATTGATAAAATCTGAGACACTTGGTCTATACATTTTGATTAAAACACATCTAAGCCCACCTACCAAGCGACAAGGTGGTCTCAGTTCAGGCGGGTCCTACGCTAAACCTACCTATGCCGTTATGCATTTATGTTCAGGAGCGTAGACCCTGCACATAGTGTGTTGCTCCTAGTTACCTCCATGCGCAGCAGCAAACTGTGATTTGTTTAACTTGTCTTGAAGGAGTGGCATCTTGATTTGTGACGATCTGCACTGCGATTGGACAGCGCTACAGCCAGGGAGAAGGAACGCCGAGGGAGAGAAGCTGATGTCTTCTCCCTGGTGTTCCAATGCTAGTGATTAGCATACAGCATGGGACAAGGTAATGGGGGCCAGAGCGGCGCAACGGAGCAGCGCCCAAAAATAATAGTAAGTGCAGGGACATCCCCCATGTATGCCCTAAATGTCCTGCTACTTACTTAATCAAGTCCGGACTCATGAAAGGTCCTCTTTAACTCCTTAAGGACACAGCCATATTTCACCTTAAGGACCAGGCAATTTTTTGCAAATCTGACCAATGTCACTTTAAGTGGTGATAACTTTAAAACGCTTTGACTTATCCTGGCCATTCTGAGATAGTTTTTTCATCACATATTGTACTTCATGACACTGGTAAAATGAAGTAAAAAAAAATCATTTTTATTTATAAAAATTTGTTAAAAAAATAGCAAATTTCCTAGTTTCAAATTCTCTACTTCTATAATACATAGTAATACCTCCAAAAATAGTTATTACTTTACATTCCCTATATGTCTACTTCATGTTTGGATCATTTTGGGAATGATATTTTATTTTTTGTGGATCTTACAAGGCTTAGAAGTTTAGAAGCAAATCTTGAAATTTTTCAGAAATTTTCAAAAACCCAATTTTTAGGGACCTGTTCAGGTCTGAAGTCACTTTGTGAGGCTTACATAATAGAAACCACCCAAAAATGACCCCATTCTAGAAACTACACCCCTCAAGGTATTCAAAACTGATTTTTACAAACTTTGTTAACCCTTTAGGTGTTCCACAACAATTAATGGAAAATAGACATACAATTTCAAAATTTCACTTTTTTGGCAGATTTTCCATTTTAATTATTTTTTTTCAGTTACAAAGCAAGGGTTAACAGCCAAACCAAACTCAATATTTATGGCTCTGATTCTGTAGTTTACAGAAACACCCCATATGTGGTCGTAAACCGCTGTACGGGCACACGGCAGGGCGCAGAAGGAAAGGAATGCCATACGGTTTTTGGAAGGCAGGTTTTGCTGAACAGTTTTTTTTTTACACCATGTCCCATTTGAAGCCCCCCTGATGCACCCCTAGAGTAGAAACTCCATAAAAGTGACCCCATTTAAGAAACTACACCCCTCAAGGTATTCAAAACTGATTTTACAAACGTCGTTAACCCTTTAGGTGTTCCACAAGAATTAATGGAAAATAGAGATACAATTTAAAAATGTAACTTTTTTGGCAGATTTTCCATTTTAATATTTTTTTTTTTCAGTTACAAAGCAAGGGTTAACAGCAAAACCAAACTCAATATTTATGGCTCTGATTCTGTAGTTTACAGAAACACCCCATATTTGATCGTAAACCGCAGTACGGGCACACAGCAGGGCGCAGAAGGAAAGCAATGCCATTCGGTTTTTGGAAGGCAGGTTTTGCTGGACTGGTTTTTTTGACACCATGTCCCATTTGAAGCCCCCCTGATGCACCCCTAGAGTAGAAACTCCAAAAAAGTGACCCCATTTTAGAAACTACGGGATAGGGTGGAAGTTTTGTTGGTACTAGTTTAGGGTACATAAGATTTTTGGTTGCTCTATATTACACTTTTTGTGAGGCAAGATAACAAGAAATAGCTGTTTTGGCACCGTTTTTATTTTTTGTTATTTACAACATTCATCTGACAGGTTAGATCATGTGGTATTTATATAGACAAGGTTGTCACGGAAGCGGCGATACCTAATATGTATACTTTTTTTTATTATTTATGTAAGTTTTACACAATGATTTCATTTTTGAAGCAAAAAAAATCATGTTTTAGTGTTTTCATAGTCTGATAGCCATAATTTTTTAAGTTTTTGGGCGATTACCTTGGGTAGGGTATGATTTTTGCGGGATGAGATGACAGTTTTATTGGCACTATTTTGGGGTGCATATGACTTTTTGATTGCTTGCTATTACACTTTTTGTGATGTAAGGTGCCAAAAAATGGTTTATTTAGCACAGTTTTTATTTTTTATTTTTTACAGTGTTTATCTGAGGGGTTAGGTCATGTGATATTTTTATAGAGCCGATCTATACGGACGTGGCGATACCTAATATGTATACTTTTTTTTATTTATGTAAGTTTTACACAATAATATCATTTTTGAAACCAAAAAAATGATGTTTTAGTGTCTCTATATTCTGAGCCATAATTTTTTTATTTTTTGGGCGATTGTCTCAGGTAGGGGCTCATTTTTTGTGGGATGAGGTGACGGTTAGATTGGTCCTATTTTGGTGTGCAAATGCCTTTTATTTTTATAGAGCCGGTCGATACGGACACGGCGATACCTAATATGTATACTTTTTTTTCCCCCCTATTTTTTTACAATTTTTTTTACTTTATTTGGGGAAAATGATGTTTTTGTTTATTTTACTTGAAACTTTTAATTTTTTGGGGGGAAAACTTTATTTTTTCAACTTTTTTTTTCACTTAATTTTTTCCCCACTTTGGGACTTGAACTTTTGGGGGTCTAATCCTTTACAATGCATTCAAATACTTCTATATTGGAATGAATTGGTTGTATGAGTAATACTGTGTGTATTTCATACAGTTTCTGGCCTGTGAGATCCAGGGGGCTGGATCTCACAGGCTCGTCACCGGAAGGCAGCGCAATGCCTTCCTTAGACATCGCGCTGCCTTCCATGCCATCGGGTCCCCCCTATAGCCGCATGGGGACCCGATGGCACCACCACACGCCACCACCGCAATAGGTAAAAGCCGCAAACCGCAGGTCTGAATTGACCTGCGGTTTGCGGCGATCGCTGACATGGGGGGGGTCACGGGACCCCCCGGGCATTTAGCCGAAGTGCCTACTCAATGATTTGAGCAGGCACCAGCTTCCGATCACCGCCCGCTGCGCGGCGGTGATCAGAAATACACATGTGTCCCTTATGTTCTTAAGTACCAGGACATAAGGGCGTACCTGTACGCCATGTGTCCTGAAGAGGTTAAACTTACTGGCCTATAGTTTCCAGGCTCTGTTTTTGACCTCTTTTTGAATAGTGGCTCCACATTTGCTAAGTGTAAATCCTGTGGAACGCTCCCTGTCATTATAGAGTCCTTCTATATCAGAAATAATGGTCTATCTATTACATTACCTAATTCTCTTAGGATACGGGGGTGCCATCTGGACCCAGTGATTTTTAATATGCTTTTTTCATCTTTGGTATAAAAATCTACCATTCCCGGTTACGTTTTGCATTCTGTAGTCTGCCTGCTCTTTTGACCTATTCTATTCTGCCACTCATCTCAGTTTTGCAATAGCTAGTGAGCCACAGGTTAGAGATCATAGATCTACAGTATCTGATGACAAAGCCTCCATCTTTGACAAACTAAATCAGGTGCTACTGATAAAACATAGCCAGGTCCATAAATATTGGGACAGCAACACAATTCTAAAATGTTTGGCTCTATACACCACCACAATGGATTTGAAATGAAACAAACACGATGTGCTTTAAATGTAGACTATCAGCTTTAATTTGAGGGTAGTTACATCCAAATCAGGTGAACGGTGTAGGAATCACAACAGTTTGCATATGTGCCTCCAACTTGTTAAGGGACCAAAAGTAATGGGACAATTGGCTTCTCAGCTGTTCCATGGCCAGGTGTGTGTTATTCCCTCATGATTCCAATTACAATGAACAGATAAAAAGTCCAGAGTTCATTTCAAGTGTGCTATTTGCATTTGGAATCTGTTGCTGTCAACTCTCAAGATGAGATCCAAAGAGCTGTCACTATCAGTGAAGCAAACCACCATTAGGCTGAAAAAAACAAACCCATCAGAGAGATAGCAAAAACATTAGGCATGGCCAAAACAACTGTTTGGAACATTCTTAAAAAGAAGGAATGCATCGGTGAGCTCAGCAACACAAAAAGACCCGGAAGACCACGGAAAACAACTGTGGTGGATGACCGAAGAATTCTTTCCCTGGTGAAGAAAACACCCTTCACAACAGTTAGCCAGATCAAGAACACTCTCCAAGAGGTAGGTGTATGTGTGTCAAAGTTAACATTCAAGATAATACTTCACCAGAGTGAATACAGAGGGTTCACCACAAGATGTAAACCATTGGTGAGCCTCAAAAACAGGAAGGCCAGATTAGAGTTTGCCAAACGACATCTAAAAAAGCCTTCACAGTTCTGGAACAACATTCTATGGACAGATGAGACCAAGATCAACTTGAATCAGAGTGATGGGAAGAGAAGAGTATGAAGAAGGAAAGGAACTGCTCATGATCCTAAGCATACCACCTCATTAGTGAAGCATGGTGGTGGTAGTCATGGCGTGGGCATGTATGGCTGCCAATGGAACTGGTTCTCTTGTATTTATTGATGATGTGACTGCTGACAAAAGCAGCAGGATGAATTCTGAAGTGTTTCGGGCAATATTATCTGCTCATATTCAGCCAAATGCTTCAGAACTCATTGGACGGTGCTTCACAGTGCAGATGGACAATGACTCAAAACAAAAAGCAACCAAAGAGTTTTTTAGGGGAAATAAGTGGAATGTTATGCAATGGCCAAGTCAATTACCTGACCTGAATCCAATTGAGCATGCATTTCACTTGCTGAAGACAAAACTGAAGGGAAAATGCCCCAAGAACAAGCAGGAACTGAAGACAGTTGCAGTAGAGGCCTGGAAGAGCATCACCAGGGATGAAACCCAGCATCTGGTGATGTCTATGCATTCCAGACTGTAATTGACTGCAAAGGATTTGCAACCAAGTATTAAAAAGTGAAAGTTTGATTTATGATTATTATGTCCCATTACTTTTGGTCCCTTAACAAGTGGAAGGCACATATGCAAACTGTTGTAATTCCTACACTGTTCACCTGATTTGGATGTAAATACCCTCAAATTAATGCTGACAGTCTGCAGTTAATGCACATCTTGTTTGTTTCATTTCAAAACCGTTGTGGTCGTGTATAGAGCCAAAAATGTTACAATTGGTTCGATGTCCCAATATTTATGGACCTGACTGCAAGCTGTACCCATGTCTGGCTGCCAGAATAAACAAGCAGAGACATAAATGCATATGTATAGGCTGCTAATTATCGTTACTGTCACCTCAACCTTTCTTTACTTAAGGAATAAAGGCTTATTGCAGCTGTTTATAATACTAATAGGAAATAATGTAGATCACACTTCTGTAAGGCTTCTTTCACACTGCAGTTAGTAGTTCTAGCAGGCTGTTACGGATCCGGCATGGTTGGACGTTACCAGAATGCGCAGCAGTTTCTGTCTGGCCGAATCCTGACATATTTGCCGGATAATGGCTGGATCTCCGCTGGATCTCCACTGGCATTCCAGTAACATTCAGCAATGCTGCAAACACAGAGCTCCAGCAGGCTTTTCTCTGCCAGAACTACTAATGGCAGTGTGAAACTAGCCTAACTATAACTGGCAGGTTTGCTATCACATTGTGTTCAGTCAAGTCTCAATCATTTTCTTTTTTCCAATAAGGAATCTTAAAGAAAATACTATATAAATATATCTGCTCCTACGGGTGCCATATATAAAACATATTCACAACTTTATACGATTTTGCCTAATTAGTCCTATTAAATATTTTGAAGGTTTTGATGTCACTCGTTTTTATGAAGTGTTTCATTAAAATTACATTACACATATTAGTGAAAGGCATATCACCTGCAGGTATGCCATTTTAATAACATCGATTGTAATTAACATAAGTGCAATGATTAGTACGCTTCTCTCCCTTGGGATTCTAGACAGGAGGGGACTGTAACATCACAGTTACTGCAATAGATTCACTCTCAGATTTTTTTTCTATTACAAGGCCATTGTTAGAGAATTAATTGATAGCAATCTGTTGATATTAGGACACAGTCTAATGCCTTACTCACATGTCAGTGTTTTGGTCAGTCATTTTGCATCAGTGATTGCGAGCCAAAACCACGATTGGAGCCTCGACAGACATAAGGTATAAGGGAAAGATCTGCACCTGTTCTGTGTTTAGAGCCGCACCTAGATTTGGCTCAAAATTACTGATGAAAATAACTGACCGATCACTGACTGTGTGAATAAAGCATACACCTAAACCTACATATATAAAACATGTAATAATTCCAAAATGTATGTTAGTAGAACCTGCACTCCACTTATGAACCTGCACTCCGCTTCTGAACCTGCTCTCCACTTCTGATGGACAAAGATATCATAAAGTAAAACCACTGAGAGTCCAGTCATTGAATTTTATTGCTAAATCCTGAACATTCACTGGTGTAACTGACGATATTAGGATAGAATAGCAAAAAGAGAACAGAGGAGAAGTTGACAAATAAGGGACTGATGCAATATCCCTCAATGAACTATACAATCTACCTCAATGCCAAGCTCAAAATACCATTCATAAAATGTTAGTAATCACTCAGCATGTTTCTTTCCCACCCTGTTAACTGGGGTACTTTCAGGGAGGCTACTATTAAAAAATAAATATGCACAAGACATAATTCTTGTCGGCATTTCATTCTGAGTCACAACTTTGCAATGGCTTCTAAGCCACAATGAGATGCTGACACATGAACTGCATCCTGGTGGTCCACACACACTACATCAATTTCTTAATGTTTGCATCCCTTAGGAGGCAACAGTTAAAAGGGTGGTGTAGAAACGCTTTTGGGTCATTATTGTTTTTTTTAGTTATTTTGAGCTACTGTAGACATTGAAGTAGATTAGTCTAGTTCATTTGTGGACATTGCAGCAAACCCCTGGCTGTTAACCTGTCCTTTGCCCTCTCACTTTTGCTATTCTATGCCAGACAGGGTCCGTTGGACCAATGAATGTTGAGGGAATTAGCAAGAAATAATAAAGAATATTTGTAATCATCTTTTCAGGTAGAGTTAGTAATTTTTAATATATCATAGATCTTTTCTGGCCAACCTTTTGCACACCTTAGGAGCACTTTTACTAAACACCGGCATTTTAGATCCCAGTAACATTTCAGCTGGAGTCAGATGCACCAAAAATGTTAAAAGGCACACATCTCTTAATAATTTGTTGCATCTTATACTGTCCATTCATCAGAAACAGAAATCTACACATCAATGGGCTCTCGTGGATTTCAGTTATAATATATGCTAGTTTTCTGGTGCAAATGATGTCTATTGTGTCAGGCAGATGAGGTGCACCCTGTTAAGTTTCCCCCATTTTTAAAAAAAATCTCAAAGAGCGCAGACAGCACAAAAACTGGCATACAACTTTAGTAAATGTGCCCAATAATATTTTTGTTATAAATTTATCTAACCACGATACTGCATTTTCTATCCCTTTGCCTAGCAACAACTTCTATCCAAGTGATGTGGCATGGGGAGATTGAGAGCAGCACGTGCGGCAATCACATGGTCGAGCCAGAGGGGACAGACCAGACCACTCGCAATAGTCATATGAATGGTTCCTTAAGATTGCTAGATTAAGAAACCGAGCCATTCAGGGCTCTGGCTCGGTGTCCAATCAGAGTTGTAGACTGCTTAATGCCTGTGATTTCATATATTGTCCTGGCTCTTGTTTGTGCATTTTTGCTTTGTGTCTGAATTCAAGACCTGCTTGACCTGCAAGACCTGCTGTGTACCGACCTAGTTCCACTGATTAATCTCACGTCTACTGATTTGGCTACATCTGTACTCTCCAGGTTTGAACATTGACTTGCTCTTCCGATTACCTTCTTGTCTGCTGATTTGGCTATAGCTGTACCCTCCTAGTTTTGACTTTAGCTAGTTTTATTATCCTGTATGCTTTCCTTTGGTCATCTGGGTTGGTCTGCTCCTGCAAAATCACACCTATTTTCTGTCACCTTACTTTGCAGATATAATCTACGTCCCTAGCAGCCAAGACCAACCTGCTTTGTGGTAGGCTCTGGAGAGTATTTTGGGGTAGCCTTAGTCTCTGCGAAGCGGAGAGGTGATTATTGACGAAAAGCTATTTCTGAGTCTGTTGGCTGTGGTTTCCTGTCAGGGATTTCTGTATTTAACCAGTTGCCGCAACTGTAACGCCGAAAGGCGTCATCGCGGCGGCTCCCCCAGGCTACGCTAACGCCGATTGGCGTCATCTCGCGTGAGCCGAGATTTCCTGTGAACGCGCGCACACAGGCGCGCGCGCTCACAGGAACGTAATGTAAGAGAGTGGATCTCCAGCCTGCCAGCGGCGATCGTTCGCTGGCAGGCTGGAGATGTGATTTTTTTAACCCCTAACAGGTATATTAGACGCTGTTTTGATAACAGCGTCTAATATACCTGCTACCTGGTCCTCTGGTGGTCCCTTTTGTTTGGATCGACCACCAGAGGACACAGGTAGCTCAGTAAAGTAGCACCAAACACCACTACACTACACTACACCCCCCCGTCACTTATTAACCCCTTATTAGCCCCTGATCACCCCTGATCACCCCATATAGACTCCCTGATCACCCCCTGTCATTGATTACCCCCCTGTCATTGATCACCCCCCTGAAAGCTCCATTCAGATGTCCGCATGATTTTTACGGATCCACTGATAGATGGATCGGATCCGCAAAACGCATACGGACGTCTGAATGGAGCCTTACAGGGGCGTGATCAATGACTGTGGTGATCACCCCATATAGACTCCCTGATCACCCCCCTGTCATTGATTACCCCCCTGTCATTGATCACCCCCCTGTAAAGCTCCATTCAGACGTCCGCATGATTTTTACGGATCCACTGATAGATGGATCGGATCCGCAAAACGCATACGGACGTCTGAATGGAGCCTTACAGGGGCGTGATCAATGACTGTGGTGATCACCCCATATAGACTCCCTGATCACCCCCATGTCATTGATTACCCCCCTGTAAAGCTCCATTCAGACGTCCGCATGATTTTTACGGATCCACTGATAGATGGATCGGATCCGCAAAACGCATACGGACGTCTGAATGGAGCCTTACAGGGGCGTGATCAATGACTGTGGTGATCACCCCATATAGACTCCCTGATCACCCCCCTGTCATTGATTACCCCCCTGTCATTGATCACCCCCCTGTAAAGCTCCATTCAGAAGTCCGCATGATTTTTACGGATCCACTGATAGATGGATCGGATCCGCAAAACACATACAGGCGTCTCCCTGGAGCCTTCCAGGGGGGGGGGTGATCACCCCATATAGACTCCCTGATCACCCCCCTGTCATTGATCACCCCCCCTGTCATTGATCACCCCCCCTGTCAGGCTGCATTCAGATGTCCGTATGATTTTTACGGATCCACGGATACATGGATCGGATCCGCAAAACACATACGGACATCTGAATGGAGCCTTATAGGGGGGTGATCAATGACAGGGGGGTGATCACCCCATATAGACTCCCTGATCACCCCCCTGTCATTGATCACCCCCCTGTCATTGATCACCCCCCTGTCATTGATCATCCCTCTGTAAGGCTCCATTCAGACATTTTTTTGGCCCAAGTTAGCGGAAATTATTATTTTTTTCTTACAAAGTCTCATATTCCACTAACTTGTGTCAAAAAATTAAATCTCACATGAACTCACCATACCCCTCACGGAATCCAAATGCGTAAAATTTTTTAGACATTTATATTCCAGACTTCTTCTCACGCTTTAGGGCCCTTAGAATGCCAGGGCAGTATAAATACCCCACATGTGACCCCATTTCGGAAAGAAGACACCCCCAGGTATTCCGTGAGGGGCATATTGAGTCCATGAAAGATTGAAATTTTTGTCCCAAGTTAGCGGAAAGGGAGACTTTGTGAGAAAAAAATTACTAAAATCAATTTCCGCTAACTTGTGCCAAAAAAAAAAAATTCTATGAACTCGCCATGCCCCTCATTGAATACCTTGGGGTGTCTTCTTTCCAAAATGGGGTCACATGTGGGTTATTTATACTGCCCTGGCATTTTAGGGGCCCTAAAGCGTGAGAAGAAGTCTGCGATCCAAATGTCTAAAAATGCCCTCATAAAAGGAATTTTGGCCCCTTTGCGCATCTAGGCTGCAAAAAAGTGTCACACATCTGGTATCGCCGTACTCAGGAGAAGTTGGGCAATGTGTTTTGGGGTGTCATTTTACATATACCCATGCTGGGTGAGATAAATATCTTGGTCAAATGCCAACTTTGTATAAAAAAATGGGAAAAGTTGTCTTTTGCCGAGATATTTCTCTCACCCAGCATGAGTATATGTAAAAAGACACCCCAAAACACATTGCCCAACTTCTCCTGAATACGGCAATACCACATGTGTGACACTTTTTTGCAGCCTAGGTGGGCAAAGGGGCCCACATTCCAAAGAGCACCTTTAGGATTTCACAGGTCATTTACCTACTTACCACACATTAGGGCCCCTGGAAAATGCCAGGGCAGTATAACTACCCCACAAGTGACCCCATTTTGGAAAGAAGACACCCCAAGGTATTCCGTGAGGGGCATGGCGAGTTCCTAGAATTTTATATTTTTTGTCACAAGTTAGCGGAAAATGATGATTTTTTTTTTTTCCCTTACAAAGTCTCATATTCCACTAACTTGTGACAAAAAATAAAAACTTTCATGAACTCACTATGCCCAACACGAAATACCTGGGGGTGTCTTCTTTCCAAAATGGGGTCACTTGTGGGGTAGTTATACTGCCCTGGCATTCTAGGGGCCCAAATGTGTGGTAAGAAGTTTGAAATCAAAATGTGTAAAAAATGACCGTGAAATCCGAAAAGGTGCTCTTTGGAATATGGGCCCCTTTGCCCACCTAGGCTGCAAAAAAGTGTCACACATGTGGTATCTCCGTACTCAGGAGAAGTTGGGGAATGTGTTTTGGGGGGTCATTTTACATATACCCATGCTGGGTGAGAGAAATATCTTGGCAAAAGACAACTTTTCCCATTTTTTTTATACAAAGTTGGCATTTGACCAAGATATTTCTCTCATCCAGCATGGGTATATGTAAAATGACACCCCAAAACACATTCCCCAACTTCTCCTGAGTACGGCGATACCACATGTGTGGCACTTTTTTGCAGCCTAGGTGGGCAAAGGGGCCCACATTCCAAAGAGCACCTTTCGGATTTCACCGGTCATTTTTTACACATTTTGATTTCAAACTACTTACCACACATTTGGGCCCCTAGAATGCCAGGGCAGTATAACTACCCCACAAGTGACCCCATTTTGGAAAGAAGACACCCCAAGGTATTCGCTGATGGGCATAGTGAGTTCATAGAAGTTTTTTTTTTTTGTCACAAGTTAGTGGAATATGAGACTTTGTAAGAAAAAAAAATTTTTTAAAAAAATCATCATTTTCCACTAACTTGTGACAAAAAATAAAAAGTTCTATGAACTCACTATGCCCATCAGCGAATACCTTAGGGTGTCTACTTTCCGAAATGGGGTCATTTGTGGGGTGTTTGTACTGTCTGGCCATTGTAGAACCTCAGGAAACATGACAGGTGCTCAGAAAGTCAGAGCTGCTTCAAAAAGCGGAAATTCACATTTTTGTACCATAGTTTGTAAACGCTATAACTTTTACCCAAACCATTTGTTTTTTTACCCAAACATTTTTTTTTTATCAAAGACATGTAGAACAATAAATTTAGAGAAAAATTTATATATGGATGTCGTTTTTTTTGCAAAATTTTGCAACTGAAAGTGAAAAATGTAATTTTTTTGCAAAAAAAACGTTAAATTTTGATTAATAACAAAAAAAGTAAAAATGTCAGCAGCAATGAAATACCACCAAATGAAAGCTCTATTAGTGAGAAGAAAAGGAGGTAAAATTCATTTGGGTGGTAAGTTGCATGACCGAGCAATAAACCGCTAAAGTTGTGGAGTGCCGATTTGTAAAAAAGGGCCTGGTCTTTAGGGGGGTATAAACCTGTGGTCCTTAAGTGGTTAAAGAGAACTGTTTACCATGAAATGCAATGCAATCTGCAGGCAGCATCTTGTATAGTGCAGAAGAAGCTGTGCAAAATGATATTTTTATAGGAAAAGATTCAGTAAAACTTGTAATTTATTGAATTTATGCAATCTCTGCTTTTTTATTTTATTTAAGTTGAACATGGGGGCTGTCTTATCATAGATTGATAGCATTCCCTTTTTAAATGTATATGTAGAGATAGCTGTCAGTTAATGATAGTTGCAAGTTCAGAAAAAGCAGAGATATAAATATATACATTACAAGTTTTACTGAATCTTTTCCCATAAAACTAAACAAACAATCAAACAATCTGCTCAGCTCGCCCTGCTCTATAACATGCTGTCTGCAGATTGCACAGCATTTTAAGGAGACAAGTTCTCTTTAACAGTAGAATTTGCCTGTTTTTCCATTTTTTTTTCTTTTTAGAAATGATAATATACTACTACTGCTCTACATGACATCTGCTATAAATAACATTATGTTAGTCTCCTTTGTACAAAAATGTTAAAGAGGGGTGTCCACTTTTAAAACCTCTTTTGTATTATAAGGCTAGATTTAGGCTACTTTCACACTTGCATTTTGTGCGGATCCATCATGGACGGATCCGTTCAGATAATACAACCGCATGCATCCGTTCAGAACGGATCCGTTTGTATTATCTTTAACATAGCCAAAACTGATCCGTCTTGAACACCATTGTAAGTCAAGCAGCGTTTTGGTGTCCGTCTCCGAAGCGGAATTGAGACTGAACTGATGCATACTGATGTATTCTGAGGGGATCCTTTTCCATTCAGAATGCATTAGAATGAAACACCGCTCCTCCCTCTCTGGAGAATTGGTATGATAAGATCGATCAGATATATTTGATGGAGGAGTTGGCAAGCTGGGCTACTAGATCTCATTCCAGATTTGTAAGGTTGTTGAAACCGTGGATAATGTTTTGGGAGTCATGGAAAAAGAATTAGGGAATGTCCTTTATAACACAATCTGCCTCAGAGAGATAACCTCTAACTCTTGAATTACTTCTGACACCTAGATTAGTCTAAGGCCTCATGAACACGACCGTTGTGTGTTTTGCAGTCCGCAAATTGCAGATCCGCAAAACACGGATGGCGTCTTTGCTGAACGGCACGGACAGCCATTGATATAACTGCCTCTAACTGCCTATTTTTGTCCGCAAAACGGACAAGAATAGGACAGGTTATATATTTTTTGCGGACCACAGAAAGGAGCAACAGATGCGGACAGCACACGGAGTGCTGTCCGCATCTTTTGCGGCCCCATTGAAGTGAATGGGCAGAAACTGCAGCTCGGATGCGGACCAAAACAATGGTCGTGTGCATGAGGCCTAAGGCTTCTTATTTTTTGTACCTTCGTAATGCAATCTTTTCTCATGCAAGGTTTTATAGTTTCAGTGTTTTCCAGGGTTCTGTACTTATGAGATAATGTGTTAAATATACCAGAGCATTAAGCAATGTGATATGCAAACTGTAAAGAATACTTTATGTAATTTCTTTATTCTGAAAATTCTCTGTCGGAAATAATGTACGTAGCACATTATCTCATATTATGTCACATCATCCTAAAAAAGAGATTTGTTAAAAAAGAATGCAAACTGATCCGTTTTGGACCGCTTGTGAGAGCCCTGAACGGATCTCACAAACGGAAAGCCAAAACGCGAGTGTGAAAGTACGGGACCACATGAATGCTATTCAAAAGAAATTGCCAATTACATATGTGCCAAAAATACAGAGGATAAAAGTCACCACCCACAGATAAAGAGGAAATATCGCCGACTGCAGGAACGAGCGGGCGATTATCTAGCGGGGGTGGGATTCCTACAACCCCTACAGCGGCGGAGCGGTGAAGCACACAAACACGTGGGACGCCACGTGGGACGTCAACCTCAACAAACCACCATTACTCAGCGGAATGAAGGGAGAGATACGGCCGGCGATAACAGCGATGCTCGCAACACTGGCACCGATACGGTAACCAAGCTACACAGTAGCAGACAGTGGTATACAATACCATATTAACCCCTTAATTCAGTCACCATATTGCACTTTATGAATTAACTAAGGTCAACAACTAAGAAAAGACACTATCACTGACCACTTATTATTTTCCAATCTCAGTTGCTTCTTTTTTATATCACCACCAGAGAAAATAATTCACCAAACTATTTATATATCTATATAGATTCTACAATTACATATTTTTATATACTGTTATATTTCATTCCATCATTTTTTTTATTTTTATTATTATTATTTTCCTATTCTATATACTTTGGCACCTTTTTTGCACATTCACTGGATAAAGACAAAATATTTTTTTTTTTTATGGAAAGACCGAATTGATTGACAATACAGAGAGACATTGATGAATTTTAAACTGGAATCTTTGTAACTGGAAATTTTATCTAACCTTTAATATTGAGTTTTAATCTAATTTACATTGTGTCTAACTATAAATAAAATGTATATCTATGAATATGAACTTCATGTATTCAGACATAATGATTAAGAACTGCAGGTATTGATATTCATTGATCCATATATATCTTTTGCCACATTACTAGAGGCGCATCAAACACCAATATAATCTACCAATATCCCTCCACCACTAACATACTAACACTACTTCACTAAAAATATCCTAGATACAGCCTTGATGTAGGAGTGCCTGTTAATCCAATTAATTATTATCTATACTCAATGAGGTTGTTTTAGGGGAAACCTCTTCTAAAAGAGCACCCTACTCCATATCATCTCGTTAGGTGAGCCACCACACTCTGAATCGAAAATAATGTATGTAGCACATTATCTCATATTATGTCACATCATCAATAAAAAGAGATTTTTTTTTTTAAAAGAATGCATTAGAATGCAAACTGATCCGTTTTGGACCGCTTGTGAGAGCCCTGAACGGATCTCACAAACGGAAAGCCAAAACATAGAAACATAGAATGTGTCGGCAGATAAGAACCATTTGGCCCATCTAGTCTGCCCAATATACTGAATACTATGAATAGCCCCCGGCCCTATCTTATATGAAGGATGGCCTTATGCCTATCCCATGCATGCTTAAACTCCTTCACTGTATTTGCAGCCACCACTTCTGCAGGAAGGCTATTCCATGCATCCACTACTCTCTCAGTAAAGTAATACTTCCTGATATTACATTTAAACCTTTGCCCCTCTAATTTAAAACTATGTCCTCTTGTAGCAGTTTTTCTTCTATTAAATATTTACCTTGTTGATTCCCTTTATGTATTTAAGTGTAAGGGCTGTTTCACACGAGCGAGTCCATTGCGGGAATCACGCTCCGTGTGTGAGTGTGATCCTCCGCTCTGGACTTGCAGGAGCGCACGGCATTATCATGATTTATAATGCTATGTGTCTCTGCTTGACCTTATTTATACAGAATCATACTGACAGCTTTATGTCACACTGATTCTGTGGAAAAAAGGCCATGCAGAGACACATAGCATTATAAATCATGATAATGCCGTGCGCTCCTTCAAGTCCAGGAGGATCACACTCACACACGGAGCGTGATTCCCGCAATAAACGATACGCACTAATATAAGAATATATATCTCTAAGAGTAAAGAATTCAGAGATTTTCCGCATCACTGATAGTTTTAAACTTGTCTGTAACATAGTAACAATAAATATTTGAATAAAAGGATTGTATTTATTAAAATAATGAAATAAAAGTGAAGTTTTAAAAGAAAAAGCAGTACTGGATCCAAAAACGTAAATAGGTCCCTAGGGACCACTAGTTAGTACATGTAAAGTCTAAAACTTTGACAAGTACTGTGAGGTCAAAAGCTTTAAAAATTTGCAAATGAATAGTGGGACAAATCCCAATATATTATAGACCTCTCCAATTACTGCAAAAATTGAGAAGCCGGCTAGGTGATATGGCAGGGTTCTTGTCCAACCAGCCCAACAGCCAAAGCTACCTTCTAGAAGCAAACAGAGTTTTTTCCACAGAGAGTCTCCCCATCAATACACAGGATATAACCCAGGCATTTAGAGAAATTAATAGAACCTATAAAAAATACATTAGATCCATTTGGGAAATCACCAGCCTAGAAACCTACCTACAACAAAAAATTGTGTACAGGGGTATGAGAGTTAACATCATTCCCAACTCACATCAGGAAGACGTTGAATTTATTAGGGGTTGGGAGGCATTGCTAACGGAGAATTCACTCAGTATGCAAGCGTACATCTTAGAACACGAGAAAAAACAGCTAATTAAAGTGGTAGCACAGCTTGAGAAAGAGACCCAAGAAATTCAACAACTAAGATCTCAGCCGGAATTCAGTTCCCTGGAAGTCAAACTACAAAAAAACGTTGAAAGCCTACAAACTGAGGTGAAAGAAAGGAAGCACAGAAAGTATATCAGGGATAAGCGAGACTTCGAGACAGGCCAGGTATATAATAAACCAAATAGTCAGTCACTATATACTGGTAAAACTGAGTACAAACAGTATACAGATATATCTGAATCTGAAGCGTCTGAATCAGAAGGAAGCCTCCCCCAGACAAACAGGAGAGGCAGAGGTAGATATAGGGGGAAATACCAACAAATGAGAAATCCACAATCAAGAAATAGCAATCAAGAATGGCAACAGAGCCAATATCGGATCCAAAATACTCAAGGACCAAATATAAATCCACAAATATCCTCCTATTCATCACAACCTACCTCTGCGTCTACAACTATGTCGCTTCCACAAATAAATATGCCTCAGCTAGCGGCACCCACTGCCCAGGTTCCTTTTTTAATGACAGGGATACAACTCAGAGACCGAGACAAATGGGGGTACAGTCAGAAAATGTAAACAGCAACACAGTAATGCAGATTATAAATAGGTCCTCTATAGTGCTAAAACCTGAGCACGAATCGTTGATACGGAAGGGACTATCGTACACCTCGACCCCAAAATTTGAGTGCTTTACGTGGGTGAAAGACATTCACCTATTTGCCCGGAAATTAGCCCTGCATAAAGAGTTTAAAGACAAAGAGGAACAGGGGCATGAGTTGACAAGTGGGGAAAAACAAGCCCTAGAGACTCTAGAAGAACTATCCAGGGAAGGAGCAGGCGAGATAATAAGACCTGTCGCCCCCTTCAGTAAAATGCGACCTAAATCTAGGTATACACCGTCAATAGCTAGATTTGCAAATATCCAGACATTTGTGAACCTCGTAACAGGTGATCTTGAAAAGATAGATAAGAAGAAAAATGAAATGGGGGAAAACCTGTCTCCTGAAGAAAGAAATGCCATCAGTGATATTACGGAACGCCAGGATCTTACAATAAAACCCTCAGATAAAGGGGGAAATATTGTATTAATGAATACAGAGGAGTATATAGGGATGGTGATGAGACTATTAGGTGATAACACCACCTACAAAAAACTAGACAGTAACCCCACAGTAAGATACAACAAAGACCTGAAAAAAATACTGATGGAAGCAAGAGGGAAAGACCTGATTACAAAAGATGAGTACAAAATCCTCTATAAACCATACCCAACAATAGCAACGTTTTATGCAATGCCAAAGATACATAAAAAACGGGAACCAATACCCGGAAGACCAATCGTTTCAGGGAACAACAATATATGTGAGGGCATAAGTGCCTACGTAGATGCCATTATAAAACCTTTTGTACAGACTCTCCCCTCATATCTGAAGGATACGAGTGATACAGTTATGAAATTGCGAGAGATTCATGTGAATGATAACACACTGATAGCAAGCCTAGACGTTGAGGCTCTACAGTATATACAAGTATAAATCACGAACTAGGGATTAAGGCAGTAGAATATTATTTAAGCACGAAAGGTACACAATTCCATGAGCACAATAATTTTGTTATCACTTTATTACGTTTCTTACTTACACACAATTATTTTATTTTTAATGGGCAATATTATTTACAGGTTACCGGCACCACGATGGGGACGGTATGTGCACCCAGTTTTGCCAATTTATTTTTGGGGTGGTGGGAAGACAAACAGGTCTTCACCGATAAGAATGTACATCACACAGAGCACATAATGTATTGGGCTAGATACATAGATGACATTCTGATATTTTGGAATGGCACTATACCACAGTTTGAGACATTCACTAGAGACCTCAACGTGAATGACATCGGCTTGCAATTCACAAACGAGATAAATGAAAAAAGCATTAATTTCCTCGATCTAAAGATCAATATAGAAAAAGAGGGTGAAGTGACGACTGAAATATATAGAAAGACCACAGCAAGCAACAGTTTCCTTCACTGGGAAAGCTGCCACCCTAAACCTCTAAAAAGAGGTATACCTCTCGCACAATATCTGAGAGCGAAAAGAAATTGTACAAATGAGGCAGCTTTTGAAGAGGAATGCAAGACACTGTATCAGAGATTCCTAGAGAGGGGATACCCTAGAAAGGTGCTCTATAGAGCCTACAATAAGGTCAAAAAGATGGAGAGGGAGAGCCTGTTCAAAAGAAAGGTACCAAAAAATGACAAAACAATAAGATGTATAGGCACGTTTGATTATCAACATCAGAGAATATATGGGATATTTAAAAAATATTGGCATATTTTGACCTCAGATAAAGATCTAAAGGAGGTGTTGCCCTTTAATCCATCGGTGACATACAGGAGAGGACAAAATCTAAAAGACCTTATGGTTCATAGCCATTTCCAGAAAAAAACGTGCACAAAAAAGAACTGGCTATCCACACAGGGGTCATACCCCTGTGGGGGATGTGTATTTTGTAAATTTATGGTACCAAAAAAAGAGTTTACAAACCCACATGATGGGAAGAAGTACACCATCAGGGAGTACATTAATTGTAAAAGCACTGGCGTAGTCTACGCGATACAATGTAGATGTCCCAAAATCTACGTTGGAAAAACGATACAGGAATTGAGGAGGAGGATTTCGAAACATCTAAGTACCCTTAACACCGATGATGATACACCCCTAGTGAGACATATAAACAAATATCACAAGGGAAATCCAGCAGGCCTAGAAATCTGGGGTATCCAGAAGGTTAAATTGGGCCCTAGACAAGGAGATGTGGACAATAAACTACAGCAGGAAGAGGCCAAGTGGATATACCGGCTGAAATCCCTGTCACCAATAGGAATAAATGAAGGATTTACCTTCCAACCGTTCTTATAAAGCAATTTTAGCAGTAAAAAGAAAAAAAGTAAAACTAATGAATAACAATAGATATAAAGTATCCTTAGAATATCAAGAATAAGGCTATGTAGATAGACTAGCTAGAGGGGCAAAGGAATATCATCCGAGTGAAGTAAAAAGACATTTATATATGTAAGGAATAAATGCAAAGTGAAAAATGTAAAATCTAGAAAAAAGAAATAAAAAAGAACTAAGAAAAAAATTATTTTTCTAAAAAACACATAAAATAAAAATCAACAATATAGAAATACTCACCATGAGAACGGATGAGACGGTCCAGACCGTGGGAGGTCCACCTTGGAGGCTCATCATGAGGTGGGGGCAGTCGTTGGAGATGGGGGTACACATGAGGAGGCATGGTCCTAAAATATAAACGTGTTGGGGGTAAGAGTGATCAGTGAAATGAAAATAAATGTCAGAGTATCATATACTTTAAAGTAAACATCGAAAAATTAGACATTTAAAACTCCTTTTATCTCCATCCCCCAAAAAAACGAATCCCCACTTTGACGAGCGTATATAGGTATAGATATAGGTATAGACACGCATATGCCTACCATGAGAGTAAAATGGTGACCACGGAGTCCAGGAGGTCAGTGAACTGGCTAAAAAGAAAGAGAAATAAAAAATAAATATATTGATAATATAAACACCCCCTATAAAGAAAAGAATGTTAAACATCAAGGAAATGAAAGTAAAATGTAACTCCGGTGCAAAAGATGGTACACATACAGGGTGTATAAGTATTAATACGTATACACCATCATATATGTCATTAGGTAAAGATCATCAAAGATAGAAAATAGGAGGACCAACTGGAGATAAAACCCAACCTGTAAAATACAATTAGGGAAATGTAGTTACATGAAGATTTTGGCAGAAGATAAGTGCTGGACAGAAACTGCACACAGTACCTGTACAAAGAATGAAGTACCACAGAAACGATGAAAGGCCAGGGTAATCCAGTTAAGAGTCCGCGCCTGCGTTGCTAACGAGATAGAATAGAAACGAACAGTCAAAACCTAAGTTCGCAGGCATGCGCAGATCGGGTAGTTAACAAATCCTATGATAGAAATATATAAGTTCTCGCGCATGCGCGAGAATAGCGCAGGTCTCGCGGCAACGCAGTGAAAGATGACCCTAGTGACGTGTCATGATCACATGATGGACCGGAGCCGAGTGAAACAAAGAGGGCGTGAATAAATTTAAATCTCAGTGACGTGATGCATGTGTGTGAGTCATCAGCACATGACTGAGCGGAGCCAATTAAAAAAGAGGGTGTGAATAAAAGACAAATATGGGCATGACGTACCAGCAAGTGATTGGAGGCTGAGAGCATGTGACCCAAAGCGAGCCTTCAAAGGCTGGACCCCGCCCCCAACACTCACACCTGCATCATCCCCTGAAGACGCTGTGTAACAGCGAAACATGTCGGGATGCAGGGCGTGTGAGAGTTAGTGTTTTTTAGGCAGTGATATGCGGAAAAGACCTATTAATAATAAAGAAAACGCTATAGCAGCAGCGAACTATAGCACACAGACCTGAATAGATGTAGCTAGTATAGGAGGAAGTGGCTAAAATAAGCGCATAGGAGTTGGAGATAGAGTGATATGAAGTGAGAGGAGGATTGTATATAGGAGATAGAGAGTGACTGATAAGAAATGAGAGGAGGAACATCTCAATAGAAAAACAATAGGTGTTACCACTAGTGTAATAGTATGATACATGTCCCTATATCTAAGGGAACAGCAACAAGTAATTGATCGTGACGCTCCTATAACCTATCGTTCCAACAGCGAGGGTAATAGATAACATCTCCTCACCCTCCCTCCTCCCCATTGTCCCCCTCTCCTCTATTCCACCCCCCCCCCCCCCCCTTCCCCTGGTCAAAATAGTTGCCACACAAGAATAGGAAGGAAGAAAGAGCCATCTATCAAGAAGATCGCAATAAACGATACGCACTAATATAAGAATATATATCTCTAAGAGTAAAGAATTCAGAGATTTTCCGCATCACTGATAGTTTTAAACTTGTCTGTAACATAGTAACAATAAATATTTGAATAAAAGGATTGTATTTATTAAAATAATGAAATAAAAGTGAAGTTTTAAAAGAAAAAGCAGTACTGGATCCAAAAACGTAAATAGGTCCCTAGGGACCACTAGTTAGTACATGTAAAGTCTAAAACGTTGACAAGTACTGTGAGGTCAAAAGCTTTAAAAATTTGCAAATGATTCCCGCAATGGACTCGCTCGTGTGAAACAGCCCTAAAAGGAGACTTACATGGGCATCTGCCACATAACATTGATGTGCCGTTTTGGGGCATGTCACCGCTGAGGCCAGCCATAGGCTGCACATGACCCCATTGGAAGTTTACATGTGGGGACTGAAGTGCAGTGAAGACAGCTGGGAAACTAGGTTGCTGGAACCAATAGACGAGGAGCCGGTAAGTATGCTTCCCTTCACAGTTCTGGCAAGGAGTATTTTTTTAAAAAACAAGTCAATCCTAGACAAACCCTTTAAGATCTATAGACTGCTTGTCACAGTCTGCTATTAATTTTGCCTGCATGCTTGGACATGTTAATTTCTCTCTTGCATCCCTAATACAACAGAACTTGCCAACTCCAAACATTTCAATGTATCACAGCTTAAAATAACACACCTCTTCTGTAGTAAAGACTGTTCTCTCATTCTAGCTCCTTTAAAGTAGCCTCAAAGGTTTTTCAGTCTTTGGAATTACATTTGCTATGTAAGGTTCGTTTGTAATAATGTATACTACTTTGATAAATGAGTCTCATTAAAGGCTCTGAATGCAGCCGTGCACTGCCTCTTAAACACAAATACAACAATACATTCCTCCCAAATTACATTTTACATTCTGCAAAATCTTTAAAGAACAAATCATAGAATCATAAATATTTTATTGTGCCATCTGTTCATCTGTGTGGCCCATTATACAATGTGTAAAACATAGTGACAAAGCAATTGAAAAACAAGACACTCCTAACATGTACACAGTACTGTCAGTGCAACATACACAGATGTTACTGGGAAAGATAAATATAAATTATAGTTTATTAATCTTTAAAGAGAACCTGTCACACCAAACATGGTGTCTGAGCTGTAGACATCATGTTATAGAACAAGAGCAATTTGATATATAGTTTTATGGAAAAAATATTCAGCATAACTTGGATTTTATTAATTTATATTCCTGCTCATTCTGGGCCTTGAGGTCAAGAAGATGGTCTTCTCAGTGATTAACAATAGAGAGGAGCAAACTTCTTGAAATTTGTTTTGTGTCCGAATCAGTTAATTTTTATTTTTTATTTTGATTCAGCCCTTAATTGATCCTACACGAATCAAATATTCTTTAAATGACATGAAAATTGGTATACGATAAATTCTCCTTGAACTCAGTGTTAGGCTAGTAGCTTGTGTCTGCTGCTGCCCTTCTGTCCCAGGCAAGTGCTGGCATCTTTCCACTCTATTTAGCTGAGCTGTGGATTCACCTCCTCGGCTGAGCTTTGAGGTTTTCTAGTTGTTAATAACCAGCAAAGGCGATCTCTTGTTTGAATACCCATGTACCGTACCTTGTCTGTCTATCGTTTCTACTCCTTGCCCTCTGCCCCGACTTTGGAACTTTCACCTGGACTATGCACGTACTCTGACCCTGCCTTGAAATTGTTAGTTGGAATACGCAAGAACTCAGCAGGCTCTGACTTTGGACCATATTGAGACTACGCTTTTTGCCTGAGTTCTTGGTGCTCCTCATCAATGTCCCTGACCCCATGGGTCAGCAGCCAACTTCACCAGAACTACTTCAGGAGGTAGTGGCCTGGATGGTTCCCTGTGAAGTCCAGATCCCTGTATAGGGATTAAAGGGTGAATACCAGGGAACCGCCAGGACAACGCCCTTAGGTTTAGCCCAAAGTCTGATTATTCAGCCTCCTTATTTAGCTGGACTGTGGATTCACCTCCTTGACTTAGCTTTTAGGTTTTTTTAGTTGCTAGTAACCAGTGAAGGTGATCTCTTGTCTAAATACCTATATACCATACCTTCTCTGACTACCAACTCTACTTCTTCTGCCTGCCCCAACCTTGGAACTGTCAACTGCACTACGCAAGTACTCTACCTGTCCCGACCTTAGTAAAATGTCTTTGAACTATGCATTTAATATCACTGGTTCAACAATGAAATTTTGCATTTATTATAAGTGGTTAAACAATGCAGTGTTTGTGGTAAAATGTTTTTGAACTATGGGGCACATTTATCAAATCAGATATGTCAGTTTTGTGGCTTACAAAAGTCTCAAGTCATGGCAACTGATAAATATCCCCCCATGCTTTTTATATCACTGGTTCAACAATCACATATTTTTTTATTGAAATGTCTATGGAACACACAGTCTGATGTAGTACTGTGTCTGCTAACATGAATATAACAATACAGTGTTTGCGGTGAAATGTCTTTGAACTAATGGGGGGGACATTTATTATTTGCAGTTGTTTTTGTGTCAGCTTTTGCTTTGTGTGCCTGTCCCAAATTTATAAAATGGTGCATTTTGATAATATATTTGGAATGTGGTTTACACCTATATGTGCAAAAGTACACCAGGGAATTGCCTGTCATAGGTTGTGACTTTTTGGGGACTTTTGCAAAACTCGCACATAGTAAATGAGCCATAATCCAGGTCTAAACACACATAGATCACTTAGAAAAGTGGCAAGGAACACCAAATGTTGCAAAAACTGGCCAAATGTCACAGAAAATGACTCAATTGCCATGACATGACTTTTTTAAGCCAAAAAAACTGACATTTCTGATTTCATAAATGTCCCCCTATGTGTTTAATATCACTGGTTTAACAATTACAATATTTGTAGTAAAGTTTATTTGAAACACATGGTATGATGCAGTAATGTATCCACTTACACAGACATAATGCAGTGTTTGCAGTGAAATGTCTTTAAACTATGTGTTTAGTTCTAAAATGTCTATGAAACACATGTCCTGATGCAGTAATGCATCCACTAACATGGATATAACAATGCTTGTGGTAAAATGTCTTTGAACTATGCGTTCAATAACACGGGTATAAAAATTGTGTTATTGCCTTAAGATGTTTTTGCTATAATGCAATGCATTTAATAAGACACAAATAATGCACTGAAAAAGTAATTAGAAAAAGCGCCACAGCTCTAAGAACTGTACTGTAATCCACTATGTGCTTGTCTCCATTGTATGACTAGGACAGATTATTATCATTTGGATGTAATAAATGAAGTTTCCTAATGAATAACTTTCTATCATACTGTAAAATGAATAAAACAAAAAAGCCCCATCCAAGTGTCAGGTAAGGTGCCTTTACATGTTCCACAAAATTCTGCAACCAAAATTCCCAAAAGTCCCATCCAGATGAATACAACTGATTTTTAAGTCGCAGAATTTGTATGCAAGATAATCTGCCACATGTGAAGCCACCCTTAGGAAAGGTTCATGTGGACTGGATCTTGGATTTTAGATCTGATTTTGAGAAAGTTTTTCCTGCAGGTTTTTAAGCCAAAGCCAGAATTGAATCCAGCATGAAGGAAAAGTATAAGTTCTTATATAACCTATTCCTTTTTAATCCACCTAACTTTGGCTGGAAATCCTGTAGGCAAATCTGTAACAAAATCTGCTCAAAAAAGTCCATGTGAACCTACCCTTAGTTTCCACTCCACTACACAATTAGAGGTACTTTTATTGTCTTATTTAAGTAGATATTATGGCTGCTGACAGAACACTAGTCACATCATTTTGCTTATGCTTATGCTTTTAATAGACTTGTTTAACATAGATTAGTTTTCTTTTTTTACTTTTGAAAAACTTCCATCTGATTTTCCATAACAGTAGTGTGTCCAACTGCAAACTCCCTTAAATTTTAAGAGATAAATAAAATCAGTAAGACCCATACCCGTGCATATGCAACATGGAACAGTTATACATTGTACTAACATAAAATAATTGTTTAGAATTTCCTAGTGTAGTGTTGCTCTAATAAAGACTTCACTAAACCAACTAAACTGTCTCTCCAGTACCACCTGCAGGTAGCTATCTTGGTAGTTAAAATGGTTGTCCCACCTTAGAGCAAACAACCCACATCATCCTTCGGGCCCAGGAAGCGGCAGGGTCCCATGACTCCTGCAGCCATTCACAGGCCTCAGCAATCACATTGGCTTGAACAGTACCTCAAGCTGATGTGACCACTAAGGCCTTTGATCTGCATCTGCAGTCATGGTACCTAGCCACTTCCTGGTCCTGAGGGGACTGTAAGTGGCCAAGAACAGGGCAGCGGTGGGGGAATATGGGTAGATGAGTCTGTTTTTTTATGTTCAGGGGCACAGTTCCAAACAATAGGGGTTTCTGGCTTCAAGCTCAGACAACGTCTTTAATGTCTGTACAAATACATATGGTTCCAATGTGAAAAGCAATGGTGTAGCTCTTTTCCAGTGCAGAGTAGGTTGTTAGGTTGTGTGAGATGCCATGTGAGCAGCTTTACAAAAGATATTGGGGAATGTTTCTTATGTTAAATGCACCGTAATTCTAGCTTAATTTGTGCAAAATGAATGGCACACATATCATGCACCAGATTTATAATGTTTAGACGTTTTTCTGTGCCTCACTTTGAAGTTTAGGAAAGTGTCAAAAAAAACAATATGACCTAGAAAAAAATTGAGAATGGATGAAAGAGTTGTCCAGTTTTCCCTTTTATTTTAAATTCACACAGGCACCCCCATCTGACCTTCTCCCTGCCACACGATTCTCATTCCCTAAGTCCACTGCTGTCTGCAAAGCACTACAGAACCTGCATGTAGACTTGTGGAATGGACAGGCTCACATGTGCCACTGCAGCCAATTACTGGGGTGTTTCCCAAGCAGCACGTGACTCCATCCATTCTGGAAGTTTACATGCAGGGACCGAAGCACTGTGAAGATAGCGGTAGACCAAGGGAGCCGGAAACAATCTGTGGAGAGAAGGTAAGTATGCTTCCCTTCACAGGTTCAGAGGGGAAGGGGGAATTAAAAATAGAAGTGAATCCTGGACAACCTCTTTGAGAAACACCAAACTGTGCCAAAATTGCAGAATGTGTGCAGGTGTTAAGCCAACAAACAGGTGACTTAAGTAGAGAAGTGTCTAACATGACTATCAAAATGTGCCATACCTATTACATATGTAGCATGAGACACTGTTATAAATTTGGCATATATACTAATTATCAGGTCTGGTTATAAGTCATCTAAATGTTTAATACAGGATAAGTAAATCTTCCACACTTCCAGGCAGAGGTATATGTGGTAGAGAAACATTTTATTATTGCATACTCCACAAAGATGGTTCATATTAAGCAACAGCAAGCAGAGATCTTGAGGAATTGATGGAGAAAGTAAATTGGAAAATTGTATAACCTTTCATCATACAATGAGCAGGCTTATTTGTTGAAACTGAAATTACCCCTTAAGTTATCATAGTCTTTAATTATTTTGCATGGGTTGATGGGTAATTGAACCGAGAGATCTTCAAGATAGCCCACTTAATTCAATAAAGGGGGTGATCAACTTGTAATTTCATGGCAACTCAACTACCGGTCAATAAATGGCCACTGGACCACTTGGGTGAATTTCACAGTGACCCCTTATGGTATTTCTTGCATACCTATTATATGAAGTAGCAGGTATTATCACATATATGAAGGCTTCCAGTGGGTGTTTGTTGGATAAACTCTATGATTATTTTATGAAAGAAATGTTTTTCATGATGTTGGAAAGGTCTGTAGTTTACCTCAACACTTAGAAGTAAGGAGGTAGGTAGGAGGTCACTTCATTTACAGCATACACTATACATTGTATACAGTATAACAACTTCAGTCCAAGTGCTGACACAGACAATGATCATGAGAATAAGATCATTTCAGTGATTCTCTGATTGCTGCTGAAACATTTTCCTGAGTTCCTCCATCTTTTTAGCTATGACCTTAATGGAGCACTGCTGTATTCGTTCCTGCAGAAAGTTATTCAACTGCATATACCAGTCCTTCATCCACTCAGTATCCTTTCCATCACAAAGACCTAGTCCTCTGTACACCTTTGTTAAGAAAGAGACAATCTTCTCATCATTGCATATTTTGCATCGTTGAAATATCCAGTCCCACCAGCCTTGCCAAAAATCTTGACCGAAGTTTTCATCGATGTGTGCGACAATGATGCTTTTATCAGATTTTGCTTTTAGAGCGGCAATGTTTTCATGGACTAAGTTATTTCCCAGCAAGCTGCAATGAAATGATATATTAATAATGCTAATAAGATGTTATACAACTATAGCACATACATGATTATTTAGCAAATGGCTATGCAAGCCAGAATTGGCCTGAGAACGGACAGAGAAAAGAAAGGGGATTCTGTGCAGTAAAATGTATTAAAATGGACCTGGATTACAAACAGTGCCGGACTGGGGTACTTAGGGCCCACCAGTGTAACTGATTCTGGGTGCCCACCTTAGGGCTCCTGCACACTAACTTATTTTTATTCCATGTCTGCACCGTTTACTTTACTTTAATGGGGCCACAAAAAAATAAAAATAAAATGACTCTGTGTACATTCCGTGTCTGTATGTCCGCATGGCCGTTCTGCAAAACGATAGAACATGTCCTATTATTGTCCACATTACAGACAAGGATAGGACTGTTCTATTAGAGGCCGGCTGTTCTGTTCCGCATAATGTGGAATGCACACACCCGGCTTCCATATTTTGCGGATCTGCAATTTGCAGACTGCAAAACATTCAACGGTCGTGTTCATGCGCACTTACAGTAATAACAGAAAGATGAAGTATGATGGTAGACATTCACAGCAAAATCCACAAACATACATGTGGCAGAATTTACACATATATGGATATCCTGCACTTAAGTCAGTCAAAAACAAGACACAAGCAGCGTGACACCCCTGATGAAGCCATTTGGAGCGAAACCCGGGTCAGGCAGGACCATTGATCTGTGTTGATTTTATTGTTGCGCATTTTATCTAATCTGAATGTGAGTATAATGAACCATATTTATGAATTTTAAAATACGGAGTTTCACTATGGGAGCAATATTGAATCATCTGTAGGAGGCACAACGAGAACAACTTTGCAGAGGACCTACTGGTCGGCTTTCTTTTGAGGCGTATATTCTACTTATATGCTTGTGAGTATAACATCGAGAGGAGGAACGGCTGGTTGTTGCAGTGCTTCACTATATGCATGTCTTCTTCATAATCTCACACGATGTTAATTGAAAGAAAGGCCTAATGAAGCTAGTGTGTGCTTGCTGAAAGTTGGTGGAAGACACACATCAGTCCTATTGGTTTGGAGTTTTGCGCTGCCCCTTTATATATATTTAATGTATTGTGATTCCCCATATTGCCTCCTTTCCATCACATTATACACAGCCCATATCCATGGTTTTGACCACTCTGCAATCCAGCAGCGGTGGCCGTGCTTGCACACTATAGGTAAAGGTGTTGGCCTATGCACACTTCCAGCCTTTCCCTATAGTGTGTAAGCATGGCTACCACTGCTGGATTACACTGTGGTAATAATCACGGATACGTGCTGTGTATAATGTGATGGAAAGGAGGCAATATGGACAATCACAATACATTAGTAAGTGCCTTGTAATTCCTGCATGATAAATGCCATTTACTGAAGTGAAACAAACCCTTTACCCCTTTAAGCATACATTTCTGGCATGAAATTTACCAAATCTTAACCTCCTCATATTGTACATAATCTATATTATAATTAAAAGGGTTGTCCTACCATAATGACCTATTGCCTATCTACAGGATAGGTGATAAATATCAGATTGCTGGGGTCTAACTGCTGGAACACCCACTCATCATGAAAAAAGGGGTCCTAAGACATTTAATTACATTACCACCAATCTATGTACACAAGGGTCTTAAGACCACGTTCCTTTGATTATGGGGGTCCCAGCAGTCAGACCCCTATCAATCAGACACTTATCACCTGTCGTGTCATAGCTGTTGGACCTTTTCACATTCCCTATCCCTAAAGATTTTCTTTAGGTGTAAAAAAATGAAAATAAAAATAAAATAAAAAATGTGGCCTAAAATATGTGTCAAACTAAAATAGAAATGCTCGACTGTTAAAGGACCTGTGTCCACTTTTCTAGTTATCTTCTATCCACAGGATCGGGGATAACTAAGTGATCCGTGGGGGTCTGAATGCTGGAGCCCCAACTGATTCCCTCTTCTTGAATGAGTGGCAGGTCGAGCATATGCCCTGCCTCTCCATCCATTCTCTATGGGGTCGCTGGAGATGGCAGAGTACAGCACTGGCTATTTCCAGTGGTCCCAAAGAGAATAAATGGAGAAGCAGAGCATATGTGTGGTCTGCCACACCATCAAAAAGGGGGAACAGGACCTGTTCCTGGGATCAGTGGAGGTCGCAGAATCGGACCCCACTAATCATATAATTATGCCCTATGGTGTGGAGAGGATAACCTGAAAACCTAGACAACCACTTTAAATCCTCCACCATTCCACCACCAGTATCTCTTTACATGACAGCAGTGATGCATATAAATACGGAATATCATCACTGCCGCCATGTAAACCATTCGTGTCAATACTGGAGAATGTGATGCATTGTGCAGAATTTTTCGGGCATAAGTTCAACCCCCTTTGCAGGTCATAACCTTTAACAAAGCCCAAGCAAAGGTGCTAGAGAAGCAATGTGAGCAAAGGGCACAAAGGGAGGGTCATAACTGAAACACAGACATTAGGGTCACCTGAGGCAGGAAAATAGTTGGGATCCTGGAGCAGGGGTAACTGGAGAAGAGGCAATATTAGTAGTGCATTTAGAGTGGGGGCATCTGGAGCTGGGGCATTTATGGGGGTGCACCTAAAGCAGAGGCATTATGGTCGCCTGAGGAAGGGTAATAGTGGTGATCCTGGAGCAGAGGTATTAGAAGGGCAACTGGAGAAGAAGCAATATTAGGGGTGCATTTAGAGGGGACGGCATTGGGGTGCATCTGTAGCTGTGGCACTAATGGGGGTGCACCTAAAGCAGAGGCTTTGGGGGAGCTAGGGCAGAGTCCCCCCAATGCCACTCTGAACTCTGCAGAGGGCAGCACACATACACAAATCTGAGTATACTATAAACAAATCCCTTATTCCGCCTTTACAGTCTCCTACAGCTCACTATTGTCACACACTTGAGAAATCAGCCCAGCGCCGCAGGGAGTCCTTCTCTCCAACAACCACAGTTTTCTGACAGCAGGGAAGGCAGGAGGATGGCCAGATATGTTCTCTCCTCCTTTACTGCCAGCAGCCCAGGAAGCTTAGAAGATACTGCAGGGCCTCCTGTACAATTTACACTAGTATTAGGGCTGCATCACTGTGCGATACTGCCACCTAGTGGCTACAATAATTATCTCTTCTGAGAAACAAGAGAAATAATTACTCCTCCGTCTTATCTCTGGGCGCAGGAGACTGGGGGCCGACCGAGAAATCCCCCGCCTCCCCGGTGGGCTAGTCCGAGCCTGATTACAAATGATATTACTGGAGCAACCAATTCTGGTTGCTATATTTGGAGTCGAGGAAGAATTTTTCTCTAAACGGAAGAAAATTGGCTTCATATGGGTTGTTTTGCACCCAACTGTATCAGCAATGCAGGATAATGTCTTCATAAGGAGACTGATGATGATGTTATACTTACACCACATGATGTAGGGTTGAATTGAATAAAGGTATGTCAGAAAACTGTTCTATGGCTGTGTAATTGATGTTGTTTCCTTCAAGCCTAGAAAAAAATGTTGCATGTGGTTAGGACATAAAACCAAATACAAAACCATACCAAGATAAATAAAAGGGGTTTCCAACACTTTAGAATTGATGACCTATTCTCGGGATAGATCTTCAGTATCTGACCGTGTGGGTCAGACACCCAAGACCCCCACCAATCATGTGTTGGAAAATGCACCAGTTCTCTTGTGAGCACCGTGGCCTTCTACGTGCTTGCCAAGCACAGAGCCTATACATTGCATAGCGGCTGTACTTGGTATCGCCCTCAGCCACATTCACGTTGTTGGGGCTGAGATGTATCTAGGCCACATGACCAATAAACGTGTTGTCACTTGGCCTAGGAAAAGCTGATAGAAGGTTGTGGTGCTACTGCAAGGGCTGTGGCCTTCTCGAGCAGCTGATTGGCGGGGGTCCCGAATGTTGGATCGCTACAGATCAGATACTGATGACCTATCCTGAGGATAGATCATCAGTTCTAAAGTCTCGGGAAACCCCTCCAAGGTATGCGCAAACATTATTTGTTTTATATTTTTGCAAATGGCTCCCAATTTATATCATCACCTTATTTAAAGTAAAGCAGTCATTTATTACTTCCTTCTATCTGCCCCTCTTCTGTACATTAATGAGAAGTGAGCTAGCAGTAGTAACATATGACTGCAGGATCATACTACACAGGGGACGCTTTATAAAAAATGTTAAACTAAATAATCCCCTCCCATGAATATTGTTTGATCAAAACAAGAAAATTGAGTATTGCCCAAAGGAGAGTGAAACATTGGAGAAACTTGCCTCCTCTTATGGTAAAATCTGATTCTCCATTTGATTAAAAGTCATAAGGAATATTGGATTTTCAAACATGATGCTCTAGGTCTAGGGTCTTTAGATGGGTTAAAAGGGCCCTTAGAAAAAACAGGAAAAAAGTACAGTTCCTCACTTCCCCTTCATTGTACAGTTGAGACATGTGACTAGAAAGCTGGCTTCTTCTATACACAGCATCACAGCATTTTCCATTTCTGCACAACAATTACCTGAACCTGTCATTTCCAAGAGTGTTTCCAAAGCATCCTGAGTGTGGCAAGGTATAATAATATGTGGATTAATAGAATCAGAGAAAATTTGTTTTTAGAGTTATAATTTCATAAAACTGCCTAATGTGAAGCAATTAAAGAAAACTCATGATTTAGCTGCATTAATTGACTCTGGCCTAGATTTTGAGCTAAATTAAAAGTTCCCAGTAACAGTCTGCATGTTCTCAATTAAGGATTTTCAGAACCTTGGCAAAAACTCTGCCATGGGCACAGCCCAATTATGCTTTAAACAAAAGCTGTTTTCTAAGGGAACAGCCATTTAAGTGTGTGGTATCACTGCCGTAATATTTTACTCTACTGTCAGAAACTCAGTAATTGTCTTGTTGCATGTTACAACTTTTTTCCTTCCTGGCACCTCATGTCTGCTTCCTGAATACAGATGTAAGAAGCAAAATATCAATTCAGCTAGTGTAGTAGCATTGAATCCTTATGCCAGTGCCACATTTGCTATTTCCACCAGTTTGATTTCAGCAGTAAAAGCTATTGATTTGACACATCTTCATCAAAGAGGTTGTGTGGTCCACTATAAAAAAAAAAGTTTAGAATGGTGTAAAATAATAAAACAAGTCCTACTCACCTTACTGGTCCCCCGCTTTTCCTGTTGCAGTGTTTCCAGATTCTTACGCCAATGTCTACTTCCTGGTCCCTCTCATCACTGAAAATGTGACAGCTCTGTCAATCACTAGCTGTAGCAGTAAACCATCTTAGCCAGTGATCAGTTGAGGAATCATATTTCTGTTCCAAGAAGCCCTAGGAAGTAGATATTGCTGGGAATCCTGTTATGCACTAGAACACGAGTGGTAGGCATGTATAGTATAGACTAGATTTTTTGATTATTTTACATCATTTCGATATTTTTTTAAATATAATCCGTGCAACCCCCAGTTTTAGTATTGTGATGTCTCTATTAGACACATAAGATATTTTCCACGTGTTATCAACTTTCTTGCAAAGTTGTATGTCTTAAATGGGTTTTAACATCACATACAATAGGGTCATATCGCTAGGATATGCCCCCATTGTATAATAGGTGCGGGTCCCACCTCTGGGACCCACACTTACAACAAAAACTGAGCGGGGAAATGAATGGAGGGCGCACTGCGCATGCGCAGCCACCCTTCATTCATTTCAATGGGGCTGCTGAAAATAGCTAAGCGTTGGCTCGGCTATTTCTGTCTGACCTATAGAAATGAATGGGAGCAGGGGCCGCACATGTGCGGTGCACTCCCATTCACTTGTATGGGAGCAGCGGGTAACAGCACTTGGTGGTGGCCTCCAGCCACAGCTCTCAATGCTCCGTTCTCCTTGTAGGTGCGTGTCCCTAGCGATATGCCCCCATTGTATGCGATGGGAATACCCCTTTAACCCCTTCCAGACACAACCAGTTTTGACAGCCAAATTTTGCAAAGCTGATGTGTGGTAATAACTTTGGGATGCTTTTACGTATCTAAGCAATTCCGGGAATGTTTTTTTGTTACACATGCTACTTCATGTTAGTGGTAGATGTGGGTTGATATGTTTTTTCTCTATTTTTTAAACAAATCCAAAATTTACAGAAATTAGGAAAAAGTCACAATTTTCATAAATTTTAATTTCTCTAATTTTAAGACAGGCAGTGATACCTCACAAAATAGTTATTAATTAACATTCACCATATGTCTTATTTATGTTGGCATAATTTTGTAAATGCTATCTTATTCTTTTTGAACATTAGAAGGATTTAGGATTTTAGAAGAAATTTTTCAAGAAAATTCCAAAACCGGCTTTAAGGAACAATTCAGTTCTGAAATAAATTTGAGAGGCTTACATAATAAAAATCACCCATTAATGAACCGTTAAGAAACTATACCCCTAAAATTATTCTAAACTAATTTTGGAAACGTTTACCCTTTAGGTATCCCACAGGAATTAAATCAAAATGGAGGTGAAATGTAAAAATGTAATTTTTTTTGCATAGTTTCCATTTTAATCCTTTTTGTTGTAACACAGCAGGGGTTAACAGCAACATAAAAAACTACATTATTTGTTATCCTGATTTAGCAGTTTACAGAAACACCCAATATATGTTCATAAACTGGAATGGTTTTTGGGGCCATGTTGTATTTGAAGAAAACCTGAGTTACCCCTACAGTGGAAACCCCAAAAATGTGACAGCATTTTGGAAAATACTTCCCTCATGGAATTTATCGAGGGGTGTAGTAATTGCTTTGACCTCACAGGTATATCATAGAATTTAGATGTGCTCGGCTGTGAAAATGAAAAGCTATATTTTTTCCAATATAATATTGCTTCAGCCCACATTTTTTTTTTTCACAAGGGGTAACAGGAGAACTTATTATTTTTTCCTGAATACAGCAATATCCTATACGTGGTAGTAAACTGATAAATGGGCGCAACACAGGGCTCATAAGGGAAGAAGTGCCATTAGGCTTTTGGAGGGCAGATTAAGCTGGAATGGTTTTTGGACACCATGTCACATTTACAAAGCCCCTGAGGTTCCTGTACAGTGTTAAACCTTGAAAAGTTACTCCATTTTGGAAACTAAACCCTTCAAAGTATTAACCTAGGGATATAGTGATGGGCTTGACTCCACAGATGTTTCATAGAATTTTAAAAAAGGGACATGAAATGAAAAATTACAATTTATTTCAATTATATGTAGTTTTAGCATTATATATTTCATTTTTACTAGTGGCAACAGGACAAAAAGCATCTCAAATGTTGTTTCATAATTTTTCCCAAGCATGACACACTGCCTATGTGGTCATAAACTTCTTTTTAGGGATACTGCAGGGTTCGGAAGAGAAAGAGCACCATGTGGATTTGAGGCCTAGCTTAATGATTTAGGCTACTTTAACACTTGCGTTTAACTTTTCCGGTATTGAGATCCTCTGCCGAATCTCAATACCGGAGAAAAATGCTTAAGTTTTGTCCCCATTCATTGTCAATGGGGACAAAAATGAACTGAAAAGAACGGAATGCTCCAAAATGTGTACCAGAGCAAGCTGTGGTTTTCTGTCCGGCATGGGATGCAGAGCAAAACGCATCCGGCATGACACACAATGAAAGTCATGGGTGCTGGATCCATTTTCTTGGACACAATAGAAAACGGATGCGGCACCCATTAACTTTCAATGTTGTTCATGCTGGATCCATCATTGCTATTTTAACCCGTGGAAGACCCACGCCGTACATGTACGACGCTGGCGGACATGACTTAAGGACCAGCGCCGCACACCCCGTGCTGCAGTGGCGGGAACCCGATGGCAGAGAAGGCAAGCCAATGCCTTCCATAGGCATCGGAGCTTGCCTTCTACGGAAGCCTGTGAGATCCAGCCCTTAGGCTGGGTCTCACAGGCAGGCTATCAGCATAAAAGCTGACAGCCAATGCATTACAATAAACGTTGTATTGTAAGGCATTGCAGAGGGGATAAGACACCAGAAGTTCAAGTCCCAGAGTGGTACGAAAATAAAAAGTAAATAAAAAAGTTTAAAAAGTGTTTTTTATATAAAAAAAATAAAGTTTCAAGTAAAAAAATAAAATTGCATTTCCCAAAATAAAACACATAAAAAAAAAAGAAAACAAAAATGAAAACCAGACATATTGGGTATTGCCGCATCCATAATGACTGGCTCTACAAAAATATCACATGATCCACCCCCTCACCTGAACGCCGTAGAAAAATAAAATAAAATCTGTGCTCATTTTTTGTAACCGTACATCACAAAAAGTGCAACACCAAGCGATCAAAAAGGCGTATGCCCCAATAATAGTACCAATCAAACCGTCATCTCATCCCGCAAAAAATTAGACCCTACCTAAGACAATCACCCCAAAAAAATATATAATATGTCTCTCAGAATATGGAAACACTAAAACGGGATTTTTTTTGGTTTCAAAAATGCTGTTATTGTGAAAAACTTAAATAAAAAAAAAAGTATACATATTAGGTATTTCCGCGTCCGTAACAACCTGCTGTATAAAAATATCACATGATCTTACCCCTCAGGTGAAGATCGTAAAAAATAAAAATATAAAAAGGTTGTAAAAAAAGCAATTTTTTGTCACCTTACATCACAAAAAGTGAAATGCCAATCAATCAAAAAGTCATACGCACCCCAAAATATTACCAATCAAACCATCATCTCATCCCACAAAAATTGAGCCCCTACCTAAGACAATCGCTCAAGAAATTAAAAAGTATACATATTAGGTATTGCCGTGTCCGTAACAACCTGCTGTAAAAAAAATTAACATGACCTAACCCCTCAGGTGAACACCGTAAAAAAAAAACACGGTGTCACAAAAGTGGAATACCAAGCAATCAAAAAGTCATATGCACCCTAAAATAGTACCAATCAAACTGTCATCTCCTATAGAAAAAAATAAGCCCCTACATAAGACAGTCACCCAAAAAATAAAAAAACTATGGCTTTCAAAATATGGAGACACTAAAAAGATTTTTTTTCAAAAATGCTTTATTATGTAAAACTGAAAAAAAACAACAACAAAAAAGTAGTCATATTTGATATTGTCGCATCCGTAACAACCTGCTCTATAAAAATAGCACATGATCTAACCTGTCAGATGAACATTGTATAAAAGAAAAAAGAAAAACTGTGTGAAAACAACTATTTTTTGATACCTTGCCTCACAAAAAGTGTAATATAGAGCAACCATAAATCATGAGTACCCTAAAATAGTACCAACAAAACTGCCACCTTATCCCATAGTTTCCAAAATGGGGTCACTTTTTTGGAGTTTCTACTCTAGGGGTGCATCGGGGCTCTTCAAATGTAACATGGCAACTTAAAATTATCCCAGTGAAATCTGTCTTCCAAAAACCATATGGCGTTCCTTTCCTTCTGTGCCCTGCCGTGTGCCCTTACAGCAGTTTATGACCACATATGGGATGTTTCTGTAAACTACAGAATCAGGGTAATAAATGTTGAGTTTTGTTTGGCTGTTAACCCTTGCTTTGTTACTGGAAAAAATGGACTGAAATGGAAAATCTGCCGAAAAACTGAAATTCTGAAGAGGTGACAGAATTTACCATGGGGTGTAGTGAGCATTTTGATCCCAGAGGTGTTTTCCAAAAATAAATGCACAGCAGACGGTGCAAAGTGAAAACTGCTATTTTTTCGCAAATATTAAATTTCAGTGCCCAATATGTTGTGTCCAGCTTGTGTCAGTGTCAAAAGTAAGCTCTTTTATTATTATTCTGGACTTTTAGGTCTTAGAAACACTCTACATGTGGCCCTGGACAGACAAGAGGGCTCTGGAATAAAAGAGCACCATGTGCTTTTGAGGCCCAAAGTGGTCAACTACACAAATTGTGTTGATACCTGTGTAAAATAATAGATGGAACCGTTGAGAAGTTACCCCATTTTTGAAACTGAGCCCCTCCAGGTATTTATTAAAAAGCATAGTGAGCATTTTGACCCACTGGTATTTTTTTAAAATAAATGCATGGCAGATGGTGCAAAGTAAAAATTGCAATATTTCCACACATATGGCATTTCCGTCCCCAATAGGTTGTGCCCAATGTGTGCCAGTGTGAAAAAAAGGGCCCCTTTTTATTATTCTGCATTTCCTGGTTTTAAAAACACCCTAAATGTGGCCCTAATCTTTTGCCTAAATTTATGCGAGGTCTGAGGAGTAAAAGAGCATCATGCTTATTTTGAAGCCCAATGTGGTGATTTACACCTCTTGTGCGGACAACTGGGATTACATATTAAATGCAATCCCAAGAAATTACCCCATTTTGGAAACTCTGCCTCTCAAGGCATTAGGGGGTGGAGTGAGAATTTGGCCATGCAGGGTGGGACTGACCCACTAGAGTGATCTTCTGTTGGGCCCAGGCTCAGATATCATGATGAGTCCTAAAGATCAGGAGGAAAAAAAAAAATATGTAATGCCTTCAAAAAAAACTAGTACACTTTATTAATATAGAGTTGGGTCTCAAGAAAAATTTCCTCTGGTGGGCCACAGGAACACCAGTCCAGTCCAACACTGCAACCCCCCCCCCCCCTTGCTGTTTTAAGGGGGTTGCTAGAGTGGCCACTGCTGGTTGTTAATCTTGGCTTGTGTTCTGTAGGTTCACATCAGTTTACTGCCTGTGCTGTGCCCCATTCCATGGGATGGACTGGGCCAGGGAGATAAAATAAACTATCAGCCTCTATAAAAATCTGTATTGTAGGCTCCATGACAATGTTAATAGAAGGAACACTGAGTGTGTCACAATGTGGCCTGTCAGCATATATCACTCATCTCCCTGGCAGCAGTCATAATGGCATCATTTGTCAGTCAGGTGTGCAACCAGGCACAACTGCAGGTGAGGGTGCCTGTGTGTGTGTCAGCCAAGAATGTGCATCCATAGATGGAGTCTGAAAAGTCATTTTTGTGCAGATTAGAATACTGCGGTAGTATATTTTACCAAGCAAAGAACAGACAAGACATCTCACCTGTTTTTGATTGGATGGCACCAGTGCACCCCCTGTTGATTCAAGGGGTAAGCTTTGTTATTTCTAGTGCATTTCCTGAAGCAGTGGTGCATGACATACTGATTTAAAGAGCACCACTGGGAGAATCCCAGTCATGTACTGTCCTTCAGGTCTAAAACATACAGTTTTGCTTTGGTCTTTTTGACAGCTGAGTACTTCTAATTTTTAACTACTGGGGACCACTAAAAATATCATTGAATGGCACAGAATAGTGCATCTCCATACACATAAGATAGCTGTCATCCACCAGCTATCACTCCAGATATCCTCATACACTTGGCTGCTCAGCTTGGCAAAGCAAGCATGTTTGAGTAGGAAGAAAATCCAACAGCCTGATCCTTATCTCCTCCATACAAAGAGACCACCTAGAGACAGGGAACCTTCTAGCTACATGCACTGACACAAAAAGAGTAGAGAGCTTTAGTATCATACCCAGTGAAATATTAAGGTTTTTTGCAACTTCTTATTGACAGATGATGGCTAAGACCTTTACTATTACATATTATGAGCAGATAGAATTGGAAAGTACCGTAGTAATGAAAGATTACACATTCCTGAGATAAATAGTGCTTGATCCAAAAACAAAGTCTGCAGCTTAGACAAATGGACCAATTGATTGTTATCTTCATCAATATTCTAGGTTTCCTCTCAGAGGTAATAATTTATGAGGAAATAAAAAATTCACAGCTGCCCAACCATTTGTGAAGGACATTAACATTTATTATTCGGAAGTCGGAAACACTCCAAGGCAGTTATTGGTAGACTGACCAGCATGTGAAAAATTAGATACAAGGACTGGAGCACTAACTAGGAGTTTCCCTAGATTGCACAGGAAAGTCTATATTATGGTTCTTCTGTTTCTGAGACAGAAATTGCTATCAAATAAGGTATTTAAATATCTAATCTCATATTGTCTTTTTTTAAATCATGGCAAAACCATGTTATCACTGCAGTATGTGCAGAAAAAAATTAAAGTTCTTGCTTGCATTATACTGTACTGTGACATTCATGAAAGCAGGAAGATGGTGTCCTGGTTAATGTTTGTGCAATGGATACCTTTTCTTGTGACCTGACATGTCGTGAGATGTATGTAATGAGATTACCAGCTTTTCAAAACAACATGATTTTCCCATACCGTGTCATGAGATTTCTATCCTATAGAAGTCTAATTCTGACCATTCAGTGGTCAGATAAGGACTGTTCAGTGTATTAATTTGTACGTTTTCAGAGCAGATGGGGCTGGAAACTTTTGGGTTCATTTGTCAAACTGGTGTAAAGTAGAACTGGCTTAGTTGCCCATAGCAACCAATCAGTTTCCACCTTTCATTTTCCAAAGGAGCTGTCCAAAATGAAAGGTGGAATCTGATTGGTTGCTATGGGCAACTAAGTCAGTTCTACTTTACACCAATTTGATAAATGTCCCCATTTGTTCTCTCACAAAAGGCTTACCGGTATTTTCCTGGAGACAATGATGCCACAGGCCAAACTCTGGGAACCAGCCAATTAGCCAAATACAGCAGTCTACTACTAGTTTCAGCACCAGTACCCACCCTTTCTAATGTCACAGTACCCAGTAGACAGTCCTGCATGGCTCTGGTTGTCACAAACCGAGAATTCCCCACTCCAGTTAAGGCAGACCAGGCATCTGCTCTCGGCCCCGTGGGGTTGGGGGTCTCAGCTAGGACACTATAATAAGTCATGGTTCAGCTACTACCCCTTTTGGAAGCTGCTACTAAACTGTGCTCTAAGGAGTAGGGACATTCTAATGCGAGTTTCAGATAAGCGTGTTCACTGTGTGAAACACACTCCATGTGGGAATGACCAGACCTTCATGGCATTGTAATGATTTATCATGCTGTGTGTCTCTGGCCAACCTCAACTGTAATGATTTGTATTGAGAACATTATGTCAGTACAAATCATTACAGTTGAGGTTGGGCAGACACTTACGGCATTATAAAGCCATGGAATCCAGTCAAAGGAGCAGAGTTCACTGCTCCACGCAGTGAACAAACTGGTCTGAAACTGACCTAGTACTGCTTGAGAATACCTCTGTGTATTTGAAACTTTGTCTGTGCTCATCTTAATTCCAGGACCTATTGCATGTAAAATGGAAACCTTAACAGTTGAGCCACAGGCTTAAAGGCATATGCTCCACAGGATAGGGGGTAACTATCAGATTGGAGGGGGTCCCAGTGGTAGCAACCGGATAAATCACTAGAGCGGGGGCCCTGTACCCCGTGGAGTCCCCCTGAAATGGACGAAGCAACAGGTCTGAAATACATGCAGCAGCTCCATTTATTTCTATGGGAGCACTGGAGATAGCTGAGTACAGCCGGGGCAGCACACATTTCTGACTAGGTGCTCCCTCCATTTCAGGGGACTCCACAAGGTACAGGGTCCCCATTCTCGGGAATGGTGGGGGTCCCAGCAGTAGGACCCCCACCAATCCAAAAGTTATCCCCAATCCACAGGATAGGGGATAACCTTCTCTAACCAGAATACCCCTTTAACTGTAGTCAGCGGGACGATTTTCTGACTAAAAACCTCACTAGTATTCTTGCCATACATTGTAGCGGATAACAGCAAAAATTGAATTTATTTAATAGTTACAAAAAATGTAATGGAGCAAAATAAATTACAATAAACACAATATATATATATATATATATATATATATATTAGATAGATAGATAATACTATTGAGGCTTTAAAGGGTTTCTACCACCTCGTTTTGTCATATTTAGCTGTCAGACACTAGCGATCCGCTAGTGTCTGCGCTACCAAACAATGCTATTATAATAGCTTTTTGTGCAGCCATTTGCCTAAAAAACGAACTTTTATTGATATGCTAATGAGCCTCTAGGTGCTATGTGGGCGTCTTTTCAGCACCTAGACGCTCGGTCTACTCACCCAAAATGCCGCCCAGTGCATCCCTCCAGCCCGCCCATCTCCTCTGGAATGCGATCCTCCCTCTGAGCCAGCGGACGAATTCTCGCGCCTGCGCTGTGCGCGTCTGTATTCGGCGCAGGCGCAGTGAATGTCTGACAGCTCCCTGCACAGACATCTCCACTGTGCCAGCGCCGATGACCGAGATGTCCGTGCAGGCAGCAGTCAGACATTCACTGCGCCTGCGCCGAATACAGACACGCACGGCGCAGGCGCGAGAATTCGTCCGCTGGCTCAGAGGGAGGATCGTATTCCAGAGGAGATGGGCGGGCTGGAGGGACGCGCTGGGCGGCATTTTGGGTGAGTAGACCGAGCCTCTAGGTGCTGAAAAGACGCCCGCATAGCACCTAGAGGCTCATTAGCATATCAATAAAAGTTCGTTTTTTAGGCAAACGGCTGCACAAAAAGCTATTATAATAGCATTGTTTGGTAGAGCAGACACTAGCGGATCGCTAGTGTCTGACAGCTAAATATGACAAAACGAGGTGGTAGAAACCCTGAGAAAATACCCTATTTACCATAGTTAAGCCTGTGGCTCAACTACTAAGGTTGCTGCCTCTCATACAGCTGGTCCTGGGTTCATGAAATCAAGACCCAATAGCAGGTTTAAGTATACAGGGGTGTCCTCAAGCTCTATTAGGTGACATTCCCATCAGCGCTAGTTATTTTCATTGTTCTGCTCTGTTAGAGCATCACAACAATGAAAATAATGAACTATAATAGGGTCCATTCAGGTGCCTGCTTTTTTAGAGGAAAAAAAGTCCTTTATGCAGGAATTTATTCTGTTTGCCCTTTTTGGTGGAATCTGCAATGAAGGTCCTGAACGAAAGCTTCAATGCACATGTGAACATGCCCTTAGGATGCTGAGGAATTATCTGTCAAACCCGTGACAGGTGGTAGAAGATCTGAAAGACTGGCTGCACGTCAGTGATCTGACAGCTTCTTTTGGTTTCACTTTGTCTATGTGTTGCTGGGATATCCACATCTCCTTTTCAGGTGCAGATCATGTGACCATTACTACTCCCTTCTTAGTCTGGCTTTACCCATCACTCCTTGCGGTTGATAGCTCATTCTGGTTGTGGATGGTTTGGTGTCTGGATCTCGGCTGAGTTCCTGCTTTCCATTTACCCAGAGTTAAGTGTCCTTCCTTTTGGAAATTGTGTTTATTTCCCTCTCTCTTGGTACCAGACCTGAGGCAGACTCTTGTTCCTTCAGATGGGAAGGACCAGGTCATCTGTGGCCCAATCACTATCTTCAGGGCCTTCTAGGGTGAGCCAGGCTTAGGTTCCAGCGGATGAACAGTCCTACCATTGAGGTCTGTTCATTCTGTTAGCAGTCAGGGCTCGGGTTGGGATTTATTAGGTGGTGACCTTTCCCCTTTCCCTAGTTTGCAGGCCTGGTACCTTCTCCCTCCCTTTTGTGTTTGGTGTGGAGTTCCCCTCCCATACCACGCCGTGACATTATCCCTAGCTAAATGTGTGTGTGTGGGGGGGGGGGGTGCATTATGAACTTTGCTCTGGGTCCCCATGATTTCTGTATACTCCCCTGCTCCACGCCACAGATATTCCATATGACCATATGGTGCTAGCTACCCCACTTTTGTGTTGGTGTTGTATTATATTATTTATCCATACAACTCAAAATTTGTACAGTCATAATACCATCATACATGAGGCCTAACACTAAGCAGATGTTTTGCAGCTTAGGTTGAACACTGATAAAAGTACAGGCAATGTTTGTAGATAGATCTATCAACTAACATCCATGTCTGTATCTTCCATTTGAGAAATACAATTAGTGTACCTCCTCTAGAAACAACTGGTAAAATCCAGTGACTACTGTATTGCTGGGTCTCCATATTAAACAGGCAGGCTAATAAATCTTATTATTCAGGAAGCGCTATACAGAATAGATTTCTCTAAAGGAGGATGTTGCAAGTGTCTTTCATCAATAATGTATGTATAGGTTCTACAGCAATAAGTCTATTGTACTGCATGAATGATCTGCATAAAGGCCGCAGAAGGTGGAAAAGGGACAGGAATATTCTGAAATGGTCTGTTTGACATGCAGAATCACGTTATAAACACAAGCTTACATTATACTTAGATAAAGGGGATGTTTTATTCATAATATATCTTCAGTGGTGGCCAGGATCTCATTTCAGAAAAACTGCAGACAACAGCCAGTGTCTTAAATTAGACGAAATTTTCAAAGTACTGTAATCTCAATTAAAGACCATGTTCTCTTACCACAATCCAGTCAAGGAACGATTGTGTGGAAGACATTTGTAAAGTTCTAAAAATTCTTCATCTTCTAATTGTGTCCAGCCAAGACTATAAAATACAAAAAAAAAGTTCAGAGTCATTCTACTAATATTGGGTTTGATAAACTACATAATCTCTGGTTGGACACTACTAAATGAACCACAATGTAAATAACAGATTATTATGACAGATTTCGATTTAATGTAAAGGTGAAATTACAATTTTTACCATATTGTATTGTGAGATGGGGAAACATCTCTAATTGTGTGCACACTGTTTGTATAGATTAAATTAAATGATCTGGACTGACATTCTGCTGTTTGGCCACAAGATGCTGCTGTTTCCTAAACACAGCTACAGACAGCATATATTTCTGTATTCATGAGAGGTGAAGTTACAAGAGCCTGGAGAAGAAAGGGAGCGGCCATCTTAGAGGAAGCTGAGACTGAGGAACTGTGTAAGCAAAGGATCTGACAGCATCCAGGTGTGGGAACATCCCTCAGTGACCAGAGCGGCAGCTAAGTGAAGCTGATTGTGTCCAAGACCCTGATCCTGTCCAGAGGAACGAGGATTGCTTCCAGGAACGCTGATGAGAGCTGAGGAGAAAAGCTACATACACTGCGGGACCGCATGCTTGTTGGAGAGGCATTTGTTCTGTTTAGAGTCACCAGCGGATGCAGAGCAGACCCAGGACGGTAAGATCCTGCACGCACCTCATTACAGTGTTGGTGCCTAGAGACTGAGACCAGACCTGTAGTTAGTTAGTTAGGGTCTCAGTTTGTGTCAGGCCTCAAGTGTTGCTGGCTGTTCATTGCAAGGACTCCATAACTTAAAGTGACATTTCACATTGGAGAGCTGATAAACTTCCCGCAAACTCAAGCCAGGCTGGCGTTTTGCTCAAAAGGAATACTCAGGCACGTGCTACAAGACCACTTGGAGGGGGGATACTGTAGAGCATTGTAAGATTGTAAGCTGTTGTGTTGCACCGCAGTCTAGCTCATACCACACATCCATACAGTTATTCTTGTACTTTTAGGGTAATAACAGATAAGGTGTGGCAGTTTAATTGTGCCTGCCAGTAGGTAATTTACCGCACTTTCGTCCTGCTTCCATCAGAGGGCGCTGTGCTGTGCACCTTCGGGCTGGGTGTATGTACACCTTCGGGCTGGGTGTATGTAAATTTATTGTATGTTCCCAGCATTTGTGGTTGTGTTCATTGCCACGTTTAGGTAAAATTCTGTTTTGGCAAAAACTGGTTTTGGGGTTGCTTTCCTTGTTTGTGACTTCACTATATCCTGGGAAGCCCACCCGGTACACGGCTTACAGTATCAGCAGAAAACAGACCCATTAACTAGTCCTAGTTTTCTCCCTCTACACTATGTGAATACTAACTGCATTCACAACATTTATATAGGCAGTGGCTCAATCAGAAAACAGAAAAAGGAAAGATACCGACAATCCACCTTTTAGTGAGCCTTAAGGTCCTTTTCCACGGACCGATGTGTCAGTATTTATCGAGAAGGAAGCAGACGTTAATGCCAATAATTGCCTGATTATCCATGGAGAGAAGGGCTTCATTTACATGCAGCAGTCACCTCCACTGAATGTGGACAAGTGATTGCTTGTCCACATAGAAACTCATTGTTCCTGGGAAGCAGATCCCTGTTTAGATCAGCTGCACAGGAACAATGATTTTTGATGCCGTCAGAAAAACAGGATCACCTGATGAACGAGCGTCTGCTTGTTCATCGAGTGATTACTGGAAATTTTTACACAGGCGGGGTTCGGCCACCTAACAGAAAACCAATAGAAAAAAACACTTCAAAATGACAGGTGTTTCTTTATTCGTGTGTTTTATATGTCACAAAAAACAGCGTGAAGGAGGCCTAGCAATTTTTTCTAAAAAAGTAGTACAACGTACCACAGCTGCATTGAAATGCATTGAAATGTAAATTCATGTAGGGTTGCTGTGACTTTCTGAACATTATTTTCACACAAAACAGCAGTTTTCATATGAATTTTTTGTAGTAAAATGCAAAATGTACACTTACGTAAGGGTTGGAAGAACAATTTTTATTTAGTGCCACAATACAATAATACACACAAACCATATAGATCTCAAATATGTTATACAGTTCCCTAATAATGTTATACAGTACCCAAATAATGTGAAACCATATCAACATAAATGGTACACAGTGCCTAAATACAATGAACTGCACCTAATTAATACTTGTGACAAACATATGACATTTTTGTGTTTCTTATATTCATGCTCAGTGTTTCAAAGGGTTAATGGCCAAATTGTAGTGTGTTAGCCTGTAGTGTGCTAGTTGATGACCTCCCATTGGGTTATGGCCTCACATTCTTTCTCTGAGACTGGTCGAGGAGAGTGGGGGATTATGGGATTGTTAAGGGTGGGTTCACATGACATTTTATGCCTCAGCTTAACTTTACGTTAGGAAAAAAAAGGACACAAAAACACAGCCCACCATGTTCTCATATCCTGCACAGTCCGGTAAAAAGAAAAGTATACATTTTTTTTACAATGGTAAAAACAGTATCTGTAGTTTGTTTGTTTTTTTTGCAATGGAACTCTCCGGTGAAAGGATGCCACTGTATGACATCAGTGTGAGGCATCCGTTTATCATATACATTTTTTATATATGTTAAAAGGATGGGGAAAAACGGGATGTGAACCCACCCTAAGTTCCATCTTGCCTTTGAAGAGACTGAAAATTAGAGTGGACCTTTCTAGTTCTGATCACCAAATGGGTTGGCTGGAGGGTAGGACACATCTGATAATATTATCTGTTAACCATCTTATTGGTCAAATGAAATATACCACAAAAACCACAAAACCACATCATTTAGAGACTTGAGTTTAGTTTTTATGTAATACCATTTGTTTTATTTACCTTTGTACTGTCCTTCTGTAATTGTATGCACTGTTGTCAAAGTTTAATACTGTAGATGCTGTCTTGTCCTGTTGATGGAACCCGAGTAGATTTAGTATTGCAATCTACTGTGTGTAAAGCAGTGTATTTTCTCAGTTGAAAAAACCTGAGGGTGGTACCTCCTCCAGTGGGTGCCATGGATGGAAATATTCCTAGCATAGGTAAGAGTCCCAGTAGATAAGGGTGACAGACATTCTGATTTCCACAGGGTTTCATTTATAAACTAAATGTACTGTAAGTGATTACCGAGAACCAGCATAATTATAGCAGCCCACCCCTGGAAAAGAGTCACATTTATTTGTGAGATCCCGCTTTTCCCACGCACTCACTGATGATAGGCAGCCTTGTAAGCTTTACCCCTAAGTGAGACCTGCCAATCATCAGCAGGTGAGTGCGGAGAGAAGAAGCTCATGAATAACCATGACTCTTCTCAGGCCCAGGCTTTAATGATTATACTACAGGTTCCACTTACAGTACTTTTAGCTCATGACTAACACACCGTTCACATCCGAGTTTCTCTCACTACTTTATTCTGCCCTCCTTGAGGTTGTCATAAAGTTGATGAAAGGTCTTCTTTAAAGCAGACTATATTCTACTAACTGCATCAGGATTTCCTCACTTTTCCACAAAGATATGCTAATCCTGGAGGACCCCACTCACTTCTGGGAAAAGTGACCTGCGAATGTTGATTTCTCTTACTATGAATTATCTGGACTCTCCTTCAGCTCTCCACTCTAGCTAATAGAGGGTCATATGTGGAAAGGTTTACATCAACCTCTTACAGTGCAAACCAGCTCATCTGTGCCTTGTGTTAACTCCCTGAATTACACGGATTTTCCCTGTAGTGAAATATTTGGCATATTGACTGTATATGTCATGTCATGACTGGGCAAGGTATGACTTGGATATCTGTACCCAGCTTGTTACATATACTTGTTCACTGTCCATTATAGTCTAAACACAGATATGACCACCTTCTCAGGAGAGCCCGTACTGTGGGCTAAGGAAGGCCCTGCTGTTGTGACCAGAGCCTGTCATTGTGCTAACCTATGGTGCCCCACCACATTCTATGTGCTAGGTACACTTGGAAGTTGCTATGTTACAACTAATATATTGTGTACCCTCTAATAGAGGATGTAACCAATACACTGTTTGCCCCTCACTGAGAGACTGTTCTGATGCAAGTGGTATACCCCAAGTTCTAGGCCGTTAAGAGACTCTGTAACCGTCGAGCTCTGTGCTATAAGAGACTCTGTAACCACCAAGCTCTGTTCCTTGTAAGAAATACTGTAACCGCCAAGCTCTGTGCCATCACATTCTGTTGTAACCACCAAGCGTTGTGCCCCTGATGGAGTTTTTCATGTTTTTCAGGTTTACTGCCAAATTTTCACTAGTAATCATAAAATCCTTGAGTGGGATCCCCTAACTGGGTCTAGGGCCAAACACAGAACTGTCCCTCATATCCGCATTTTCCTTAACGGTTTTTGAGATCCGGCAAAGGATCTCAAAACCGGAGGAAAATGCTTCAGTTTTGTCCCTCATTCAATGGGGACAAAACTGGACAAAACTGAACAAACCAGAACGGAGTGCAACTGACTGCATTCCATTCTGGATTGCAAGCAGCGTTTTTGTGTGCCAAGTCAATGGTGCCATATTTTTTTTTTTCTGACACGAAGAAAAGCAGATCTGGTTTCAATTGACTTGCAAAGGTTTTAGTGCCGGATCCGTTATGTTCATTTTCAATATAATACAACCGGATCCATTCTAAATGGATGCAGACGGTTATATTATTCAAACGGATGCGTTTTGCTGTGGTTTTGAGATCCCATGCCGGATCTCAAAACCGGACAGCAATAATGCATATGTGAAAGTAGCCTTAGATTAGAATAGAACAGAAATTCAATAATCTTCGCATTATTTACAAAATATACGTTTCTGGAATCTATGTGATAAAATCCTAAGGGTTTACACTTGGTACCATAGCAATGCACCTGGGGTGAAGAGCAACAGAAGCTCATTGCTTTTAATGGATTATTGCATAAATCAAGAATACTGGACTTCAACCCTGATGTATATTTATAACGGAGGAGTGAAAGGAATATACTTATGTCTGTCCAATAAATAATATATATGATGATCCCCGTTGTTGAAAAATAATGTGGAAGATTGAAACACGAGGGAAATTGTTTGCAGAGACATTTGTACAGAGGCTATGTCACCATAGAAACACAGTGGTTAAAGAGTCAGCTAAAAATCCGCACAAAATATTTTTATTGCATGTCTTGTACAGATGTGATCATACTGCATCGAGCTCATTATACCAGTAGATTGTGACTGTACATAATAATATAAAAATAATAAGCATATTTACAATATTTACATTCTAGAAGTTTGAAGTCCCTTGGGGATAACTCATCAAGAGGGCAATTTTTGAAGTCAGTCTTTCTTGAGTTTGTGTTGGAATAATTTGCGCCAAATTTATTAAATGTCGCACATTGATTGTTGCATTTGATGCATCTTTAGATCAGACACCTTTATCTAGATATGTTACTGCACATTTTCTATTCAGGACTAGTCTGGTCTGTATTTTCTACATAATTGTCTCCTATACTGTATGTATTGATCCATTCTGTGGCACTTTACTTATGGTTGGGGTTTATTGATATCCTCTATCTATGGGAGAAATTGTTACCTGCGTGTATCATGAATAGTAGTCCTGTGGGTATTTTTCCTGTGAATGTAATGCTGCTAACGTATATAAAACTTTATTTTAAACTATATGTATAATAAAGTTTGCTATTCTTGTATTATACAATTGCTGTTCTGTTTTCTTTTGCTTTGGGGTATATTGTTAATGTGGTTAACGGACAGCTTTACCAGGCCGTTTTGCTTTGAGTATTGGGTGTGTCTCAGCGTTGTGAAGTAACTTGACCTGCTGTGTGATTAGGACAAGTTTTATGTGTGCTAATAGAATGGTGGCCATTGTATTTCTCCTGATGATTGCTCCCCAGACAAAACAAGCCATTATAAATAAGGAAAGATGTTTGAGAATATATTTAGAATAAAGTAATATTTAATTATTTTCATTTTCTTAATTCCTGGAGAACACCTTTAACTAGCTGAGAGGCCTTTGTCGGAGGTGTAAGGTTACTCTTTCTCATTATGGAGGGTGATTACTTAGTATGCACAAGGAATATTATAGGCCAGGAAAAGATGCTGTGGGTTATATTCAAATTAGCACATCTTAGATCTGCTGGCATCTGACAGGCTTCGCTTTCTTTTTCTTTTGGAAGGAAAACAAATTTGCATATCTTATTCATGTTAGCTATTCACATTAGCTTTCCTTCCAAAAGGAATAGAAAGCTAAGCCTGGCAGATTCCAGCAGATGTAAGATTTGCTAATTTTCATATGTTTTTCAATAAACTCAGAGGAACGTTTCCTGAGTTTCCAGTGATTTTTACATTTCAGTCAGAAAACATTAAGGAGCATCTCAATAAACTATTAGAATAAGCAGGCCTTCCCAACCAGTATGTTGTGATGAGGACTTTTCGTAAGACAGAGCTGTTTCAATCTGGCCATTCTTTAGAAGTGCTGTACCAAGAAATACAACAGTTTTTACTAGGCCTTACCAGTTCTAAGGTCATGGACTTGGCCACGACAGCTGTTGCACAACCAAAGATCACTGTGTAGCAGTGCAGACATTAAACTGAATGGACTCAAAAGTTGCTGCGACCATGACCCCAGGTGCTGAGAGCCAGGTAAATGCTGAGAATTTTAGTTGTCGTCTTCCTACTCATTTTGTAATATGCTCTGAGAGTTCATAGTAGTAGCCTGGACATGCTATGAGCTGTTGTTCTCTCCTCTTATCCCTTTCCTTGTAATATAATAACCGCCTGTGAGTTGTGTTGCTCTCTTCTCATGCTGCCTCCCTGCAGTGTCCTCTGGCATCCTATAATAAGAAACCATATTTGATGGAGGGACTTGTAGTTCTCCTATATTATCTCCCTGTAATGTCCTCTGATACCCCACAAGATCCCGGGGATGCTGGCAGTTCTCTTTTCTTATACCCATCCCTGTAAAGTCCTTTAATATCCCATAATAGCAGTGTGGACATGCTGGGACTTCTAGTTCTCCTATATTATGTCCGTGCAATAAACCCATACATACTAATTGGTAAAACGCTGGGTAACACTGGGAAAAGGATCTAGAAATTTTAGTGAACAGCAAACTAAGCTGTGAAAACCAGTGTCAGGCAGCTGCTGCCAAGGCTAATAAGATAATGGGTTGCATCAGAAGGGGCATAGATGCCCGTGATGAGAACATAGTCCTACCACTTTACAAATCACTGGTCAGACAACACATGGAGTACTGTGTACAGTTCTGGGCTCCTGTGAACAAGGCAGACATAGCAGAGCTGGAGAGGGTTCAGAGGAAGGCAACTAAAGTAATAACTGGAATGGGGCAACTACAATACCCTGAAAGATTATCAAAATTAGGGTTATTCACTTTAGAAAAAAGACGACTGAGGGGAAATCTAATTACTATGTATAAATGTATCAGGGGTCAGTACAGAGATCTATCCCATCATCTTTTTATCCCCAGGACTGTGACTGTGACGAGGGGACATCCTCTGTGTCTGGAGGAAAGAAGGTTTGTACACAAACATAGAAGAGGATTCTTTACGGTAAGAGCAGTGAGACTATGGAACTCTCTGCCTGAGGAGGTGGTGATGGCGAGTTCACTAAAAGAGTTCAAGAGGGGCCTGGATGTATTTCTGGAGTGTAATAATATTACAGGATATAGCTACTAGAGAGTGGTCGTTGATCCAGGGAGTTATTCTCATTGCCTGATTAGAGTCGGGAAGGAATTTTTATCCCCTTAAGTGAGGAAAATTGGCTTCTACCTCACAGTTTTTTTTTTGCCTTCCTCTGGATCAACTTGCAGGATAACAGGCCGAACTGGATGGACAAATGTCTTTTTTCGGCCTTATATACTATGTTACTATGTAAAGGAGGCCGATTTTAATTGTCATATTTTTTTTAAACTTTTTTTTTCATGTTTCTAATATGTGATCATCTGATCGCTTATCGTAAAATAGCAATGAATTACCATTGCAGCCTATGGGAGCTTCATTGTGTTCACTGTATTTTGGATGGAGCTGCGGACAAGAATAGGCATTGCTATTGGGGTGCCAGCCCCGGTGTTTTGCGGATCCGCAATTTGCATATCTGCATAACACTGCAGATGTGTGAATGGACCCTTAGGCTGTACAGCTGACAATGGCAAGTTGGACTTTTTAATTCATAAACTTCAAGTAGAAATAATAGAGGAATGGCACAACATAGCATTGTATGAAAATATGCCCCAGAATATTTATTACATTGGAAATGCAAGTAGTTGAGGAGGTCCTCTTTATCATAAATTATATCAGACTATAACTATTATATATCATATTGTATGTTGCTCTATTGTAAGAATTTGTGTCATATTCTAAATGGAAGACAGCAGTTATTATATAGCTGAACTTGCACACAGTCATGTAAGAAGTGAGTGTACTGTGATTACATTGAATCCAAAAACTAGAATGACATTTCACTACAGACACGCATATAACACTGGCTAGGAGAAACTACATGAATAGGTTTCAAATTAAAAAAAAACTTCACAAAATGACTATACCTCCAACTTCAAATGCGCATCATGTACAGAGATTTGGCGCCACCAAGTGGTGTAGATACAGAATGCACCAATAAAGCTACAATGCTAAAATGTTGTATCTGATATATACTGTATTGTAGTATAAACTAAAAAGGTAGTCATTTTATACAATTTGACAATGATTTAGGTTATATAAAACAAAGTTTAGTAGTTTACCATGAGTATATCTAATATAATAATGGGATTTCAATCTAATAGGCTGCGCGTACATGATCTGATCCAGCGGTAGGATCTGCTAATTGCTGGCCGAACCGGTACATTTGCAACAAGTGTCCAGTATCGTTTATGGACAGACTAATACATTTATATTCCAAATTCATTTAGTGTACACCAGAGGCCCATTCCAAATCACAATAACCCTCTTCACCCTCAGAGGGTTTTGCATTTTTGTTTTTCACTTCCTGCCTTTCCATGGCCATTTTTATTTTTCCATTCACATATACATAAGAGGGCTTGTTGATTGTGGGACAAGTTGTACTTTCTTATGGCAACATTTAATATTGTATACGATGTAGTGGGGAGATGTAAAAAAAATTCCAAATGGGGTGGAATTGGAAAAAAATGCATTTCCACCACCGTTTTATGGGTTTTGTTTTTATAGCGTTCACTATGGAGTAAAATTGACCATTTTTTTTCATTCTCTGGGTCAGTACGATTAACCCCTTACGTGTTTTTACAGCGGTCACTAAGGGGCCTTAGGCTGGGCCACCACTTTTTTATGGCAGCCCAGTCTAAGCGCTGCACGGGTCCTCAGACCAGCCTTCAGTAATTTCCAGCAGGCTGCGCCTCTCTGGCGCAGCTTGCTGGCCAATGTCAGAATAGCATTGCCATTAAAATGCAATGCACTATAGGGATAATGCATTGCATTTTAACAGCAATCAAAAAGCTGTCTTTTATAGTCCCCTTGTGGGACTATTACGTGATAAAAAAAAGTTTAAAAAAAACTCATTTATTCAAGAAAAAAAAATCACAAATAAATTACACTTTTTTTTCCATTGAAAATACGCTTTTCAATTAAATAAATAGCAAAAAAAAAATCTTCCCCATATGTTTGGTATTGCCGCATTCGTAATGACCCAGACTACATAAATTTCATGTACATTATCCCCTATGGTGAGCGCCGTAAAAATGTACAAAAAAAACAACAGAATTGCTAATTTATTCTTAGTTGCCACTGAAAAAACTTAATAACAAGCGATCGAAAAGCGCCATTTACTCCAAAATGATACCAATGAAAAAAATTAAAAAGTTATGGGTCTTGGTAAGCGGCAATGCAAAAATATTTTTTTTCTTTAAAAAAAAAAGGGGTGTTATTGCAAAAAAATTGTAAAATGTAAAGAAAACGATATGTATTTGGTATCACTGTAATCGTACTGACCCAGAGAATAAAGATATTATGTTATTTATACCGAAAAATGAACGCTGTAAAATTTATAACGTAAAAATGCAGTGGCAGTATTGCTGTTTTTCCCATCTCCCTCCCAGAAAGAGTTAATAAAAGTTAATCAGAAAGTTATGTGTACCCCAAAATGGTGCCATTAAAAAAACTACAACTTGTCCTATAAAAATCAAGTCCTTATAAAGCTATATAGATGGAAAAATAAAAAAGTTATAGCTCTTGGAATGTGACAATGAAAAAAGGAAGAAAAACGCTTGGTCAGTAAGGCCCACAACAGGCTGGTCACTAAGGGGTTAAGGAGATACCACATTTGTATAGGTTTTCTTGCGTTTTAATACTGAAAAAAAATGTAAATTATTTTCATTGCCATATTCTGACCTCTATACCTTTTGTTTGTTATGTGTATGGAGCTGTATGAGGGTTAATTTTTTGCAGGTTGATCTGAAGCAACCAAAAAGCGGAAAATCGGCCATTTGGATATTTTTTTCTGTCTGGCCATTTGCCATATGGCATACATATTTTTAGATTTTAATAGTACAGGCATTTTCGCACAAGGCTATGTCCATGATGTTTATTTTTTTTTATCTGTCTTGATTTGGGGGAAAGGGAGTGATTTGAATTTTTATATTTTTACATTATTTTTAAAAACCTTTTTTAACACTTTTTAATAGTTCCCTTAGGAAACTTGAACAAGAAATCATTAGATTTTTTTTCTTATAGACTCATTGTATGAGAAATACACTATGGGGGTCATTTACCAACAGATATACTCCATTTATTCATCATTTTCTACGCCCGGCTTAGGCATACAAAGTGGTATAAATATAAGACATCAAGGAAGCTGTCTTACATTCAGAATCGGTAGTGGATGCGCTAAAGTTATGTAGAGGCTGGCGCTTTTACATAGCTTTGGCGATGCACCGCCAGGGCAGGGGCTTATTAAGACCGGCATCTATAACGCTGGTCTTAATAAATGTGTCCCTGTGTTCCTATGGAGCCCTGCCATAGGCACGGTCTCTATAGGAACCTATGTTCAGCAGCCTTGGATCATTCAGGAGGACCAAGGTTGCCGTACACACTATCTGGCTCCCTGCTAAGGGGAGCCGGTGTACACCTGGGAGAGTCCGCTTCCTGATTTTTGCGCTCCCAGATGCCGTGATCACATTTGACCACTGCATTTGAGGGATTAAATGCATGCGATCAACATCTTCTCCTGCACTCTCACAAATATGCTCCTATCCCAGCACACCCCTACCTATTACTTGCACAGAAATCTACAGGCCATTGACCCTCATACACTTACAGACACTCTACACACATCATTGTCCCCAATCTCTTCCCTCTTCTGCCCTGATCTGGCAGTAAATCACTACATTGACACCCTCAGAAGCAACCCTGGCTTACACCACAAACTCGCTTCCTCCAGCGTTGATCCAGGAGTGCTGAACGCATATGGAGGAAAACTCGCACACCAGAGAATTTCCTCCATTACAAATTCAGGCTGTGGACCTATAACTCTGCCCTCCACCTCGCTAAACAGACTTACTTCACCACCCTAATCTCCTCACTGTCCAACAACCCAAAAAAAACCTCTTTGACACTTTACACTCCCTCCTCAGTCCTGAAGTTCAGGCACCCATCACAGACCTCTCTGCTGAAGACCTAACCGCTAACTTCACAGAGAAAATAGAACATATACAGCATGAAATCAGCTCCCAGCCACTAAGTGCTATTGATCCCCTTCCCCCCGCATATCCTCTGGCTCACTGTCCATGTTTGACCCAGTCATGGAAGAAGAAGTCTCCAGGTTCCTCTCTTTTTCTCGTCCTACCACATGTGCCTCTGACCCCATTCCCTCACACCTACTCGATTCTCTCTCTCAGGCTGTAACCACACACAGAACAAAAATATTCAACCCCTCTCTCTCTTCTGGTATTTTCCCCTCCTCTTTCAAACACTTTATCATTATTGGACCCATCCTGCACAACTAACTACAGACCAGTCTCCAATCTTCCCTTCATCTCTAAACTCCTGGAGCATCTGGTCTACTCTCGCCTCATCCGCTATCTCTCTGATCACGCTCTCCTTGATCCACTACAATCTGGTTTCTGCACCCTACATTCGACAGTAACTTCCCTCACCAAAGTGACAAATTACCTCCTGACCGCAAAATGCAATGGTGACTACTCTCTGCTCATTCTCCTTGAGCCCTCTGCAGCTTTTGACACTGTAGACCAACATCTCCTACTCACCATGCTACAATCCATCGGCCTAAAGGACACTGCCCTCTCCTGGTTTTCTTCCTATCTCTCTGGTCGCTCTTTCAGTGTATCATTCACTGGCTCCACTTCTTCACCTTTCCCTCTAGCTGTTGGAGTTCCTCAGGGTTCAGTCCTAGGCCCTCTCCTCTTCTCTCTGTACACAGCCCCAATTGGACAGACCATCAGCAGATTTGGTTTCCAGTACCACCTCTATGCTGATGACACACAACTATATACTTCATCCCCTGACATCACCCCTGCTATATTACCGAACACCAGTTACTGTCTGTCCGCCGTTTCTAACATTATGTCCTCTCTGTATATGAAATTAAATCTTTCAAAAATTAAACTTCTCCCCATCTACTAACCTACCAAAACCTGATATCTCCCTCTCAGTGTGCGACACCATCATCACTCCTAGGCAGCACGCCTGCTGTCTAGGGGTGACATTTGACACTGATCTTTCTTTCACCCCTTATATTTAATCTCTCTCCTGCTCATGTCGCCTGCACCTCAAAAACATCTCTAGAATCCGCCCCTTTTTTACTATGGAAACAACAAAAACTCTCATTGTTGCCCTGATCCATTCCCACCTCGATTATTGCAACTCACTTTTAATTGGCCTCCCCCTCACCAGACTTTCCCCTCTCCAGTCTATTCTTAATGCAGCAACCATGGTCACCTATCTGTGTAACTGCTACTCCAGTGCCTACACCCTGTGTCAGTCATTGCACTGGCTACCAGTACACTATAGAATCCAATTTAAACTGCTTGTCCTCACCCACAAATCTCTCCACAGTGCTGCAACCTCTTACATCTCTTCCCTCATCTCTGTCTACCATCCTACCCGTGCTCTCCGTTCAGCCAATGACTTACGACTGACTTTCACCATATTCCGAACCTCTCATTCCCAGTTCTCTGGAATGCCCTACCCCAAGAAATCAGGCTAAATCAGAACACACGCAGTTTTAGGAGTTCTCTAAAAACACATCTTTTTAGAGTGGCCTATCACATCCCCTGATCTAAATCCTCTCCACATAGCCCATTTATCATTCCCTGAACCTGATCCTCCATCAAACTCCTCCACTGCACCCAGAAGCACTTCATTTATTGGCTGCTGACCGGCTCATGCAGTTATCTGCTCCCTTATTCTCCCAAGATGGCTAGACTATTGTAAAAAAAAATGCACTTTTACCTTTTGTGTTACCTCTATCTCCTCATAGATTGTAAGCTCTTGCGAGCGGGGTCCTCATTCTTCTTGTAATTATTGACTTACCTGTTGCTATGTTATTTATGACTGTTTGTACGTGAACCCCTGAACTGCAAAGTGCTGTGGAATATGATGGCGCTATGTAAATAAAGATTACTATTAATATAGATCATTTACTATGGGTGACTTTTGCAAAAGTCGCAAAAAAGTCGCTATCACTAGGCAACCCCCTGTTGTACTTTTACACATAAAGGTATAGACCACATTGCACTCGCGCCAAATACATTATAGACACTCTGTGCCCTCACGCTGTGTGCGCCAGTTCACAGCACAGCCGACAGCAGGAGGAAGAGGATCGCGATGTGAGGAGCGGCCGCGTCCAGGAGCAGGAGAGGTAAGTGTTTTTTTTTTATTTTGTGATCTGAGGCTGAATTATGGCTGGGGGCTGCTCACATATGGCTGGGGGCTGAGTACATATGGCTGGGGGCTGAGTACATATGGCTGGGGGCTGATTATATGACTGGGGGCTGAGTACATATGGCTGGGGGCTGAGTACATATGGCTGGGGGCTGAGTACATATGGCCTGGGACTGAGTACATATGGCTGGGGGCTGATTATATGACTGGGGCTGATTATATGACTGGGGGCTGATCTCATATAAGGCTGGGGGCTGATATGAGGCATGGGGGTCTTCTTTATATTAGGCTCTGATCTGAGGTCTGATTGAGGGTCATTCACATTGGGGTCTGATCTGAGATCTTATTAACATTGGGGATCTGATTGGGGCTGTGAGCTGAGGTCTGATTAACATTGGGGGTCTGATTGCTGATCTGAGGTCTAATGAAAAATATTTTTTTCTTATTGTCCTCCTGTAAAACCTAGGCTCGTCTTATAGGGCGAAAAATATGGTATATTGGTGTGGCAATATTGTAAATTTTCTCACAATATGGCGCGACCGTATGTGTTTTGCAAAAAGCAGATCCGAAAAAACACGGATTCCATCCGTGCGCATGATGTCATTTTCTTTTTCACTTCAATAGAAATGTTTTATCCTTATCCCCGAAATAGACAAGAATAGGGTATGTTCTATCATTTTTGTGGGTGCCACGGAACGGACATACAGATGCGAACAGCACGCTGTGTGCTGTGCGCTGTGCGCATCTTTTGCAGCCCCATTGAAAAGAATGGGTCCGCATCTGATACGCAAAAAATGCAGATCAGATGTGGACCAAACATACAGTAGTGTGCATGAGGCCTGAGACGTGACTTGGATCATCTAAAATCAAAGCTCAAAGCTCAAAGTGAAAGCAAATGAATAGAGCAGGCAGAAATCAGTTGTAGTGATGAGATTCAGTCACTAGATGGTGCTGCTGCACCACCAATGGACGGTATACTGCTTCTGTATACTGTTTCTGTATACTGCTTCTGCATAGGGAGAGTAGTAATGAAAAATGTCCTCTTTGTTGTCATTGCCAATCTCAGTAGATGAAGGCAGCTATTTTAGGCCAGTGGGGCACATGTCCAGTGATTGAAAGAAGATTAGGAGGCACTCAGGGAAAGGAATGGGTGCATCCATCTATGAGGCAGGGGTGAGCAGGGATTTTTCTAAAATCTAGCACACTGGAAGCAAACTGTTCCTGGGACTCAGAATAGAGGAGCCATAGAAAAGCTACAAGCTATATGTGAGAGGCCATCGCACCTGAATCACTATGAATATGGACCATATAAATATGTTATGTTGCCATCTCAAGACCCTTAAAGGGTTATTCTGGTTATGTTCAGTTATTCCTATCCACATGATAGAGGCTAAATATTAGATTGGTGGGGGTCCTACTGCTGGAACCTCCTCCGATCAAAACAATGGAGCCCCTGGAGTCCCTTGAAATGAATGGGGCAGCTGGTCATACTCCGCTATTTCTGGAACTACCATGGAAATTAATGTCACTGCACATATACCCACCCGGCCGCTCATTTGGGGGGCTCCACAGGGTAGGGGGCCTTGTTCTAGTGATTGGTAGGGGTCTCCGCAGTAGGACTCCACCACCAATCTGTTATTCTCTATCCTATGTGTAATAGAAAACTTAACATAACCGGAATACCCCTTTAAACCTTTGTGGCCATAAGGCCTGTTACACTGTGAATTGAAATACAATGTTCAAGTATTCATGCTCTCCTGTGGAGTGATTTGCTTTTACATAGTTACATAGTTAATACGGTTGAAAAAAGACATACGTCCATTAAGTAAAGTTGTTTGGTTGCTGCATCAGAACTTCCTCTACGCCTACCTTTATTCCATAAAAATAGCCTCACATGATACATTTACATGACCACCATCAGTAAAGAGGATCCTACATGTCCTAAGATTCTGTTTGGCAATGGAAACGGATGACAGATTTGTCAATCTAGCTTATCTGAGCTCCCTTCAAGGGGTTCACCGGGTTCAATAAAAACACAGGCAGCCCTTGTAAATGTGCTAAAATAACAAAAGAAGAGATACCCTTACCCCTTTTCTTCCCTGCTTCTTCCAGCGATGATGGTGGTTGGCTGCATTGGTTATGTTACATGTTGAAGCCGATGATTGGAACATCACTGCTGCAGGCAAGAAGATTACGTCAGCTGCAGGAAGACTGTAGCGCCGTGTTGGAATAAATGCTTTAGCATGCAAGTCTTGATGGTTGCTACTCTGATTATGCTATACTTCTAACAACTCTTCCTGTATATCATAATTATCATTATAACAGAGAACCAGCTACTTGGAGACAATATACAATATACAGAAAAGACCGTAGCCATAATATTCCCATAAAAAGAATCATTTTTATTAAATGCAATTAAAATATGAATCAATAATTAATATGAAGATGCACCAAAATATATACGACCAGATAACAGGCGTTACAAAAAATACGTCTAGAAGTGCTTCAGTATCTAATCTGACGGTGCCATACAAAAATAAATATTATAATAGATTGGTTCCTTTAAATGAACAATCACACTAAGGCCACATTCACACAACTGTATTTTTGCTCCGCATCCGATTAGCATTTTTTTCCAGACAAGATGCAGACCCATTTATTTCAATGGTGCCGCAAAAAATGTGGACCACACACCGTGTGCTGTCTGCGCATTCTGTATGTCTGTTCCAAAGCCCTGCAAAAAAGATAGAACATGTCCTATTCTTGTCCATTTTGTGGACAAAGATAGGCATTTCTACAATGGGTCAGTCAAAAAAAACTGATGCAATGCGGATGTCACTCAGACGTCATCTTAAATTTTGCGGACAGCGAAATACATACGGTCATGTGAACGCACCACCGTATGTAATATGTGAATGCAACAGTAAAAGTTAGGTCTCATGCACACGATCGATCGTAGTTTTGATCCACATCTAATCTGCATTTTTGCTGACCCATTCACGAGCACCAGGCGCCATAGCTGGTGGGTCTCTGCTGTTTCAAAAAGCAGAGGTCGCTGCGAATGTCTGCCACTGGAAACAATACCGATCTCAGGCATTTAACCCTTTAGATGCCATTTTCAAGCGCGACCACTGTATCTAATTGACGAAAAACCCAGAAGCGCGTGCATCTGGGTGAGGATCAGCTTCTCCGTGGGGCAATCCGAGAAGCTAGTCCTTCGTTCTAATACACTGAGGGGGTCTTAATAAGCCCCTGCCCTGGCGTTGGATCGAATGAAGTTATGTAGAGGCGCCAGCCTCTACATAACTTCCGTGTATCCAGCATTGGTCTAAATTTAACACTTGCTGGCTTACATTTAGACCATTTTCTTTGCTGCTGTTGCCACTACTACTACCCCTACACAGTTGCACATGTCCTGCCTTGTCAATCTTGTTCTACACTATTCTGCTGTCGGTGCTACTACTACCCTTAAACAGCAGTCGATATTCTGCCTTGTCCATCATGTTTCATATTGTACTGCTGTTGCTTTTCCCCATAAAGGCATCATTTGACCGACTGGTAAGCCATTGCTTCTTAAGATACTACTATTTGCGTATAAACACTGGCATTCCTCCACCCCCAAAAAGGGACTTTTTTTATTTTAAAAAGCCTAACCTATCTGACAGTGCAGTGTGTTTTTAAACAGGCTGTTTGTTACCAGCTACCACCCATTTACCCATTGCTTTATATATCACTCTCACCTTGTTGTTATTAATGATGTCTTTACTTTAAGAGCACGAAAGGGGTTGAATGCAGTCCTGGGAGACCCCAGAGTGTCATACATGACTCTTCGTGGCAATTAGGGCACTTTCAATTCAGGTCAAATTTATTCTAACTGAATCTAATGACCAAATTGATAGATTTATAACCGAAATACATTTCAGAAAATGTGCTCATTTCCAGAGCCAAGCCCCAAAAAGGATAAATCCCAATTAAACAATCTCTTGTGCAGACACTGATCCAGGAAGGTATGCAAAAAATAAATAAAAAATCAGCTATGAAGCCTGCAAAATTGTGAACGCAGAGATGGATTTCATCATAGGCTGGAAATCATGATTAGTACTAGAAAAGTAATGCCCTGCCCACACGAGCTTACAATCTACAAGGGAAGAGGAAGAACACAGTAGGTAAAGGCTGCTCATTTGGCTGTGTGGTGGTAGCATGCTTATCGCAGGTGGTAGGCTTTCCTAAAAAGGTGTTTTTTTGGGTTACTTTTGAGGGTTTGGATGCTCAGGTAGAGGCCCGTGTGAAATCTTGTAGTTGATTGTATGAAGAACAGATGACAAGAGAACAGAGGAAAGTAGGTCCTGTGAGAATGGGAGATTATGCGTGGGGATGTATCGAGAAAGCAGGTCAGAGATGTAAGGAGGGGACTGGTTGTCGATGGCTTTATATGTAGTTGTTGGTATTTTAAAATGAATTTGCTGGGCAATGGGGAGCCAGTGAAGAGATTGGCAGAGGGGGGAGGCAGAGGAGAAACAAAGTAGGGGTGGATAACCAAGCAGCAGAGTTGAGAATAGATTGGAGGGGAGCAAGAGTGCTAGAGGGGAGGCCATGGAAGAGAATGTTGCAGAAGTCCAGGCAGGAGATAACAAGGGCATGCCCTAGCATTTTAGTTGACTCAGGGGTGAGGAAGGAGAGAATATGAGAGATGTTGAAAGCGGCAGGTGGAAGTGAAGGTTTGGATGTGTGGCTTAAAAGACAGGGCAGAATTAAATGTTATCTCCAGGCAGCGTACCTGCAAGACTGGAGATAGTGTTGTGTTGTTATTAACTGTAATGGATAGGTCAGGTAGGGGTGGCTGTGATATGGGGGGAAGATGATGAATTCTGTTTTCTCCATGTTGAGTTTCAGGAAATGGGAGGAGAAGACACTCTAGCATTCTGGATAGCAGGGAAGTGACATCTGTTTGATGTTTGATGCAGAGGGAAGAGAAGGTTTGTAACAAGAGAGAGTGGTCGACAGTATCAAAGGCAGAGGACAGGTCAAAAAGGAGGAGCACAGAGTAATGACATTTAACTTTGGAAGTTAGCAGATCGTTGGCGACTTTGGTTAGGGCAGTTTCAAGGTCTGAAGCCGGATTGTAGCTGATCAAAAAGTGAGTGGAATGCGAGATGGCAGGACATTTTGAGAGGGACATGTTCTAGGGACAAAGGAAAGAAGCCAGTGGTTAACAATAGGTTGAAGAGGTGGGTTAGGGCAGGGATAACTATAGAGGTGGGGATGAGATGGCATGGGATTGGGTCAAGAGCACAGGTGGTGAAGTATGATCTGGAGATTTAGGTAGAAAGCTTTTCTTCTGTGACAGTAAACTGATTTATATAGGAATAACACTGGGCAGCTGTGTAGGGGGGTAGTGGGGGTTGTTTGAAGCTCTCATGGATTTTGTTGATTTTGAAATATGAGGCAAAGTCTTCAGCTGAGATGAGGGTTGTTGGAGGGAGCACCGTCGGACAGAGTAGAGAATTAAAGGTATTAAACAGTTGTTTGGGGTTGTGGGAAAGAGAGGATATGAGCATAGTGAAGCAGTCATGTTTATACGAGGTGAGTGCAGACTTGAATTTGAGAACATTTTCTTTGTATGAGATAAAGTCTTTTTTACAGTGGGTTTTCTTCCAGCAGTGTTCAGCAACTCTGGAAGCTTGTCTCAGTCTTTTTTGTCTGGTGAGTGTGCCAGGGTTGTTGAGGGGATGTCTGTGGAGAGGAAATGTAAAGGCCAGGTATTGAAATAGTCGGAAAAGGCAGTAATAATGCCAGGTGCATGGTAGATGACGGCTTTTTGGCAGCTCAAAGGAAAGAAGATGCGGACGGAGTGGACTTCAAAAGAGGGGAAGTTGTGAAAGGATAGCGATAGGTTGAAGGAGCAGCAACCTAATAGGAGGTGACCAACACCACCATCATGTCTGTCCAGATGGGGAGTGTGAGTAAACATGAAGTTTCCCATAAGTTAGTGCAGTAGGGGAGTCTGTCTTGTTGGGTGTCATTCATGTTTCTGTGAGGCCAAAGAATGCAAGTTTCTGTCCGGCCGTGTGACACAATTTTGGTGCATGGACGGTTTTGCGCCTTGCACGCCAGTTGGGTGTGACAGGGGCAGGGGCGTGTCAGGGTCTGTTCTAGGGGAAACTGAGACCATTGTAAAAAGACAGTCTTAGTAAATGTGCCCCACTGCCTCAACACACACTATTGATACAAACATACCACAAGCAAACTATGAAGAATGAATGTCAGTCAGTTTGGTTTGAGGCTGGATTGCTGGAGTCAGTGGTGCCAGACAGAGCAGAAACAAACCTTCTGATGTGTCCATCTCATGCTTGTCCAGGTATGCTGATGTGCAACCATGGAACAGTATAATGGGTCTTCTCCTGTTGCTTGGAATGATTATTCAACTCATTGTTGACTGTTCTACTGCATTGTTGTACAGTACTATGCATGGTGTTTTTGTTTGTCATTACATTTCTCCAAATTCATTATCAAGAATTTCTATATGGTTTCACAATACAGTGTCATATGAAGAAATAGGTAACCACAATGATAAATAGGAAACCAAAAAGAAGCTACAGAGAAAATGGCATTTTCACATTTTAGTCTACAGCTCTATTACTGAACTAATATACACATATAGACATTAAAGGGGTTTTCTCAGACTTTATAATTGATGACCTATCCTCTGGATAGTTCATCAGTATCTGATTGGTTGGGGTCTGACACCTAGGATCCCCGTCGACCAGCTGTTTAAGAAGGCAGTTACGTTCACAGTAGTGCCACTGCCTTCTCTCAGCTTTTCCTAGGCCAATGATGACATGTTCATTGGTCATGTGGCCTAGGCGCAGCTCAGCCCTATAGAAGTGGATGAGGCTGAGCACGATACTAAGCCCAGCCACTGTACAATATACGACACTGTGCTTCGTGAGCACAGAGAAGCCCTCAGCACTCACAGGAGCACTGGTGCCTTCTCATGGGTCCTAGGTGTCAGATCCCGATCAATCAGATACTGATGACCTGTCCAGAGGTTAGGTCATCAGTTATAAAATCTTGGAAAACCCTTTTAATAGGGTTGGTTGACTTATTTAAAAAAGAAACTTACTCCAGTCAAGCAATTGGGATAAAACAATAAAAGAATACTTTTATCCCCCATGGCGTCACTCTGACCTTCACCATTGGACTTGTTTGTTTGGTTGCAGGTATGACATACCAGTATATTCCACTTGAACACTGCAGCCAATCAGCAGTTATGTGGCATACTCCTTACTGTGGTACGTAATTACAATAAGATTACATTGTGACTGCACAAGTGTGCAGGATCAGAGAAGAAGCACTGGAAGCTAGAGGAATGTATTGTAAGGGTATTTTTAAGTGACTGATTGGTTCTCCCCTTTAATTCTGTTTAATACTCTGTGTAATAGTTTATAAGTTTCCCTTGTAATGAAGTTGGTTAAAGATGGTACCCATCCCCCATTGTGCTAATAAGACCACATTCCTGAGTGATTTCAGAGACATGCGTGCTGCACACTGGGGGAGGGGCTAGCAGGTTAAAACATTATGACACACATTCACTTGGGAGACTCCACCAGGCTCTCCATTCAAGTTAGGACCCCCTGGGGTGTCATCATGTGTTATAACGGGGTAGACAGACATGGGTTATAGCATAATTGACAAAGTCTCCACCCCATTTAGGCTAGTGATGTTTATTTACTTTTTATTTTTCTGTATGTGATTACTTTGTGTTATTGTATAAGCTTATTCATACTCAAATCTTTTGAATTAATTTTACGTTACAAATGGTGGCAGCAGTGGGATTTGAAATATGAATATGTTTATTGTTGATAGGGTGTTACATAGAGATAGGGTAGCTTGGACCCGCCACTCCAAATGGGAACCCGGGCATTCGCAGGAATTAATAATCTGTAGGCAGATTATTAGGGTTGCACGTGTTGTGCAAATCTGCTATGAGCTGTGAGTTAAGGTCGAATCTAGCAAAGTTCTTTTGACAGTTGTAGAACTGAGCAGATTCTAGTGAAAATCTGTAAGACTCTAAAGTTAGAGTTTGCAGACTGTGGACATCAGAGCTCCTGTGATGTTGAGGGGGTTCTGATGAGTTAGAAAACAAAGCAGTGTCAGGATGCTAATTTATGGCACCAGCAAGAGAGAAAGCGCCCAAGTGTCTTCAATCAGAAAGGCACTTGTGTTAAATGTTTAGAAATGAACTGTTTAAGTTTTGTTTTGGTACCCTAATGCTACGTATGTGTCCAAGTAGGAAAGACATGTGGCCATAGCATTAGAGATTAGAGTAGTGAAAGATGGTAAGTGTGTATATCAGGGACTGTGTCCGTTAATAAATAAGTGTTGTACCTAGTGTGTGCAAATAGATGTGTGGCTAGCACCAAGAATATCAAGGTGTTAAAATATATCTCTGTTGAAATAATTTTGCTTTCCAGAGTGTGAGAAGATATGTTGGTCAGAAACATAAACTATTGTCTGGTATATGTGAAAAGTTGAAAAAGTTTGAAGAAGGTTTAAGAAGGTTAAACCTTGAACAATGAACAAGGGTTGGTTTGTCTGAGTTGTTAAGTGATATAGACAAACAGATAGTGGTAATGTATTGTCCCATCCCTTTGTAGTCTGTCTACCTCTGTTTTAATCCCTTTGCTGAAGTCTCAGGAAAGTTGGATAAATCCTTGAGAGATAAAAGTCAGGAAAGAGGGGCTGATTCCATCCCACAGCCTTAACAGAGAAGACTTAAGAGATACAGTACAGACCAAAAGTTTGGACACACCTTCTCATTCAAAGAGTTTTCTTTATTTTTATGACTATGAAGGCATCAAAACTATGAATTAACACATGTGGAATTATATACATAACAAACAAGTGTGAAACAACTGAAAATATGTCATATTCTAGGTTCTTCAAAGTAGCCACCTTTTGCTTTGATTACTGCTTTGCACACTCTTGGCATTCTCTTGATGAGCTTCAAGAGGTAGTCCCCTGAAATGGTCTTCCAACAGTCTTGAAGGAGTTCCGAGAGATGCTTAGCACTTGTTGGCCCTTTTGCCTTCACTCTGCGGTCCAGCTCACCCCAAACCATCTCGATTGGGTTCAGGTCCGGTGACTGTGGAGGCCAGGTCATCTGGCGCAGCACCCCATCACTCTCCTTCATGGTCAAATAGCCCTTACTTTCAAAGTTTTCCCAATTTTTCGGCTGACTGACTGACCTTCATTTCTTAAAGTAATGATGGCCACTCGTTTTTCTTTACTTAGCTGCTTTTTTCTTGCCATAATACAAATTCTAACAGCCTATTCAGTAGGACTATCAGCTGTGTATCCACCTGACTTCTCCTCAATGCCACTGATGGCCCCAACCCCATTTATAAGGCAAGAAATACCACTTATTAAACCTGACAGGGCACACCTGTGAAGTGAAAACCATTTCAGGGGACTACCTCTTGAAGCTCATCAAGAGAATGCCAAGAGTGTGCAAAGCAGTAATCAAAGCAAAAGGTAGCTACTTTGAAGAACCTAGAATATGACATATTTTAAGTTGTTTCACACTTGTTTGTTAAGTATATAATTCCACATGTGTTAATTCATAGTTTTGATGCCTTCAGTGTGAATCTACAATTTTCATAGTCATGAAAATAAAGAAAACTCTTTGAATGGGAAGGTGTGTCCAAACTTTTGGTCTGTACTGTATATAGTTTGCTAAGGCTACTTTCACACTAGCGTTCGGGGCTCCGCTTGTGAGTTCCGTTTGAAGGCTCTCACAAGCGGCCCCGAACGGATCCGTCCAGCCCTAATGCCGTGCAGCGTTCGGGTGCCCGCCTGGCCGTGCGGAGGCAAACGGATCCGTCCAGACTTACAATGTAAGTCAATGGGGACGGATCCGTTTGAAGTTGACACAGTATGGCTCAATTTTCAAAAGGATCCGTCCCCCATTGACTTTCAATGTAAAGTCAAAACGGATCCGTTTGCATTATCATGAAAAAAATAAATAATAATAATTATTATTTTTTTTATTATTATTTTTTTTTGTTCATGGTAATGCAAACGGATCCGTTCTGAACGGATCTAAGCATTTGCATTATAGGTGCGGATCCGTCTGTGCAGATACCAGACGGATCCGCACCTAACGCAGGTGTGAAAGTAGCCTAAGTCATATACATTCCTTAGATAGGAGATGTTGGCAATGCAAAAGTGACTATGAAGAAGGCAGGGGAAGGGGGTATGAGGAGTAAGACAAAGAGAGTTAGTAAGTAAACCTTTTTATTTAATAATTTTGTTCCTTCTTTCCTAACCAGCTGATTGTAATATGGGAACCCAGTCTTAAAGGAAAGTTATTATATATGTGCCCCACTAAGATTAAAACTAAGATTAAGACCACGTGGTATATAAGATGATTTGGGTTTATGATTATAACTTGTATGCTGTCTTGTTATAAGATTTTGATTGATTGTAGAGTGAAGACCAGAAGGCATTAGAAAGAATGGCAGAACAGCAACAGAGATCATTAGCAATTCTGGGTGTGGTGTCTGTTTCCAGGAAAGCTGTGTTTGTTTGTGCTGTAAGTTTCAGGAACTTACACAGAAAGCTGTGTAGCTGGCATGACTTATAAATCATTCTGTGGAATGTGAATGGGTGTGGCTTTAAGTTGAAGTTGTGTTGAATATGTGTGAAGTTGTGAAGACTGATGGAACCTTAGCAGAACTGTGTGTGCAGTCTGTACTTCACTTACAGGGAGTGCAGAATTATTAGGCAAGTTGTATTTTTGAGGATTAATTTTATTATTGAACAACAACCATGTTCTCAATGAACCCAAAAAACTCATTAATATCAAAGCTGAATATTTTTGGAAGTAGTTTTTAGTTTGTTTTTTGTTTTAGCTATTTTAGGGGGATATCTGTGTGTGCAGGTGACTATTACTGTGCATAATTATTAGGCAACTTAACAAAAAACAAATATATACCCATTTCAATTATTTATTTTTACCAGTGAAACCAATATAACATCTCAACATTCACAAATATACATTTCTGACATTCAAAAACAAAAACAAATCAGTGACCAATATAGCCACCTTTCTTTGCAAGGACACTCAAAAGCCTGCCATCCATGGATTCTGTCAGTGTTTTGATCTGTTCACCATCAACATTGCGTGCAGCAGCAACCACAGCCTCCCAGACACTGTTCAGAGAGGTGTACTGTTTTCCCTCCTTGTAAATCTCACATTTGATGATGGACCACAGGTTCTAAATGGGGTTCAGATCAGGTGAACAAGGAGGCCATGTCATTAGATTTTCTTCTTCTATACCCTTTCTTGCCAGCCACGCTGTGGAGTACTTGGACGCGTGTGATGGAGCATTGTCCTGCATGAAAATCATGTTTTTCTTGAAGGATGCAGACTTCTTCCTGTACCACTGCTTGAAGAAGGTCTCTTCCAGAAACTGGCATAGGTCTGGGAGTTGAGCTTGACTCCATCCTCAACCCGAAAAGGCCCCACAAGCTCATCTTTGATGATACCAGCCCAAACCAGTACTCCACCTCCACCTTGCTGGCGTCTGAGTCGGACTGGAGCTCTCTGCCCTTTACCAATCCAGCCACGGGCCCATCCATCTGGCCCATCAAGACTCACTCTCATTTCATCAGTCCATAAAACCTTAGAAAAATCAGTCTTGAGATATTTCTTGGCCCAGTCTTGACGTTTCAGCTTGTGTGTCTTGTTCAGTGGTGGTCGTCTTTCAGCCTTTCTTACCTTGGCCATGTCTCTGAGTATTGCACACCTTGTGCTTTTGGGCACTCCAGTGATGTTGCAGCTCTGAAATATGGCCAAACTGGTGGCAAGTGGCATCTTGGCAGCTGCACACTTGACTTTTCTCAGTTCATGGGCAGTTATTTTGCGCCTTGGTTTTTCCACACGCTTCTTGCGACCCTGTTGACTATTTTGAATGAAATAGAACAACATTGATTGTTCGATGATCACGCTTCAGAAGCTTTGCAATTTTAAGAGTGCTGCATCCCTCTGCAAGATATCTCACTATTTTTGACTTTTCTGAGCCTGTCAAGTCCTTCTTTTGACCCATTTTGCCAAAGGAAAGGAAGTTGCCTAATAATTATGCACACCTGATATAGGGTGTTGATGTCATTAGACCACACCCCTTCTCATTACAGAGATGCACATCACCTAATATGCTTAATTGGTAGTAGGCTTTTGAGCCTATACAGCTTGGAGTAAGACAACATGCATAAAGAGGATGATGTGGTCAAAATACTAATTTGCCTAATAATTCTGCACGCAGTGTATAAGGGTGTGGTTATGAGCTGTTTGTGAATATAAATAAAAGATGCTGCAGCAAGAAATGAAAATGTAAATGTAGATGGAGTATAATATTTGTTTTATATATATATATATATTGAATTCAATGAAATGTTTCTCATGGGCCCATCATGTGTTCATGTCAGTATTGTCAAACCTGTTCGTTTCGATGTTTGTGGTTACGTGTTATATGTTAAATGTTGTGCTAACACCAGAGTTCGGTCCTCATGAACAGTTGAGAGAAGACTGACTGAAAGAGGAAGGATCAAACTGTCCGACCGGAAGGGGTGGACTTAGGTGACTTAGAGGGCAGGGAGGAGGACAGGGTGGACATCACAGACACAAAGACAGCCCTTGTGCCCATCCCCTAGTTACCAATTACGCTGGTTTTTGATTTTCTATATTAGACTATGGCAAGTTTCCTCTCAGGGACTCTCTTCACCGAAGCACTAGCCATTGAAGCAAGGGATATATTTTCCGATAGGGATGTACGGGGTATAGGCCAACAGGTCACGAATAAACAGGTCTTTAATGATCTCTACAACTGCTATAAGGAAAACATAAAATCATGGTGGGAGACTAAATCTTTGGAGAGTTACATTATTCACAAAATTGTCCCCCGTGGGCTACGTCTCCGTGTTAAACCCGCTGATAGGATCCTGTCACCATCCCTCCTAGTGAAGTGGGAGGAGATACTTACCCTCAGCTCACTTAACTTGATGAATTTATTATTGGAAGAAGAAAAAATTGTCTTTGAGCTTATCTCTAAAAAACTACATGAACAAATAGAGAGTGCCCTGAAATTAAAGGAGGACGCAAGCACAGACAATTCGTGAGGGATCTAAGCGAGTTTAGGGAGAATCGGGCATACTCTATAACACAGGGACCGGCTGGTGTCTCTGAACCCTCTTCTTTTGAGGTCAACTCCTCGGACTCTGAGTCATACTCGAAACAATCTGGTGCTTCCTTCTATCATGGACGCCAGGGCACGAGACGTCGTGGTGGCCGAGGATGGCAGGGAGGAGGTGGCTACAGAGGAAGGGGACGTGGACCACGGAGGTCAGGCTATCACAATGCTTTCTCCTCCTCACCTCCCTCTGGCTCCTCCAATATTCAACCGCAACAACAACCGTCTGCATCTTTTTTAGAGAAGAGCGTAATGCCCTATCAGCTACGCGACCGGGGTCGACAGGAGAAGGTTCAGTAACGGATCTGCAAATCATTAACTTGTCCACCAGGAGTCTCACTGCGGAGGAGGTGGAGGTCCTTAAGAGGGGCCTGTCCTTTGTGCCCACCACCAATTTCAGTCTATTCTTTTGGACTAGGGACCTGCACCTCTTCTGCAGGAGACTCAAGTGGCATAAGTTCTTTCGAACTTCTAACAGGGACACTTGTATCAGATTGGGCTTAGAGGAGGATGATTTGGAGGATCTCCAAACCCTCGTCAGTCTCAATAGAGATCACACTCGTACTGGTGGATCCGGCCCTTTCACAACATTAAAACTTAAAAGTAAAAAAATGCCGCCCCCAACTAATTGTGAACACGTGGATATATTTCTACAAATGGTCATAAATGACCTTGAACATCTATCTCATCAGGGCCAAAGATCCTTCAATCTCTCCCGCATAGAGATGCAGGCGTTACAGTCCCTCGAAAAAGACCGCAGCATTATAATTAAGCCCTCTGATAAGGGCAGTAACTTGGTCATCCTGGAGATCAACGCTTATATTCAGATGTGCCTGGACCTCCTCAAAGATAGAGATGGTTATGCCATTCTACCTTCCAACCCCACTCAAAAATTCCTGGCTGACCTTAAACAGATCCTGCTGGCCGGCCTAGAAATGAAGGTGATAGGGACATCTGAGTTTGAGTTTATACTTCCTACCAAACCCCTAATAGCGACTTTTTATGTGCTGCCGAAAATTCACAAGGGGGTTACCCCTTTGAAAGGTCGCCCTATAGTTTCTGGGGTTAATTCTTTCACCCAGAATTGTGGGGTGTACCTCGACAAGGTGTTGAGGGAGTTCGTTGTGTCCCTCCCCGCATATACGAGGGACACAATGGACTTCCTCAACAAAATCGATACACTTGTCCTTGACCCGGACTGTATTCTATGTAGTATCGATGTAGAGGCTTTATATAGCTCTATTCCACATCTTTTTGGCCTCAAAGCCATTGAATTTTATTTGTGCGCGAGGGGTATTCAATATAATTTACATAATGGGTTTATCATCAGACTCCTTGAGTATACCCTCACGCACTATTTTTTCTTATTCAACTCTAAATTCTACCACCAGCTCAGGGGGACGGCGATGGGGAGCCCTTGTGCCCCCACCTACGCTAATCTCTTCCTGGGCTGGTGGGAGGATACACACGTCTTCCCAGACCACGATGTCTGGTGGTCCGGAAATATCCAATTCTGGACCCGGTATATCGACGACGTGTTTGTTGTCTGGAAGGGAAATTCGATGGAATTGAAACACTTTGTCTCTGACTTGAATACAAATGAAATTGGACTCCGCTTCACATACGAATGTGTATTACATTTCTGGATGTGAAGGTGACAAAAATAGGGGATCATCTGTCCACTAATCTATTTAGGAAAGCAACAGCTACCAACTCCCTCCTCCATTGGAGTAGCCATCACCCCACCTCTCAGAAACAGGGTATCCCACGGGGACAGTACCTGCGTGCCCGCAGGAACTGTTCTAGTAATGAAGCCTTCTACAGTGAGGCGAGGGCACTCCAGGACAGATTTGTCTCTAGAGGTTATCCTCAAGCAGTCCTTAATGATGCGTTTAAACACGCACGGTCTAAGGAACGCAGTGCTCTACTTACCCCGAAAACACGAGTAGACAGCCCCCAACCGTTGAGGATTGTGTCTAACTATGATGCTGCCAATCAGGAAGTAAGGGAGATTCTCAGTAAATACTGGGCCATCTTAAAGATGGATCCCGACCTCTCTGGAGTAGTATCTGATCGTCCGTCTGTCTCTTTTAGATGGGGTAAAAGTCTCAAGGACTGACTGGTGGCCAGCCACTTTACAGCACCAACTAAAGCAGGCACATGGCTGGACCGTCGGCCGGTAGGCGTCTTTAGATGCGGCGGATGTAAAGCCTGTGAATTTTTAAATACATCTAAATCCATTATTGGATCAACAACAGGACAGACCTTCATGATACGCGAGTTCATCAATTGTAGATCAAAGGGCTTAGTATACTTATGTCAATGCAGCTGTCCTCTTGACTATGTCGGCAAGACAGTCAGAGAACTCAGAAGGCGTATACTTGAACATGTCAATGACGTGAAGAACAAAGAGGTAACTCCGATTGCGACTCATGTTAATGAGGTCCACGATGGAGATCCAAGGTCCCTCCGCTTCACAGTCCTTGATATGATCCATCCGTCTCCCCGTGGGGGGGATTGGGACAGGAGAATTCTACAAAAAGAAAGTGAATGGATTCATCGACTCCGGTCTCAATCCCCCCTAGGGTTAAATGAGAGACTTACATTCTCGTGTTTCCTGTGACGCGTTCTGTCCGTTGGGCCCCTCGGCTTATCCCCTTTGCACCCCTATTTTCCCATCCCCTACCCCCTTCTCCTTTTCCCCTTCTCTCTTGCTAACCATGACTTCGGTTGATCGTCTGGCCCTCTTTGACTTTGCAGGGTGCGTGAAGCACCTAAGTGCATTATCTTTCACCGATTTAGCTATCTTTGCATATCTAATTTATCTATCTATAACTATTAACTTACATTTTGTTCTATGATCTACTTTCCGTTGAGCCACTCCCCTCTAGATATTGTCTATACCTCCCTGTCCCCCAGGCTTAATATTGCCATAATCATTAAAGGCTCTTGGACACCATATTCCCTCCTGACCATTAGCGGCGGTATCTCTGCCCAATTTATATTAATATGGTATCCTTTTTTTCTTTTTTTTTTTTTTTTTATGAGTTATGGGTTATAAGCATCGCTCACATGTATGCTGGCCGGGCATGCGCTCCACTGTGGAACGCATGTCCATTGTTGATGACGTCCCTAACCTACGTCTCTTACAGTTCCCAGCATCTCAATACGCTGCGGTGCTCGCAACGATAATGCCTGACGTCACTTCCGGGGCTCCGAAACCGGAAGTCACTCATGCGGCGTGCGTTCCACAGTGGAATGCACATGCCTCTTCTATACTTAGCGCGGCCGCCACCTGTGGAGCCTTAACTAATTAGTATCACTTATGGGGAGGGAATCCGGTATATAAGGGGTTGGCCTCCTGAGGCTTACTGTTGGACCCTGGGAGAGGTCACCACATCTAACATGGGAGGATAAGCGCCTTGACAGCACCCACAGTGAGTAACCCTAGCCTTTTTGTGATCCTGTATACAGATGACTGTTATGAGGGACTTTACATCTATTGACTTGCTTTGGTACCTAGGGAACGTAGGATTTATGGCCTGTGTTTCAACAGGAACGATGTTATAGGATTCAGCACGTCCTCACAGTTTATCATCTTTATAAACATATTGGAACCTGGCATACTACCTGGTCATACTCCTTCATTGGGGGTAATCTAGGCTGGTCAGAAAGCGTGGCTCTATCGACAGAATATTGCCCCCGGATACAGTTCCACTAGACTGTGACTGTTCTTCTTTGCGTCCCTTCACTTCTCCCAGTAAGGCCATCTGGTCCAATCTTTTAATTACTGACTGTCATTTGACATCCCCTTCTGACCGTCAGCTGACACAGTTTATGTCCCATTGATGTATTGTGGTTGCCCTAGCTTGGGCTTCCTTCCGTCGGACATAGTTTATAACTATTATCCAATTTAACTTATTTACCCCCTGATGATCCCACACAGTGGGGGAAACGCGTTGGGGTTTTACACAGTTATATCTGTGTCATTTTTCTAGGTGTCGTCAGTGTTATGTAGTCTTTTGCACTGTGTACCTTTTGGTAATTTTACCAGGAGGGGTGTATACACTGTGCATTTTTTATCCTCTTGTGTCCAAACCTGACCTGTCCACCAATATTCTCTATATCCACCCTTTCTTTTTAGGGATAACTAGGAGTCGCCAGTGAGGTTCGAGGACGGGGGGTCTCCACCTTCAGGAGTCGCCCCTGGGCACAGGGCCTAGGTTTAGTATCATTATCAGGGTCATCCGTCCCCCATTATATTATTTTGGTGGACACGCTTGTGTTTGGACATGATAGGACATATGTTTGTTTTGTTAATATGAATAAAGATTATCCACTATTTAGGGTTATACTTTTGATGGACTTTCTATTTCTAAATTTAACCCAAGACATTTGATATATCCAATTACGCTGGTTTTTGATTTTCTAGTTAGAAGACACCCTGTGTTCCTTCAAGAAAAAAAATACAGTCTATTAATTTCCACATTAAGAATAGCTGGGTACTTCTGTAAACCAAAATGCCAAAGGGTATTAAATGCAGAGTAACACCAAACAGCATTGGCTATCTTAAGAAGAGTTTACATTTACATTGAAAAAGATACCCGTGCATTGCTATTGTTTAATGTGTTGAAGTATGAAGACAAAGATCTCTATTACTTGTAAAAATAATATGTATGTTTGTATACAGTTAATTAGACTAGGTTCAGGGTTTACCAGTTTATTTCGCTTTGGCAGAAGACCTCTATTGGACCATTAGAAAGTGTTTAAATACAGTGTGGGACCGACACTTTTTGTTAATTTGATCTATTTGATGTAGGGGTGGAGAAGAAACCCCATCAACGGCTTTCCCTGACATGGACTGAGTTTTTTTTATTTACATTTTCTAGATTGTGTGGAACTGTTCAAGTAAGTGCAGATTGTATCAGCTGTTAAACAGAGCCGGGACTGGCAACCTTAGAAAAGTCCAGGGGCTTCCTAAGTTAATGACACCAGGTGTGGTAAGTTTTCAGTGACCTGACTGTCACCCAGCAACTGGTCTGCCATGGTGAACAAGGCTTTGCTGCTCATACTACGGCTGTCCAGGGGTGGATCTCAAAGGTAATAGTCTGTCCAAGACTTCCTGACCAACCAACAGGACTGACGCAACGATCTGCAGACCAGTGAAGGGACTGTCTATCACCCTGATAAGAGGCTCTAAGATCTGCACTGTCATTACACCTGCAAAACCCCTTTCACATAAATAAGGAGGGGCAATAGACTGAACTTTGTAATAACAACACAAAAATGGGCCATGCAGATACACAGAACATCAAGAAATGGACAATTGACTTTGCACCAGAGACTTTGTTATCCAAGAAGATAAGATCTTAATGAGACACTTCTTGTTAGTCCAACACAAAGTTTTTTATTTTTGTTTTTTTTAGAGATCCAATGGTCCCGAGGTTGTTTTATGTCAAATGATTAGGCTATATATATATATAGAATAGGTTCTGATATTGCGTGTTGAAAATGAATGAAAGTGGAAGAACCAGGGGTGGAGTGTATTGTAAGGGTATTTTTAAGTGACTGGTTGGTTTTCCCCTTTAATTCTGTGTGTAATAGTTTATGTTTCCCTTGTAATGAAGTGGGTTAGAGATAGTACCCATCCCCCATTGTGCTGATAAGACCACATTCCTGAGTTATCTGAGCTACAGATGAGGGAATCGAAGCTGGCGAAGTGGAATTTATTTAAAATTTCAGGAAAAATTTGATTTGCAACGAATGCGAATTTCCTCGCGCTTCGTGGTCACGAATCACATTTTTCCTAAAATGGCGGCTACACGTGTGAGAACTGAGGAAAAGGGGAAGGAACTCTGGGAAGCAGATTGACATGTCTGCATGCAGCCAATCAGCATCCAGCCCTGTGATGTCACAGCCCTATAAATATGTCTGCCATCTTACAGTCAGACATTTTCTAGTGTTCAGAGAGCAGGGACAGATGTGTGAAAGCGCTAGGGACAGCAATTGGAAAAACGATTGTGGAAAAAAAGACAGAAAAAAACTATTTATAAGTGCAGGGAAAGGATAGGGGGGAATCATTTCACAGCATCTTAGTTCAGGGAGAGACGTTAAAAGGCGCTAGGACATTGATAGGAAAGTGATTTATAAGTGCAGGAAACGATTATTTGGGGATCCAAATAATCATTAGACAGCTCTGTCATTCAAGCTTTTTGTTATTGGGCTGCAAGTCTTATGTTGAAAAGCCTTTAGAGGCTTATGTCTTAGTATCGTATTCAGTAGTACAAGAAAAATATATGCATTTTACTTCTGCAGTTATTTCTGGTGAAAGCACATAGGTACGTATTTCAGTGCAACAAGAAAAATATATACGCACTGCACTGTTGCAATTATTTCTGGTGAAAGCGTATAGGGGCGTATTTCAGTACAACAAGAATTATATATACTTACTGCACTGTTGCAGTTATTTCTGGTGAAAGCATATAGGGACATATTTCAGTGCAACAAGAAAAATATATACGCACTGCACTGTTGCAATTATATCTGGTGAAAGCGTATAGGGGCGTATTTCAGTAACAAAGAAAAATATATACGCACTGCACTGTTGCAGTTATTTCTGGTGAAAGCACATAGGTACGTATTTCCATGCAAAAATATATATATATATACGCACTGCACTGTTGCAATTATTTCTGGTGAAAGCGTGTAGGGGCGTATTTTAGTACAAAAAGAATTATATATACGTACTGCACTGTTGCAGTTATTTCTGGTGAAAACGTATAGGGACATATTTCAATAAAAAAATTAAAATATATACTCAATGCACTGTTGCAGTTATTTCTGTTAAAAACTTATAGGGGTGTATTACAATAAAAAAAATTAAAATATATATGCACTGCACTGTTGCAGTTATTTCTGTTAAAAGCGTATAGGGGCATATTACAGTAAAAAAAATAATATATATATATATATATATAAGCACTGCACTGTTGCAGTTATTTCTGTTAAAAGCGTATAGCGGCGTATTTCAGTAAAAAAAGACAAATATACACTCACCTAAAGAATTATTAGGAACACCTGTTCTATTTCTCATTAATGCAATTATCTAGTCAACCAATCACATGGCAGTTGCTTCAATGCATTTAGGGGTGTGGTCCTGGTCAAGACAATCTCCTGAACTCCAAACTGAATGTCAGAATGGGAAAGAAAGGCGATTTAAGCAATTTTGAGCGTGGCATGGTCGTTGGTGCCAGACGGGCCAGTCTGAGTATTTCACAATCTGCTCAGTTACTGGGATTTTCACGCACAACCATTTCTAGGGTTCACAAAGAATGGTGTGAAAAGGGAAAAACAACCAGTATGCGGCAGTCCTGTGGGCAAAAATGCCTTGTGGATGCTAGAGGTCAGAGGAGAATGGGCCGACTGATTCAAGCTGATAGAAGAGCAACGTTGACTGAAATAACCACTCGTTACAACCGAGGTATGCAGCAAAGCATTTGTGAAGCCACAACACGCATCTCCACTACAAATAGGAAAAAGAGGCTACAATTTGCACAAGCTCACCAAAATTGGACTGTTGAAGACTGGAAAAATGTTGCCTGGTCTGATGAGTCTCGATTTCTGTTGAGACATTCAAATGGTAGAGTCCGAATTTGGCGTAAATAGAATGAGAACATGTATCCATCCTCTGATGGCTACTTCCAGCAGGATAATGCACCATGTCACAAAGCTCGAATCATTTCAAATTGGTTTCTTGAACATGACAATGAGTTCACTGTACTAAAATGGCCCCCACAGTCACCAGATCTCAACCCAATAGAGCATCTTTGGGATGTGGTGGAACGGGAGCTTCGTGCCCTGGATGTGCATCCCTCATATCTCCATCAACTGCAAGATGCTATCCTATCAATATGGGCTAACATTTCTAAAGAATACTATCAGCACCTTGTTGAATCAATGCCACGTAGAATTAAGGCAGTTCTGAAGGCAAAAGGGGGTCCAACAACATATTAGTATGGTGTTCCTAATAATTCTTTAGGTGAGTGTATATACGCACTGCACTGTTGCAGTTATTTCTGGTGAAAGCGTATAGGGGCGTATTACAGTAAAAAAAGAAAAATTATATATACGCACTGCACTGCTGCAGTTATTTCTGGTGAAAGCGTTTAGTGGCCTATTTCAGTACAAAAAGAAAATATATATTTGTCGCTTTTAGGGGTGTTTTAATTTCCATTTCAATTGTTTAGTTCAGCTACAAGTATGTCAGGCAGAGAAGTGCCAGGACATGCAATTTTTTATTTTTTTTCAGTAATTACACATTTATTTTGTATCATACATTTTTTACAATTACAAAAAAAATATAAGATATGTAAATTTAATCGCTATTTCTGAAATGTTTCTGCCAGAATTTGAACTCCCAATCTTGTACATTAGAGGCAAGGATTTTAACCACTACACTATACAGCTACATGTCAACCTGTGCAGAAACATAAAATACGTCTTCTGCTGAATAGGAATACTCACTAGATCAGAAACTACTATGAGGTTTTTCCTGACACAGTTTAGCATTCAGCTTTATAGCTGAGTGGATAAGGTCCTTGCCTCTAGTGTACAAGGTTGGGAGTTTGAATACTGGTATAAACATTTCAGAAATAGAGATTAAATTTAAATTTTTTAGTAATTGTAAAAAATGGCACAAAATAAATGTGTAATTACAAAAAAAAAAATTATAATAATATATATACAGTCGTGGCCAAAGGTTTTGAGAATGACACAAATATTAGTTTTTTCACAAAGTGTGCTGCTAAACTGCTTTTAGATCTTTGTTTCAGTTGTTTCTGTGATGTAGTGAAATATAATTACACGCACTTTATTCGTTTCAAAGGCTTTTATCGACAATTCCATGACATTTATGCAAAGAGTCAGTATTTGCTGTGTTGGCCCTTCTTTTTCAGGACCTTTGCAATTCGACTGGGCATGCTCTCAATCAACTTCTGGGCCAATTCCTGACTGATAGCAATCCATTCTTTCATAATCACTTCTTGGAGTTTGTCAGAATTTGTGGGTTTTTGTTTGTCCACCCGCCTCTTGAGAATTGATCACAAGTTCTCAATGGGATTAAGATCTGGGGAGTTTCCAGGCCATGGACCCAAAATGTCAACGTTTTGGTCCTCGAGCCACTTAGTTATCACTTTTGCCTTATGACACGGTGCTCCATTGTGCTGGAAAATGCATTGTTCTTCACCAAACTGTTGTTGGATTGTTGGAAGAAGTTGCTGTTGGAGGGTGTTTTGGTACCATTCTTTATTCATGGCTGTGTTTTTGGGCAAAATTGTGAGTGAGTCCACTCCCTTGGATGAGAAGCAACCCCACACATGAATAGTCTCAGGATGCTTTACTGTTGGCATGACACAGGACTGATGGTAGCGCTCACCTTTTCTTCTCCGGACAAGCCTTTTTCCAGATGCCCCAAACAATCGGAAAGAAGCTTCATCGGAGAATATGACTTTGCCCCAGTCCTCAGCAGTCCATTCACCATAATTTCTGCAGAAGATCAATCTGTCCCTGATGTTTTTTTTGGAGAGAAGTGGCTTCTTTGCTGCCCTTCTTGACACCAGGCCATCTTCCAAAAGTCTTCGCCTTACTGTGCGTGCAAATGCGCTCACACCTGCCTGCTGCCATTCCTAAGCAAGCTCTGCACTGGTGGCACTCCGATCCCGCAGCTGAATCCTCTTTAGGAGACGATCCTGGCGCTTGCTGGACTTTCTTGGACGCCCTGAAGCCTTCCTAACAAGAATTGAACCTCTTTCCTTGAAGTCCTTGATGATCCTATAAATTGTTGATTGAGGTGCAATCTTAGTAGCCACAATATCCTTGCCTGTGAAGCCATTTTTATGCAACGCAATGATGGCTGCACGCGTTTCTTTGCAGGTCACCATGGTTAACAAAGGAAGAACAATGATTTCAAGCATCACCCTCCTTTTAACATGTCAAGTCTGCCATTTTAACTCAATCAGCCTGACATAATGATCTCCAGCCTTGTGCTCGTCAACATTCTCACCTGAGTTAACAAGACGATTACTGAAATTATCTCAGCAGGTCCTTCAATGACAGCAATGAAATGCAGTGGAACGTTTTTTTTGGGATTAAGTTAATTTTCATGGCAAAGAAGGACTATGCAATTCATCTGATCACTCTTCATAACATTCTGGAGTATATGCAAATTGCTATTATAAAAACTTAAGCAGCAACTTTTCCAATTTCCAATATTTATGTAATTCTCAAAACTTTTGGCCACGACTGTATATATATACAGTACAGACCAAAAGTTTGGACACACCTTCTCATTCAAAGAGTTTTCTTTATTTTCATGACTACGAAGGCATCAAAACTATGAATTAACACATGTGGAATTATATACATAACAAACAAGTGTAAAACAACTGAAAATATGTCATATTCTAGGTTCTTCAAAGTAGCCACCTTTTGCTTTGATTACTGCTTTGCACACTCTTGGAATTCTCTTGATGAGCTTCAAGAGGTAGTCCCCTGAAATGGTCTTCCAACAGTCTTGAAGGAGTTCCCAGAGATTCTTAGCACTTGTTGGCCCTTTTGCCTTCACTCTGCGGTCCAGCTCACCCCAAACCATCTCGATTGGGTTCAGGTCCGGTGACTGTGGAGGCCAGGTCATCTGGCGCAGCACCCCATCACTCTCCTTCATGGTCAAATAGCCCTTACTTTCAAAGTTTTCCCAATTTTTCGGCTGACTGACTGACCTTCATTTCCTAAAGTAATGATGGCCACTCGTTTTTCTTTACTTAGCTGCTTTTTTCTTGCCATAATACAAATTCTAACAGTCTATTCAGTAGGACTATCAGCTGTGTATCCACCTGACTTTTCCTCAACGCAACTGATGGTCCCAACCACATTTATAAGGCAAGAAATCCCACTTATTAAACCTGACAGGGAGCACACGTAAAGTGAAAACCATTTCAGGGGACTACCTCTTGAAGTTAATCAAGAGAATGCCAAGAGTGTGCAAATAAGTAATCAAAGCAAAAGGAGGCTACTTTGAAGAACCTAGAATATGACATATTTTCAGTTGTTTCACAATTGTTTGTTATGTATATAATTCCACATGTGTTAATTTATAGTTTTCATGCCTTCAGTGTGAATCTACAATTTTTTATAGTCATGAAAATAAAGAAAACTCTTTGAATGAGAAGGTGTGTCCACACTTTTGGTCTGTACTGTATATATATATATATATATATATATAAAATCATACTTCTGATATATATGAATGTATAATATGTAGGAAACTACTACTGATGTTTTTAGCCATAATATATTTATATATATTATAATATATTATATATTCTAAATATACAGGGTGGGCCATTTATATGGATACACCTTAATAAAATGGGAATGGTTGGTGATATTAACTTCCTGTTTGTGGCACATTAGTATATGTGAGGGGGGAAACTTTTCAAGATGGGTGGTGACCATGGCGGCCATTTTGAAGACGGCCATTTTGAATCCAACTTTTGTTTTTTCAATAGGAAGAGGGTCATTTGACACATCAAACTTATTGGGAATTTCACAAGAAAAACAATGGTGTGCTTGGTTTTAACGTAACTTTATTCTTTCATGAGTTATTTACAAGTTTCTGACCACTTATAAAATGTGTTCAATGTGCTGCCCATTGTGTTGGATTGTCAATGCAACCCTTTTCTCCCACTCTTCACACACTGATAGCAACACCGCAGGAGAAATGCTAGCACAGGCTTCCAGTATCCGTAGTTTCAGGTGCTGCACATCTCGTATCATCTGAAGGCAATCGTCTATGCTGTGAAGATACGAGATGTGCAGCACCTGAAACTACGGATACTGGAAGCCTGTGCTAGCATTTCTCCTGTGGAGTTGCTATCAGTGTGTGAAGAGTGGGAGAAGAGGGTTGCTTTGACAATCCAACACAATGGGCAGCACATTGAACACATTTTATAAGTGGTCAGAAACTTGTAAATAACTCATGAAAGAATAAAGTTACGTTAAAACCAAGCACACCATTGTTTTTCTAGTGAAATTCCCAATAAGTTTGATGTGTCACATGACCCTCCTCATATTGAAAAAACAAAAGTTGGATTCAAAATGGCCAACTTCAAAATGGCCGCCATGGTCACCACCCATCTTGAAAAGTTTCCCCCCTCACATATACTAATGTGCCACAAACAGGAAGTTAATATCACCAACCATTCCCATTTTATTAAGGTGTATCCATATAAATGGCCCACCCTGTATATTAATATATGTAAATATATTATGGCTAAACAATTTTACATATATATATAAAATTTTCATAAATGTTTCTGCTGGGATTCAAACTCCCAACCTTATACATTAGAGGCAAGGACGTTAACCACTACACTATACAGCTACATGTTAACCTGCACAGAAATATAAAATTAGTCTTCTGCTGAATAGGAATGTTCACTACATCAGAAACTACTATGAGGTTTTTCCTGACACAGGTTAGCATTCAGCTTCATAGCTGAGTGGATAAAGTCCTTGCCTCTAATGTGCAAGCTTAGGAGTTCAAATCCTGTCAGAAATTAGATTTAAATACACTGGGGTGTCCCCAAGCACTGACTCTATATATGGAGTCAGAGCAGGGACTCCTATGCTCAACTAGAGTCCAGACACCCTCCCCTCTTCAGAGCAGGGGGTACCTGGGGTTCTCCCACTGACTTCCATTGTGCTCAGGTCGGTAGAACACCTGAGCAATGAGCACCTTGGTGCTCAATCAACACTAATGCTGACCGACAACGGGAAGAACATGGTGTTGGTGCTGCGTCAAGGTAGGCTGAGCCATCTGGCTTGCATGGCACATGTTGTCAAGCGGTTCCTGAAGTCTTCCAACCATCTGCAAGACGTCCTAAAAATGTGCAGTAAACTTTGCATGCACTTCAGCCAATTGTATACTGCAAAGCATGGCATCCCCCAACATAGGCTGATATGCGATGATTCCACCCTCCATATGTTGGACTGACTATACGAACAGAGAAAGGCCATCAATGATTTCTTGATGATGCAAGCAGATTTCTTGATGATGCAAGCAGATAGGAGTACTCCTCTGTAAAACTTTGATGTCAGCCAGTGGCAGCTCATGCGTGACACCTGCCGTTTGCTCAGGCCCTTTGAGAATGCCACATTATCTCCAAACTATGGCACCTTGCCACTCTGTGGTATCCTGCTGCTGCCATCTCCACACTATGTCACCTTGCCACCCTGTGGTCTCCGGCTGCTGCCACCACCTCCAAACTATGTCACCTTGCCACTTGGTGGCCTCATCATATTACTGCCATCTACAGACTCTGTCATTGTGCCACTCTTTCAAAGTGTTTTTTTTTTTTCGGTAAAAATGATGGGTGACTGAAAACTCCTTTTGCTGTATGGACCGAATAACGTAGTGTGAGGAAAATATATATTATGAAACAACAAATATACAAAAAGTACATGAAAACAATGACAACCTCCTGATGCTGCCGCCACCTCCAGACTCTGTGATTGTGCCACTCAATGGCCTTCTCATGATGCTGCTACTGCATCCGTCACCTCCAGGCTCTGTCATTGTGCCACTCAGTACCCTTCTCCTGATGCTGCTGCTGCTGCATCCGCCACCTCCAAACTCTGTCATTGTGCCCCTCGGTGGCTTTCTCTTGATGCCTCCACCTCCAGACTCGGTCATTGTGCCACTCAGTGGCCTTCTCATGATGCTGCTGCTGCATCCGCCACCTCCTGACTCTGTCATTGTGCCACTCTTTCAAAGTGTTTTTTTTTCTGTGTTTTTTCTGCATGAACTGAATAACATTGTGGTGAAATTTTTTCTATCAAAGTGTTTTTTTCCCTGTAAAATTGATAGGTGACTGAAAAACACCTTTTGCTGTATGGACCGAATGACCTCGTGTGAGGTCGTGTGACGTCTGAAAGTGTGAGGAAAATATATATTATGAAACAACAAATATACAAAAAGTACATGAAAACGATGACAACCATCTGATGCTTCTGCTACCTCCAAACACGGTGGCCTCATCATACTGCTGCCAACTCCAGACTCTGTCATTGTGCCATTCAGTGGCCTTCGCATGATGCTGCTGCTGCATCCGCCATATAGAACCCCTTAATTAATATTTTGTGGAAGCAGGTATATTGCACCCCTCAATCAGTATTTTGTGGAAGCAGGTATATCGCACTGCTTGATCTTTATTTTGTGGAAGCAGGTATATAGAACCCCCTAATCAATATTTGGTGGAAGCAGGGATATCACGCCCCTCAATCAGTATTTTGCGGAAGCAGGTATATCGCAGGCCTCAATCAATATTTGGTGGAAGCAGGTTTACCGTTCCTTTAATCAGTATTTTGTGGAAGCAGGTATATAGAACCCCTTAATCAATATTTGGTGGAAGCAGGTATATTGCACCCCCTCAATCAGTATTTTGTGGAAGTAGTATATCAAACCCCTTAATCAGTATTTTGTAGAAACAGGTATATAGAACCCCTTAATCAATATTTGGTGAAAGCAAGTATATTGCACCTATCAATCTGTATTTTATGGAAGCAGGTATATCAAGCCCCATAATCAGTATTTTGTTGAAACGGGTATATAGAACCCCTTAAAGCGAACCTTTCACCAGGATTTCACTTAATAAACTATTACCAGTACCTTATAGATTATCCTCATTGTGTTTCAATGCATTCTTGTCCCGCTTTCCTGGGATGTATATTCATGAAAAAAACGACTTATAAAGTCCTCGTCTCCAGCTCCTGCAGTCACGCTAGAAGTCAAGGGGGTAGCCCTTCCCTCACTCCGGGCTGTAACTCCCCTGCCCTAACCCCTCCTCTAAGTAGTGTAACTGACACCCGGCTCAGTCGCCGGGACCGCGCTTGTACTGGCGGCGCATGCGCGCCTGAAGAACAGAAGACAGGCAGGCATCGGGGACGGACGGACGGCGCATGCGCGATTCAGTTACAGGATCGCGCTTCAGTCCACGCGATAGACGGGATCGCGCTGCTACTGAGACCGACGGCGCATGCGCCGCCAGTACAAGCGCGGTCCCGGCGACTGAGTCGGGTGTCAGTTACACTACTTAGAGGAGGGGTTAGGGCAGGGGAGTTACAGCCCGGAGTGAGGGAAGGGCTACCCCCTTGACTTCTAGCGTGACTGCAGGAGCTGGAGACGAGGACTTTCTAAGTCGTTTTTTTCATGAATATACATCCCAGGAAAGCGGGACAAGAATGCATTGAAACACAATGAGGATAATCTATAAGGTACTGGTAATAGTTTATTAAGTGAAATCCTGGTGAAAGGTTCCCTTTAATCAATATTTTGTGGAAGCAGGTATATCGCAAACCCTCAATCAGTATTTTGTGGAAGCAGGTATATTGCACCCCTCAATCTGTATTTTGTGGAAGCAGGTATATAGAACCCCTTAATCAATATTTTGTGGACGCAGGTATATCGCACACCTCAATCAGTATTTTGTGGAAACAGTTATATAGAACCCCTTAATCAACATTTTGTGGAAGCAGGTATATAAAAAACCCTTAATCAATATTTTGTGGAAGCAGGTATATCGCACCCCTCAATCTGTATTTTGTGGAAGCAAGTATATGAAACCCCTTATTCAGTATTTTGTGGAAGCAGATATATTGCACCCCTCAATCGGTATTTTGTGGAAGCAGGTATATCAAACCCCTCAATCAATATTTTGTGGAAGCAGGTATATCGCACCCCTCAATCAGTATTTTGTGGAAGCAGCTATATCATACCCATTAATCAGTATTTTGTGGAAGCAGGTACATTGCACCCCTCAATCAGTATTTTGTGGAAGCAGCTATATCATACCCATTAATCAGTATTTTGTGGAAGCAGGTACATTGCACCCCTCAATCAGTATTTTGTGGAAGCAGGTATATCGCACCCCCTAATCTGTATTTTGTGGAAGCAGGTATATCAAACCCCTTAATCAGTATTTTGTGGAAGCAGGTATATCGCACCCCTCAATCAGTATTTTGTGGAAATAGATATATAGAACCCCTTAATCAATATTTGGTGGAAGCAGGTATATCGCACCCCTCAATCTATATTTTGTGTAAGCAGGTATATAGAACCCCTTAATCAATATTTTATAGAAGCAGGTATGTTGCACCCCTCAATCAGTATTTTGTGGAAGCAGGTATATCACAGGCCTCAATCAATATTTGGTGGAAGTAGGTATATTGCACCCCTCAATCAGTATTTGGTGGAAGCAGGTATATCGCACCCCTCAATCAGTATTTTGTGGAAGCAGGTATATTGCACCCCTCAATCAGTTTTTTTGGAGCAACAGGTATATCACACCCATTGCAAATATTTGTTCCAATAGCGCTTGTCCCTCTATATACCTGCGGTATCGCAGCAGAACCGCACACAACTGCTGCACAATACAAATGCACTATATACTTTCTATGTTAGAAAGTATATTATAGGTATATTACACCTCTCAATCAGTTTTTTTTGGGGGCAACAGGTATATCACACCAGTTGCAATTAGTTATTCAAATAGCGTTTGTCCCTCTATATAGCTGCGGTATTGCAGCAGAACCGCACACAACTGCTGCACAATACAAATGCACTATAATATACTTTCTATGTTAGAAAGTATATTATAAGTATATCACACGCCTCTGTATGTCACACCTATCGACAGCACACCTATACCAGTCCTTAAAAGGACTTTTGTGGCCCTATTAGCTAGCATTTGGTGTCCCTAACAGTCTGTCCCTGCTCCACAATGCAACGTCTCCCTACACTGGAAAAACACAGAATGTAAAATGGCTGCCAGATCGGGTTCTGTGATGGGAAAGGGTGGGTGTCCATGTGCTGAAACGTCTCAATTGGCTGTACTGTCCCAGCTGATGTGTGCGTTATGGGTCAAAGTTTGGCGCAATGCAAAAGACAATGGCGCCGGTGGACATCGCCATATGTTCGCAAGTTTGCCGCCAGGCGAACCACAAGGCCATCTCTACTCACAACGGATCCTGTCTGTAAGCTATAAGGCCTGTATGGTCCCATCAGAATTGGCTTATGATTTGGTAGCCAAAAGCAGGAGTGGGTACAAAACACAGAAGACATGCAAATATTCCATTCACAAGTCATCTCTGTTTTATATCCACTCCTGTTTTATTTTGGCATTAGCAATACTGATGGTTTATTGGGCAAATGCTGACAAAGTGAAGGCGTATGCTCCACAGACAGGATTCATTTTTTGTAGGTTATTGTTCTGACGGATCAGAGGAAGGGCAAATTAATCAGTTCCGTCAACACAAACTGCTGACACCCTCTCCACTCTGTCCAGGGGGACTCTACTTGTATACGCGTTTAATAGAACAGGTTCTGATAACATCTATGTGGAATCAGCTGGTGATGGTGTAAAAGGAGTGAGCTTCGTCTTGACGCTAACATCTACCTGTAAGGCTGAGTTCATACTTGAGTTATTTGGTCAGTTTTGGCCCCGTGACTGCCCAAATAAGTAAAGTGTGCAGTGATTCTAATAGCGATACCTGCCATCTGCATGTCATGCTGACTCACAGTATTATTTTAGTACCAAAGCAGACTCCCTATGCGTGTTACTACAAGGCACAGTGTTCTACCCCACTATAAAGGCTCTCAGCAGCCAGGAAATAGCTTTTTTTTTTTTACGCGATTCGCTGTGAATAAATTCGGCAAACTGGCCAAATCGAATTTTTTAAACATTCGCTCATCCCTAATCTCAGAGACATGCGTGCTGCACACTGGAGGAGGGGCTAACAGGTTAAAACATTATGACATACATTCACTTAGGAGACTCCACCAGGCTCTCCATTCTAGCTAGGATGTGAGTATGGTAGGATGTGATTGCCCTATCTCTCTTGTACACCCTAGGGTGTCGGTCATGTGTTATAACGGGGTAGACAGCCATGGGTTATAGCATGATTGCCGGAGTCTCCACCCCATTTAACCAAGTGATGTTTATTTACTTTTTATTATTCTGTGATTTCTTTGTGTTATCGTATATTTAATCACTTAGTAAAGATTTTTTCACGTAGCCTGCGTAAGCTTATTCATTGTCAAATCTTTCAAATTCAACAGGGAATAAGTAAAACAAACCTTTTAAAATTCCATGCCTCTGGACCACCAATAACAGCATATATGAATGGCAATAATCAGACATCAGAAGGGTAGCAAGTTCCTGAAGTCTAGTAATTTAAACAATGTCCATCCCATAAAGTCCTATGGTATATACTATATATATATATATATATATATATATATATATATATATAGTCTGAAGAAATTCCACGGCACATCCAAAGCGCAAAATAGTAGAAAAACTTTATTCACCAGACCCGCAACGTTTCTGTCACGGCTGAGGATGGGGAAAACCCTCAGCCGTGCGATGAAGGAAGATGGTGGTCGCTGCTTGGCCAGGAGCACAGAATTAGGGAGCAGGTCACCTCCTATCGCATCCCTAATCTGACCCTGACTCCTAGCTGCATGAGCCGACCTTGAAGGTAGGAGGGCTCATGCTCCGGAACCTCGGATCCCTAGTAACCCTCCGCAGATCCCTAAAGCTAGGAGCAGGGTAAGACGACCTGTTCCTCCTAGACACGGAGGAACAGGAGTCTCACAGGCCAGGCTAGAATAAAGGGGAAACATATACAACTTATGGCAATGGCAGGTAAATGCCACAAGCACAACACCCACCTGCCACAGACACAAAGCCTGGAACCCATGTGCAAGTGCTGCTGTCCTAAAACACAAACGGACACAGCACACACCACACATCACACAGGAACCCAGGACCATAAGCTGCAATAAACAAGCATACCACAGACACATCTTCATAACATCAAACAAGATTTAACATCACCTAACATTTATGACCACAAGGGTGGCCCTCACTGGCAGATGGTATAAGGAACCAGGAGGGTGCCTCCAGCTTACAAACTAGGCTAGAGTACCCCTCAGCTTCAGGTCTCCACTGAGGCTTTATAGCCCAAGTAGCTACACCCACACAGACACACCCAGTGTTCACACACACAGAAGGGAATTAACCCTTCTCACACCAGGGAAGGGAAGACAGCTACTTAAAGGAGAAAGTGCACACATAACTAAACCCTGTGCACACCAGACATACAAAAGACACACCTAATAAAGATAGGTTGCCAGGTGCAACCACATGCACATTGCAGCAAGCTGCCTAGCACCAGCTCAGGCTGCTAAACTGCAAAATAACTACATGTTGCCAGCGGCAACCACAAGTGAGGCAACATACTAGCGGCCCTCACCTGTGGTTGAACAACCAAACCAGACCGCAGGCAACAGCATGCGGATACAGGAGTCACGACCATGACCATGGTCGTAACAGTTTCGATCCGCTTCCTGGGATCTTTTTCAACATCCCAGGAAGCGAATCGAAACGTTGCGGGTCTGGTGAATAAAGTTTTTCTACTATTTTACGCTTTGGATGTGCCGTGGAATTTCTTCAGCCTATTATTTGGAGGGGGATCAACAGCCGCTGGCACTCCGCCTGTACCTGTTATACAGCTGTGCTGCCCAACCTTCCTCTTTTGTCTATATATATATAAGTCGAAAAACGGGCAGCACTCCATAAAATAAAATTGGAAAAAAGTTTATTCACCCATGCAGGACATGTGACGTTTCGGCTCTATGCTGGAGCCTTCCTCAAGCAATGTGTACAGACAAAGTGCTCAATATATATATAGCAAACCAGATTACTGTGCCAATTTCAAAAGATTACAAGCAATCATAAAATATAATGGTAAAAAATGGACTGTGACATACAGGGAGTGCAGAATTATTAGGCAAATGAGTATTTTGACCACATCATCCTCTTTATGCATGTTGTCTTATTCCAAGCTGTATAGGCTCGAAAGCCTACTACCAATTAAGCATATTAGGTGATGTGCATCTCTGTAATGAGAAGGGGTGTGGTCTAATGACATCAACACCCTATATCAGGTGTGCATAATTATTAGGCAACTTCCTTTCCTTTGGCAAAATGGGTCAAAAGAAGGACTTGACAGGCTCAGAAAAGTCAAAAATAGTGAGATATCTTGCAGAGGGATGCAGCACTCTTAAAATTGCAAAGCTTCTGAAGCGTGATCATCGAACAATCAATGTTGTTCTATTTCATTCAAAATAGTCAACAGGGTCGCAAGAAGCGTGTGGAAAAACCAAGGCGCAAAATAACTGCCCATGAACTGAGAAAAGTCAAGCGTGCAGCTGCCAAGATGCCACTTGCCACCAGTTTGGCCATATTTCAGAGCTGCCAACATCACTGGAGTGCCCAAAAGCACAAGGTGTGCAATACTCAGAGACATGGCCAAGGTAAGAAAGGCTGAAAGACGACCACCACTGAACAAGACACACAAGCTGAAACGTCAAGACTGGGCCAAGAAATATCTCAAGACTGATTTTTCTAAGGTTTTATGGACTGATGAAATGAGAGTGAGTCTTGATGGGCCAGATGGATGGGCCCGTGGCTGGATTGGTAAAGGGCAGAGAGCTCCAGTCCGACTCAGACGCCAGCAAGGTGGAGGTGGAGTACTGGTTTGGGCTGGTATCATCAAAGATGAGCTTGTGGGGCCTTTTCGGGTTGAGGATGGAGTCAAGTTCAACTCCCAGTCCTACTGCCAGTTTCTGGAAGACACCTTCTTCAAGCAGTGGTACAGGAAGAAGTCTGCATCCTTCAAGAAAAACATGATTTTCCATGCAGGACAATGCTCCATCACACGCGTCCAAGTACTCCACAGCGTGGCTGGCAAGAAAGGGTATAAAGAAGAAAATCTAATGACATGGCCTCCTTGTTCACCTGATCTGAACCCCATTGAGAACCTGTGGGTCCATCATCAATGTGAGATTTACAAGAAGGGAAAACAGTACACCTCTCTGAACAGTGTCTGGGAGGCTGTGGTTGCTGCTGCACGCAATGTTGATGGTGAACAGATCAAAACACTGACAGAATCCATGGATGGCAGGCTTTTTAGTGTCCTTGCAAAGAAAGGTGGCTATATTGGTCACTGATTTGTTTTTGTTTTGTTTTTGAATGTCAGAAATGTATATTTGTGAATGTTGAGATGTTATATTGGTTTCACTGGTAAAATAAATAATTGAAATGGGTATATATTTGTTTTTTGTTAAGTTGCCTAATAATTATGCACAGTAATAGTCACCTGCACACACAGATATCCCCCTAAAATAGCTAAAACTAAAACAAACTAAAAAACTACTTCCAAAAATATTCAGCTTTGATATTAATGAGTTTTTTGGGTTCATTGAGAACATGGTTGTTGTTCAATAATAAAATTAATCCTCAAAAATACAACTTGCCTAATAATTCTGCACTCCCTGTATACTCAATATATCATAAGGTTACATCACAAGTATCAAAGTGATTACATTACATAACAAAATCATCTCATATGAAAAAATGCGTACAAATACATAATCAATATAAATACCATGATTAGTGCCAGGTGCAATCAATAATGTAAAGTGCCAAGTGCTTACTAAATGATGTTTCTGACGAGGAGTGAGGAAGGAGAGACGAGGAGAATGGCGGCTGCCAGCTACTTAGCGTATATTCCGGCGTGCCTCCAGCGCAACTGCGCATGTCAAGGTGACGTGCGTTCTTGCGTCATAATGAAGTTTCAGTCATGTCTATGCGGCTGCGCCCTGTGGGCTTGAAGTATCGTCAGCCATTTTAAGTGAGGACATATCACATAAAGAACCCAGCGCATGTGTATTATGCATAATAGTAACTAATTCACACAGGTTGGGAGTCCTAATGCACAGCTCTATGAGCTTTGTGCCAAAAGTGAAAACGGATAGCTGTGTGGGACCAGAGGGGGGCAACCACAGCCAGACGGACATGGAGCCCCCACCTGGGATCATGGACCAGATGCAAGCCCGCACGTTTTTATATATATATATATATGCTGGTGGCCAGTGGCACAACACTTCTTGGTGACTGCAGTGCATGTACAGCTGTTTTTAGGTACAGTTCAAGAAGCTACTAAAACAGTAGCAGATAATATTGTCTAATAAAAAAGGCAATTATCATTCAGACAAAAAAGCGTAGTAAACATTTACACCTGTCATATTTTATACTCCTGCTTTTTTATACATTTATTCTCTTTATAGAGACTGATGATTATCATTATGCTCATCCTGTTTTCTCAACAAGAACAAGACCTTTTGGTTTTGGCACTGGTGATAGCCACAGAGGTCAAACCTCACCTACCTGTCACAATGAACATGGTGCCTGAGCTGCAGATGTCCTGTTACAGAGCAGGAAGAGCTGAACAGATTGATTATAGTTTTCTGGTTATTCCATGAAAGGCTGAGATACGAATAACCTTTTAAAGGGACAGTTCAGGGTTGGAAAAACATTGCTTTCTTCCAAAAACAGCATCCCACCTGTCCAGAGACTATAGGGGATATTGCAACCCAGTTCATTTTATTGGAGCCAGGCATCAATACTAGATGTGGTACTATTTCTGGGAAAAAAAGCAGCCATGTAGTTCTAATCCTGGGCAACCCCTCTAAATATCTTCCATATAGGTGTTTTTGTTAATGTTTACAAGATCTACAGTATCTACAGTCCATAAAGCAGAGGTGAGGCCCAGGATATGGCATATTGTTGCATACTGATTCTAAACGTATTTTTAAAAAACTGACACATTAGGATAGACAAAATCCATACTTAAAAATTGTACCTATTACTGAAGACATGAAAATGAACTTTAAACAGCTCTTTAATTGTAGGAATAAAAGGGATGATAAAAAATAAGAACCTACCCCAAAAGTTCTAACTTGCAGTCTGGAGACATTAAAATGCTGGAGAGAATAGTGATTGCTTCAATATCCAGGTTATTTTCACCAAGCCTGAGGATAGACGTTAGAAAAAACACTGGCGTTAAAAAGAAAGATTTTTATGCAAATGATCTCTTTTCAAAAGAGAAAAAAAAGCTGTACCTTAGGTGCCACCAGTTGGAAGGTAGCTATCCTATAAGTCAGGGTTTGAACTTTAAACAGACCTTGAGACATAACTTAGGATTATAGGAAAGCCAGTACCTGATCTGCAGACAGATGTTTTGGGGTGACTTCCCCGCATCAGTGCAGAGCAGAGAGACCTGGCTTAACTGGGTGAGAGGTCTTTGTTGAGGATCCAAGGAGTACTATCTCACCTTGTGGAGAGCGCCTAGTCTTATAGAAAGCAAGGGACACTTGTATTGCAAAAGTTCTTTTCTTTATGAAATATTTCTATATACAATAGTAAATGATACAGTATATTCATAGCAGTCAATTAGATGTTGGAAAAAACCCTTTAGTCCATTCATAACAGCAGCAGGACATGCATAGCAGCTTGGCTCACCACAGAGATGGACAACGTGTGGTGCACATCATCTACTGGATGTGATTCGTGTAAATGATCAACAGGTCCTGAATGCAAAGAGCTAAATCAACTGGCAGTCGGGAGGTGCGTGGATAGTATTGTATGTTTAAGGAGTCTTATAGGCCAGGCCATGTTCCTCTAGGAAATGGAGTGCAAATTAGCTATTTCCAAAAATGAGAAAGGCACTATTCAACATATTTGAACCCTTGGTCTTAATACACACACATACATAAACGGTAATTATCTTCTTTTGAGACTAATATTTAGATCTGGTTCAACTGGATCAACACAGCCTACTATTGACAAGGATGTACCTCCTAAATATATGTATCAACTGAAGAGAATCGGTACTAAGTAGTATCCAATAAGATAAATTTTATTAATGACATAAAAGAACATACAAAAACAAACATTAATATGTAGAGACCATACAGGGTGCCTGCATGAGAAGTCCACAAAACACTGTTGTTACTATAATGGCGATCACTATAAAGCCAGCAGTCTCTGTCTAGGAAAGCTGTGTGAAGATGTCCGGGCCAGCATATAAATATAAAAGCTGTCTCCGGCTATAGACACAACTGCCTACACTAAAAATGCATCTGGCATGGATATAAATGGTATGGGTAACACTCATATGCTCCGGCCGTTGCCATATAAACAATTAAAGTGTATCACAATGATACTGCAGTCCATGATCGATCCGGTCAAAGTCTCTTTCTTACCCAATATCCAGTGATGTGTGTGTGGGCTATCTCTGCTTGGCGTACTCCTCTGAGGAGTGTTTTGTGGACTTCTCATGCAGGCACCCTGTATGGTCTCTACATATTAATGTTTGTTTTTGTATGTTCTTTTATGTCATTAATAAAATGTATCTTATTGGATACTACTTAGTACTAATATTTAGATCTATTTGATTCTGAACAATATTAAAGGGGTTTTGCACCTTTGGGAAGGTTTTGGCAAAACCCTCCTTCCTGCGCAGACTTGCCTGCTTACCAGTACTGGCTCTCAGGGTTGCTGGGCTTATGGATGTAAACATCCAGTTTGATGCCACTGCAGCAAATCGTTGGCCGCAGGTGCGACCTGCTCCCCTTGTATCATGACAAATGGTCACATGTTGCAATGGGAGCAGGTCACCACTGCGGCCAGTGATTGGCTGCAGTGGCATAAACCACAAAGTTTCAGGGAGCGCAGCAGAGCAGCTTAGGCTGAGGGGCAAAGGAGCCAGGAGTCAGCGATAGGAAGCAGGTAAGTTTGTTTCCCTTCGCAGGTCTGCCCAGGAGGGGGGTTGTCAAACCACCCAACAGACACACAGAGGCGCACCCACAGGGGGGATTTAATGGGTCTGGACAGCCCCTAGAAGCAGTCCAATTATTATTTTTTCATCGATTTGCCTCTTTTACAGGCCTGCACCACCAATTAGGTGAGGTGAGGCGATCGGAGACAAGTGGGGGGCGGAGGCATCAAGGCCATGGGAAATGAGGGTTTCCTTTGTGAAAGAGCTCATCTCTCTACATTCATCTGTATCGCCATCCTCAGGACAGCGATACGGTTGATTTCTGCGGCGGGGCAAGGGAGTGGTGTCTCCCTTCCCTGTTCTTCTGATAGGCTGCAGGCACAAAGCCTGTCATCATTGTCACAGCACCTGAGCCAGGCAGCGTACAGCATGGAACACAGCCCAGAAGAGGCTTGCATCGCAACACAGCCAGAAGCATGGAGGTAAGTATTAGTGTTTTTTTTCTTATGTGGCACAATGTTTAATATATCTCCCCCTGTGTGTAGGATGAGGGTGAGACTCTTACCTTCATCCTCAACAATATAATTTCAGCTGTATGGTGTTTGTTGGAAGTGGCCTAGTATATGTAGGAGGGGCTTATAATAATGGGTCTAAAATTTTGCACGGCACGCTACGAGCGCTGCCTTTATTCTCCTCGGGACCCCCAAGCAAAATTTATGCACACACACATTCAAAGTTGCACAACCTCTTTAACGGCTCATACACACAAACGTGTTTTTTTGTCCGTGTCCGTTTTTTTTTTTTTTTTACGGACCGTGTGCGGAACCAATTATTTCAATTGGGGCCGCAAAAAAAAACGGAAATGACTCCGTATGCATTCCATGCCTGTATGTCCACATGTCCAATCCGCAAAAAAATAGAACATGTCCTATTCTTGTCTGTTTTATGGACCGGTATTGTTACAATGGAACCGCAAAAAAAAACAGATGCAACATGGATGTCACACAGAAGTCATTGTTGTTGTTTTTTTGTGGACCTATGTTTTGCGGGCCGCAAAATACATACGGTCGTGTGCATGAGCCCTAAAGGTAATGCGTAATCAGAAAATGATCTATTGTTTATATCAAGCATTTATGTTAAACTTTTTGTTTTAGAATTTCTGGTGATTTTTTCCAGGTCACTATGGGGCTCATTTATTAAGACCGGCGATTTACACGTCTTAATTGTCTCTGTACTGCTGGAGGAAGTTATGTGGAGACGCAGGCCTCTATACAACTTTGGTGCTTCCTCCAGCAGGCCGTGTGACAAACTTAAATCTACACCAGCTCTCTTGCTAACATAGATTTAAGCCATTTTCTATGCCAAAAACTGGCATAGAAAATTATGAATGAAACTTGCCTGCCAGCCCGCTTTCTTCCTTGCCCATGCCACACCCCCTTTTCACAACCAGTCATTGAGTGACATGAGCGGGAAAAAGTCGCAGATTTGTCCAAAAAAAAAATCTGTAGCTGATATACGTCACAAAAGTGGTGTATATGAGTACAAAAATGACCCCCTATGTTTCTATAAATCCTAAAGTCCTGCAGTTTTCACACTAGACCTAATAATATGTCTAGTCTGCGTCCTAGCCAGAAAAGGGGGGGGGGGGGGTCAGAGGACCTTCGCATCAAAAAGAAGGAGGCAGTGCCAGACTTCAGGTAACATCTGCCATATTATCTGTTCCCAGAGATTTTCCCTGCAGTCCTGTGTTATCTATGGTGTTACATAGGACTGCAGGGAACATCTACTACATTATATGCACCCAGAGAGTTATCACTACATTATCTGTACCCAGAGAGTTATTGCTGTGTCATCTGAGGCATTACATATGACTGCAGGGAACATCTACTACATTATCTGTACACATAAAGATCACTGTAATGTTACATAGGACTTCACATGACATCTGCTATCTATACTTAGAGGCAGGGGCCTTAGAGACAGGGGGCCCGCTGCACTCACATGTAACGGAAGCGCTCTGACGGGGCACATAATCTGTGAGGGGCACATAATCTGGCATAACTACTGTGAGAGGGCACATATCTGGGCATTACTACTGTGAGGGGCACATATATGGCCATAACTACTGTGAAGGGGCACATATCTGACCATAACTACTGTGAGGGGCACATATCTGGGCATACCTACTGTGAGGGGGCACAAATCTGGACATAACTACTGTGAGGGGGCACATATATGGGCATATCTACTGTGAGGGGGCACATATCTGGGCATAACTACTGTGAGGGGGCACATAATATGGCATAACTACTGTGAGAGGGCACATATTTGTGCATACCTACTGTGAGGGGGTACAAATCTTGACATAACTACTGTGAGGGGCACCTCTATGAGCATATCTACTGTGAGGGGGCACATATCTGGCATAACTGCTGTGAGGGGGCACATATCTGGGCATAACTACTGTGAGGGGGCACATATCTGGGCATAACTACAGTGAAGGGCACATATCTGGGCATAACTACAGTGAGGGGCACAAAAGTGGGCATAACTACTGTGACAGGAACAAAGGTGCACATAACTGCTGTGAGGGACAGCAAGGAGGACATAACTATTGTGAAGGGGCCACAAGATGGGCTTAATTACTGTGGGGGCCACAATGTGGGCATTAATACTGTGTGGTAGCACTCGGGGGAAATGCCTTCGATTACCCTGCTGTACATTGGCATGGCTCAGTCTTACAGGCCAGCACAGGGCCTCCTGCTGGTGATTTCACAGGGGCAGTCATCATCCCTTCCTTATGTGATTATTCTTCTTTTCTCTATCACCACAGGGACCTTATTCTGGATCCAGTGGACATCACGCCGACACCAGCGACACCCTGGATGAGGTAGAACCAGATTTTATTAGTTAGGACTGGGTGAGTGTAGCCATGCATTGGGCTTACTGTAAAAAAACAAATTTCCCGCCTCTTTGTATAAATTGGGGGGAGGGGGGGCATCCAAAGTTCACACTGGGGGCCCATACACTCTAGTTATGACACTGCTTAGAGAGTTATCTCTGTGTTATCTGTGGTGTTACATAGGACTGCAGGTGACATCTACTACATTATTTGTACTCAGACTCTGAATACAAATTATGTAATAGATGTTCCCTGATGTCCTATGTAACACCACAGATGACACAGTGATAAATATCTGAGTACAGATAATGTGTAGATGTCACATGCAGTCCTATGTAACACTACAGATAACACCGTGATAACTTTCTAAATGCAAATAATGTAGTAGATGTCACATGCAGTCCTATGTAACACTACAGCTAACACCATGATAACTCTATGAGTGCAAGTAATGTTGTAGATGTCACATGCAGTCCAATGTGACACCACAGATAGCATAGAAATAACTCTCTGAGTCAGATTATGTAGATATGTCCCCTGAAGTCCTATGTAACACCACAGATAGCATAGCAATAACTCTATGAGTATGGATAATGTAGTAGAAATCACCTGCAGTCCTATGTAACACCACAGATAACATATGGTAAAATGGTTCTAAAATATGGTAACAGAATGCTTACTAAATGTAGCTTGAGGGGTTAAAAAAAAATAATAATTAACTCACCTCATCCGCTTGTTCATGCAGCGGGCATGTGTTCTTTCTTCTTCTTTCAGGACCTGCAAAAGGACCTTTGATGACGTAATCACGCTCACCACGTGGTGAGTGCAGTGACGTCAGTGCAGGTCCTGCTGAATGAAGTTAGATAGATTCTATCTATCTATTCTATTACATCATCAAAGGTCCTTTGGCAGGTCCTGAAAGAAGAAGAAAGAAGACATGCTGGCTGCGCGAACAAGCGGATTAGGTGAGTTAATGTTTTTTGTTTTTTTTAACCCCTCAAGCCACAATTTTAGTAAGCATTCTGTATTAAGAATGCTATTTTTTTTCCTGGGCCGGATAAAATGCACGATTTTTCAGCGCGAGTGCAAACATTTTAACGCGTTTTGCAGAGCGCGTGAGAAAAATCGGCATGTTTGGTACCCAAACTCGAACTTCTTCACAAAAGTTCGGGTTTGGGTTAGGTGTTGTGTAGATTTCATTATTTTCCCTTATAAAATGGTTATAAGGGAAAATAATAGCATTCTAAATACAGAATGCTTAGTAAAATAGGGCTGGAGGGGTTAAAAAAATAAAAAAATAATTTAACTCACCTTAATCCACTTGTTCGCGCAGCCCGGCATCTCTTCTTTCTTCTTCTTTGCTGTGCAGGAGGAAAAGGACCTGTGGTGATGGATCATGTGATAGACCATGTGATGAGCGCAGTGCCGTCAACACAGGTCCTTTTCCTCCTGCCACAGCAAAGATGAAGACAGAAGAGAAGCCGGGCTGCGCGAACAAGTGGATTAAGGTGAGTTAAATTATTTTTTTATTTTTTTTAACCCCTCAGCCCTATTTTACTAAGCATTCTGTATTAAGAATGCTATTATTTCTCTTATAACCATGTTAAAATCGCACCGCAATCCGCACTTGCTTGCGGATGCTTGCTATTTTCACGCAGCCCCATTCACTTCTATGGGGCCTGCGTTGTGTGAAAAACGCACAAAATAGAGCATGCTGCGATTTTCACGCAACGCACAAGTGATGCGTGAAAATCACCGCTCATGTGCACAGCCCCATAGAAATGAATGGGACCGGATTCAGTGCGGGTGCAATGCGTGAGATGAACGCATTGCACCCGCACTGAATCTCGCCTGTGTGAAAGAGGCCTTAGAGTCTCTACAACATGATTCTGCACTGGCATTTTCTTCCACTCAAAAACTGGCCATTGAAAAAGCTTGTGTTTTTTCCATACCACATGCAGTTTTCACAGCATTTTTTAGTGTTTTTCTGAATCACTGTGTGACCCTCCTTTATTTATTTTTTTCTGGTGTTTTTCCCTATAGACAAGGAGATGTCAAAATGGCCAAAAAATGCCAAAAGCTTCAGCATGCTGCATTTTTCAGCATGCCAGTGACCCAAGGAACACCACTTAATAAAAAAAAAATGGCATTAGCAAAAGCACAGATGTAAGATAGCACAAAAATAGCATTAAAACATATATGTGAACACACCCTGATGAGAAAACATCAGGCCACACTTACTCCATTCCAGCTTCGAGGGTCCCCACTGGGCAATGTTTACTGTGCTGAAGAAGTGAGGTGCCCAGCTACCCATGTCACTGCTGCAGTCAATAACTGGCCTCCACAATATACCTGCGCCTGTGCCCCAGATGTTTTAGTAATGTCCCTAAATCTGGTGCACTATTGTCTAGCCTTACTTTACACCAGAATCATGTAAAATGGTGCACATTATCGCCCCACAAGTCACATTCTTTTCTGGATTCTCTTTCCTAAAGCTGACGGGTGGCACTTGTTACTGTAATGGCTCCACTATGGATACAGTTGTAGCAACTGTTAATGCAAGACCTTGCATGTTATGATACAAACTCAATGTGCCTTGCTATACTTAGGTCCCTCATCCTTCCTCTTAATTGCATTGGAAGCACTTACCCCCCCCTGTTCCCAGGAAGAGGGAGTACCCAAATGGTGGGGCATGTGGGGCGTGTGCCCCCCTGTGCAAACAGGAAGGAAAAAAGGGGAGCTATCAGCACACAGACAGTGCTATCAACCTTCAAATAGAACCAGACTTTCTTAGAAACACAGTCAATAGCAGATGCCATCTGGTGGCAGGATAGGGTCATAGCATGGTACAAACATTTCACTTGAGACATATGGCAATGCATTATAATATGTTAGTCAGCCTGTAAAATACAGTGTATGCACAGGTGCTTGTTGCCATGGCTAAAACTACAAAAATACAAGGAAACACAATTTAACAATACTCTGCAAACATAGAATACATGGACTAATGCTATGTTCACCATACAAAATGAGTATGAGGTACTTAGCAAATATATTTTGATCAAAATAATTTGTGCCCATACACCATGGCAAGTTGACCTCTCTCTACATAGTAATCTACTCTATTTGAAACCTCTCTGTGCCAACTGGCCTTTTAAAATGTTGGCTCTCTGTCTGTAATTTTGGAATAAGTTGTCCATAAAAAAAATAGTGTTGTGTGTGGTTGAAACCCTGTGAACAGGGCCAGGCAGTGTGTAAACGTCATCATGCCTGGGCCTGTCAGTCAAATTGGAGAGGACGCAGCAGTTGCAGAGAGAGCAGAGCTTCTAGATGTAATGGCAACACCCTCCTTGCTCCTAGAGGCTCATTTGCATATATTAAAACTTCATTTTTCTCTGCAATGTGGGTACATATGAACATGGGACCAACACAAATGCCTTTAGCTGCCAAGAGCACATGTAACAGGTCAGCCAGTTCCATAGGAATCTGCTGACAGATTCCCTTTACTTTAAAGGGTTTCTACTACTTCATTTTGACCTAATAGCTCTCAGACACTAGCGATCTGCTAGTGTCTGATCTACCTAACAATGCTAGTCTCAGACCTGTGTGTGGATCCGTTTCACTAAAAAACAAACTTTTATTATATGCTAATGAGCCTCTAGGTGCTATGGGGGGGCGTCTTTTCAGCACCTAGAGGCTCGGTCTACTCACATTGTATGCCGCCCCGCTTGTCCGTTAAGCCCGCCCATCTCCTCTTGAATGCCATCCTCCATCTGAGCCAGTGGACGAATTCTCGCGCCTGCGCCGTGCGCGTCTGCATTCGGCGCAGGCGCAGTGAATGTCTGACGCTGCTTGCACAGACATCTCGGTCATCAGTGCAGGCGCAGTGGAGATTAAAGGACTAAATTAAGAAGCAGGTTGGCATAGAGAGAGTTATCAATAGAGTAGGTTCCATCCAGAGAGGTCACCTTGCTGTGGTGGATGGGCACAAATAATTTATGATTTAAAAAAAATAAATATATAAATATTTGGCAGGGAACCTAGTGCCAGTGTCCTGTCCTCCACGTTGGCTTTTGCGTTCCTGATTGCAGTGATGAGCCCATACATTATGGTTACAGGTTGTATATAGGCACATCATTGCTGCATTCAAAACACTATGGGGGTCATTTAATAACCAGAAATACGCCACAATCTGCAATCTTTTCCCACTCACGCCAGGTCTAAAAATAGTGGGCATGGCGTTGGCGGGGAAGGTGACGAGCTGACAGGATACTTTAAAAAACACAAGAGAAGTACACAGTACGCTGCACTATTTTGTTCACACTAGCGTTTTTGCTGGATCCGGCAGGGTTCAGCAAAAACGCTTCCGTTACTGACAATCCAACCATCTGCATCCGTTATGAACGGATCGGTTGTATTATCTTTAACATGGCCAAGACGGATCCGTCATGAACTCCACTGAAGTCAATGGGGGACGAATCCATTTTCTATCGTGTCAGATTGTGTCAGAGAAAACTGATCCGTCCCCATTGACTTGCATCGAGGGTCATGAAGATCCGTCTTGCTCCGCATCTCAGGATGGAAAGCAAACTGCAGCATGCTGCGGTTTTCTCTCCGGCATGAGAATGGAATGGAATGCATTTTGGAGCATTCCGTTCTGTTCACTTACGTTTTGTCCCAATTGACAATGAATGGGGACAAAACGGAAGCGTTTTTTTTTCCAGTATTGAGACTCTATGACAGATCTCAATACCGGAAAACATTAACACTAGTGTGAAAGAAGCCTTAAAGGCTAGGTTCTCTAGTGGAAACCCATATGGATACCATTATAGTCAATAGGGTCACCAGGCGCAATTCATTTCCATCCTTTCATGCAAAATGTCACTCCTTGATTTTGATTGTTCTGCTCCTATAACAAAGCAGAACAATGGAAATAAAAAAGCTGATGTGAACCCAAACTTACATACACTTTATTTGGAAGTCACTTACCATAATTTCTTACACCGGTGAAGGTACGGTTGCAACTTTTTCAAATGGCCTGCATCCACATGGGTAGCTGTTAAGTCAAATTCATCAATTTCCATGGGAACAAGGTCCAAAAAATATGCTAAGACATCAAAGTCAATGGGTGAGAACACGTTATCGCTCCACATTAAGGCGTAACACAGATGGAGTTATTCTACTGGCCAAGCTGCTTATTTGCTGTTCAAAGAAACAGTGCAGTAGATTTAAGATGTAGCCGCCAGATTCACAGTATCCAACAATTGACTTTACTAACCATGATGTGTACATTTCTGACTGTTTGCTTTCAACGAGATTTAGATGTTTCAAAAGAACTTCCTGATTTCGCACTGATAGCAATCCTGAAAGAAACCTAAAAAATAAATCCAAATATCCAGATCCAATGCCTAGACGTTTCTGTAAATCTATGTCCATAATGTCTTCATTAATGTTTTCTGCATGAGCATAATAGAAAGCTGCAAAAAATTCCTGTATAGTAAAATGGGTAAATGAAAGGACATTTTTTGTATATCCTAGCTCCTGAACATATGTTGTGTCAAGAAACTGTTACAATGTCTTTTGGAAGTTTATGAAACATTTCCAGGTCTTTCTCATAAAATATTGTTTCATGCTTCAATAGGGAATGATAGGCAATGTGACCTAAACCTAGAATTCCATGTAATACAGAACCATCTTTAGTGCTGCCAAACTTGATGCGCATGATACTTCAATAAGACTATGAGGTAATGGCAGTAAATGTCAGTCTTTGTTTTTGGTTGCTCAATGTGAAGCGTTGAGATTTCCTTCAGACCTCTGCAGACTATCCAACAAAAAGCTGGGATGTAACATATTGTAAACAGAAAATGATTTTCCTTCACTGCCACAAAGTGTTCACTTCCCACTTCTTTATCTTCAATAAAACTTTTGGAAGTAATTCTTCTATCTCAGTAACAGAGAATCCAGTAATTATCACAAAAGCGTTCAATACATTCAACGGGTATGTGGTTTATGACTGTTGGCCTACTTGTGAGTAAAACAGTGGGCTTCCGGAAGAAGTTCTCATTTGATAAGCTACCAACTAGCTGAGGTATTTCTGCTTCTTCATCAGGATCAAATACATACTGTTCCAAGTCTAGCTGGTTGTAGGACTTAAATTCATCAAACCCATCCAAGATCACCAAAAGGTTATGGCTATTCCTGAAAACAACGTCTAATATTTGTGACAAGTGTCCATGTTTTTTACTTATTACTTCCGCAAAGTTATTGGCTTATTAATTAAGTTGAGATCCCTGAAGGTGAAGTTGAGCACAAAGTCAAAGTGCTGATACTCTACTTCATTCGAAAAATCCAGCAAAAGTTTTTGAACAAAAACTGTTTTCCCAATTCCTGCTACAACCACTGACAAGGATTTTCTTTGGTGTCCTCCTTTTATTTGTTTGTCAAAAAGCTGGTTGAGCTTAAGGCTTTACACTTTTCTTCTTTCTTACTTTGCAGGTGTATTCGTTGTTGACCAAATGTCAGGAGCTCATTTTTCTTTATTTCCAAGCTGTAGTGTCCGTTCACAAAGCAATAGGTTCACAAATAATCTGAAAAGTAGAACTTCTCACCATGTCTACAATTAAGAAGTTAATGAAATTACTTCTACGTTCCAGGACCTGTTATTGTTCTTTATAAATTTTGAATATTCTGAAAAGAGAGAAAATTTTTGTTAATATAATATTTTATTCAAGCATAAAACCAATTTATCACGTCAATGAAACTACTTTTCTAGTCGATGAAACTACTTTGTGAAATTCAACTATGTAATCATAAGGTTTCTGACTTTTGGGACCCCCAACCATCAAATGTAATCTGCTGGAGAAAACTGGCAAAAAGTTTTTAATTTGCTTGATATGAAGCTTATGTGGTATCCTTTGAAATCAATGTACTGACATAACAGGTTCTCTAGAGATATGCAGCTCTCCAGTCTAGAAAACTGATGGAGGATAAAAATTAATGCTCTCTTTTTCTCAGACTTCCCTAATAAGTCACTTTCAAAGTGGTTTTGCTAAACCAAACCTCTTTAAACATTTTATAGACCTTACTCATCCTATTTACATTCAGACAAATCACAAACATGCCATTCTACTAGTGTTGAGCGAACAGTTCGAGCATAGTTCGGGTCCGTACCGAATTTTGGGGTGTTCGTGACACGGACCCGAACCCGAACTTTTTCGTAAAAGTTCGGGTTCGGGTTCGTCGTTCGGCATGTATTTTGGCGCATTTTGAAAGGCTGCAAAGCAGCCAATCAACATGCATCATACTACTTGCCCTAAGATGCCATCGCAGCCATGCCTACTATTGGCAAGGCTGTGATTGGCCAAGTGCAGCATGTGACTCAGCCTCTTTATAAGCTTGTGCGCACGTCGGGACGTGCTCACTCCCGATGTGAATAGAACAGGGATAGACGCAGCTGATGCTAGGGCGAGAATAGGCAGGGATAATTGAATAACTGGAAGCAAATTTCTCTCCTCCACCTGTGATTCATCTGAACAACTGCAGCTGAGCTGCTTTTTTGATAGGGATTGGCTATTTTTAGAGTGGCCAGAGTGATTTTTCCATCCACATGTACCTGGGCTGACCGCCGGCCGCCATTTTGCGACTTGTAGTGCTGCAGCAGAAGCTGCCACAGTGTGCATTCCAAAGCTCCAAACAAGTCAGACATCTACACCTGGGATTCAGACCAATAGCGATTTAGCAGCACAGTCCTAGGCTATTTTTTTTAAAGGTTGTGCAGACCATTTTGTGGCACATGTTACTGGGCTGATAGGCGGCGGCCATCTTGGGACTAGTGCTGCAGCACAATCTCTCCCAACGTCCATTAATCACTTGTAATAGTGGTCTGTGCCATAGAAATCCTACATCAGGGACTTGGGTGTGCTTGTGTCACCCCTACTAATACCAGTCCATCTGTAATCCATACAGTCAAAAGACTGAAAGTATTCCAGTGAGGGAATTTTTTTTATTTAAAAAAGGCCAAGTTAGTTTATCTGGCGTTCAATATACTAGATACAGTTAGGCCTGCGTTTCATACATCTGGAATTAGCAAACTAATGTGCTGGGGTTGGGAAAACATATATGTACCCATACTAGAATCTGTCAAAGAAAGCGGTACTCACATATAACAGTCATTCCATCTGTAATCCATACAGTCAAAAGACTGAAAGTATTCCAGTGAGGGAATTTTTTTTATTTAAAAAAGGCCAAGTTAGTTTATCTGGCGTTCAATATACTAGATACAGTTAGGCCTGCGTTTCATACATCTGGAATTAGCAAACTAATGTGCTGGGGTTGGGAAAACATATATGTACCCATACTAGAATCTGTCAAAGAAAGCGGTACTCACATATAACAGTCATTCCATCTGTAATCCATACAGTCAAAAGACTGAAAGTATTCCAGTGAGGGAATTTTTTTTATTTAAAAAAGGCCAAGTTAGTTTATCTGGCGTTCAATATACTAGATACAGTTAGGCCTGCGTTTCATACATCTGGAATTAGCAAACTAATGTGCTGGGGTTGGGAAAACATATATGTACCCATACTAGAATCTGTCAAAGAAAGCGGTACTCACATATAACAGTCATTCCATCTGTAATCCATACAGTCAAAAGACTGAAAGTATTCCAGTGAGGGAATTTTTTTTATTTAAAAAAGGCCAAGTTAGTTTATCTGGCGTTCAATATACTAGATACAGTTAGGCCTGCGTTTCATACATCTGGAATTAGCAAACTAATGTGCTGGGGTTGGGAAAACATATATGTACCCATACTAGAATCTGTCAAAGAAAGCGGTACTCACATATAACAGTCATTCCATCTGTAATCCATACAGTCAAAAGACTGAAAGTATTCCAGTGAGGGAATTTTTTTTATTTAAAAAAGGCCAAGTTAGTTTATCTGGCGTTCAATATACTAGATACAGTTAGGCCTGCGTTTCATACATCTGGAATTAGCAAACTAATGTGCTGGGGTTGGGAAAACATATATGTACCCATACTAGAATCTGTCAAAGAAAGCGGTACTCACATATAACAGTCATTCCATCTGTAATCCATACAGTCAAAAGACTGAAAGTATTCCAGTGAGGGAATTTTTTTTATTTAAAAAAGGCCAAGTTAGTTTATCTGGCGTTCAATATACTAGATACAGTTAGGCCTGCGTTTCATACATCTGGAATTAGCAAACTAATGTGCTGGGGTTGGGAAAACATATATGTACCCATACTAGAATCTGTCAAAGAAAGCGGTACTCACATATAACAGTCATTCCATCTGTAATCCATACAGTCAAAAGACTGAAAGTATTCCAGTGAGGGAATTTTTTTTATTTAAAAAAGGCCAAGTTAGTTTATCTGGCGTTCAATATACTAGATACAGTTAGGCCTGCGTTTCATACATCTGGAATTAGCAAACTAATGTGCTGGGGTTGGGAAAACATATATGTACCCATACTAGAATCTGTCAAAGAAAGCGGTACTCACATATAACAGTCATTCCATCTGTAATCCATACAGTCAAAAGACTGAAAGTATTCCAGTGAGGGAATTTTTTTTATTTAAAAAAGGCCAAGTTAGTTTATCTGGCGTTCAATATACTAGATACAGTTAGGCCTGCGTTTCATACATCTGGAATTAGCAAACTAATGTGCTGGGGTTGGGAAAACATATATGTACCCATACTAGAATCTGTCAAAGAAAGCGGTACTCACATATAACAGTCATTCCATCTGTAATCCATACAGTCAAAAGACTGAAAGTATTCCAGTGAGGGAATTTTTTTTATTTAAAAAAGGCCAAGTTAGTTTATCTGGCGTTCAATATACTAGATACAGTTAGGCCTGCGTTTCATACATCTGGAATTAGCAAACTAATGTGCTGGGGTTGGGAAAACATATATGTACCCATACTAGAATCTGTCAAAGAAAGCGGTACTCACATATAACAGTCATTCCATCTGTAATCCATACAGTCAAAAGACTGAAAGTATTCCAGTGAGGGAATTTTTTTTATTTAAAAAAGGCCAAGTTAGTTTATCTGGCGTTCAATATACTAGATACAGTTAGGCCTGCGTTTCATACATCTGGAATTAGCAAACTAATGTGCTGGGGTTGGGAAAACATATATGTACCCATACTAGAATCTGTCAAAGAAAGCGGTACTCGGGGGGGCGTGGTTTGCCAGCCGAGAGAGATGGCCGCTTGAGCTGTTGAGCTCCCGAGCCCTACCAAGCGACTGCAAAGCTACAGCAAGCTGACACTTGTTTTAACCGCCCAAAACTCTTATAACTGCATCCCCCCTTATACCCAAGATGGTTAGAGGGTCGAGATCCGTTAAGAAGCAAGGGAAACTGGACTTCTTCGTGGAGAGGATAAAAGACCAAGATGGCGCGGTTTCGCCTGCATCCACGCGCTCCTCAAGGTCAGCAGAGCAAGACTCCCCAACGACTACTTCCAGTACAACGAGAAGCCCGCAAGCCTCTCAAACCCTCCTCAACCCACTCCTCTCCAGCGGACGAGCCTCCCCCCAACCCGGCCTGAGACACGCTTACCAGACCGAAGCAGTCCTCCTGATTCCCGACATGCACAGATGTCTCTCCTTGCCAAAGCCCGCAAAAGCAGAAGCCACGGCTTCAAGACACGCACATGAAGCGGCGGGGTGAGTGATCAGAGAGCTCCGTCCCTAGCAGATTACCCCACTACGGATGATCTAGCGACCGGCAGCATGATTAAGGAGATGTTAGTAGCCTTCAAGCCGCTCCATGCATACAGAAATAGCGGCCTTGCTGTCGCCTCTGCACGCCTCCATAACTGAGGCGGACAAGCGGATTACTTCATGTAGAGTCAAAAATGGGGGACTTTCGCCGCATCGCATAACCAGCTTGTAGATGCCCACCGAAGAGCTTACAGCTGAAGTCGAGAGACTCAAAAACAAGGTGGTGGACCTAGAAGACAGGTCCTGCCGCAACAAACATCAAGCTTAGGGGTATACCGGAGGACATTCCCACCTAAAGAGCTAGAGGCCTATATTCTTGATCTTATGAGGTCGCTCCTGATAAACATGAGCGATAAAGATCTTACGCTAGACAGAGCACATAGAGTGGCCCGGCCAAAACATCTCCCCGACTCTGTTCCTAGAGACGTTCTAGCTAGGGTCCATTTCTTCACACGAAAGGAACTACTGATGAATGCAGCTAGAAAGAAAGGCCCGCTACCTGCTCCGCATGAAGGGATCAAATTTCTCGCCGATTTGTCCGCCCCAACCCTGCAAACAGAGAAGAGCTTTAGCCCCCTTTACTGCTGCTTTACGCGATCACAACATACCTTATCGATGGGGCCTTCCCCACTAAAGTTCTGATCCAGCATCAAGGAACCTCTACATGCAGTGCTTTCCCTGGACTCAGGAAGAAAATTACTAGAAGGATGGAACATTTCCATTAAAGATTCTCCTGACCTTCAAGCAAAAGGCCCGGAACCCATTACAATGGATTGGCAGACGGTCCCGACCAGGCGTAGACCACATCGCTGACCAGTAATAGGTTAACTTGTTGAATCGTTACCTGATTTTGTTTAGGGCTCGGCGGTCAGTTAGGCAAGAACTGCCTCACAAGCCCACAAAATGGTGTCCGATGGCTATCAGGTGTCGTTCCACTGTTATAGTTTTTTCCTTCTTTTCTGTTTATTCCCTAAGTTTATTTTTTTGCTGCTATTTACATTCCTCTACAATTACTACTAGATGATACTCCGAGGGGTCAAGGGATAAGGATCATTTTTTTCAAGTGACCTGGATCAGTTTCATATCTCCATGTGCACTATATTAGGATTTCGCCGTTCAGATCTACCATTTCCTCCTGCAGCATGGTACTAAAAGTTGCAGCTTTAAACGTAAAAGGCTTGAATAGCCCTTTTAAAAGATCCATGTTGTGGAAGGAAATCCGTGAGCTGAAGTGCGACATCTTCTGTGCCACAGAAACCCATCTGCTCCAATCAGATGGCCATAGGATCCACCACCCTAAGTTCCCCCACATTTACCAGTCACATTTCTGCAAAAAACAAAGGGGAGTTCTAGTGGCCATAAGCCATTCAGTGGCCTTTTCTTTGAAGTCTTCAGTGCTGGATCCTAATGGCAGATATATAATTTTAGTTTGCTCTATTAATAATGTTGATTATACGTTGGTTTTTCTTTATGCCCCTAACAGACATCAATGTTCCTTTTTTCGTCGCCTAGCTGCAAAAGTACGTGGGCTGAGATCTGGCCATGTGATCTGGAGCGGCGATTTTAACTCCGCACTAGACCCAAGAGTAGATACCACAACTCCCTCCAGAGAGACCATTGGAGCTATTAATTCTCTCTTCCTGCAGGAAGACCTATATGATATCTGGAGAATACAGCATGGCTCTGAAAGAGACTACTCTTTCTTTTCCTCGGCTTGCCAATCATACTCCAGAATTGACATGTTCTTAACCAGCAGGTCAGTGATTGCAAACACGATCTCGTCATCCATACACACGATCACATGGTCAGATCACGCCCCGATTTCTTATTCCTGAAGGAATCCCATCTCTCCAAACCTTATTCTCCATGGAGAAATAACACGTATGTTATAGACCACCCTGAACTGTCTCAGGAGCTTAAATCTGAACTAACAGAATTCTTTCATATAAATGATGGATCAGTTAGTAACCCATCTATTCTATGGTGCGCCCACAAGGCGTTCATCAGAGGTGTCTTTATTAAAATAGGTAGCAGACTCCAGAGGGAACGTAAAGAAAAAATAAACAAGTTACTAAATGAGATAAAAAGAATAGAGACCCTTAACAAGTCTCAGTCTCCTCTACACACTCAGATAGTCTCAAATCATTGAGGTCCCAACTCTCTGCATGCCTCCTCCACAAATATGAATTTAGCTTAAAGAGAACACAGGCCAACTTTTATTCTCAGGATAACAAAGCGGGCCGTTTGTTGGCTAACCGTCTAAAGCAAAGAGCGGCTAAAGCTAAAATTCCCTATCTACTAGACCCTTCCTCTGGGAAGAAAATACTATCCCCAATGGGAATAGCAGATGCTTTTGGAGACTTTTATGCTTCCCTTTATAATTTAGCCCCCCAAGAACGAGTCTCACCACCAAAAGCAGACCTCATTGATGCCTTTTTAGATAAGTTAGGCCTAACACAACTGACTACTTGCCCCAATTACAAACTCTCAATGCCCCCATAACCACAGAAGAACTTAAAGCCATTATTAAAAAACTCCCCCCACATAAATCCCCAGGCCCAGACGGCCTATCAAACTCCTACTATAAAGCCTTTTTTGATCAGCTCTCTAGGCACATGTTGCTCTCCTTTCAATCTGGCAGAGAACTGGGATCCTTCCCCAAAGAGATGCTCGAAGCGTTAATAGTGACCATACCAAAACCTAACAAACTAACTGATGATCCAAAAAAATTTCCGCCCCATATCCCTCCTTAATACAGATATCAAAATTTTTGCCAGAATCCTGTCATCCAGATTGGCCCCCCTCATTCCTCTATTAGTGAACTCCGACCAGGTTGGTTTTGTCAAAGGCCGCCAGATACAGGAAAACTCTAGAAGGGTACTGAATCTTCTCTCCCATATCCAAAAAAGCAAGACCCCAGGCCCTTTTTGTCACGCTCGATGCGGAAAAAGCGTTCGACCGCATTTGCTGGTCTTTTTCTTTTGCGGTTTTGGCCAAAATGGGGATAGAAGGCCCTATCCTTGCCTCTATCCAAGCCCTGTATAAAGACCCATCTGCCAGAGTCTGGGTAAATGGATCTCTGTCTAAACCTTTTTCCATTTCCAATGGAACCAGACAGGGTTGCCCCTTCTCCCCCCTAATGTTTATTTTATCCATTGAACCCCCTCGCCCAAGCCCTAAGAATGGAGAAGAGAGTATCAGGCGTACAGATAGCCGACCGCGATCATAAATTGAGTTTGTACGCTGATGATGTAATACTCACGCTTACAGACCCTACATCCTCCCTGTCCTCAGCCCTAGACATTATCACTCACTTCGGCCAACTATCTTACTACAAGCTAAACTCTTCCAAATCCCAAGCCTTACCCATTAACTTGTCCCCCCAAACAGTTCAACATCTTCAAGAAAAATTCACTTTAGATTGGCAACCTAACCAAATTCAGTATCTAGGTATCAACCTTACCTCCTCAACCCATAGTCTTTTTCTAGCTAATTACCCCTCCTTGCTATCTAGCATTAAAAAAGACCTTGACCAGTACGATAAATTTGAAGTGTCTTGGATTGGTAGACTGGCCACTTTTCAAATGTTCGCATTACCTAAACTCCTTTATCTATTCAGGGTCCTACCCATCAAACTCCCTATATCATACTTCTCGCAATGCAATAAGGTACTAAACGCCTTCCTGTGGCATGGCAAAAAAGCCTAGAATTGCATCCAAAATCCTACACACCAGGAAACAAATGGGAGGCATTAGCCTACCAAATATCTATGACTACTATTTAGCGTCACAAATAAATCCCCTAGAGAGTTGGTGGAAATTAGACTTCTCCAAACAATGGACTCACATTGACTCCACAGAAGTGATAGGGGGCAACCTTAAAGCTATACTTATAGCCTCGTTATCCGAAAAGTTTATTAGTCCTAAACTATCCTTTCTTGCCTCCAATGCCCTAAGCTGCTGGATAAAATATCATACCCTCACTAACAAAGAGGTTCTTTCCAATACGAATCCAACCCCATTAGCGGTCCTTGACCATCTTATCCCTGATTTGGGTGTAGGAACATGGAGAAGATATGGCCTGACAGAAATCCCCCAACTTTATCAGAATGATAGCCTGAATTCCTTCGAATGTCTACACAGCATATATAAGGTTCCCAACACTGAATTTTACAAATACCTTAGAATCAGGGCACTTCCTAACTGAAAACCCCCACTTTACCATCCATCAACAGACAATTACTAGAGATATGGTCAATACCTACCCAAATCTCAAAAACCCTTCGCCCTATATATTCCCAGCTCAGTAATAAAGACAACTTCAATAAATCTACACCGTTGATATCATGGGAAAAAGATTTAAAATCTGAATTCTCTCCTCTGCAATGGAAAGCAGCGTTTAAATATATCTCAAAAAACATAACATGTGTAACACAATATGAATCATTTGTGAAGACTGCCTTAAGGTGGTATTTCACCCCTGAAAGGCTACACACTATTTATCCGTCGGTATCCCCAGGATGCTGGAGGAACTGTGGTAATAAAGGCACGTTATAGTAAGGCCTTTTTGGGTTGAAGTTTTTTCCCTAATCTCTCAACTCTCAAACATAGAGTCAACCCTGTGCTCCCCTTCCCCCTCCTTAGCATTATTGATGATAGATATCATGGATATACCTAGCTCACTCAGGGGTATAGTTTGTCATATCCTCCTCTCAGCCAAATTGGCTATCACCTCCAAATGGAAATCTCCACACCCGCCCACTATACTTGATGTCACACAAAGGGTTAACAAAACTTGTCTATATGAACAAATCATGGCCTCGGCATCCAATAACACAACCTGTAATACAAAGAAATATGAAAAAACATGGGGTATTTGGAAGTCTTCTAGATATATGCTCCCCCTCTGATCTCCTTAGCAAAATTTTAGATGACTACTCTTTACTCATGTATGTCCCTACACCCCCCCCCCCCTCCCCTCTCTTTTGGTACACTCTGAGGAATTGTAGAGCTTATGTTTTATTATTATTATTATTATTGTTGACTTTTCTATATTATTTCTGTATAATTTGTAAACTCATGTTTATCATCTATGCAGACCTGTGCTTTTCACTCCCTCTATAAGGGACTTATTTGTTCATCTACGACTGCGCTCACCTGCGTGTGTTGAACAGTTCTAGCTGTACTATATATACATTTACATATATGTACTTTTGTTCTTTTATTAATATACTTCAATAAAAAAAAAAAAAAATATTTTGACTCTAAAGAAAGCGGTACTCACATATAACAGTCATTCCATCTGTAATCCATACAGTCAAAAGACTGAAAGTATTCCAGTGAGGGGGATTTTTTTATTTAAAAAAGGCCAAGTTAGTTTATCTGGCGTTCAATATACTAGATACAGTTAGGCCTGCGTTTCATACATCTGGAATTAGCAAACTAATGTGCTGGGGTTGGGAAAACATATATGTACCCATACTAGAATCTGTCAAAGAAAGCGGTACTCACATATAACAGTCATTCCATCTGTAATCCATACAGTCAAAAGACTGAAAGTATTCCAGTGAGGGAATTTTTTTTATTTAAAAAAGGCCAAGTTAGTTTATCTGGCGTTCAATATACTAGATACAGTTAGGCCTGCGTTTCATACATCTGGAATTAGCAAACTAATGTGCTGGGGTTGGGAAAACATATATGTACCCATACTAGAATCTGTCAAAGAAAGCGGTACTCACATATAACAGTCATTCCATCTGTAATCCATACAGTCAAAAGACTGAAAGTATTCCAGTGAGGGAATTTTTTTTATTTAAAAAAAGGCCAAGTTAGTTTATCTGGCGTTCAATATACTAGATACAGTTAGGCCTGCGTTTCATACATCTGGAATTAGCAAACTAATGTGCTGGGGTTGGGAAAACATATATGTACCCATACTAGAATCTGTCAAAGAAAGCGGTACTCACATATAACAGTCATTCCATCTGTAATCCATACAGTCAAAAGACTGAAAGTATTCCAGTGAGGGAATTTTTTATTTATTTAAAAAAGGCCAAGTTAGTTTATCTGGCGTTCAATATACTAGATACAGTTAGGCCTGCGTTTCATACATCTGGAATTAGCAAACTAATGTGCTGGGGTTGGGAAAACATATATGTACCCATACTAGAATCTGTCAAAGAAAGCGGTACTCACATATAACAGTCATTCCATCTGTAATCCATACAGTCAAAAGACTGAAAGTATTCCAGTGAGGGGATTTTTTTTATTTAAAAAAAGGCCAAGTTAGTTTATCTGGCGTTCAATATACTAGATACAGTTAGGCCTGCGTTTCATACATCTGGAATTAGCAAACTAATGTGCTGGGGTTGGGAAAACATATATGTACCCATACTAGAATCTGTCAAAGAAAGCGGTACTCACATATAACAGTCATTCCATCTGTAATCCATACAGTCAAAAGACTGAAAGTATTCCAGTGAGGGAATTTTTTTTTTATTTAAAAAAGGCCAAGTTAGTTTATCTGGCGTTCAATATACTAGATACAGTTAGGCCTGCGTTTCATACATCTGGAATTAGCAAACTAATGTGCTGGGGTTGGGAAAACATATATGTACCCATACTAGAATCTGTCAAAGAAAGCGGTACTCACATATAACAGTCATTCCATCTGTAATCCATACAGTCAAAAGACTGAAAGTATTCCAGTGAGGGAATTTTTTTTTTATTTAAAAAAGGCCAAGTTAGTTTATCTGGCGTTCAATATACTAGATACAGTTAGGCCTGCGTTTCATACATCTGGAATTAGCAAACTAATGTGCTGGGGTTGGGAAAACATATATGTACCCATACTAGAATCTGTCAAAGAAAGCGGTACTCACATATAACAGTCATTCCATCTGTAATCCATACAGTCAAAAGACTAAAAGTATTCCAGTGAGGGGATTTTGCTTATAAAAAATAATATATTTCATTGTGGTGCGAGTTGAATCGCAACAATGAAGAAAAATACTATTAAGGGACGAGGACGCGGTCGTGGTGGTGTCCGTGGAGCCTCTGTTGCTGGTAGAGGACGTGGCCGTTCGGCCCCAGGCGCACACAGTAGGGAACGAACTCCCTCAACTAGCCGGCAGAATGTACCGCAATATCTCGTGGGGCCCAATGCCGCTCTTAGGATGGTAAGGCCTGAGCAGGTACAGGCATTAATCGATTGGGTGGCCGACAGTGCTTCCAGCACGTTCACCACATGGTCTTCCACCCAGTCTTCTGCGGAAAGCGCACAGGTGGCACCTGAAAACCAAGCCCATCAGTCTGTCACATCACCCCCAAGCATATCAGGGAAACGGTCTGAGCCACAAGTTATGCAGCAGTCTCTTCTTCTGTTTGAAGACTCTGCTTCCAGGGTTTCCCAGGGGCGTCCACCTAGCCCTTCCCCAGTGGAGGAAGACATACCATGCACTGACGCACAACCACTTATGTCTCCAGATGAAGAGGACATGGGAATACCACCACAGCAGAGTCACCGACTCTCTGATGATGACGAAACACAGGTGCCCACTGCCGCGTCTTTTTGCAGTGTGCAGACTGAACAGGAGGAGGTCAGGGAGGGAGACTGGGTGGAAGACGATGCAGAGGACGATGAGGTCTTAGACCCCACATGGACTGAAGGTCGTGGCGATGACTTTCACAGTTCAGAGGAAGAGGTAGTGGTGAGACCGAGACAACAGCGAAGCCAAAGAGGGAGCAGGGGGCCAAAGCAGACGAGCCGCCGCCCCCAGAGTTCGCCTGCTACTGGACATCGCCAACAGGGACCCAGCCCCACAAAGGCAGCTTCAAAGAGTTCCCTGGCATGGCACTTCTTTAAACAATGTCCTACCGACAAGACCCGAGTGACTTGCACGCTCTGCCATCAGAGCCTGAGGCGAGGCATTAACGTTCTGAACCTCAGCACAACCTGCATGACCAGGCATCTACATGCAAAGCATGAACTGCAGTGGGGTACACACCTTAAAAACCAGGCACTCGCTGAGGCTCCCCCTGCTCCCTCTACCGCTGCTGCCTCGGCTTCCGCCTCGAGAGGAATGTTGCCACCTGCCGAGCAGCAAACAGAGGATGTGCCACCGACACCACCACCACCGCCACCGTCAACTAGCGTCTCCACTATATCACACAGCAGCGTTCAGCTCTCAATATCTCAAACCTTAGAGAGGAAGCGCAAATTCCCCCCGAGTCACCCTCGAGCCCTTGGCCTGAACGCCAGCATTTCTAAACTGCTGGCCTTTGAAATGCTGTCATTCCGGCTGGTGGACACAGACAGCTTCAAACAGCTGATGGCCATGGCTGTCCCGCAGTATGTGGTTCCCAGCCGCCACTACTTCTCCAAGACAGCCGTGCCTTCCCTGCACATGCAAGTGTCTGATAAAATCAAGTGTGCACTGCGCAACGCCATTTGTGGCAAGGTCCACCTAACCACAGATACGTGGACCAGTAAGCACGGCCAGGGACGCTATATCTCACTAACTGCACACTGGATGAATGTAGTGGCGGCTGGGCCCCCGGCGGACAGTTCCTTGGCGCACGTCCTTCCGCCCCCTAGGATCGCAGGGCATCATTCTCTGCCTCCTGTAGCCTCCTCCTCCTACTCGGCTTCCTCCTCCACTGCTTCCACCAGCTCATCCGGTCAGCCACACACCTTCACCACCAACTTCAGCACAGCCCGGGGTAAACGTCAGCAGGCCATTCTGAAACTCATATGTTTGGGGGACAGGCCCCACAGCGCAAAGGAGTTGTGGCGGGGTATTGAACAACAGACCGACGAGTGGTTTCTGCCGGTGGGCCTCAAGCCAGGCCTGGTGGTATGCGATAATGGGCGAAATCTCGTGGCAGCTCTGGGACTAGCCGGTTTGACGCACATCCCTTGCCTGGCGCATGTGCTGAACTTGGTGGTGCAGAGGTTCATTCACCACTACCCCAACATGTCAGAGCTGCTGCATAAAGTGCGGGCCGTCTGTGCGCGCTTCCGCCGTTCACATCCTGCCGCTGCTCGCCTGTCTGCGCTACAGCGGAACTTCGGCCTTCCCGCTCACCGCCTCATATGCGACGTGCCCACCCGGTGGAACTCCACCTTGCACATGCTGGAGAGACTGTGCGAGCAGCAGCAGGCCATAGTGGAGTTTCAGCTGCAGCACGCTCGCGTCAGTCGTACTGCCGAACAGCACCACTTCAAACACCAATGATTGGGCCTCCATGCGAGACCTGTGTGCCCTGCTGCGCTGTTCGAGTACTCCACCAACATGGCCAGTGGCGATGACACTGTTATCAGCGTTACAATACCACTTCTATGTCTCCTTGAGAAAACACTTAGGGCAATGATGTTAGAGGAGGTGGCCCAGGTGGAGGAGGAGGAGGAGGATGAGGGCTCGTTTCTAACACTTTCGGGCCAGTCTGTTCGAAGTGGCTCAGAGGGAGGTTTGTTTAAGCAGCAGAGGACAGGTTCACAAGTCGCCAGCCAAGGCACTGTACTGGAGGACGAGGAGGATGAGGAGGAGGAGGTGGAGGGGGACGAGGATGACGCAAGTTCACAGCGGGGTGGCAGCCCAGGCCCATCACTGGTGCGTGGCTGGGGGGATACGGTGGACGATGACGATACGCCTCCCACAGAGGACAGCTTGTCCTTACCCATGGGTAGCCTGGCCCACATGAGCGAATATATGCTCCAATGCCTGCGCAACGACAGCAGAGTTGCCCACGTTTTAACGTGTGCAGACTACTGGGTGGCCACCCTGCTGGATCCCCGGTATAAAGACAATGTGCCCACTTTAATTCCTGAACTGGAGCGCGACCGTAAGATGCGCGAGTACAAGCGCACGCTGATAGAGGCGCTCTTGAGAGCATTCCCACATGTCACAGGGGAACAGGTGGAAGGTGAAGGCAGAGGAGTGGCAAGAGGTCGCCAACGCAGCTGTGTCACGGCCAGCTCATCTGAGGGCAGGGTTAGCATGGCAGAAATGTGGAAAAGTTTTGTCTCCACGCCACAGCTATCTGCACCGACACCTGATACGGAACGTGTTAGCAGGAGGCAGCATTTCACTAACATGGTTGAACAGTATGTCTGCACACCCCTCCACATCCTGACGGATGGTTCGGCCCCATTCAACTACTGGGTTTCGAAATTGTCCACGTGGCCAGAGTTAGCATGTTATGCCTTGGAGGTGCTTTCCTGCCCGGCGGCCAGCGTTTTATCTGAACGCGTATTCAGCACGGCAGGGGGGCGTCATTACTGACAAGCGCAGCCGCCTGTCCACAGCCAACGTGGACAAGCTGACCTTCATAAAGATGAACCAGGCATGGATCCCACAGGACCTGTCCCTCCCTTGTGCAGAGTAGTCCTTATTAACTGCCTAAAACATGTCTTGTTGTGCTACGGGCCACTTCTTTATTTGATACAAATTTTATGAAACCCACAGTTGAATGAAACTCTTCTCTGTCTGGGCGCCGGGGCCTAACCAGATGAAAGTGGCCGGTTAAACTAACGGGTGACATGAAGCCATAACCTCTGCCATGCTACCTCTGTCTTCTGTCTGGGTGCTGAGGCCTAAGTCAAATAAAGCGGTCTTCTGCTGTGCTGGGGGATATGAAGCTAATCTCTGACCTCTCTCCTCTGTCTGGGTCCAAAGGCCTAAATCACTGAAAGAGGCCTTCTCCTGTGGTGTGTGATATGATGCCAGAATATGTGCTGTGGGGCCTCTCTCCTCTTCCTGGGTGCAGGGTCAAATAAACTAAATTGTGGCCTACTCCTGTGGTGGTTGATATGATGCCTAAATCTCTGATGTGGAACCTCTCTCCTCTGTTTGGGTGAAGGGGTCAAAGTAACTAAATGGTGGCTTCTCCTGTGGTGGCTGATATGATGCCAGAATATGTGCTGTGGTGCCTCTCTCCTCTTCCTGGGTGCAGGGGTCAAAGTAACTAAATGGTGGCTTCTCCTGTGGTGGCTGATATGATGCCAGAATATGTGCTGTGGGGCCTCTCTCCTCTTCCTGGGTGCAGGGGTCAAAGTAACTCAATGGTGGCTTCTCCTGTGGTGGCTGATATGATGCCAGAATATGTGCTGTGGTGCCTCTCTCCTCTGTCTGGGTCCAAAGTCACTGAAAGGGGCCTTCTCCTGTGGTGTGTGATATGATGCCTGAATATGTTGCTGTGGTGCCTCTCTCCTCTTCCTGGGTGCGGGGGGTCAAAGTAACTCAATGGTGGCTTCTCCTGTGGTGGCTGATATGATGCCAGAATATGTGCTGTGGTGCCTCTCTCCTCTTCCTGGGTGCGGGGGTCAAAGTAACTCAATGGTGGCTTCTCCTGTGGTGGCTGATATGATGCCAGAATATGTGCTGTGGGGCCTCTCTCCTCTTCCTGGGTGCAGGGGTCAAAGTAACTCAATGGTGGCTTCTCCTGTGGTGGTTAGTATGATGCCAGAATATGTGCTGTGGGGCCTCTCTCCTCTTCCTGGGTGCAGGGGTCAAAGTAACTCAATGGTGGCTTCTCCTGTGGTGGCTGATATGATGCCAGAATATGTGCTGTGGTGCCTCTCTCCTCTTCCTGGGTGCGGGGGTCAAAGTAACTCAATGGTGGCTTCTCCTGTGGTGGCTGATATGATGCCAGAATATGTGCTGTGGGGCCTCTCTCCTCTTCCTGGGTGCAGGGGTCAAAGTAACTCAATGGTGGCTTCTCCTGTGGTGGTTAGTATGATGCCAGAATATGTGCTGTGGGGCCTCTCTCCTCTTCCTGGGTGCAGGGGTCAAAGTAACTCAATGGTGGCTTCTCCTGTGGTGGCTGATATGATGCCAGAATATGTGCTGTGGGGCCTCTCTCCTCTTCCTGGGTGCAGGGGTCAAAGTAACTCAATGGTGGCTTCTCCTGTGGTGGCTAATATGATGCCAGAATATGTGCTGTGGTGCCTCTCTCCTCTGTCTGGGTCCAAAGGCCTAAATCACTGAAAGAGGCCTTCTCCTGTGGTGTGTGATATGATGCCTGAATATGTGCTGTGGTGCCTCTCTCCTCTTCCTGGGTGCGGGGGTCAAAGTAACTCAATGGTGGCTTCTCCTGTGGTGGCTGATATGATGCCAGAATATGTGCTGTGGTGCCTCTCTCCTCTTCCTGGGTGCGGGGGTCAAAGTAACTCAATGGTGGCTTCTCCTGTGGTGGCTGATATGATGCCAGAATATGTGCTGTGGGGCCTCTCTCCTCTTCCTGGGTGCAGGGGTCAAAGTAACTCAATGGTGGCTTCTCCTGTGGTGGTTAGTATGATGCCAGAATATGTGCTGTGGGGCCTCTCTCCTCTTCCTGGGTGCAGGGGTCAAAGTAACTCAATGGTGGCTTCTCCTGTGGTGGCTGATATGATGCCAGAATATGTGCTGTGGTGCCTCTCTCCTCTTCCTGGGTGCGGGGGTCAAAGTAACTCAATGGTGGCTTCTCCTGTGGTGGCTGATATGATGCCAGAATATGTGCTGTGGGGCCTCTCTCCTCTTCCTGGGTGCAGGGGTCAAAGTAGCTCAATGGTGGCTTCTCCTGTGCTGATTGATATAAAGCTGATGGTTGTGCCATCTGACATGGTTGCCAGGGTCTGATTCAATGGGGGCCTACTCCTGTGGTGGGTGATCTAAATGCCTGATTCTCTGCTGTGAAACCTCTCTCCTCCGTCTGGGTGTAGGGGTCAAAGTCTTTCAAAGTCGCCTTCTCCTGTGCTGATTGATATGAAGCTGATGGTTGTGCCATCTGACATGGTTGCCGGGGTCCCATTAAATTGTGGCCTACTCCTGTGGTGGTTGATATGATGCCTGATTCTCTGATGTGGAACCTCTCTCCTCTGTTGGGTGAAGGGGTCAAAGTAACTAAATGGTGGCTTCTCCTGTGGTGGCTGATATGATGCCAGAATATGTGCTGTGGGGCCTCTCTCCTCTTCCTGGGTGCAGGGGTCAAAGTAACTCAATGGTGGCTTCTCCTGTGGTGGCTGATATGATGCCAGAATATGTGCTGTGGTGCCTCTCTCCTCTTCCTGGGTGCGGGGGTCAAAGTAACTCAATGGTGGCTTCTCCTGTGGTGGCTGATATGATGCCAGAATATGTGCTGTGGTGCCTCTCTCCTCTTCCTGGGTGCGGGGGTCAAAGTAACTCAATGGTGGCTTCTCCTGTGGTGGCTGATATGATGCCAGAATATGTGCTGTGGTGCCTCTCTCCTCTTCCTGGGTGCAGGGGTCAAAGTAACTAAATGGTGGCTTCTCCTGTGGTGGTTGATATGATGCCTGATTCTCTGCTGTGAAACCTCTCTCCTCCATCTGGGTGTAGGGGTCAAAGTCTTTCAAAGTCGCCTTCTCCTGTGCTGATTGATATAAAGCTGATGGTTGTGCCATCTGACATGGTTGCCAGGGTCTGATTCAATGGGGGCCTACTCCTGTGGTGGGTGATCTAAATGCCTGATTCTCTGCTGTGAAACCTCTCTCCTCCGTCTGGGTGTAGGGGTCAAAGTCTTTCAAAGTCGCCTTCTCCTGTGCTGATTGATATGAAGCTGATGGTTGTGCCATCTGACATGGTTGCCGGGGTCCCATTAAATTGGGGCCTACTCCTGTGGTGGGTGATCTAAATGCCTGATTCTCTGCTTTGAAACCTCTCTCCTCCGTCCGGGTGTAGGGGTCAAAGTCTGTCAAAGTCGCCTTCTCCTGTGCTGATTGATATAAAGCTTATGCTTGTGCCATCTGACATGGTTGCCGGGGTCTGATTCAATGGTGGCCTACTCCTGTGGTGGGTGATCTAAATGCCTGATTCTCTGCTGTGTAACCTCTCTCCTCCGTCTGGGTGTAGGGGTCAAAGTAACTAAATGGTGGCCTACTCCTGTGGTGGGTGATATGATGCCTGGTTCTCTGCTGTGGGACCTCCTCCTTTGTCTGGGTGCTGTGGTCAAAATAATAGTAAGTGACCTTCTCCATTGGTGGGTGACTTGAAGTCTGATTCTGTGCTATGGGACCTCACTCCAATTAATATTGTTTAATTTTTATTTATTTTATGTTAACTCATCATTTCCCTATCTACATTTGTTTGCAGGGGATTTAACTACATTTTGCTGCCTTTTGCAGCCCTCTAGCCCTTTCCGGGTGTGTTTTACAGCCTTTTTAGTGCCCAAAAGTTCGGGTCCCCATTGACTTCTATGGGGTTCGGGTTCGGGATGAAGTTCGGGTCGAGTTCGGATCCCGAACCCGAACATTTTTCGAAAGTTCGGCCGAACCCGAACATCCAGGTGTTCGCTCAACTCTACATTCTACTCCCATCTGAAATGTATGGAATTTTGTATGCCAACTAGATTTTAGCCACCAAAGGTTTTTTTTTGGCAAATGGACAAATGTGTCATAGTGTCTGTTAAAGACAACCTTCAACCCTCTCAGCATTAAGTAATTTCAATCCTAAATAAGACAAGATGAGTAAATGAGTGAGAAGGTGGTTTTGGATAGTGGGGAAATATATCATGAGGGTAATACTTGAGTCAGTTTTGCTTGAGTAGGCGTCAGCATACTTTTTGCCACATTTATAAAATGTCACGTTAATAAATTTGATAAATTAGTTTTATCCTTAAACATAACACTTTTGTCTAGAAAAGCTACTCCAGTTTTCCTACTCCTCCTACTGGAGATTGCTCAAGTCCAAAAAGTCGCCAAAAGCTCCATTTGCGACTTTTTAAAGCCAGACTTATAGAGTGAAGACAGTAATAAACTATACATCTTAATAAATAGTATTAGCTGTTTGTCAATCGAGACAGATTTCTGCACAGGTAAGCAGTGGTAACGATATCTATTTTCAGTAGGCACTCAATAAACGGCACCAGAGGCATCCAGAACGTAAAATTCTTAGTGCATAAGCTGTAACAATGCCCCCACCTACCATGTGATATTTGTAATACTATGACTTCTTATATGACAGTGGAGCATTACCAGGCACAAGTTTGGCTGTCACTTAAGCTCCCCCCCCCCCCCCCCCTCCTTCCTCATTGCACTTACAGTGTTGTTCTTGCAAAATGATACACAGATTGAATCTTAAAAATGCAAATCACTGCAAATCTCAAATTCTACTGAAGAAATGATATAAGAGATACATGGCTACTACAGTATTTGTTCAGAAATTTCATTGTTCTCCTAAATCCATAACTGATTTAATGAATGACTGTCCAATATGAGTATGCTGCATGTAGGAAAGCTATCAATCTAAGGCCTCATGCACACAACGACGGATCTGCAAAAAATACGGATGACGTCTGTGTGCATTCCGTATTTTGCGGAACAGAACAGCTGGCCCCTAATAAAACAGTTCTATCCTTGTCTGTAATGCAGACAATAATAGGACATGTTCTATTTTTTTGTGGAACGGACATACGGAAACGAAATGCACACACAGTACCTTCCGTTTTTTTGCAGACCCATTGAAATGAATGGTTACATAATGGACACGGAATGAAAATAAGTTTGTGTGCATGAGGCCTAAAAGTAAAGAATGGGGCTCTGCAGAATTTAGACAATGAATCTGGTTGTACAGGTGAAGTTAGACAAACAAACACCTAGCAATATGCTATTAACCCCTTCAAGGACCAGGCCATTTTTTGCAAATCTGACATGTGTCACTTTGTGGTGATAACTTTAAAATGCTTTTACTTATCCAAGCTATTCTGGGATTCTTTTCTTGCCACATATTGTACTTCATGACAGTGGTAAATTTGAGTCAAAATATTTCATTTTTATTTTTGAAAAATTGCAAATTTACCAAAAATTTGGAAAAATTCACAATTTTCTAAATTTCTATTTCTCTGCTTTTAAGGCCTCATGCACATGACCGTTGTGTGCATCCGTGGCCGTTGTGCCGTTTTCCGTTTTTTTTCGCGGACCCATTGACTTTCAATGGGTCCGTGGAAAAAACGGAAAATGCACCGTTTGGCAGCCGCATCCGTGAGCCGTGTTTCCTGGCCGTGAAAAAAATATGACCTGTCCTATTTTTTTCACGGCCAACGGTTCACGGACCCATTCAAGTCAATGGGTCCGTGAAAGAACACGGATGCACACAAGATTGGCATCCGTGTCCGTGATCCGTGGCCGTAGGTTAGTTTTTATACAGACGGATCCGAAGATCCGTCTGCATAAAAGCTTTTTCAAAGCTGAGTTTTCACTTCGTGAAAACTCAGAACCGACAGTATATTCTAACACAGAAGCGTTCCCATGGTGATGGGGACGCTTCTAGTTAGAATACACTACAAACTGTGTACAAGACTGCCCCCTGCTGCCTGGCAGCACCCGATCTCTTACAGGGGGCCGTGATCAGCACAATAAACCCCTTCATTGTGCTGATCACGGCCCCCTGTAAGAGATCAGGGCTGCCAGGCAGCAGGGGGCAGACCCTCCCCCCCCTCCCCAGTTTGAATATCATTGGTGGCCAGTGCGGCCCCCCCCCTCCCTCTATTGTAATAATTCGTTGGTGGCACAGTGTGCGCCCCCCCCTCCCTCCCTCTATTGTAATAATTCGTTGGTGGCACAGTGTGCGCCCCCCATCGGCCCCCCCTCCCTCTATAGCATTAACAACATTGGGGGCCAGTGTGCGGCCTCCCATCTCCCCCCCCCCCCCCATCATTGGTGGCAGCGGTGTTCCGATCGGAGTCCCAGTTTAATCGCTGGGGCTCCGATCGGTAACCATGGCAACCGGGACGCTACTACAGTCCTGGTTGCCATGGTTACTTAGCAATAGTACAATAGTAGAAGATTCATACTTACCTGCTGCTGGCTGCTGCTGCGATGTTCGTGTCCGGCCGGGAGCTCCACCTACTGGTAAGTGACAGGTCTGTGCGGCGCATTGCTAAATGAACTGTCACTTACTAGTAGGAGGAGCTCCCGGCCGGACATGAACCTCGCAGCTCCCAGGTAAGTATGAATCTTTTACTATTGTACTATTGCTAGTAACCCGCTGCCACCAATGATCGGGGGGGGGGAGATGGGAGGCCGCACACTGGCCACCAATGTTGTTAATGCTATAGAGGGAGGGGGGGCCAATGGGGGGCGCACACTGTGCCACCAACGATTTATTACAATAGAGGGAGGAAGGGGGGGCCGCACACTGTGCCACCAACGAATTATTACAATAGAGGGAGGAAGGGGGGGCCGCACACTGTGCCACCAACGAATTATTACAATAGAGGGAGGAAGGGGGGGGGGGACGCACTGGCCACCAATGATATTCAAACTGGGGAGGGGGGGGTCTGCCCCCTGCTGCCTGGCAGCCCTGATCTCTTACAGGGGGATATGATAGTACAATTAACCCCTTCAGGTGCGGCACTTAAGGGGTTAATTGTGCTGATCACGGCCCCCTGTAAGAGATCGGATGCTACTAGGCAGCAGGGGGCAGTCATGTACACAGTTTGTAGTATATTCTAACTAGAAGCGTCCCCATCACCATGGGAACGCCTCTGTGTTAGAATATACTGTCGGAAATGAGGTTTCACGATCTAACTCATATCCGACAGTATATTCTAACATAGAGGCGTTCCCATGGTGATGGGGAAGCTTCAAGTTAAAATATACCATCGGATTGGAGAAAACTCTGATCTGATGGTATAAAAGGGACTCCAGACTTTACATTGAAAGTCAATGGGGACGGATCCGTTTGAAATGGCACCATATTGTGTCAACGTCAAAAACGGATCCGTCCCCATTGACTTGCATTGTAATTCAGGACGGATCCGTTTGGCTCCGCACGGCCAGGCGGACACCAAAACGACTTTTTTTTCATGTCCGTGGATCCTCCAAAAATCAAGGAAGACCCACGGACGAAAAAACGGTCACGGATCACGGGAAAACGGAACCCCGTTTTGCGGACCGCAAAAAAATACGGTCGTGTGCATGAGGCCTAAAACAGATAGTGATACCTCCTAAAATAGTTATTACTTTACATTATCCATATGTCTATTTCATGTTTGAATCATTTTGTAAATGACATTTTCTTTTCTTGGGACGTTAGAAGGCTTAGAAGTTTAGAAGCAAATCTTAAAATTTGTAAGGAAATTTCCAAAACCCAATTTTTAAGGACCAGTTCAGGTCTGCAGGGCCGGTGCAAGGATTATTGCATACACAAGCGAAGCTACATTTCTCCCCCTCCATGTCACATCACCCCCTTTGTGTCACATTTCTCCCCCCCATGTCACATTTCAACCCCCTCCATGGCACATTTATCCCCCCCATGTCACATCATCCCCCCAACATGGCACATTTCCCCCCTCTATTAATGTTGTGTAAAAAATTATGCTCCTCACCTGGGCCTGTTCCCGTCTGCAGCAGCTCCCCTTCTCCTCTGTGTCCTGGTATCTTCTCTCTGTGCTCCCGACAAGACTTTTAGGAACTTTCCCACTCAGACAATCAGTGGCTGCAGCTGTGTCATGTGTCAGAACAGTGATTGGCTCAGCGGGAAATCACTGCCCTGACACGTGACACAGCTGCGGCCACTGATTGGCAGAGTGGGAAAGGTCCTCAAACAACTTGTCAGGATTCGGGAGCCCAGAGAGAAGATATAAGGACCACCACACAGAGGAGAACAGCCGCAGGAGGCCGGCGGCATGCAAGTGATTAATGGAAAAAAAAAAAACTTTTCATTTCTCCCCCCTTCTCAGCGCCCTAAGGCGGCCGCTTGGTCTGCCTTATTATAGCACCGGGCCTGCAGGTCTGTAGTCACTTTGTGGGGCTTACATAATAGAAACCACTCATAAATGTCCCCATTTTAGAAACTACACCCCTCAAGGTATTCAAAACTAAATTTTACAAACTTTATTAACCCTTTAGGTGTTACACAAGAATTAAACAAAAATGTAGATGAAATTTCAGAATGTCACTTTTTTGGCATATTTTCCATTTTAAGCAATTTTTTCCAGCAACCAAGCAAGGGTTAACAGCCAAACAAAACTCAATATTTATTACCCTGATTCTTTAGTTTACAGAAACACCCCATATGTGGTCTTAAACTGCAGTAAGGGCACACGGTAAGGCGCAGAAGGAAAGGAACGCCATATGGTTTTTGGAAGGCTGGGATAATTTTAAGTTGCCATGTCACATTTAAAGACCCATATTCTGAAAGATATATATTTTATAATTTATTTGGGCGACTGTCTTATGTAGGGGCTCATTTTTTTCAGTATAAGATGACGGTTTAATTGGTACTATTTTAGGGTGCATATGACTTTTTGATCGCTTGGTATTACACTTTTTGTGATGTAAGGTGACAAAAATGGCTTTTTTGACACAGTTTTTATTTTTATTTTTTTAGTGTTCACCTGAGGGGTTAGGTCAAGTGATATTTTTATACAGCAGGTTGTTACGGACGCGGCAATGCCCAATATGTATACTTTTTTATATTTATTTAAGTTTTACACAATAGCAGCATTTTTTAAACAAAAAAATCATGTTTTAGTGTCTCCATATTCTAATAGCCATAGTTTTTATATTTTTTTGGGGGATTGTCTTATGTAGGGTCCCATTTTTTGTGGGATGAGATGATGGTTTGATTGGTAGGATTTTGGTGTGCATATAACTTTTTGATCGCCACTTTTTGTGATGTAAGGTGAAAATAAATGGCTTTTTTTACACAGTTTTTTTTTTTTTTTTACAGTGTTCACCTGAGGGGTTAGTTCATGTGATATTTTTATACAACAGGTTGTTACGTATGCAGCAATACCTAATATGTATACTTTTTTTTATTTATTTAAGTTTTACACAATAAAAGCATTTTTTAAACCAAAATAAAAATCATGTTTTAGTGTCTCCATATTCTGAAAGCCATAATTTTTTTTATATTTTGGACAAATATCTTAGGTAGGGAATTATTTTTGCGGGATGAGATGATGGTTTGATTGGTACCATTTTGGGGTGCGTACGACTTTTTGAAAGCTTGGTATTACACTTTTTCTGATGAAAGGTGACAAAAAAAAGGCTTTTTTTTAACCGTTTTTATAAAAAAAATAATTATGGTGTTCACCTGAGGGGTTAGGTCATGTGATATTTTATTAGACCAGGTTGTTACAGACACGGCGATACCTAATATGTCAACTTTTTTATTTTTTTCACTTTTAACACAATAAAAGCATTTTTGAAACAAAAAAATCATGTTTTAGTGTCTCCATATTATAAGAGCCATGGTTTTAAAATTTTTGCCCAATTGTTTACTGTAGGGGCTCATTTATTGTGGGATAAGGTGACGGTTTTATTGATGCTATTTTGGGGGTCATATACCTTTTTGATTGCTTGGTGTTGCACTTTTTGTGATGTAAGGTGACACAAAAATTATTGTTTTAGCACAGTTTTAATTGTATTTTTTCTACGGCGTTCAGGTAAGGGGGTGGATCATGTGATATTTTTGTAAAGCCAGTCGCTATGGACGCGGCATTACCCAATATGTCTGGATTTCTTTTTTTTTTCTTTCTGGGCCTGGAAAAGAGTCACGGCCACCTGAGAAGAGTCATGGTTATTAATAAATTCCTTCTCTCCCTGCCCACCTGCTGATGATTGACAGTCTGCTACCTAGTTTTCTCCCTTTCTGTCTAGAAGAGAACTGCCAATCATCAGCAGATGGGTGAGAGAGCAGGAGATTATGAATAACCATGACTCTTCGCAAGTAGATTTGACTCTTTTCAAGGCTTGTGCTAAATGACACACCGCCTAAATCAGCATTTCTGTCACTATTTTATGCTGCCCACAGTGAGGTCAGCATAAAGTTGATGACAGGTTCCCTTTAAGTTACGTCCACCGGGGCTGTACATGTACGGCGAGGATCCTTAAGGGGTTAAAATTCTCTGGAGGACAAGACGGTTTTCTGACCTCCAGTTTTTAACCACAAATGATCTGGTGTCAATTCAGAGATGTACTGTATGACCATTGTCTGAAATGTCTTGGGAATGGGTTCTAATTCTCAAAAAACCACTTCCCCAAACATTTTCATTTCTCCTTCCCATTGCAGGAGAAAGGTGCATAATAGAAATTGTAGTGAATGTAATCTTTTTACCAGTGACTGTAATTGTGAGTTATGCACTCCCTTCTGTGTCATGTAACCATCCGACACTCTGACTTTCCAAATGACTTAGGGCTCTTTCACACCTGCGTTATTGTCTTCCGGCATAGAGTTCCGTCGTCGGGGCTCTATGCCGGAAGAATCCTGATCAGGATTATCCTAATGCATTCTGAATGGAGAGTAATCCGTTCAGGATGCATCAGGATGTCTTCAGTTCCGGTACGGAACGTTTGTTGGCCGGAGAAAATACCGCAGCATGCTGCGCTTTTTGCTCCGGCCAAAAATCCGGAACACTTGCCGCAAGGCCGGATCCGGAATTAATGCCCATTGAAAGGCATTGATCCGGATCCGGCCTTAAGCTAAACGTCGTTTCGGCGCATTGCCGGAGCCGACATTTAGCTTTTTCAGAGTGGTTACCATGGCTGCCGGGACGCTAAAGTCCTGACAGCCATGGTAAGTGTAGCGGGGAGCGGGGGAGCAGTGTACTTACCGTCCGTGCGGCTCCCGGGGCGCTCCAGAGTGACGTCAGGGCGCCCCAAGCGCATGGATCACGTGATCGCATGGATCACGTCATCCATGCGCATGGGGCGCTCTGACGTCATTCTGGAGCGCCCCGGGAGCCGCACGGACTGTAAGTATACCGCTCCCCCGCTCCCCGCTCCTACTATGGCAACCAGGACTTTAATAGCGTCCTGGGTGCCATAGTAACACTGAACGCATTTGGAAGACGGTTCCGTCTTCAAATGCTTTCAGTACACTTGCGTTTTTCCGGATCCGGCAGGCACCTCCGGCAACGGAAGTGCATGCCGGATCCCAACAACGCAAGTGTGAAAGAGGCCTTAGCATCTTACAGCATGTGTCAATGTCAATTCATTCACATGGAATTGACATTGAGGATCTCATAGGAATGAGCTGAGAAACTGACTTCCTGTCCACACATAAGACACAGTGTCAGATGGAGAGTCAGAGTATCTGTCACATGACACTGCTGAGGACCAGAAGGAAGCTAATAGGTCACAAATACAGCCACCAGTAAGATTACCTTCACTAAAATGCACATGATATTCCTCCCTAATAAGCCAAAGAATAACATTTTTGTGAGATTCTAATCCTTTTTCTAATATCATATCTACCGTTAAGTTCTGTGCAGCCACAAATTCCTCTATGCTTATAAGTTGTTACTCTTATAATGTTATGATCGCGGCCCATACCTGCCACTGCCCCACTTCTTATAGCTTGCTCTTCTCTGCCACCCGCAGTGGGTCCAGCAGCTGGCATTCAATGTGCCTGCTGGCCGCTTCCCCGCTCCTCTATTGGAGGATGTGGATTGCGCTCTCCTATCAGGTCTTTTTCCTTAGGGTTCATAAGTGCATTCCTTGACTCTTAAAGGGCCAGCACTTGCACCCTTAATCTTCCCTATCCTTTCACAGGTCACTTCTGAGTATTTAAGGTGCCCTTCCCTAGTGCTGGGTGTCAGAGCTGTAGGCTTCCTAGTTCGGTAGTTACCAGTGAAGGTGTGCTTTTCTGACCGCCTGCCAGTGTACAGCAATCTGCCTATTTTACCAACTCTGATCCTCTACTGATTGTCTTGACCTTATCCTGTTTCTTGTATTTATCCATTGCTGTCTGCCCTGACCTTGGACTAGTCTCTCATATACACAGAAACTCCACCTGCCCTGACCAACCTGTGACCTAACTAGGAATATTGCCTAACTCCTTTGTGCTTCACACTGGTGTCTCTGACCCCTGTGGGTAAGCTGCCAACCACACTGGGACTATTCCAAGAGATAAGGACCAGGTGGCTCCCCTGCAGCAAAGGCCAGATCCCTTAATAAAAGTTAAATGTTGAAAACGATGAGACGACCAGCATAACACCCTTAAGGATAGCCCAAAGCCAAACCGGTTAGTTGGCACAGTGGGTCCATCTCCATTACCCATTACAGGTAAACTGTTAACAAAAAGTATTCACAGGTAAGCTCCCCCCACAGAAATACCTATTGCATATGATTAAGTGAATATTTACTAAGTAAACTATTTCAATATCATCCAACAGGGAAAGCACATTAGACAGAACCAGTTGAACAAACAAACATCTGGTGAACGATTGTTTTACAGAACCGGCCATACACATTCTAGTCCATATTGGCTGTTACAGTTGTACAAAATGTATTTGCTAAGCATCTCTAATTTATTAGCATAGCATTTTGCAATATACCTTTGTACTTTATTTGGTTTGTAGAGTGCTGTTGCACTATGTGTTGTTCTATATATGAAACTACTATATGTAGCTTCAGCCATAGCGATGTGCACCTACGTACTGGGATGTGCTGACCCCCCTTTTTTGTTTTGTAGTTCAAACTGACCATACAGTGGCGGAAATAATTATTTGACCCCTCACTGATTTTGTAAGTTTGTCCAATGACAAAGAAATGAAAAGTCTCAGAACAGTATCATTTCAATGGTAGGTTTATTGTAACAGTGGCAGATAGCACATCAAAAGGAAAATCGAAAAAATAACTTTAAATAAAAGATAGCAACTGATTTGCATTTCATTGAGTGAAATAAGTATTTGAACCCTCTAACAAAAAAAGACTTAATACTTGGTGGAAAAACCCTTGTTTGCAAGCACAGAGGTCAAACGTTTCTTGTAATTGATGACCAAGTTTGCGCACATTTTAGGAGGAATGTTGGTCCACTCCTCTTTGCAGATCATCTCTAAATCCCTAAGGTTTCGAGGCTGTCTCTGTGCAACTCTGAGCTTGAGCTCCCTCCATAGGTTTTCGATTGGATTAAGGTCCGGAGACTGACTAGGCCACTCCATGACCTTAATGTGCTTCTTCTTGAGCCACTCCTTTGTTGCCTTTGCTGTATGTTTTGGGTCATTGTCGTGCTGGAACACCCATCCACGACCCATTTTCAGTTTCCTGGCAGAGGGAAGGAGGTTGTCGCTCAGGATTTCACGATACATGGCTCCGTCCATTTTCCCGTTTATGCGAATAAGTTGTCCTGTGCCCTTAGCAGAAAAACACCCCCAAAGCAAAATGTTTCCACCCCCATGCTTGACGGTGGGGACGGTGTTTTGGGGGTCATAGGCAGCATTTTTCTTCCTCCAAACACAGCGAGTTGAGTTAATGCCAAAGAGCTCTATTTTGGTCTCATCAGACCACAGCACCTTCTCCCAGTCACTCTCTGAATCATTCAGGTGTTCATTGGCAAACTTCAGACGGGCCTGCACATGTGCCTTCCTGAGCAAGGGGACCTTGCGAGCCCTGCAGGATTTTAATCCATTGCGGTGTAATGTGTTTCCAATGGTTTTCTTGGTGACTGTGGTCCCTGCTAATTTGAGGTCATTAACTAACTCCTCCCGTGTAGTTCTAGGATGCTTTTTCACCTTTCTCAGAACCATTGACACCCCACGAGGTGAGATCTTGCGTGGAGCCCCAGAGCGAGGTCGATTGATGGTCATTTTGTGCTCCTTCCATTTTCGAACAATCGCACCAACAGTTGTCACCTTCTCTCCCAGCTTCTTGCTAATGGTTTTGTAGCCCATTCCAGCCTTGTGCAGGTCTACAATTTTGTCTCTGACATCCTTGGACAGCTCTTTGGTCTTTCCCATGTTGGAGAGTTTGGAGTCTGCTTGATTGATTGATTCTGTGGACAGGTGTCTTTTATACAGGTGACTAGTTAAGACAGGTGTCCTTAATGAGGGTGACTAATTGAGTAGAAGTGTCTAACCACTCTGTGGGAGCCAGAACTCTTAATGGTTGGTAGGGGTTCAAATACTTATTTCACTCAATGAAATGCAAATCAGTTGCTATCTTTTATTTAAAGTTATTTTTTCGATTTTCCTTTTGATGTGCTATCTGCCACTGTTACAATAAACCTACCATTGAAATGATACTGTTCTGAGACTTTTCATTTCTTTGTCATTGGACAAACTTACAAAATCAGTGAGGGGTCAAATAATTATTTCCGCCACTGTATATGTTCAATACAACCAGCTAATGGACAAAAAGATATTTTTTTGGGGGAAATTCTTTCAAAGATCTTTCGTTCAAGAATTATCTTTTTTGTTCGAAAGACCTTTTGTCCTACTATTGTACAAAACACGAAATGCTGCCAACTTTTTTTTAGATGATAATGGTCTATTATCAGTTGGCTAAAACAATCACTAATTGTTAAATTTCACCCAATGTACGTACAATATGTTCAAGTTAGTTGAAATTGTTCATTTTGATCAACTTTAGTCTAATGTGTATGGCTCCTTTGATCTTCCAACCATCGGTTCTAGTATACTTACCTTTTAATACTGAATAATTCCTGGTAAGCACATTACACCACTTTCAATATTTTTAGCGAATGTTACATAAAAGCCCATTTCTAATTGAAAACTAAAAATGCAGCTTTGACTAGAGACTTGACTATATCATTTACCACAATCTAAAGTACATGTCACCAGACATTCTCCATTCTTGGGTCAGTGTGGCTGGGATATTTCACTCATTATCTTTATGAATGATAACTGATACTTTGAATGGCAAAAAAACATTTCACACACTTCTCATGATGCAAAATTTGTTCAGTTTTATTGATCATGTGAAATGAAATATTCTATTTATCCAGATGCTCTATAATCATAATACACCAAACTGCTGGAAGAAGCATATATTTTATTTGCACCAACATTATTTCACATGATCAATAACACTGAATAAACTTTATGTCAAATGACAGTTGCCTTGAATGTCTGTTTAGGTGGGTAAGTACTCAGAAGCTGTAGCATATCCAAATCATTCTTTGGAGCCCATCGACTAGCCCATCAAGAGAAGTAATAAAAGTGATCAATGTGTGCAACCCCTAAATATTATCCAATCTTCGTGAAATTTGGCAAATATATCTTTTACATCACTGAGACTCGGGACATCAGCAAAGTCATATAAAAATATCATCTTTGGAGAAATGAAACACCTGAATACTCACCCCTTGCATTGGTTGTTTGTGTTCTAGACTTTTTAACTTGGTGAAAAAGTTCACAAAATATCGATGCATTTTCTTCTCCGAGACAATGTATTATGTCTAACAACTTTCTAACTTGTTTTCTGGGGCCTCCTTCATAGGCAACGTCTTCATAATCATCCCTTGACAGTAACTGCTGTTGTAGCGCACGATCAAGAATGGAGTCAATATAATATTCCAGTTCATTCACCAGTTGTGCTCGGTGTGATTGCAGAAACAAAAGTGAAGGTGAGCTGGAAAAGCATAAAATGGATATACCATAAAATCATTAAATAAGTTAAAGTCCCATTATCTTTATAACATCTTTACACCATATCATTGTATTTCTTTCTCCTCTGCCCAACATAATATCACATATGACACCTTCATAGATTGCTGTCACCAAAGTATATTGATATATTTGTTTTGTCTTTTAATTTTTTTTTAATGGTGGACCACTGTAAGAATAGATAGTATATGTTCTTTTATCGATATCCCTACATGTGATAGACATGGCAGGTCCATGTGACTGACCCTAAAATTATGTGCACAACAGTAACTCGAGGCAACATATTCTTTCCCAGAAATTATTTTCTTTGTAATAGGCAGTGGGACTTGTCACACTTTTTGACAGAATAAACAAAAAGACTTCATAAATTCACAGAAATAAAAGTGTCATCATCAGTGAGCAGAAAAAGAGGAAATGTAATATTGTTAGGAGGATATCAAACAGGCTTTAAAGGTTCTATCACAGTCTGTGACTGTAATCCTTTACAGTCTTTTAGGCTAAAGTGAACAATTATTTTTTACCACTAGATAGGCACTTTGTATATGCTTGTTACTATATCTCTCATACGGTTGTAATGTATTGTCTAGGAATTAAAAAGTAAAAATATATTTTTCCCAGAACCTGTAGCATGCTTCCAGTGGTTTGTTGATAGGCCAAGTAAACAGGAACTTTGCAGAATGCAGAAGTGCTTGCTAAACCTGGCTATAAATATAATCGCAGTATACACGGATAACATATTAACAGATGTTTCCTTATTACTTGTTTTATCTGCTAGTTACAGTTTAACAAACGGTATTCACTACATTTTAGTGAAAATATCTCACGCTATAAAACAGGTACCATAGTTCTTCCTTTCGTAAATTGAGCTGAGCCACGTGGTCAATCACGTGTGTTGGTTAGTGAGCTATCCTATAGATGACCCTTTATTACGCACATATTAAAACAGAGCAAAGTCCAAATCTGACAATGATTGTGAGTCAATTAGAGAGGAGAATTAAGTTCCTGGAAGGTGTCATGGACTACTCTACTAACTATGTAGTCCCAGCTTTTCATGCCACAGAAAACATGATAAATATTGGTAGCAAATTAAACCCATATGCTTCAGTTTATTCTCTTGTCACTGAACGACCCCTATTTCTCAACTTAACTACTCCTCTTTTTTACTTCCATTGAAAGGTGTACTCCCATTTTATAAAGTGATGGCATATGGTTAGGATATACCATTACTTTATGATCAGTGGGAGTCCGACTTCAGGGATCATTGACGATCTTAAGAATGAAAGGGTCGTAGCACTGATATAGTAATGTGTCTTCATCACAAATTTTCCCCTGTACATCAGTGCGCCCCTTCACCCAGATCTGCATAAAAATAACATCACACTCCTATTTATAGGGGTTTTCTCACTTCATCAGATACCATTTATTATGTAGAAAAAAGTTAATAGAAGCTACTTACTTTGTTGACTGGATTCATTTTTCCATCACAATATACACTGCTCGTTTCCATGGTTATAACCACCCTGCAATCCAGCAGTGGTGGACATGCTTGCACACTATCGGAGAAAACACTAGCCCATGTGCAATTCCACGTCCTGGCCACCAGAGAGGCCAGCACTTTTTTCTATAGTGTGCAAGCACGATCACCACTGATGGATTGTGGGGGGGTTGTAACCATGGGAACGAGCAGTGTATAATGTAATGGAAAAATAAATCAAGCCAGCAAATGAGGCAATATGGATAATCACACTACATTAGTAAGTGCCTTGTATTAACTTCCTCTACATAATAAATACCACTTGCTGACGTGAGACAACCCCTTTAAGTGAATGGGGCTGGCTGTAGTTCCCTGAACAGCCCGGTGACCAGGTGATGTGCAGGGAAATCTTAGAAGGTAGCACACTGCACCTCCTACATGCTTGTCGAGGTCTCAGAGGTTGGATCCCTACTGATCGTAAAGTGAAGGTAAATCCTAGTGATGTGTCATTACTTGATATAATGGGAATAACAGAAATGCCTTTGAAATTCATGACATTTTTGTCACCTTACCTTCTGTTCTGCCAGATGTTCAAAATAGTGTCACCCTCTTCAGTGGTCATCAGCTTCTCACCCATGTATGGTCTTGTATAGGAGCTAGTCATTTATCATCTTCCTGTTGGTGCTGCTATACTCTTGTAAGATCATGAAGTGTTGAAAAAAATCCATCGTCCTGTCTAGAGATTTAGGAAAAACAGAGATTTCAAGACTGGAATTTCTCTTTCTTCTGTGTCACTGCTTATTCCAGAGTGTGCGACCTGCTCACTCACAGTTCCTATTCAGTAGACACACCCAGATCCGGCAGATGACAGCTCAGCCTACATTGGAATATACAGCAGGGAATCAACAAGGCTATTCCCTAAGCAGTGCCAGTGGTTTCCCTGGCCTTGTTTCACGTTTCCCCTGTGACGGAGCTAACAAACTGACACACTTACCATTTCAGCCTGCTCTTGAGAAAGCACGACAGGAGCATGTGGCTGTATCGCCCTTAGAGGAATATGCTCTCAGTCTGCTTTGTGAAATAGAGCAGAGTAAATACTTGGCAGCATGTGAGTCATGGACTGAAGACTGCAGATGTGGAAAACTACTGCTATCTGCTATGTGCTAATCGAGACCATGCACCTTACTGTACTAAAGGAGTTTACTGAAGGAGCAGAAATAGAGCAAAAATCCCCTGCTATGAAAAGTGTTACTAAGCAAACTCTTTCACTTTATCAGGTGACTACAGACAGCAAAGACCAGTACAGCGCCACTTGATTAATATTACCGTACACGGCCCATTTCTCATGTAATTATGTAGTTTGTGACTCAGATCGACATGGAAAGATAGGTCGACAGAAGTTACACAGTAAGTACTGTGTAATGAAGTCAGGCGGCACAGCGTACTGGTTGAGGGGTGCTCGGTTTGTGTGGAGGTAATCCCAAAATCAGAAGAATGAAAGAAAACCGGCACTCCCAAAAATCTTTGCTGGTGATAGATTTATTGGTCACTCATATGACGCGCAGCGTTTCGGCACTCACAGGTGCCTTTTTCAAATAAGAAGTGAGCAGCAGTATGAGTGGAAGAACATGCAAACAAAACAGGTTTAAATAACCCTCCCCTGGTCATGTGATGATGACATCACGTTGCCGGGGAGACACATAAACAACAATGTGAGTGAACGCCTCCTGTTGAGTCTTCACAGAGGTCACACCCTGGAAAGTAAATTTTAGTTGCACTGTGAAGAGAAACATTGTTGCAAGTAAGTGACACAAATTGTGCATATGAACATATCATGGTAGCAACATTCATTAATTGCTATATATTGCAACAGTGTGCAACCAACAGAGAGAGGCAAAAAAGAGGACTAAGCGGTCTTATAAAAGATCTTATAAGAAGCTGTTAATTGCATAGTCCCGGTTTAACCCTTTAGGAGCCAGTGTCTGTAGCCGATGGATCCAAAAAGCCTCGCGTCTGAGTAACATTTCTATACGGTTCCCACCCCGTCTAGGTAAAGTGACTTCTTCAATGATCTGAAACCGGAGTTGTGAGGCATTGTGTCGCTGCTGGTGAAAGTGTTGAGGAATGGGGAGTAGTAAATTCTCATTGCGTATGGTAGATTTGTGTTTACCAAAGCGTTCCTTCATGCGCATGCTGGTCTCACCCACATAACACAGACCGCAGGGGCACTTCTGCAGATAGACAACAAAGGAGCTGTCACATGTGAAGTGTCCCCTCACTGGGATCTGCTCACCTGTATGGGGATGTGAGATACATGCCCCTTTAATGACACTTGAGCAGTGGACGCAATTGAGACAAGGGAAGGTGCCCTTTCTGACAGTGGCAAGTGTCCTTTGTCTAATGTTTAGTTTATTGCTGCCTATGTCGGCCCTAATCACCATGTCCCTGATGTTTCTTGCCCTTTTGTAGCAGATCATGGGAGGGTTCTGGAGTTCTGCAACAGTGGGGTAAGAGGATTTAACTATATTCCAATGTTTATACATGACAGATCTGATGCGATTAATCCACGGATGATATTTGACCACAAATGGAATTCTTTTGGGGTTGGATTTTTTTGGTGTTGCATCAGTACTGTTGATTTTGGCCCTTTGTTGTAATAAAACAGAACTGGGATATCCTCTTTGTTTGAATTTGTCAGTCATCTCACTCAATCGTGTGTCACGAGTTGTGGGATCACTGACAATTCTGTGGACTCTTTGTCAGTGATCCCACAACTCGTGACACACGATTGAGTGAGATGACTGACAAATTCAAACAAAGAGGATATCCCAGTTCTGTTTTATTACAACAAAGGGCCAAAATCAACAGTACTGATGCAACACCAAAAAAATCCAACCCCAAAAGAATTCCATTTGTGGTCAAATATCATCCGTGGATTAATCGCATCAGATCTGTCATGTATAAACATTGGAATATAGTTAAATCCTCTTACCCCACTGTTGCAGAACTCCAGAACCCTCCCATGATCTGCTACAAAAGGGCAAGAAACATCAGGGACATGGTGATTAGGGCTGACATAGGCAGCAATAAACTAAACATTAGACAAAGGACACTTGCCACTGTCAGAAAGGGCACCTTCCCTTGTCTCAATTGCGTCCACTGCTCAAGTGTCATTAAAGGGGCATGTATCTCACATCCCCATACAGGTGAGCAGATCCCAGTGAGGGGACACTTCACATGTGACAGCTCCTTTGTTGTCTATCTGCTGAAGTGCCCCTGCGGTCTGTGTTATGTGGGTGAGACCAGCATGCGCATGAAGGAACGCTTTGGTAAACACAAATCTACCATACGCAATGAGAATTTACTACTCCCCATTCCTCAACACTTTCACCAGCAGCGACACAATGCCTCACAACTCCGGTTTCAGATCATTGAAGAAGTCACTTTACCTAGACGGGGTGGGAACCGTATAGAAATGTTACTCAGACGCGAGGCTTTTTGGATCCATCGGCTACAGACACTGGCTCCTAAAGGGTTAAACCGGGACTATGCAATTAACAGCTTCTTATAAGATCTTTTATAAGACCGCTTAGTCCTCTTTTTTGCCTCTCTCTGTTGGTTGCACACTGTTGCAATATATAGCAATTAATGAATGTTGCTACCATGATATGTTTATATGCACAATTTGTGTTAGTTACTTGCAACAATGTTTCTCTTCACAGTGCAACTGAAATTTACTTTCCAGGGTGTGACCTCTGTGAAGACTCAACAGGAGGCGTTCACTCACATTGTTGTTTATGTGTCTCCCCGGCAACGTGATGTCATCATCACATGACCAGGGGAGGGTTATTTAAACCTGTTTTGTTTGCATGTTCTTCCACTCATACTGCTGCTCACTTCTTATTTGAAAAAGGCACCTGTGAGTGCCGAAACGCTGCGCGTCATATGAGTGACCAATAAATCTATCACCAGCAAAGATTTTTGGGAGTGCCGGTTTTCTTTCATTCTTCCGTTACACAGTAAGTGACAGAAAAGGCAAATTACGCTTCCTCTCCCAGCCACATAACCAATGCAAAATGGTAGTGACTGGGATATAGGTAATGAAAAGGTTAAGGAGAACATCCCAACTTAATTGATTAAAGAGCACACTTCTGAGTAAGGTACAGCATATTTGCCACCACAACTAGGCTGGCAGGAGCAGAGAATGCGGGAATCCTGCTGTACCTAGTAACAGGCATGCAGTTAGTTAGTATACAGAGCTGTAACTACAAAAGTCTGGGTACCATACATAGCTCATTTTTAAATGCCCCTTCCCCCCATAAACTTCATGGAAAAACTCCCTCCTGTGCTTAGTTAAGAATACCGACACCAGGGGCGGATTGGCCATAGATCTTACAGGGAAATTTACCCGGGGGCCGATGCCCCAGAGGGCAACCCAAGTCCTCCTCTCTGCCTCTGACCAGGTAAATAATGAGCTGTCAAGAGTAATTAATGCTGTGAGAATCAGGTACTCATGTACCCAGCCAGCGAGCGCATATGCACTCCTGAACTCAACTGCTGTGGCCTGCCCCTCATTTCCTAAGCCCCCTGCTCCATATCTTAATCAAAGACAACTAGAGGAGGAGGACAGAAGATGGGAGCTATTGATGGCCATCACAGAGGGCCAGCTTTTGGGACAGTATGTTGTGCTACACTGTGTTATTTGGTTCTGCTCGCATGGTATTTTTTACTGTGGTATTGTTGAGCCCGCCTACTTGTGTTGCCCTGCCTTCTGTTAATTCGGACCTGCCTAAAAAATGGGGCTACTTTTTTTTCTTCCAAGGCCACTTTAAGTTCCAAGTCCGCCCCTGACCCACACTCGCCATACAATCCCCACCCACTCAATAGATATACCCCCTTAGTGTCCCCACACAGAATGCCCCCTTAATGCCCAAACACAGTAGCATGCCCCTTAGTGCCCCCTCACAGTAGAATGCTATTAGTGCCCCACACAGTAGATATACCTCATTAGTACCCCTACACAGTAGTTATGCACCCTTTGTGCCACCACACAATAGTTATACCCCTTCGTGCCCCCACATAGTAACTATGCCACAAAGTGCTCCCACACAGTAGCTTTGCCCCCTTAGTCCCAGATACCTAATGCATAACCCCTAAGCTCCAATCCATAGCCCCTAAACCTCCTCCCCTACCCAGTCCGCTTTCGGTGGAAGCCAAACAATCCGTACATGCTTTTTGTAACTTTTTTTTGTCTTTTATTTTCCAGCTGTGCACCACTTTTTGTTGTGAGTGAGCTGCCAAGCACTGATCAGTGCATAGGTGACTGATCAGCGCTTGTGCTCAGATATTGGCATAGGATATTTATTTAGCATCCGTACTCATTGTTTGCCCCTTTTAAAAAATTTTAATAAAAAAAAAATTAAGGAGATATATATATATATATATATATATATATATATTCATACCCCTTGAACTGTTCCACATTTCTTTTCTGTTACACCCACAAAATTATATGTATTTTATTGGGATTTTATGTGATAGACGAACACAAAGTAGCAAGTATGTGTGAAGTGAAAAGAAAATTATACATGGTTTTCAAACTTTTCAATAAATAAAAATCTGGAAACTGTAGCATGCATTTGTATTCAGACCCTCTGAGTCAATACTTTGTAGGACCACCTTTCGCTGCAATTACAGGTGCAAGTCTTTTGAGGAATGTCTCTACCAGCTTTGCACATCTAGAGGCTCAAATGTTTGCCCATTCTTCTTTGCAAAATAGCTCAAGCTTAGTCAGATTGGATGGAGAACAGTGTAAACAGCAAGTTTGAGGTCTTGCCACATATTCTTAATGGGATTTTAGACTTTGAGTGGACCATTCTTTGAACTAAAGCATTCCATTGTAGCTCTGTTGTATGTTTAGGGTTGTTGTCCTGCTGCAAGGTGAACCTCAGCCCCAGTCTCAAGTCTTTTTCAGCCTCTAACAGGTTTTCCTCCAGGATTGCCCTGTATTTAGCTCCATCTATATTCCCATCAACTCTGACCAACTTCCCTGTCCCTGTGGAAGAAAAAGTAAAAGGTAAGCATTTTTTTTTTTTTTAAGTTGAGTATAAGTAAGAAGGGAAGACTGCCTGAGTGGCTACAAGTGTGTAATATCTACACATATAAACGCAAACATAGTGTGAAAAAAATGGGGGGTGATAACCACTACAGCAGTGCCAAACCCTCTAAAGCGGTGGTGTTCAGTGAATAGTGCAGAGTTTGGTACTGCTAATTGCACAGATGGTCAGGAAGAATCAAGCTACTGTACAAAGGAACGGAAAAAAACATATAAATATGATATATATAGTGGGGTTTCGCTCTGGTAGACAGGATTAGCGGACGCAGTATAGAGGCAACAACCAGTTCTTTGGATCAAACAGTTCAGGGTTTTATTTACACTTTAGGCAAGTGACAAAACAAGCAGTCATAAACAAGCAAAAAGTCACCTTGCTGTGTTGGTGGTAATTCACACCATGCGGCAATTCTGCCTCAAAGAGTCCTTTACCATAGCAGCACCAACCTGTTTTCACGCCAAACAGGTAGCAAGCCTTCATCAAGACACAAGGCTCCTAGATCCCAACACAGAGACCTGACTTCTGAGCCCAGCTGCCTATTTAAGGACAGCCAGGTGCTGCTAAAACCCGGACTGGCACTAAAATCCGGTCCGGTGTTTGACCTCATCTGGCTGTAAATCAGCCCAGCAGCACATGCTGGGAGGAAAATATCTGTTTTCCCAGACCAAATCTCTCACTGTGTCACATACCCCCCCTTTGTTCAACCCTGAGGAGGTGAACACACGCCAGACAGTGTACCCAGGACAGGGCATCCGTGTTTACCTGTAACCGGCCTGCCCTGTGTTCCACCGAAAACTTTAAGTTTTGTAGGGAGAGAAACCATCAGGTGACCCGGGCATTTCTGTCCTTAACCTGGCTCATCCACTTGAGAGAGGAGTGGTCAGTCACCAGGCAGAATTTTCTCCCCAATAAATAGCGGAGAGATTCTAGTGCCCAGTTGATAGCCAGGCACTCTCTCTCCACTATATTATACCGGGTCTCAGCTGAGGTGAGCTTACGGCTGAGGAAGACAACGGGATGCTCCTCCCCATTGACTTCCTGAGATAGTTCAGCACTGAGGCCTACTTCAGAGGCATCGGTCTGTACTATAAACCGGGGACCCGCACAGAGCCGACTTCAAAGCGGAGAAAGCGTCTTCTGCCCGATCATCCCAGCAAACCATCATTGACTTGTGACCCTTCAAGAGTCCTGTCAAGGGCGCGGCTAGAGTAGCAAAGTGGGGGACAAACCTCATGTAATAGCCCACCATTCCCAGGAATTACTTTATTTGCCTAGTGGTGACAGGTTGGGGCCAATTCCATATCTCCTCTTTTTTGTTCACTTGGGGTTTGATAACTCCGCGCCCAATGACATACCCCAGTTACTTAGTCTCTTCTAACACTATTGCACATTTTTTTGGGTTAGCGGTTAGGCCAGCTTTCCGAAAGGGAGTCCACTACAGCCTGCACTTTGGGTAGGTGACTTTCCCAGTCGGTACTGTGGATGACAATATCGTCCAGGTATGCCAAAGCTTACTGACGATGACAAGTCATCTGACCCAAAGAGAGAGTCAAAAAGGGCCACCCCATGAATGCACATCCAACCATAAAGGATATAAAAATATATATAAAGTTTATTGGACACAACAACACACACGCATTAAAAAATTGTATACAACATAGAACAAAGTGCGGTATGCAATAGAATGTATGAAACCGACACACACAGGTCCACTGAGCTATCGCATATAAATGTATGCGTTATCAACCAGCATATAAAACAATACAATAAGACACATATAGCAAATGTAAGGTAAGGTAAGACCACTAGCTTTTTACCCCTGAGGAAGCCGGATTGCTCCGGCGACACGCGTTGGGCGCTTTTCATGTTTCCAGGTCCACTGCACCAGCTGGATATGTAGGTTTTGGCTCTTGATATTTGACCTTATGTTGGTCTATCTGTATCTTCAATTTTAGTGGTCTTACCTTACCTTACATTTGCTATATGTGTCTTATTGTATTGTTTTATATGCTGGTTGATAACGCATACATTTATATGCGATAGCTCAGTGGACCTGTGTGTGTCGGTTTCATACATTCTATTGCATACCGCACTTTGTTCTATGTTGTATACAATTTTTTAATGCGTGTGTGTTGTTGTGTCCAATAAACTTTATATATATTTTTATATCCTTTATGGTTGGATGTGCATTCATGGGGTGGCCCTTTTTGACTCTCTCTTTGGGTCAGATGACTTGTCATATGTAGCTTTTCCACCCTTTGCACTCCTTTTAGTATTTGGTGTGCCCCCTGTCTCTTTAAACTCAAAGCTTACTGACGATGTGGAGAAAGCACAATGTCCATTAGTCGCTGAAAAGTGGCGGGGGCGCCATGCAGACCAAAGGGTAAGACCTTATATTGATACAGCCCCTCAGGCGTGATGAAGGCAGTTTTCTCTTTGGCAGCATCCGTTAAGGGCACCTGCCAGTACCCTTTCGTGAGGTCCAAAACAGAAAAATACCGGGCTTGTCCTAACCTCTCGATGAGCTCATCCACCCGGAGCATGGGATACGCATTGAATTTGGAAAGTCGTTACAAAACAGCAACGTCCCATCCGGCTTGGGTATCAATACTATATGACTGGCCCACTCACTTTTTTACTCCTCAATGACGTCTAGCTGCAACATTAGCTGAACCTCCTACGTTATGGCTTGTCGCCGAGACTCGGGTACCCGGTATGGTTTTAATCTGACTTTTGCCTGAGGCAGGGGTGGACACAGACAGCAGAGGGCCACTATGCAAAGAATGTGCCTGGGCCCCCCCCCCCCTTCACAAAACACACATACAGACATAAACATATACAATACGTGCATAATCCTGGAAGACCAAGGAGCATATAAGGCTGTACAGTGCTTTTGGCCTACAATGTGTCGTACAACCAAGGATCACAGCAGCACAATACTGCAATGCATTGAGTTAAAATGAACGTGGTAGCATTGTGACCTTCAAGTTTCTTACAATCACAATCAGAAAGTCGCAAGAAATTCAGCAGGTTGGATTTTTTGTGACTGTCGGGTCACCGCCCCATTTACTTTACTAGTTGCGGTGTAGCGTATTGTTGCTTCAGGCTTTGGCTAGAGATGTCCCGAACTATTCGCCAGCGAACAGTTCCCGGCGAACATAGCTTGTTCGCGTTCGTCGCGGCGGGCGAACATATGCGATGTTCGGTCCACCCCTATTCGTCATCATTGAGTAAACTTTGACCGTGTACCTCACAGTCAGCAGACACATTCCAGCCAATCAGCATCATACCCTCCCGCCCAGACCCTCCCACCTCCTGGACAGCATCCACTTTAGATTCATTCGGAAGCTGCATTCATAGTGAGAGGAGGGACAGTGTAGCTGCTGCTGATTTAATAGGGAAATCGATAGCTAGGCTAGTGTATTCAGTGTCCACTACAGTCCTGAAAGACTCATCTGATCTCTGCTGTAAGGACAGCACCCCAAAAAGCCCTTTTTAGGGCTAGAACATCAGTCTGCTTTTTTTTTTTTCCTGTGTAATCTAATTGCAGTTTACTGCAAGCGTGTGTGTCAGGCACACAGCGTATACTGTGCCCACTTGCCCAGTGCCACCACTCATATCTGGTGTCACAGTAGTTTACATTTTAAAAAAAACTAAAATTTTGACTGTGAAATAATAGCAGTCAGTTGCCTTAACGTGTGTGTGTTTCAGGCCCTGCCAGTGCACAGTGTCACACCAGTGCAACTCATATCTGGTGTCACAGTAGTTTACATAAAAAAAAAACTAAAATTTTGACTGTGAAATAATAGCAGTCAGTTGCCTTAACGTGTGTGTGTTTCAGGCCCTGCCAGTGCACAGTGTCACACCAGTGCAACTCATATCTGGTGTCACAGTAGTTTACATTAAAAAAAAAATACAATTTTGACTGTGAAATGATAGCAGTCAGTTGCCTTAACGTGTGTGTGTTTCAGGCCCTTCAGTGCACAGTGTCACACCAGTGCAACCTATATCTGGTGTCACAGTAATTTACATTTTTTAAAAAACTACAATTTTGACTGTGAAATAATAGCAGTCAGTTGCCTTAACGTATGTGTGTTTCAGGCCCTGCCAGTGCACAGTGTCACACCAGTGCAACTCATATCTGGTGTCAAAGTAGTTTACATTAAAAAAAAAAATACAATTTTGACTGTGAAATAATAGCAGTCAGTTGCCTTAACGTGTGTGTGTTTCAGGCCCTGCCATTGCACAGTTGTCACCGCCAGATCTCTGAGAAGTTCTGATAGACGTTCTTCAGTACCTCCTGCATGATGTTCTTTTTGTTTTGCTTTCGCTTTGACATCTCTTCTTCCTCTCCCAGCTGTCATCTATTAGCAGCAAGCATCTGCACTGTTTTCCTCCATGCTTCAATAAAGCAAAGATTTGACAAGAAGTGAAGTGCCGGTCTTTTGTTCTATATCTATTAGCAGTGATTGCCTCCCTATATATCTCCTCCGATACTGCTTCACTTTGCGGGTTATACTACTTCCTGGATTGGTTTCACTGCTTGAAGTTGCTACTGCTGGTTCCTCAAGATAAGTCTATTTCTGTATTTGTGTCTTCCTGTTGGCTTGATTCTAGGTGACCCTGACTCCCTCCGTATTGAGTGCAGGGAGCCGGTGGTCGTGTCCCCGAACTATTATAGGGTTTGCAGGTGTCACTCAGTCTAAGGTACGTGGACATGCAACTTTCTATCATTGAGATCTTTGCATGGGCTGAGCAGTGAGGGAGAGCTCTAGGGCATTAATAGGGCTCACCCTTTTGTTCCTTAGTTTGGGATCAAGTCAGTCGGATCTATATTTGTTACTTATTGTTTCCTGCTACACCATCCGTGACATTATAAACCGCCAAAACCGTCTTAAGCATGGATCCGGTTTTAGTCTTGACGGACCGCATGCGGGGTCTTTCACTGGAGGTCGCAGAGCTCCGTAAAACTGTATCTCAGTTTCAGGTGACCGGTTCTGCTTGCGTTCATGGAGTTTGTTCTGAGCCTAAGATCTCGCTTCCAGATACCTTCTCTGGGGGTAGTGAGAATTTTATTCGTTTTAGAGAGGCTTGCAAACTCCATTTTCGCCTACTTCCCCATTCCTCTGGTGATGAGGAGCAGAGGGATCATCATCTCACTGCTCAGGAATAACGCTCAGTCTTGGGCCTTTTTTGCTGCCGGTGGGGGCACAGCCCCTCCGATCAGTGGATGAATTTTTTGCAGCCCTGGGTCAGATATATGATGATCCGGATCGTGTTGCTCTGGCTGAATCTAAACTGCGTCTTTTATGCCAGGGTAAACAATCCGCAGAGTTATACTGTTCAGAATTTCGGAGATGGGCAGCTGATACTGGTTGGAATGATGCTGCACTCCGAAGTCAATTTTGCCATGGTCTTTCAGAGGGATTGAAGGATGCATTTGCCTTTCATGAGAGACCTACCTCCTTGGAGTCCGCCATGTCTCGGGCTGTTCGTATTGACAGGCGTCTTAGAGAGAGAGGAGAGATCACTTCTTCCTGTCATACTCACTCCAAGGACAGTGGGGCGGTCTCATTCAGTGCGCAGGAGTCTCAGTCTCTCTCAATCCCCTTTGAGCAGGAGCCCATGCAGCTGGGTTTGCTTGCCTCTAACAACAGAGGATTCAGCTCTCAGAGGAGGGTTTGTTTCTGTTGTGGAGGTATAAATCATTTGGCAAATGTTTGTCCCGCTAGGTGATTCAGGGAGTTTTTAGAGAATAATAAAGAAATAAAAAGAAAAAAGTCCTCTAAAAACGTTCCATCTGTTACTATTGGCAAGGTTGATGTGGAAATTGAAGGTTTTCCGTTTGCTTGTAGTTCCCGTTTTGTCCTACCTGCCAGGGTGGCGCTAGAGAGCAAGAACATTGTTTGTGAGATTTTTGTAGATAGTGGAGCAGCTGTCAATCTCATTGATAATCAATTTGCTATAACACATGTTTCTAGGTATGCACTTTGGGAAAGGACATACCTGTTTTTGCTATTGATTCCGCTCCACTTTCTCAAAAATCATTAAAGGGCATAGTTAACAATATCCATTTGACTATGGGTGATGCTCATGTTGAGGATGTGTCATGTTTCGTCCTAGGCAGGTTACCTACTCCTCTAGTGTTGGGGCTACCCTGGCTCACTAAACATAACCCCACCATTGATTGGCAAGCGAGGCAAATAAATGGTTGGAGTGACTTTTGCAGAGAGAATTGCCTCTCGACGTCTCTTTCACAGGTTTCTACTAAGACTGTACCATCTTTTCTTTCTGAATTTTCGGATGTGTTTTCTGAGAGTGGTGTTCAGGAGCTGCCCCCTCACCGGGAGTACGATTGCCCTATTAATCTCATCCCAGGCGCCAAGCTGCCTAAATCTCGTTTATACAATCTCTCCCAACCTGAAAGGGTCGCTATGCGTTCTTATATCTCTGAGAGCCTGAGAAAGGGACACATACGACCCTTGAAGTCACCTGTTGCCGCTGGTTTCTTTTTTGTTAAGAAAAAAGATGGTTCTTTAAGACCATGTCTGGATTTCAGGGAGCTGAACAGTATCACAATTTGTGACCCTTATCTGCTTCCTCTGATCCTGGACCTGTTTAACCAGATTGTTGGGGCTAAAGTTTTTTCCAAGTTGGATTTAAGAGGGGCATACAACCTGGTCAGGGTCAGTGAAGGGGACGAATGGAAGACGGCCTTCAATACCCCTGAGGGCCATTTTGAGAATTTGGTTATGCCTTTTGGTTTGATGAATGCTCCAGCCGTCTTCCAACATTTTGTGAACAGCATTTTTTATCATTTAATGGGGAAATTTGTACTAATGTATCTAGATGACATTTTGATTTTTTCTCCTGATTTCAAAACCCATAGGGACCACCTACGTCAGGTCTTGCTCATTCTGCGGGAGAATAAATTGTACGCTAAACTGGAGAAAGGTGTGTTTGCGGTTTCAGTAATTCAATTTCTGGGTTTTCTTCTCTCCGCTTCTGGTTTTCGCACGGACCCCGAAAAGGTCCGCGCTGTGCTTGATTGGGAGCTTCCTGAGAATCAGAAGGTGTTGATGCGCTTTTTAGGTTTTGCCAATTATTACAGGAAGTTCATTTTGAATTATTCCTCTGTTGTTAAGCCACTGACTGATATGACTAGAAAGGGGGTAGATTTTTCCTCCTGGTCGGTAGAGGCGCGTAAGGCCTTTTCTAGTATCAAAGAGAGTTTTGCTTCCGCTCCCATCTTGGTACAACCTGATATCTCTCTGCCCTTCATTGTTGAGGTGGACGCTTCTGAGGTGGGTGTGGGTGCGGTCTTGTCTCAGGGTCCCTCTCCTGCCAAATGGCGACTGTGTGCCTTTTTCTCGAAGAAACTCTCCTCCGCAGAGAGAAATTACGATGTGGGAGATAGGGAGTTGTTGGCCATCAAGTTAGCTTTTGAGGAATGGCGCCATTGGCAAGAGGGAGCCGGACACCCTATTACCGTGTTTACCGACCATAAGAATCTGGCCTACTTGGAGTCAGCCAAGCGTCTGAACCCGAGACAGGCCAGATGGTCTTTGTTCTTTTCAAGGTTTAATTTTGTTGTCACGTTCCGCCCTGGGGTTAAGAATGTGAAGGCGGATGCCCTGTCACGTTGTTTTCCGGGAGGGGGGAACTTTGAAGACCCGGGTCCTATTATGGCTGATGGGGTGGTTGTGTCTGCTCTTTATCCTGAATTGGAGGCAGAGGTTCAGCCAGCCCAGGCAGAGGCTCCTGATCTTTGTCCCCCTGGGAGGTTGTTTGTGCCTCTCACTTTACGACACAAGGTTTTTAAGGAGCACCACGATACAGTCCTTGCTGGGCACCCAGGGGGTAGAGCCACAGTGGATCTCATTGCTCGGAGATTCTGGTGGCCAGCTCTTCGTAAGTCGGTTGAGGGTTTTGTGGCAGCCTGCGAGACCTGCGCTCGTGCCAAAGTCCCTCATTCACGGCCATCAGGTCCTCTCCTTCCGTTACCCATTCCTTCCCGTCCTTGGACACATTTGTCCATGGATTTCATTACGGACCTGCCTCGTTCCTCAGGGAAGACTGTGATTCTGGTGGTGCTGGACCGTTTTAGCAAAATGGCGCATTTTATTCCTTTTCCTGGGTTGCCCAATGCTAAAACGCTGGCGCAGGCATTTATTGATCACATTGTCAAATTGCATGGTATTCCTTCAGACATAGTCTCTGATAGGGGGACAGAGGTTTGTTTCCAGATTCTGGAAGGCTTTCTGTTCTCGCTTGGGGGTTCGGTTGTCATTTTCTTCTGCTTTCCACCCGCAGTCGAATGGCCAGACGGAGCGCGTCAATCAGAATCTGGAGACATATCTGCGCTGTTTTGTGGCGGAGAATCAGGAGGATTGGTGTTCTTTTCTCTCCCTTGCTGAGTTTGCTTTAAATAACCGTCGTCAGGAGTCCTCTGATAAGTCACCATTTTTTGGTGCATATGGGTTTCATCTGCAGTTTGGGACATTCTCTGGAGAGGGGGCTTCTGGTTTACCTGATGAGGAGAGATTCTCCTCGTCTTTGTCATCTATTTGGCAAAAGATTCAGGATAATCTAGAGAGCATGAGTGAGAGATATAAGCGTGTGGCGGATAAGAGACGTGTGCCTGGTCCGGACCTGAATGTTGGTGATCTGGTGTGGTTGTCTACTAAGAATATCAAATTGAAGGTTCCCTCCTGGAAGTTAGGTCCTAAGTTTATCGGGCCTCACAAAATCTTGTCCGTCATCAATCCCATTGCCTACCGTCTTGATCTTCCTCAGACTTGGAAGATCCATAATGTTTTTCACAAGTCCCTATTAAAACCTTATGTCCAACCCACTGTACCCTCCTCTTTGCCTCCTCCTCCGATTGTGGTTGATGGTAATCTTGAATTTCAGGTCTCTAGGATTGTGGACTCTCGTATTGTCCGCGGTTCTCTTCAGTACCTCGTTCATTGGGAGGGTTATGGTCCTGAGGAGAGGATGTGGGTTCCAGTGGCAGACATTAAGGCCACTCGTCTTCTCAGGGCATTCCATAGGTCCCATCCTGAGAAGGTGGGCTCTGAGTGTCCGGAGTCCACTCATAGAGGGAGGGGTACTGTCACCGCCAGATCTCTGAGAAGTTCTGATAGACGTTCTTCAGTACCTCCTGCATGATGTTCTTTTTGATTTGCTTTCGCTTTGACATCTCTTCTTCCTCTCCCAGCTGTCATCTATTAGCAGTGATTGCCTCCCTATATATCTCCTCCCATACTGCTTCACTTTGCGGGTTATACTACTTCCTGGATTGGTTTCACTGCTTGAAGTTGCTACTGCTGGTTCCTCAAGATAAGTCTATTTCTGTATTTGTGTCTGCCTGTTGGCTTGATTCTAGGTGACCCTGACTCCCTCCGTATTGAGTGCAGGGAGCCAGTGGTCATGTCCCCGAACTATTATAGGGTTTGCAGGTGTCACTCAGTCTAAGGTACGTGGATATGCAACTTTCTATCATTGAGATCTTTGCATGGGCTGAGCAGTGAGGGAGAGCTCTAGGGCATTAATAGGGCTCACCCTTTTGTTCCTTAATTTGGGATCAAGTCAGTCGGATCTTTATTTGTTACTTATTGTTTCCTGTTACACCATCCGTGACAACAGTGTCACACCAGTGCAACTCATATCTGGTGTCACAGTAGTTTACATTTAAAAAAAAAAAAACAATTTTGACTGTGAAATAATAGCAGTCAGTTGCCTTAATGTGTGTGTGTTTCAGGCCCTGCCAGTTCACAGTGTCACACCAGTGCAACTTATATCTGGTGTCACAGTAGTTTACATTTTAAAAAAAAACTAAAATTTTGACTGTAATAGATTGAATAGCAGTTAGTTGTCTGCAAGCGTGTGTGTAAGCCTACAGCGTCTACTCCGCCAACTTCTGCCAGTGCACAGTGCCACTCATATCTGGTGTCACAGTAGCTTGCACGCATAGTACAACTAAACTAATCTAAAAAAAAATGACAGGCAGAGGCAGGCCACCCGCAGGGGCCGTCGTGGTCGTGGTGCTGTGATTCCCTTTGGCCCTAGAATAATGCCCAGTGTTCAGAGGCCACGTACCCTGAACTCAAAAAGTTCTGAGGACATAGTTGACTGGCTAACACAGGACACCCAATCTTCTACAGCTTCCGCTCGGAACCTTGACGCACCATCCTCCTCCAGCTTAGCTTCGGGCACCTCTCAAGTTACCACTCGCCCGCCTGCCGCCACCACCAACACTAGCACCACAGCCGCTTCACTTGATCTGTCAGAGGAGTTATTTACACATCAGTTGGAAGAAATGAGTGATGCGCAACCATTATTGCCAGAGGATGTAGATAACAGGGATATGTCTCAGTCAGGCAGCATTACACACATGGACGTACGGTGTGATGATGATGTTGTACCCGCTGCTGCTTCCTTTGCTGAGTTGCAGATACAAGTGAAGCGGTTGATGATGACGATGTGTCCGTGGATGTCACGTGGGTGCCCGCTCGAAGAGAAGAAGAACAGGGGGAAAGTTCAGATGGGGAGACAGAGAGGAGGAGGAGACGAGTTGGAAGCAGGGGGTGGTCATCGCAAGGAGCTAGTGGCACAGTCAGACAGCATGCATCGGCACCCGGGGTCTGCCAGACAGCACGCCAATCAACGCATGCTGTTGCCACCACCAGAATGACGGCATTGCAGAGATCAGCAGTGTGGCATTTTTTTTGTGTGTCTGCCTCTGACACCAGCGATGCCATTTGCAACCTGTGCCTAAAAGAAACTGAGTCGTGGGAAGTCCAACACGCACCTAGGTACAACTGCTTTGCGAAGGCACATGATCTCAAATCACAAACGCCTATGGGATCAACACATGAGTACAAGCAGCACAAAGCCGCCATCCTCCTCCTGGTCCAGCATCTTCAGCCACCTCAACCACTGCTGTCCTCCTTGCCCCCTCTCAACCATCCGCCACTCCGTCTCTCGCCTTGAGCAGTTCCTGCTCATCTGCCCACAGTCAGGTGTCTGTCAAGGACATGTTTGAGCGTAAGAAGCCAATGTCACAAAGTCACCCCCTTGCCCGGCGTCTGACAGCTGGCTTGTCGGAACTCTTAGCCTGCCAGCTTTTACCATACAAGCTGGTGGAGTCTGAGGCCTTCCAAAAATTTGTAGCTATTGGGACACCGCAGTGGAAGGTACCCGGCCGAAATTTCTTTGCAAAAGGAAGTAATGGCATGTCTGGCACACAGTGTTGGGGCAAGGGTCCATCTGACCACTGATACCTGGTCTGCAAAGCACGGTCAGGGCAGGTATATCACCTACACTGTGCAATGAGCAGGACACTGGGTCAGTAAGGATGCTATGCAGTGGGTCAGTTTATATGTGTAATAGTTCGTGACGCCAATTGCAGCTTGCGCAGGGACTGTAGCAGGGCCCTTTAAGATGTTATAGCTCACGTACCAGGTGAGGAATGCCAGAGCGGGATAATGTCTCTGTGTAGTAGATATGGTAGTGTCAACGGTGTCTCCTACCTGTAGTACGGCTGGACTCCTGTATCCTGGCTCACATGCAATAAATTGAGTATGGTCAGTAGGAGTAATTGAGGAATAATTGAGTTTCAAACAGGTAATGGGATCCAACTTGTCTTTACTTAGTGGTTTGCAGCTTTGATCCATACACTTACAGCAATGGTCTAGGGTCCCAGCAGGTATTGGCAATATGTGGCAGGAATTTATATATATTCTGCTTCTTGTACATACGCCTAGTAGAATCTGGCAGGTATCTATCTTCTGCTCTGTCTTTAGTCTGCTTAGTTTGGGCCTGACTAGCTGAAGAGGTATTTAGCTTCTCTTTGTCTCTGGATCTGTACTTACAGGACTGCTCGCAGGGTATGGTGTTGTCTTCCTGGAGATCTATAGTTCTGTAGATGGCTGCTTTCTTTGTCCACCAGCTGAGATAGGTGACTCAGGCTGGGAAGGGTGATTTTGGGCCTCAGCCGAGGCTTGGATCCTAGGTTGGGATCCCTGTTTCTGAGAGCTCCTACTAATACAGCCTTCCCCAGCAGGGGGGCTGGTTACTCTGCCTAGAACTTTCCTTCCTCCCCCTGAAGTAGGATGTGGGAACATTCCACTCCTCCTCAGAAAGGGGGGAGCTAGCCTGGAATGGACTATTCCAGTCTAGATACTTAACTAGCTATGACCTGCTACATACTGCTGCCACCTGCTGGTGTACATTGAGATTACAGTAAATATTATGAAACAGGCATATCATGGCAATGCACAGTGGGATTACACAAGATGGACATACACATATGCACCTGACATTATTGTAGCAGGGATACAGAAGTTTAGTGACATACTTCAGGATGTTACAACTGCGCATTCAGTAAACCTGCTGATGGCTGCCAAGCATGGAATGCGTGGCTCTGCAGAGGAGTTGGTGACACCGCCACGACTTGCAGGCAGGCCTGCTGCCACCTCCTCTACTCCTCCTACTCCATCCTCTTCCATAACCTCCTCGGCTGAGTCCTCTTCTGCTGCTGCGTCTTGCTCCACATCAACGGCACCCCCCCAGCTCCCAGGGGCTATTCCACATCCCGGATATGACAGTGTCACGCCGTCTTGGGGTTGACTTCCCTGAAAGCAGAGAGTCACACCGGCATCATCGACCACATCCCATATGCGTTTTTTCTGGAGCGTGCCCTGCGAAGAGTGCTGGATCAGGCCGTAGATGAGCATGAAGAGGAAGAGTTGTGGTCACTATCACCACCAGAAGCAGCCTTGTCGTCGTCGATTGCTGGACCTGCGGCAATGCAGAGAGAGGAGTCTGAAAAAGAGGAGTCAGAGGAGGAAGGTGGCTTTGAGGAGGTGGAAGACCAACCACAGCAGGCGTCCCAGGGGGCTTGTTGTCACCTTTCGGGGACCCTAGGTGTTGTACGTGGCTGGAGGAAGAGACTTTCAATGACGTCAGTGAGGACAAAGAACGGGACATGGCTAGCTTGGTATCCAACCTTGTGCAAATGGGGAGTTTGCGGTTGTGCAAATGGACTGTTTGCGGTGCGTTAAACGGGGAGTTTGCGGTGCGTTAAATGGGGAGTTTGGTCTGTCAGAGTTTGGTCTGTCACTGTGAAGCGGGCGTAACCCCTACACTACCTGATCGATACAAGATCATACCTGATGTTTTAAAGCACGTTATTCCAAACAATTTAGGAATGTTAGGTGATTTATGCCCTTTATGGATTAAAACCCGACTCTGCGTCAACTACGTAATTTTCCATGGGAGTTTTGCCATGGATCCCCCTCCGGCATGCCACAGTCCAGGTGTTAGTCCCCTCGAAACAACTTTACCATCACTATTGAGGCCAGAAAGAGTCCCTGTGGGTTTTAAAATTCGCCTGCCTATTGAAGTCTATGGCGTTTCGCCCGGTTCGCCCGTTCGCGAACATTTGTGGAAATTCCCGTTCGCCGTTCGCGAACGGAAAATTTTATGTTCCCGACATCTCTAGCTTTGGCTGCACAATGTGTGTTGCAGCCACAGCCACCTTGTGGTGCTAACCTAAGGGACCATTTAGACGGCCATATGTGTTTTGCAGTTTGCAAATTGCGGATCCGCAAAACACGGAGACTGTCCGCGTGCGTCCTATCATAGAAAATGCTGATTCTTGTCCGCAATTGCGGACAAGAATAGGACATGTTCTATCTTTTAAGCAGAGCCGAGGAACAGAAGTACGGATGCGGACAACTTGCAGTGTGCTGTCTGTATCATTTGTAGCCCCATTGAAATGAATGGGTCTTTTTTTTACACATCCTCACAGGCACTCTCACATACACACACTGTCATACATGCAGGCACTCTCACATACACACACTGTCATACATGTATGTAATCTTACATACACACACTGTCATACATGTATGCACTCTCACATACACACACTGTCATACTTGCAGGAACTCTCACATACACACACTGTCATACATGCAGGCACTCTCACATATACACACTGTCATACATGCAGGGTCACTCACATACACAGACTGTCATATATGCATGTACTCTCACATACACACACTGTCATACATGCAGGGCAGTCACTCTTTTACACTACATTACATATAGATACCTTCCTCACCTCATGGCTCTGTATTGCTGGTTCTTGTGTCCTCAGCCAGGTTCCTCCCCCTCTCAGTAGCAGGGCTCGGTCTCCACACAGCAGCAGTGGGTCCTTCCTTCCTTCTACCATAGCTGGCTTATTGGAGGAGAGGCTGTCAGTGCTTTTGAGTGACAGTTTGTAGCCAATCAGCTCTCCATCTCCTCGTTAGTAAGGTTGGGTCCACAAGGTCCTATTTTTGATAAAATCGTGGCAAAATGCTGTGTTTTTTTGCCGCGATTTGTTAAAAATCAGACCCTGTGGATCCAGCCTTACTGACCAGGAGTGCTGAATACACTAAAACCTACCAGCCCTCCTATGAATCAGCGCTGCTATTCAGCCCCTGACCAGCAGATCATCTCTCAGTCCCTCTGAAGTTCAGGAAGGGGGTCCCACTGACTGCAGCCAGCTACTTTTCCTACTGTGTACAATCACACAGTGGGAGGAGCTTACCGGCAACTCAGAAAGCTCATTTGTTAGTCACGATCTCCCCAGTGGGCCAGTCCAGGCTGGACCCCCTCACACTCTGGGCCCCTGTGCAGCTGAACCAGCTGCACAGGCAGTATGTCCGCCCCTGGCCTGATGCTCAGTGACAATGTCATGCTGGAATATGGAAGTGTGTCCAGGGAGGTCTGAGAGCACATCCGTGTTCCGACTAACAAACTCCCTGGCCTCCTGAGTCTGTTTAGAAGAGAGTCTGTCAGCAATTTTTACTGTGTCAGCTGCCTCTCTTGCATCAGATAGAAAGGCCGGTACCTCTTCTCCTAGAAAACCCGGCCACAGGCTGCCTTCTGTACAGGTTTCCTTATCTTTCCACGGTTTGAGTAAATTCACATGGTAAACCTACTCCGGCTTTCCCCGCCCTGGCTGGTGTACCTTGTAGTTTACATCTCCAATTTTCTCGAGTAGCTCGTAGGGCCCCTGCCAGCTAGCCAGGAACTTACTGTCCATGTTCGGCACCAGAACCAAAACCCGATCACCCGGATTAAAGATCCAGACCCGATTCTGCCGATTATATACCCGATTCTGGGCTCGCTGAGCTGCCTCCATATGCTCCCTAACAAGAGGCAACACTATCTCTATCCAATCTTGCATCTGGGTAACGTACTCAATGACACTTTTATCTGGAGTGGGTTGTTGTTCCCACGCCTCTTTGGCTAATGTCCAAGAGACCGTGAGGGTGTCTGCCATAAAGCAGTTTGAAGGGCGAAAACCCAGTAGAGGCCTGGGGTACCTCTCGCACTGTGAACATGAGATAGGGCAGAACGAGGTCCCAGTCCTTCCCATCTTTAGCCACCACCCTTTTCAACATATTTTTTAATGTTTGGTTAAACATTTCTACCAGACCGTCTGCTTGCGGATGGTAAACGGATATCCGTAGCTGTTTTATGTGCAGCAACTTACAAAGTTCCCTCATCACCTTGGACATAAAAGGGGTCCCGTGGTCGTTCAGAACCTCTTTAGGTAGTCCTACTCAGGAAAACATCTACATTAATTCCTTAGCTATGAGTTTGGCCGAGGTATGTCGCAGTGGCACTACCTCCGGGTACCGAGGGGCATAGTCTAGAATGACTAAGATGTGTTGATGTCCTCTGGCGGACTTCGGTACTGGGCCTATGAGGTCCATAGCTATTTGGTCAAACGGTACTTCGATAATCGGGAGAGAAACTAGGGGTCTATGGAAATGTGGCTGGGGGCTAGTTATCTGGCAGGTCGGGCAAGACTTACAAAACTCTTCCGCTTCTTTGAATATGCTGGGCCAGTAAAACCTCTGTAGAATACGATCCTGAGTTTTCTGCAGCCCTAGGTGACCCCCGAAAACGTCTTGGTGGGCTAGATCTAACACAATCTTGCGATAAGCCTTGGGGACCACCAACTGTTCAATAGGCTCACCCCGTAGTTGGTTTACCCGATACAACATATCCTGATGAACCACAAAACGGGGAAACACTGACTGCCCCAGGTTGTTGTGGTTCACCATCTACTATTAACACATTTTCTCAGGCGCGGGATAGGGTTCGGTCCCGACGTTGTGCAGTACCAAAATTATCCCCGGAGACACTGTGGTCTTCCAACTCAGGACCCAGCGGCAAGTCCTCCAGGTCTCCCACCATCACACTTAGCGGGGTTGTCTCCCCCTCTTCCACCAAAGTGGTGGTCACCCTTACTGCTGGTCCTTCGGTCTTAGGTTCCCAGAGTTCTGGTCTCCCTCCTGAGCTGGGCCACTCTGCTAGGGTTACCCCTGTCTCATGGGTATCAGTCACTCTCATAGCAGGCCACAGTGACGGGAAGACCGGAAAGTCTCTCCCATTTATGAGTACACAATGTAGATTTGTGGCGACAGCCACCTCGTTGGTTTATCTACCGGCCACCGTAGTTAGAGACACCAGTGCGGTGGGGTAGTCTTTTAAGTCTCTATGTATGCACATCACCCCAACTTTCTGGCCAATATACTCAGGAAACCGCACCAGGGTAGCCCTTACTAGGGTCACCAGACTCCCTGAGTCCAGCAGAGCCTCCACCGGAGTGTCTCCCACTTCCATCTGGCACAAATGATCTACAGATTTCATCAGCTGGGTTGAACCTCAACTGATGCACCCGCTGGGCCCGGACCAACACATTCACGCCGAGTCTTGCCAAAATCTCACCCTTGACTTTCTGGTAGTCGGCCGCTTGATCGTCCGGCAAGTCGAAATACACCCGCTTGGAATCGGATGCCAAGAACGGAGCAACAACCTCGGCCCACTGGTCATGGGGTAGCTTTTCCCTGATGGCCACTTTCTCGTACATCGCGAGGTAGGTTTCGATGTCATCCGCGGGGGTCATCTTAGGAATCGCGGCACGGACTGCTTTCCGGGCATCATGGACTCTCGGGGTTGCTCCTGCTGTCTGCAAAGCCATCATGTGTTGTAGCAGCAACTGGTTAGTCTCCTGCTGCTGCTTATTAGCCTCGCATTGCTGCAGGTTTGTCTCTCGCTGCTGCAGATTAGCCTCCATGAGGGCCTTCACAACAGCCTCCATTTTGTTGTGGGGCACTGGTTGTAATACAGCTGGTTTAATGTACGACATACAACCGTGACTGAAAAATGCAGAATCTAAAAAAATTGGCATTCATGCCAGCCTCACTGTTCATGCCTCATCCTCCACCAATTGTGTGATTTCGCTCTGGTAGACAGGATTAGCGGATGCAGTATAGAGGCAACAGCAAGTTCTTTGGATCAAACAGTTCAGTGTTTTATTCACACTTTAGGCAAGTGACAAAAACAAGCAGTTCTAAACAAGCAAAAAGTCACCTTGCGGTGTTGGTGGTAATTCACATCATGTGGCAATTCTGCCTCAAAGAGTCCTTGACTATAGCAGCACCAACCTGTTTTCATGCCAAACAGGGAGCAAGCCTTCATCCAGACACAAGGCTCCCAGATCCCAACACAGAGACCTGTCTTCTGAGCCCAGCTGCCTATTTAAGGACAGTCTGGTGCTGCACAAACCCAGACTGGCACTAAAATCCAGTCCAGTATTTGACCTCACCGGGCTGTCGATAAGCCCAGCAGCACATGCTGGGAGGAAAATACCTGTTTTACCAGACAAAACCACTCACTGTGTCACAATATATATACAGTGGGGCAAAAAAGTATTTAGTCAGCCACCAATTGTGCAAGTTCTCCCACTTAAAAGATGAGAGAGTCCTGTAATTTTCATCATAGGTACACTTCAACTATGAGAGACAGAATGGGGGGAAAGAATACAGGAAATCACATTGTAGGATTTCTAATGAATTAATTGGTAAATTCCTTGCTAAAATAAGTATTTGGTCACCTACAAACAAGCAAGATTTCTGGCTCTCACAGACCTGTAACTTCTTCTTTAAGAGGCTCCTCTGTCCTCCACTCATTACCTGTATTAATGGAACCTGTTTGAACTTGTTATCAGTATAAAAGACACCTGTCCACAACCTCAAACAGTCACACTCCAAACTCCACTATGGCCAAGACCAAAGAGCTGTTGAAGGACACCAGAAACAAAATTGTAAACCTGCACCAGGCTGGGAAGACTGAATCTGCAATAGGCAAGCAGCTTGGTGTGAAGAAATCAACTGTGGGAGCAATTATTAGAAAATGGAAGACATACAAGACCACTGATAATCTCCCTCGATCTGGGGCTCCACGCAAGATCTCACCCCGTGGGGTCAAAATGATCACAAGAACAGTGAGCAAAAATCCCAGAACTACACGGGGGAACCTAGTGAATGACCTGCAGAGAGCTGAGACCAAAGTAACAAAGGCTACCATCAGTAACACACTACGCCGCCAGGGACTCAAATCCTGCAGTGCCAGACGTGTCCCCCTGCTTAAGCCAGTACATGTCTGGGCCCGTCTGAAGTTTTCTAGAGAGCATTTGGACGATCCAGAAGAGGATTGGGAGAATGTCATATGGTCAGATGAAACCAAAGTAGAACTTTTTGGTAAAAACTCAACTCGTCGTGTTTGGAGGAGAAAAAATGCTGAGTTGCATCCAAAGAACACCATACCTACTGTGAAGCATGGGGGTGGAAACATCATGCTTTGGGGCTGTTTTTCTGCAAAGGGACCTGGACGACTGATCCGTGTAAAGGAAAGAATGAATGGGGCCATGTATCGTGAGATTTTGAGTGAAAACCTCCTTCCATCAGCAAGGGCATTGAAGATGAAACGTTGCTGGGTCTTTCAGCATGACAATGATCCCAAACACACTGCCCAGGCAACAAAGGAGTGGCTTCGTAAGAAGCATTTCAAGGTCCTGGACTAGCCAGTCTCCAGATCTCAACCCCATAGAAAACCTTTGGAGGGAGTTGAAAGTCTGTGTTGCCTAGCGACAACCCGAAAACATCCCTGCTCTAGAGGAGATCTGCATGGAGGAATGGGCCAAAATACCAGAAACAGTGTGTGAAAACCTTGTGAAAACTTACAGAAAACGTTTGACCTCTGTCATTGCCAACAAAGGGTATATAACAAAGTTTTGAGATTAATTTTTGTTATTGACCAAATACTTATTTTCCACCATAATTTGCAAATAACTTATTTAAAAATCAGACAATGTGATTTTCTTGATTTTTTTTTCTCATTATGTCTCTCATAGTTGTGGTATACCTATGATGAAAATTACAGGCCTCTCATCTTTTTAAGTGGGAGAACTTGCACAATTGGTGGCTGACTAAATACTTTTTTGCACCATTGTATATATATAAGAAATATATATTAGTGGTATGACTAAAGAGATAAACAGTCCATGTAAAGGTAATGACTTACTTCACTGGGGAAGTGGTCTGTAGGATAAAGCTCAAGACACCTGCAGACTGCAGACCTACACTATAGTCCGAGATCGCCTGTAGTGTATTAGGAATAACAGCAGCCAATGGACGGTGCTTCAGGTATATTATTGGTATCATCAACGACTCAACACGTTTTGGGTTGTTACCTCGTACCCCCTTCCTCAGGAGCATTAAAAGTATACACTAACATAAAATGGTATAGTGGTATTCCACCTGGAGGGTTTATATATGGTGGGGGCTTAGAATCCCGTCAGATTTTTCACCTGCGATAAGCGGGACCAGAGTTGAAGTGGGAAACCTAATACTTCCGGTGTCCGCTACCTCGGACGTAGGTCCTTTTAATCATGCGTTCCACAGTGGAAGGAAAGTTCTCTAAATGACTATGGTGGGCTAAAAACAGGTTCATGATAATTAAAATAAATAAAAATAACAATAAATTAAAAGACTAGGGCTGATCCTTTAAAGCAACTTGGTGGTCTAATGGGTGGGGGGGGAGTCCTCACTTTACGTTGGTCTCCTACATTGGTCACCTCTCAAAAGAAGGGCAAAGACAATACTACAATTAATAACTTGAGGCTAAGCTTACTATGAGCCCTCAAAAATCTGTTAAAGAACAAAGAAATTGTCATCAAAAATTCAGAAAATGGGAGGGGGCTTTGAGTAGTGATCATGGATTCAGAATACTACTTGGCGGAATCCAATAGAATACTATCAGACAGTGAGTATTACAGAACTGTAAAGGAGGACCCGACTAGATCCTTCAAAAAATCCTGTTTTATTTCCTACCCAAGATACATAAATAAACCCCCGGGGAGGCCCATTAATTTCTGGAATTGAATCCTTGACATCTAACCTCTCAGCCTATGTCTCTACAAAAATATGTGTTGGAACTTCCCTCATATTTGAGGGATTCCACTCACCTCATCAATGCATTAGATTCTTTCAAATGGAGAGAGGGGTTTATATGGGCCACCCTTGATGTATCCTCTCTATATAGTAACATCAGACATGACCTAGGAATACTAGCGGTGGCTAGTTTTTTTTTTAAACTGACCACTTTATGGCTGAATCACAAAAAGAGTTCATCCTCAAAGTGATTGAATTTATATTAAATCGTAAACTATTTTGCCTTCAATGACGTTTTTTTATATCCAAGAAATAGGGACTGCCATGGGGACTAAGTTTTCTTATTCATATGCAAACCTCTTTATGGGTTCATTTGAAGGCAAATTTGGCCTCTTGACCCACCCAAATATAAAATTCTACTGCAGATACATTGACGGCATTATTTTTATCTGGGAGGGAAATGCTGATGAATTACTTATCATTTATAGAACTGTTAAATACCAACTATTGGAACTTGACCTTTAGTCTGGAACACAGTCACTTAGAGGCTATCTTCTTAGATCTCCATCTAACCACTGCCCGTAACACAATCATTACCAAAACCCATTTAAAAAATGTGGATGCTAATAGCTATCTTCATTTCAATAGCTGCCACTACCAAAAGTGGAAAAGAAAGATTCCCTTTCAGCCAGATGAAGAGAAAAAGGATGAATTGTTCTGATGATCTCACTATGAGGGAACAACTCAAAACCCTTAAAGGGTATTCCCATCCAAATGATCACTGTTTAATCTGGTAATGATATGACAGTTATAATTTTTGTAAATATAATGTATTAGCCAATTCCCTCCCTTTTTGATAAAATTCTTCCCCTCCTACCTCAGTGTTGTCATTGTGTCTCCCCTAGTTACGGACACCTCTCGCCTGCTGAATGCAGGGGCCGCGCATGTGCAGAGTAACCACATCGATCCAGTGGCTGGCCTCTCCTTTCTTTCATGAACGCGCACGGCGCCCGGCTGTTCTTTATTTCCTTGTGCTGCTTCTGAAACAGAGCCGCGCATGCTCTGTTTGCAGTGCAGACTTGGGAGAAAGCGAGGACGCGCTGGAGTAGTGTCCGATTACACTCTGCTCTGCCGTGTAGTGAAAGAATGTGCTCAGCGTGCCACGTCCTCCAGCTCTCACTGAGCAGACCTCGCTATTGTGCTCTGCCCCCTTGTCACTGGCACCTTAAACCTAAAGGTCACATGACAGCTGGTCCCACTTCTTCTCTGATAAGGTGCCCCCTGCCTTGCGCTTCTTGACATTAGCAGGAGTTCCTGACATTAGCATGGGCTGATGTCCAACTGCCCCACACAAGCTGCTAGTTGTATGAAATAGTAATGTGGCCCCAAGAGAAGTCAACGGGGCCACACAGCACCTCCACATGCCTCTGCTTTCATTGAGACATGTTCTAGGGGAGAATACTGCTGGATAGAAGTGTCCTATATGTGCACTATATGGCGGCATTTCTGTATCATAGTGTCATTCTGTATCATAGTGCCATATAATGGCACCATATGGCAGCACACAGAGAACAGAACTGCAATATGGCTCCAATAGAAGTCTATGGGGCTATACACTACCTCTGAATGCCTCTAAATGCATTATGGACTGTTCTAGGAGAGAATACTTCTGAATTATGGTGCTATATAAAACCATATAGAGAAGACTGGTGTAGCAGAGCTGTATAGGAGGTGGTTCAGGCACAGTGGTGGTGGGAGAGAGAAATAGACAGATGCAGCAGAGCTGTATGTGAAGCAGTTCAGGCACAGTGCTAGTGGGGGAGGAAAAGCACAGATGTAGCAGAGATGTATATAAAGCGATTGAGGGAAGACTGGTGTAGCAGAGCTGTATATAAAGCGATTCAGGGAAGACTGGTATAGCAGAGCTGTATAGGGGGAGGTTCAGGCACAGTGGTGGTGGGAGAGAGAAATAGACAGATGTAGCAGAGCTGTATATGAAGTGATTCCAAAAAAGTGCTGATATTGGTGAATAATACAGATGTAGCAGTGCTGTAAGAGAAGAGATTCAGGGAAGTCAGAGCAGAGCTGTATATGCATATATACAGATTAAAATCTCTAAGGTTTATACATAACTGTAGTAGAGCTGTATTGGATAAAAATCTGCGTCAATGAGGGATGGTCATGTTTTATGGGCGTCAAAAGCACAGATCATACGGCTACTGGCTGACAAGCTTTTGAGCTAATGTATAGTAGTGAATTATTGTTTAGCTGTGCAGAATGGGTTTGTAAAAGATAAGATAGGTTCTGTGTGTAAAGCTGTATTAGGGTCTATTCACACATCCGAAAGTGTTTTGCGGATCCACCTGCAATGTGCAATCCGCAATTTGCGGACCGCACATCACAGACACTATAATATAAAATGCCTTTTCTGGTCCGCAATTCCAGACAAGAATAGGACATGTTCTATTTTTTTCAGGAACGGAATTGCGGATCCCGAAAGAAAAAAACGGATGCGGATCCCGGAAATGCGGATTCGCATCCGTTCCAGCCCCATTGAAAGTGAATGGGTCCGCAAAATGCGGACCCAAATTACGGAGGTGTGAATGGACCCTTAGACTGCAGGACAGAACATGTTACTGTCTACTAAGGTCACTGACCACTGACCATCTCTGAGTGATGATTTCCCAGTAGGGGGGAGGGGCCTCACAGACGCTGCAGGCTGCCAGACTGATGAGTCATACTATCCACATGAACTAGCACGCTAGGACTGAGTTCTCAGTGTGATGTCATAAGGAGGCGTGGCCAGCCTTCACTCAAACTGCCTAAGCCCACCCAGCCTTAGCAGCAGAAAACCAGGAAGTGAACAGCTGGCTGGCTACAGGTGAGGACAAAATAGCAAGATGGGAATATCCCTTTAAGCATAGATTTAAAGAAAAGGGATACCCCAAGAAACTTATAAAATAATCTACTAAAGAATTCTGAAGAGGACCAAAAAGACACACTGAAACCTATCCATACAAAGAAGGGGAAATCTCATTTAAAGGCTTCCAAGAGTTTTCACTTTAATTTGATTACTAGATACAACACATGTCTATCAGAAAGATATTAACCAAACATTGGTTTAAAAGTGGCACTATTGAAGGCAACAGAAAATTGCATTAGGCTTGTCAGTAAAAGCAAAAAAAGGAAGAGACCACTGTGGTACTCAGCAGAAGTGGCCAAAATCATTAAAAACAAAAAGATAGCATTTAGGAATTATAAATAAAAAAAAAACGAGGATGACAGACAAATTTATAAGATTAGGCAGAGAGAGGCCAAACAAGTTATAAGAGCTTCCAAAGCACAGGCAGAAGAGAAATTAGCTCAGTCAGGGAAAAAAGGCGAGAAGGCATTCTTCAGATACATAAATGAAAAAAGGAAACTAAAACAAGGAATTACCAAATTAAAAACAAAAGAAGGAAGGTATATAGAAGAAGATAAAGAACTAGCTGACTGCCTCAATGAATATTTCTGTTCAGTTTTTACAAAGGAAAATGAAGGAGAAGGACCTCAGTTAGGAAAGAAGACTAATGAATCTTTTGATGCATGTGTCTTTACAGAGGAAGAGGTTCTAAGTCAGCTGTCTAAAATTAATACAAATAAGTCACAGGGGCCTGATGGGATACACCCAAAGCTATTAAAAGAGCTCAGCGTTGAACTAGAAAAACCATTAACAGATTTATTTAACCAATCGCTGGCAACAGGAGTCGTCCCAGAAGATTGGAAATTAGCAAATGTTGTGCCCATTCACAAGAAAGGTAGTAGGGAGGAATCGGGCAACTATAGGCCAGTAAGCCTGACATCAATAGTGGGGAAATTAATGGAAACCATACTTAAGGAGAGGATTGTGGAACATCTAAAATCCCATGGATTGAAAGATGAAAAACAGCATGGGTTTACTTCAGGGAGATCATGTCAAACTAATCTTATTGATTTTTTCGATTGGGTGACTAAAATAATAGATGGAGGAGGTGCAGTAGACATCGCTTATCTAGACTTTAGTAAGGCTTTTGATACTGTCCCACATAGAAAGCTTATCAATAAAGTGGAGTCTTTGGGCTTGGACTCCCATATTGTTGAATGGATTAGGCAGTGGCTGAGGGACAGGCAACAGAGGGTTGTAGTCAATGGAGTATATTCAGACCAAGGTCTTGTTACCAGTGGGGTACCTCAGGGATCTGTTATGGGACCCATATTGTTTAATATCTTTATCAGCGAAATTGCAGAAGGCCTCGATGGTAAGGTGTCTTTTTGCTGATGACACAAAGATTTGTAACAGGGTTGATGTTCCTGGAGGGATACACCAAATGGAAAAGGACTTAGGAAAACTAGAGGAATGGTCAAAAATATGGCAACTAAAATTTAATGTTAATAAGTGCAAGATAATGCACCTGGGACGTAAAAACCCAAGAGCAGAATATAAAATCAGTGATACAGTCCTAACCTCAGTATCTGAGGAAAGGGATTTAGGGGTCATTATTTCAGAAGACTTAAAGGTAGGCAGACAATGTCATAGAGCAGCAGGAAATGCTAGCAGAATGCTTGGGTGTATAGGGAGAGGAATTACCAGTAGAAAGAGGGAGGTGCTCATGCCGCTCTACAGAGCACTAGTGAGACCTCATTTGGAGTATTGTGCTCAGTACTGGAGACCATATCTCCAGAAGGATATTGATACTTTGGAGAGAGTTCAGAGAAGAGCTACTAAACTGGTACATGGATTGCAGGATAAAACTTACCAGGAAAGATTAAAGGACCTTAACATGTATAGCTTGGAAGAAAGACGAGACAGAGGGGATATGATAGAAACTTTTAAATACATAAAGGGAATCAACAAGGTAAAAGAGGAGAGAATATTTAAAAGAAGAAAAAATGCTACAAGAGGACATAGTTTTAAATTAGAGGGCAAAGGTTTAAAAGTAATATCAGGAAGTATTACTTTACTGAGAGAGTAGTGGATGCATGGAATAGCCTTCCTGCAGAAGTGGTAGCTGCAAATACAGTGGAGGAGTTTAAGCATGCATGGGATAGGCATAAGGCCATCCTTCATATAAGATAGGGCCAGGGGCTATCCATAGTATTTAGTATATTGGGCAGACTGGATGGGCCAAATGGTTCTTATCTGCCGACACATTCTATGTTTCTATGTTTCTATTGGAGTTCTACAGAAGGATCCCATTCTAGGGAAAATAATACCCCTGTTTCCTATTGTGGTTTATTGAAGAGCCAAAACCCTAAAGAATTTGATTGCACCGTCATTTCTAGAGATGAGCAAATCGAAGTTGATGAAGTGGAATTCAATCCAAATTTCATGAAAAATCTGATTCGCACCAAATCTTAATTTCCTCACGCTTCGTTGTAACAAATCAGATTTTTTCCTAAAATGGCTGCTGCACGTTAGGACATGGAGCAAAGAACTCTGAGAATGAGGGATCACCCACAATGCCATGCTGCAGCCAATCAGCAGCCACCCCCTGTGATGTCACAGCCCTATAAATACCCTCAGCCATTTTGGATTCTGCTATTTTTCAGTGTGCTTAGTGCAGGGAGAGACGTTAGCAGGAGCTAGGGACAGTGCTAGGAAAGACTTCATTGTGCTGAAAAAACTATTTACAAGTTCAGGGAAAGATTAGTAAAGGTGCAGGGAAAGGATAGGGAGGCATCATCTACACTATAAAAGGAGAACAGGGTGCAATAGGAGAGTTTACAGCCTGGGTAATAGGAGCAATTATATTACACCTTTCTGCACTTATGGGGGATCCAAATTGCTTTTAGTTTGTTGGCACTATATGATACATCACTAATTCCAACAAACCTTGCTTGTGATTGGGGTGAAAGTTCTGTGATACAGCCATTTACGGGGTATATTAATAGGAGAGATACGTACGTCCTATTAGCGTTTCTGCGATCATTTTACATTGTTTTACATTTTTTTGGGAGGGAGGTTTATTATTAGGAAAAAAAAGTAAAAATATAAGTCATTATTGCTGTTCAACGGTGAAGTTACATTGTACTGCAGCCATTTACAGGGTATATTAATAGGATAGATACATACAGTACAGACCAAAAGTTTGGACACACCTTCTCATTCAAAGAGTTTTCTTTATTTTTATGACTATGAAGGCATCAAAACTATGAATTAACACATGTGGAATTATATACAAAACAAACAAGTGTGAAACAACTGAAAATATGTCATATTCTAGGTTCTTCAAAGTAGCCACCTTTTGCTTTGATTACTGCTTTGCACACTCTTGGCATTCTCTTGATGAGCTTCAAGAGGTAGTCCCCTGAAATGGTCTTCCAACAGTCTTGAAGGAGTTCCCAGAGATGCTTAGCACTTGTTGGCCCTTTTGCCTTCACTCTGCAGTCCAGCTCACCCTAAACCATCTCAATTGGGTTTAGGTCCGGTGACTGTGGAGGCCAGGTCATCTGGCGCAGCACCCCATCACTCTCCTTTATGGTCAAATAGCCCTTACTTTCAAAGTTTTCCCAATTTTTCGGCTCACTGACTGACCTTAATTTCTTAAAGTAATGATGGCCACTCGTTTTTCTTTACTTAGCTGCTTTTTTCTTGCCATAATACAAATTCTAACAGTCTATTCAGTAGGACTATCCTCTGTTTCCACCTGACTTCTCCTCTATGCAACTGATGGTCCCAACCCCATTTATAAGGCAAGAAATCCCACTTATTAAACCTGACAGGGCACACCTGTGAAGTGAAAACCATTTCAGGGGACTACCTCTTGAAGCTCATCAAGAGAATGCCAAGAGTGTGCAAAGCAGTAATCAAAGCAAAAGATGGCTACTTTGAAGAACCTAGAATATGACATATTTTCAGTTGTTTCACACTTGTTTGTTTTGTATATAATTCCACGTGTGTTAATTCATAGTTTTGATGCCTTCAGTGTGAATCTACCATTTTCATAGTCATGAAAATAAAGAAAACTCTTTGAATGAGAAGGTGTGTCCAAACTTTTGGTCTGTACTGTAAGTCCTATTAGCCATCCTGCATTGATTTTACATTGTTTAAATTTTTTTTGGGGGTGTACTAATAGGAAAGAAAAGGGAAAAATATATGTCATAATTGCCGTTCAGCTGTGAAGTTACATTGTACTACAGCCATTTACAGGGTATATTAATAGGATAGATACGTATGTCCTATTAGCCGTTCTGCGCTGATTTTACATTGTTTTACTTTTTTGGCGGGTGTATTAATAGGAAAAAAATAAATAATATATATATATATATATATATATATATATATACACTGCTCAAAAAAATAAAGGGAACACAAAAATAACACATCCTAGATCTGAATTAATAAAATATTCTTCTGAAATACTTTGTTCTTTACATAGTTGAATGTGCTGACAACAAAATCACACAAAAATAAAAAAATGGAAATCAAATTTTTCAACCCATGGAGGTCTGGATTTGGAGTCACACTCAAAATTAAAGTGGAAAAACACACTACAGGCTGATCCAACTTTGATGTAATGTCCTTAAAACAAAACAAAATGAGGCTCAGTAGTGTGTGTGGCCTCCACGTGCCTGTATGACCTCCCTACAACGACTGTGCATGCTCCTGATGAGGTGGCGGATGGTCTCCTGAGGGATCTCCTCCCAGACCTGGACTAAAGCATCTGCCAACTCCTGGACAGTCTGTGGTGCAACGTGACGTTGGTGGATAGAGCGAGACATGATGTCCCAGATGTGCTCAATTGGATTCAAGTCTGGGGAACGGGCGGGCCAGTCCATAGCATCAATGCCTTCGTCTTGCAGGAACTGCTGACACACTCCAGCCACATGAGGTCTAGCATTGTCTTGCATTAGGAGGAACCCAGGGCCAACCGCACCAGCATATGGTCTCACAAGGGGTCTGAGGATCTCATCTCGGTACCTAATGGCAGTCAGGCTACCTCTGGCAAGCACATGGAGGGCTGTGTGGCCCTCCAAAGAAATGCCACCCCACACCATTACTGACCCAATGCCAAACCGGTCATGCTGGAGGATGTTGCAGGCAGCAGAACGTTCTCCACGGCGTCTCAAGACTCTGTCACGTCTGTCACATGTGCTCAGTGTGAACCTGCTTTCATCTGTGAAGAGCACAGGGCGCCAGTGGCGAATTTGCCAATCTTGGTGTTCTCTGGCAAATGCCAAACGTCCTGCACGGTGTTGGGCTGTAAGCACAACCCCCACCTGTGGACGTCGGGCCCTCATATCACCCTCATGGAGTCTGTTTCTGACCGTTTGAGCAGACACATGCACATTTGTGGCCTGCTGGAGGTCATTTTGCAGGGCTCTGGCAGTGCTCCTTCTGTTCCTCCTTGCACAAAGGCGGAGGTAGCGGTCCTGCTGCTGGGTTGTTGCCCTCCTACGGCCTCCTCCACGTCTCCTGATGTACTGGCCTGTCTCCTGGTAGCGCCTCCATGCTCTGGACACTACGCTGACAGACACAGCAAACTTTCTTGCCACAGCTCGCATTGATGTGCCATCCTGGATAAGCTGCACTACCTGAGCCACTTGTGTGGGTTGTAGACTCCGTCTCATGCTACCACTAGAGTGAAAGCACCGCCAGCATTCAAAAGTGACCAAAACATCAGCCAGGAAGCATAGGAACTGAGAATTGGTCTGTGGTCACCACCTGCAGAACCACTCCTTTATTGGGGGTGTCTTGCTAATTGCCTATAATTTCCACCTGTTGTATATCCCATTTGCACAACAGCATGTGAAATTGATTGTCACTCAGTGTTGCTTCCTAAGTGGACAGTTTGATTTCACAGAAGTGTGATTGACTTGGAGTTACATTGTGTTGTTTAAGTGTTCCCTTTATTTTTTTGAGCAGTGTATATATATATATATATATAATAAGCAGATGAAAATAGCAGCACTTTTAACACGCCAGGTGCAAAGTCCTTGTATAGAATCCGAGACGAGCGGATTCACCAAATGTAGCAAAAACAAAAACAGGGCAGCACTCCGGTCTTGAAAAGTGAATAGTGGATCTTTTATTACACCAAATGCAAGGTTTCAGCTCACTCCATGAAGCCTTTGTCAAGCAGTGATAACAGTGTTTAAAAAAAGTATATACTGTATAGGGAAGGCTACCAAGGTGTACAGTCGTGGCCAAAAGTTTTGAGAATGACAAAAATATTAGTTTTCACAAAGTTTGCTGCTAAACTGCTTTTAGACCTTTGTTTCAGTTGTTTCTGTGATGTAGTGAAATATAATTACACGCACTTCATACGTTTCAAAGGCTTTTATCGACTATTACATGACATTTATGCAAAGAGTCTGCAATTCGACTGGGCATGCTCTCAATCAACTTCTGGGCCAATTCCTGACTGATAGCAACCTATTCTTTCATAATCACTTCTTGGAGTTTGTCAGAATTTGTGGGTTTTTGTTTGTCCACCCACCTCTTGAGGATTGACCACAAGTTCTCAATGGGATTAAGATCTGGGGAGTTTCCATGCCATGGACCCAAAATGTCAACGTTTTGGTCCCCGAACCACTTAGTTATCACTTTTGCCTTATGGCACGGTGCTCCATCCTGCTGGAAAATGCATTGTTCTTCACCAAACTGTTGTTGGATTGTTGGAAGAAGTTGCTGTTGGAGGGTGTTTTGGTACTATTCTTTATTCATGGCTGTGTTTTGGGCAAAATTGTGAGTGAGCCCACTCCCTTGGATGAGAAGCAAGCCCACACATGAATGGTCTCAGGATGCTTTACTGTTGGCATGACACAGGACTGATGGTAGCGCTCACCTTTTCTTTTCCAGATGCCCCAAACAATCGGAAAGAGGCTTCATCGGAGAATATGACTTTGCCCCAGTCCTCAGCAGTCCATTCACCATACTTTCTGCAGAAGATCAATCTGTCCCTGATGTTTTTTTGGAGAGAAGTGGCTTCTTTGCTGCCCTTCTTGACACCAGGCCATCTTCCAAAAGTCTTTGCCTCACTGTGCGTGCAGATGCGCTCACACCTGCCTGCTGCCATTTCTGAGCAAGCTCTGCACTGGTGGCACTCCAATCCCGCAGCTAAATCCTCTTTAGGAGACGATCCTGGCGCTTGCTGGACTTTCTTGGACGCCCTGAAGCCTTCTTAACAAGAATTGAACCTCTTTCCTTGAAGTTCTTGATGATCCTATAAATTTATAAATTGTTGATTGAGGTGCAATCTTAGTAGCCACAATATCCTAGCCTGTGAAGCCATTTTTATGCAAAGCAATGATGGCTGCATGCGTTTCTTTGCAGGTCACCATGGTTAGCAATGGAAGAACAATGATTTCAAGCATCACCCTCCTTTTAACATGTCAAGTCTGCCATTTTAACCCAATCAGCCTGACATAATGATCTCCAGCCTTGTGCTCGTCCAGCCTTGTGCTCGTCAACATTCTCACCTGAGTTAACAAGATGATTACTGAAATGATCTCAGCAGGTCCTTTAATGAGAGCAATGAAATGCAGTGGAAAGTTTTTTTTGGGATTAAGTTAATTTTCATGGCAAAGAAGGACTATGCAATTCATCTGATCACTCTTCATAACATTCTGGAGTATATGCAAATTGCTATTATAAAAACTTAAGCAGCAACGTTTCCAATATTTATGTAATTCTCAAAACTTTTGGCCACGACTGTACATGATAATCAATTGGTAAAGACAATTAAATTATTTACATGATTACAGTCATATATAGGATCACCCCTGTGGGGTTTTGCTCTGGTAGACAGGCTGGCGGACGCAGTATAGAAGCAATTACAAAGTCTTTAACTTAAACAGTTTGGTGTTTATTCACACATAAGGAAAAAAACAAAATGACCGTTCACACCATGCAATGTCCATAGAACAAAATCTTCACCTGGTTAGCAGTTTTCCACCCACAGTCCACAGCAGGCTTTAGGGGCCTGTTTCCCGGCATGCGGCTCTCAGCCTTTTAGCATGGCACAAATTCACAGGTCCCAAAACACAGAGACTCCCCAGCTTCTCTGTCAGATGGAGGATAAACCACACCCAGCTAAGACTGCTGGTTGGGTTTTATATAGGCTAAAAAAGACCCGGTCTGGAGCATGGGGAGAGCCACCTACCCAGCACTTTGGCTACTCCAAGTAAGAGCTGGCCCGGATCGGCTTTATAGCCACACTAACAACAAACAGTGTCAGTCAGCACTAGCTGCCGCTAACACTTAAAACCACCGGCTCTTACCTCACCAAGGCCAGGAATCTCGGTGACACATACCTTCCATCAATGACGGCCCCTTGCGCCTTCCTACCTACTATCCCCCATTTGTTCAACCCTGAGGGGGTTACCACCCACCAGACAGTGTACCCAGGACAGGGCATCTGCGTTTCCCTGTAACCTGTCTGCCCTAGAACCACCTGGTGACCCGAGTATTCCTCTTTGGCCTGGCTCATCCACTTGAGAGGGGAGTGGTCTGTCACCAGACGGAACTTTCTCCTTTACAGGTAATAGCGGAGAGACTCGAGTGCCCATTTGATGGCCAGGCATTCTCTCTCCACTATACTGTACCTAGTCTCGGTTGGGGTAAGCTTTCGGCTCAGGAAAACAACAGGATGTTCCTCCCCATTGATGTCCTGAGAGAGTACAGCTCCGAGGCCTACTTCAGAGGCATCGGTCTGTACCACAAACTCCCTCTTGAAGTCAGGCATCACCAATACCGGGGACCCACACAGGGCAGACTTCAAAGCAGAGAAAGCCTTTTCCGCCTGCTCATTTCACTGAACAGTCACTGACTTGCATCCCTTCAAAAGGCCTGTCAATGGTGAGGTGACTGTAGCAAAATTGGGAACAAACCTCATATAGTACCCCACCATACCCAGGAACGACTTTACTTGCCGAGTAGTGAGAGGTCGGGGCCAGTTCCTAATTGCCTCAATTTTGTTCACCTGAGGTTTGATAATTCCACGCCCAATTACATACCCCAGGTTCTCTTTTAACCCTATCGCGCACTTTTTTGGGTTAGTGGTTAAGCCAGCCTTAATAAGGGAGTCCACTACAGTGTACTTTAGGTAGGTGATTAGAGATGAGCGAACCCGAACTGTATAGTTCGGGTTCGTACCGAATTTTGGGGTGTCCGTGACACGAACCCGAATTCGAACATTTTCGGAAAAGTCCGTGTTCGGGTTCGGTGTTCGGCGCTTTCTTGGCGCTTTTTGAAAGGCTGCAAAGCAGCCAATCAACAAGCGTCATACTACTTGGCCCAAGAGGCCATCACAGCCATGCCTACTATTGGCATGGCTGTGATTGGCCAGTGCACCATGTGACCCAGCCTCTATTTAAGCTGGAGTCACGTAGCGCCGCACGTCACTCTGCTATGATCAGTATAGGGAGAGGTTGCAGCTGCGACGTTAGGGCGAGATTAGGCAGATTAACTCCTCCAAAAGACTTGATTCTGTGATCGATCTGCAGCTGTGGATCATTGAAGTGCTATTATTGACTTGCTCACTTTTTTGAGGCTGCCCAGAGCGTTTTTAGATCACTTTTTTTCTGGGGTGATCGGCGGCCATTTTGTGACTTGTGGTGCGCCAGCACGAGCTATCACCAAGTGTATTTAACCATTGATAGTGTGGTTATTTTGTGCTATATCCTACATCAGCTGCAGGCTGAGCCTGTGTCACCCAAGTGCATTTAACCATCAACAGTCTGATTATTTTTTGGCCATATACTACATCAGCTGCAGGCTGAGCCTGTGTCACCCAAGTGCATTTAACCATCAACAGTGTGGTTATTTTTTGGCCATATATTACATCAGGGGCAAGTTGAGCCTGTCACCCAGCGCCTAAAAAATAGACCTGACATTTCTATTAAACCAAATCTGCACAGTTTTAGCTGGTCAAGTTATTTGTAGTGACCGTAAAAGCAGACTTTTTGTTCTGGGTTGAAAAAGCATTCCCAAATTTGCCATTCTGAAAATAACTAGTTTGTGGTATTTGAGGCCTACTTGAAATCTATCCCAAAAAGAAAATCTTACATTGAAGGTATTGATAGTGTGATTCAGAAAAACCTAAGACACACGCTAGCGTGCTGATAGAAGTGTCATTCTGTGATTAAACCTATAACTGTCACACAGCGCAAAAAAAAAACAGGTCTCACATCTCTATTCAACCAAATCTGCACAGTTTTAGCTGGTCAAGTTATTTGTAGTGACCGTAAAAGCAGACTTTTTGTTCTGGGTTGAAAAAGCATTCCCAAATTTGCCATTCTCAAAATTACTAGTTTGTGGTATTTGAGGCCTACTTGAAATCTATCCCAAAAAGAAAATCTTACATTGAAGGTATTGATAGTGTGATTCAGAAAAACCTAAGACACACGCTAGCGTGCTGATAGAAGTGTCATTCTGTGATTAAACCTATAACTGTCACACAGCGCAAAAAAAAAAACAGGTCTCACATCTCTATTCAACCAAATCTGCACAGTTTTAGCTGGTCAAGTTATTTGTAGTGACCGTAAAAGCAGACTTTTTGTTCTGGGTTGAAAAAGCATTCCCAAATTTGCCATTCTCAAAATTACTAGTTTGTGGTATTTGAGGCCTACTTGAAATCTATCCCAAAAAGAAAATCTTACATTGAAGGTATTGATAGTGTGATTCAGAAAAACCTAAGACACACGCTAGTGTGCTGATAGAAGTGTCATTCTGTGATTAAACCTATAACTGTCACACAGCGCAAAAAAAAAACAGGTCTCACATCTCTATTTAACCAAATCTGCACAGTTTTAGCTGGTCAAGTTATTTGTAGTGACCGTAAAAGCAGACTTTTTGTTCTGGGTTGAAAAAGCATTCCCAAATTTGCCATTCTCAAAATTGTTGTGAACGGGAACAATGAGGAAAACATCTAATAAGGGACGAGGACGTGGACATGGTCGTGGTGGTGTTAGTGTACCCTCTGGTTCTGGGAGAGGACGTGGCCGTTCTGCCACAGCCACACGTCCTAGTGAACCAACTACCTCAGGTCCCAGTAGCCAGCAGAATTTACAGCGATATTTGGTGGGGCCCAATGCCGTTCTAAGGATGGTAAGGCCTGAGCAGGTGCAGGCATTAGTCAATTGGGTGGCCGACAGTGGATCCAGCACGTTCACATTATCTCCCACCCAGTCTTCTGCAGAAAGCGCACAGATGGCGCATGAAAACCAAGCCCATCGGTCTGTCACATCACCCCCATGCATATCAGGGAAACTGTCTGAGCCTCAAGTTATGCAGCAGTCTCTTATGCTGTTTGAAGACTCTGCTGCCAGGGTTTCCCAAGGGCATCCACCTAGCCCTTCCCCAGGGGTGGAAGAGATAGAATGCACTAACGCACAACCACTTATTTTTCCTGATGATGAGGACATGGGAATACCACCTCAGCACGTCTCTGATGATGACGAAACACAGGTGCCAACTGCTGCGTCTTTCTGCAGTGTGCAGACTGAACAGGAGGTCAGGGGTCAAGACTGGGTGAATGACGATGCAGGGGACGATGAGGTCCTAGACCCCACATGGAATGAAGGTCGTGCCACTGACTTTCACAGTTCGGAGGAAGAGGCAGTGGTGAGACTGAGCCAACAGCGTAGCAAAAGAGGGAGCAGTGGGCAAAATCAGAACACCCGCCGCCAAGAGACTTCACCTGCTACTGACCGCCGCCATCTGGGACCGAGCACCCCAAAGGCAGCTTCAAGGAGTTCCCTGGCATGGCACGTCTTCAAACAATGTGCTGACGACAAGACCCGAGTGGTTTGCACGCTGTGCCATCAGAGCCTGAAGCGAGGCATTAACGTTCTGAACCTTAGCACAACCTGCATGACCAGGCACCTGCATGCAAAGCATGAACTGCAGTGGAGTAAACACCTTAAAAACAAGCAAGTCACTCAGGCTCCCCCTGCTGCCTCTTCTGCTGCTGCCGCCTCGCCCTCTTCTGCTGCTGCCTCGGCCTCTTCTGCTGCTGCTGCCGCCGCCTCGGGCTCTTCCTCTGCCTCTGGAGGAACGTTGGCACCTGCCGCCCAGCAAATATGGGATGTACCACCAACACCACCACCTGCGTCACCAAGCATCTCAACCATGTCACACGGCAGCGTTCAGCTCTCCATCTCACAAACATTTGAGAGAAAGCGGAAATTCCCACCTTGCCACCCTCGATCCCTGGCCCTGAATGCCAGCATTTCTAAACTACTGGCCTATGAAATGCTGTCATTTAGGCTGGTGGACACACACAGCTTCAAACAGCTCATGTCACTTGCTGTCCCACAGTATGTTGTTCCCAGCCGCCACTACTTCTCCAAGAGAGCCGTGCCTTCCCTGCACAACCAAGTGTCCGATAAAATCAAGTGTGCACTGCGCAACGCCATCTGTGGCAAGGTCCACCTAACCACAGATACGTGGACCAGTAAGCAAGGCCAGGGACGCTATATCTCCCTAACTGCACACTGGGTAAATGTAGTGGCGGCTGGGCCCCAGGCGGAGAGCTGTTTGGCGCACGTCCTTCCGCCGCCAAGGATCGCAGGGCAACATTCTTTGCCTCCTGTCTCCTCCTCCTCCTACTCAGCTTCCTCCTCCTCTTCTTCCACCTGCTCATCCAGTCAGCCACACACCTTCACCACCAACTTCAGCACAGCCCGGGGTAAACGTCAGCAGGCCATTCTGAAACTCATATGTTTGGGGGACAGGCCCCACACCGCACAGGAGTTGTGGCGGGGTATAGAACAACAGACCGATGAGTGGTTGCTGCCGGTGAGCCTCAAGCCCGGCCTGGTGGTGTGCGATAATGGGCGAAATCTCGTTGCAGCTCTGGGACTAGCCGGTTTGACGCACATCCCTTGCCTGGCGCATGTGCTGAATTTGGTGGTGCAGAAGTTCATTCGCAACTACCCCGACATGTCAGAGCTGCTGCATAAAGTGCGGGCCGTCTGTTCGCGCTTCCGGCATTCACACCCTGCCGCTGCTCGCCTGTCTGCGCTACAGCGTAACTTCGGCCTTCCCGCTCACCGCCTCATATGCGACGTACCCACCAGGTGGAACTCCACCTTGCATATGCTGGACAGACTGTGCGAGCAGCAGCAGGCCATAGTGGAGTTTCAGCTGCAGCACGCACGGGTCAGTCGCACTGCGGATCAGACACACTTCACCACCAATGACTGGGCCTCCATGCGAGACCTGTGTGCCCTGTTGCGCTGTTTCAAATACTCCACCAACATGGCCAGTGGCGATGACGCCGTTATCAGCGTTACAATACCACTTCTATGTCTCCTTGAGAAAACACTTAGGGCGATGATGGAAGAGGAGGTGGCCCAGGAGGAAGAGGAGGAAGAGGGCACTTTCAGGCCAGTCTCTTCAAAGTGACTCAGAGGGAGGTTTTTTGCAACACCAGAGGCCAGGTACAAATGTGGCCAGACAGGGCCCACTACTGGAGGACGAGGAGGACGAGGATGAGGAGGAGGTGGAGGAGGATGAGGATGAAGCATGTTCACAGCGGGGTGGCACCCAAAGCAGCTCGGGCCCATCACTGGTGCGTGGCTGGCGGGAAACACAGGACGATGACGATACGCCTCCCACAGAGGACAGCTTGTCCTTACCTCTGGGCAGCCTGGCACACATGAGCGACTACATGCTGCAGTGCCTGCGCAACGACAGCAGAGTTGCCCACATTTTAACGTGTGCGGACTACTGGGTTGCCACCTTGCTGGATCCCCGGTACAAAGACAATGTGCCCACCTTACTTCCTACACTGGAGCGTGATAGGAAGATGCGCGAGTACAAACGCACGTTGGTAGACGCGCTACTGAGAGCATTCCCAAATGTCACAGGGGAACAAGTGGAAGCCCAAGGCGAAGGCAGAGGAGGAGCAAGAGGTCGCCAACGCAGCTGTGTCACGGCCAGCTCCTCTGAGGGCAGGGTTAGCAAGGCAGAGATGTGGAAAAGTTTTGTCACCACGCCACAGCTAAGTGCACCACCACCTGATACGGAACGTGTTAGCAGGAGGCAACATTTCACTAACATGGTGGAACAGTACCTGTGCACACCCCTCCACGTACTAACTGATGGTTCGGCCCCATTCAACTTTTGGGTCTCCAAATTGTCCACGTGGCCAGAGCTAGCCTTTTATGCCTTGGAGGTGCTGGCCTGCCCGGCGGCCAGCGTTTTGTCTGAACGTGTATTCAGCACGGCAGGGGGCGTCATTACAGACAAACGCAGCCGCCTGTCTACAGCCAATGTGGACAAGCTGACGTTCATAAAAATGAACCAGGCATGGATCCCACAGGACCTGTCCATCCCTTGTGCAGATTAGATATTAACTACCTCCCCTTAACAATATATTATTCTACTCCAGGGCACTTCCTCATTCAATACTATTTTTAATTTCATTTTACCATTATATTGCAGGGCAACCCAAAGTTGAATGAACCTCTCCTCTGTCTGGGTGCCGGGGCCTAAATGTGTGACAGTGGCCTGTTACAGTGGTGGGTGACGTGAAGCCTGATTCTCTGCTATGACATGAAGACTTATTCTGTGCTGACATGAAGCCAGATTCTCTGTTACGCGACCTCTCTCCTCTGCCTGGGTGCCTGGGCCTAAATATGTGACAGTGGCCTGTTCCAGTGGTGGGTGACGTGAAGCCTGATTCTCTGCTATGACATGAAGACAGATTCTGTGCTGACATCAGGCCAGATTCTCTGTTACGGGACCTCTCTCCTCTGCCTGGGTGCCTGGGCCTAAATGTGTGACAGTGGCCTGTTCCAGTGGTGGGTGACGTGAAGCCTGATTCTCTGCTATGACATGAAGACAGATTCTGCGCTGACATCAGGCCAGATTCTCTGTTACGGGACCTCTCTCCTCTGCCTGGGTACCTGGGCCTAAATGTGTGACAGTGGCCTGTTCCAGTGGTGGGTGACGTGAAGCCTGATTCTCTGCTATGACATGAATACAGATTCTGCGCTGACATAAGGCCAGATTCTCTGTTACGGGACCGCTCTCCTCTGTCTGGGTGCCGGGGCCTAAATGTGTGACAGTGGCCTGTTCCAGTGGTGGGTGACATGAAGCCTGATTCTCTGCTATGACATGAAGACAGATTCTGCGCTGACATAAGGCCAGATTCTCTGTTACGGGACCTCTCTCCTCTGCCTGGGTACCTGGGCCTAAATGTGTGACAGTGGCCTGTTCCAGTGGTGGGTGACGTGAAGCCTGATTCTCTGCTATGACATGAATACAGATTCTGCGCTGACATAAGGCCAGATTCTCTGTTACGGGACCTCTCTCCTCTGCCTGGGTGCCTGGGCCTAAATATGTGACAGTGGCCTGTTCCAGTGGTGGGTGACGTGAAGCCTGATTCTCTGCTATGACATGAATACAGATTCTGCGCTGACATAAGGCCAGATTCTCTGTTACGGGACCTCTCTCCTCTGCCTGGGTGCCTGGGCCTAAATGTGTGACAGTGGCCTGTTCCAGTGGTGGGTGACATGAAGCCTGATTCTCTGCTATGACATGAAGACAGATTCTGTGTTGACATAAGGCCAGATTCTCTGTTACGAGACCTCTCTCCGCTGACTGGGTGCCTGGGCCTAAATGTGTGACAGTGGCCTGTTCCAGTGGTGGGTGACGTTAAGCCTGATTCTCTGCTATGACATGAAGACAGATTCTGTGCTGACATCAGGCCAGATTCTCTGTTACGGGACCTCTCTCCTCTGCCTGGGTTCCTGGGCCTAAATGTGTGACAGTGGCCTGTTCCAGTGGTGGGTGACGTGAAGCCTGATTCTCTGCTATGACATGAATACAGATTCTGCGCTGACATAAGGCCAGATTCTCTGTTACGGGACCGCTCTCCTCTGTCTGGGTGCCGGGGCCTAAATGTGTGACAGTGGCCTGTTCCAGTGGTGGGTGACGTGAAGCCTGATTCTCTGCTATGACATGAAGACTGATTCTGCGCTGACATAAGGCCAGATTCTCTGTTACGGGACCTCTCTCCTCTGCCTGGGTGCCTGGGCCTAAATGTGTGACAGTGGCCTGTTCCAGTGGTGGGTGACATGAAGCCTGATTCTCTGCTATGACATGAAGACAGATTCTGTGCTGACATCAAGCCAGATTCTCTGTTACGGGACCTCTCTCCTCTGACTGGGTGCCTGGGCCTAAATGTGTGACAGTGGCCTGTTCCAGTGGTGGGTGACGTGAAGCTTGATTCTCTGCTATGACATGAAGACAGATTCTGCGCTGACATAAGGCCAGATTCTCTGTTACGGGACCGCTCTCCTCTGTCTGGGTGCCGGGGCCTAAATGTGTGACAGTGGCCTGTTCCAGTGGTGGGTGACGTGAAGCCTGATTCTCTGCTATGACATGAAGACAGATTCTGTGCTGACATGAAGCCAGATTCTCTGCTATGGCATGAAGAGACTGATTCTGTGCTAACATGAAGCCAGATTCTTTGCTATGGCATGACCCCCTCTGATTTGATGATCCCTGAGGTGTTGGGATTCGGGAGCAGGGACATTGACCGTGCCCCTGGCATGAAGAGACTGATTCTCTGCTGACGTGAAACCAGATTCTCTGCTATGGGACCTCTGTCCAATTGATATTGGGTCATTTTTTTAAATTTTTTTATTTTAATTCATTTCCCTATCCACATTTGTTTGCAGGGGATTTACCTACATGTTGCTGCCTTTTGCAGCCCTCTAGCTCTTTCCTGGGCTGTTTTACAGCCTTTTTAGTGCCGGAAAGTTCGGGTCCCCATTGACTTCAATGGGGTTCGGGTTCGGGACGAAGTTCGGATCGGGTTCGGATCCCGAACCCGAACATTTCCGGGAAGTTCGGCCGAACTTCTCGAACCCGAACATCCAGGTGTTCGCTCAACTCTATAGGTGATCTCTGTGACACATACCTTCAATCAATGACGGCCCCTTGCGCCTTCCTACAGTCCCATTAAACAATTCCATGTGCACATGTGTAATGTTGTGCTATCAATCAATAAAATTAAATATGTGAGACGCTCACCCTACATTACAGGGTCCATGTGGTTAAAGATGCGGCGTGCGGATATGGCGAGTGCGACTGTGCCAGCTCCGTCTCTCTCCAGTGAGAACACTGCCCAAGCAGGCACTTTTGAAGAGTCTTAAACAAAAAGTTCTTGTGAAGACGCCATCCGACATGAGGATTTTCATGTGGTTATTTTTCTCCCTTTTTTGTGTTTTTTTACCTGTTTATTTTTTGGATCTAAAGTTCACCCTCCTTTTTATATCATTGCGCTTTACATATGTATTATAGTATAGCCTTAAATATACACTCACCTAAAGAATTATTAGGAACACCATACTAATACGGTGTTGGACCCCCTTTTGCCTTCAGAACTGCCTTAATTCTACGTGGCATTGATTCAACAAGGTGCTGATAGCATTCTTTAGAAATGTTGGCCCATATTGATAGGATAGCATCTTGCAGTTAATGGAGATTTGAGGGATGCACATCCAGGGCACGAAGCTCCCGTTCCACCATATCCCAAAGATGCTCTATTGGGTTGAGATCTGGTGACTGTGGGGGCCATTTTAGTACAGTGAACTCATTGTCATGTTCAAGAAACCAATTTGAAATGAGTGAAGCTTTGTGACATGGTGCATTATCCTGCTGGAAGTAGCCATCAGAGGATGGATACATGTTCTCATTCTGTTTACGACAAATTCGGACTCAACAGAAATCGAGACTCATCAGACCAGGCAACATTTTTTCAGTCTTCAACAGTCCAATTTTGGTGAGCTTGTGCAAATTGTAGCCTCTTTTTCCTATTTGTAGTGGAGATGAGTGGTACCCGGTGGGGGCTTCTGCTGTTGTAGCCCATCCGCCTCAAGGTTGTGCATGTTGTGGCTTCACAAATGCTTTTCTGCATACCTCGGTAGTAACGAGTGGTTATTTCAGTCAATGTTGCTCTTCTATCAGCTTGAATCAGTCGGCCCATTCTCCTCTGAACTCTAGCATCCACAAGGATTTTTTGCCCACAGGACTGCCGCTTACTGGATGTTTTTCCCTTTTCACACCATTCTTTGTAAACCCTAGAAATGGTTGTGAGTGAAAATCCCAGTAACTGAGCAGATTGTGAAATACTCAGACCGGCCCGTCTGGCACCAACAACCATGCCACGCTCAAAATTGCCTAAATCACCTTTCTTTCCCATTCTGACATTCAGTTTGGAGTTCAGGAGATTGTCTTGACCAGGACCACACCCCTAAATGCATTGAAGCAACTGCCATGTGATTGGTTGACTAGATAATTGCATTAATGAGAAATAGAACAGGTGTTCCTAATAATTCTTTTGGTGAGTGTATGTGTCCTGGATTGTCTGTACCCAATGAAAAGGGTTTGATGACACTTAATTGTGCCGCATGCCTTCTAATGGGACATATGGAGGAGGGGTCCCTGGTGGTCAACTAGGACCCATACCTCCAGAATATATCCGGGCATTATGTTATATTAAGATGATTCACCTTGGCCCTCTGATTTGATGATCCCTGAGGTGTTGGGATTCGGGAGCAGGGACATTGACCGTGCCCCTGGGCTCAGTCCCGAGGTGGTAAGGGCACGATCCACAGCTGACGCTGCGGTTCTGGGACCTCCCCAGTAGACACCTCCGGGTCTAAAGGAGGACATAACTGGTGGTATTTTTATGTACTGCTCTATTTTGTTATTCTTCTGTGGATTCCCATAATTGCCTGACTCTCATATAGCTTCCTTTGGTTGCCATGACTATTTGATACGTGACCGGATTAGAATTACTTGCACAGTTGGTTACTTGGGTGTTGGTGACTCCATTTTTGTTTCTGACTAGATCCTAAGTTTCTTGTGCGCATGTGCTTGGGCAATGTTCTCACGGGAGTGAGAAGGATCCGGCGCAGGCGCACTCGCCATATCCGCACGCCGCATCTTTAACCACATGGTCCTATAATGTAGGGTGAGCGTCTCACATATTCAATTTTGATTGATAGCACATTACACATGTGCACATGGAATTTTTTAATGGGACATCATTATGAATTCACAAAGATCACTGGTGCTTTTTTATATATATACACTATATGAATATTTGTTTTTGTGTCACATGAATTGTCACATCTAATCATGGAATCTATGAATTGAAATGATCCTATATAGGACTGTAATCATGTTAATAATTTAATTGTCTATACCAATTGATTATCATGTACACCTTGGTAACCTTCCCTATATATACTTGTTTGAAACACTGTTATCACTGCTTGACAAAGGCTCCACGGATTGAGCTGAAACGTTGCATTTGGTGTAATAAAAGATCCACTATTCACTTTTCAAGACAGGAGTGCTGCCCTGTTTTTGTTTTCCTATATACATATATATATATATATATATATATATGAAGATACAAAAATTCAGGGCAGCACACCTGATGAAACAACTAGTAGCAAGGGGTGCCAGCGGTATTGCACCTTACCAAGGTGATAATCGATAAAAAATAAATACACCGCAGCACTTCCAGTAGGTGAAAATAGTGGGATCCAACTATTTTCACCTACTGGAAGTGCTGCGGTGTATTTATTTTTTATATATATAAATATATATATATATATATATATATATATATATATTTCATAAGTGCCATTCGGCGGTGAAGAAAATATACGTACGTCCCATCACCCGTTCTGTGGTGAATTGTTATTGTTATATTTCTATGTCATAATTGGCATTCAGCGGTGAAGTTACATTTAGAGATGGCCTTGCGTTTCGCCCGGCGGTCGTTTTGCGGCAAACTTTGCTCGTTCGCCAAAAATGCCAATGTCAGCCGGCGCCATATTCTTTTGCATTGTGCTGAACTTTGACCCATGACACATCCATCAGGTGGGACAGGACAGCCAATTGAGACATTTCAGCACATGGAAACACCCCCTACCCTATAAATAAACCTGATCTGGCCTCCATTTTACATTCAGTCTTTTGCCAGTGTAGGGAGAGGTTGCTATATGGAGCAGGGACAGGCTGTTAGGGACACCAAACGCTAGCAAAAGTCCTTTTAAGGACTGGTATAGGTGTGCTATCAATAGGTGTGACATACAGAGGGGTGTGATATACTTATAATATACTTTCTAACATAGAAAGAATATTATAGTGCATTTGTATTTTGCAGCAGTTGTGTGCGGTTCTGCTGCAATACTGCAGCTAGATAGAGGGACAAAGGCTATTGGAATAACTAATTGCAACTGGTGTGATATACTGTACCTGTTGCACCAAAAAAAAAAAAAAATGATAGAGGTGTGTGATCTACCTATAATATACGTTCTAAAATAGAAAGTGTATTATAGTGCATTTGTATTGTGCAGCAGTTGTGTGTGGTTCTGCTGAGATACCGCAGCTAGATAGAGGGACAAACGCTATTGGAATAACTAATTGCAACTGGTGTTATATACCTGTTTTCCCCCCAAAAAAAATCTGATATAGGGGTGTGATATACCTATAATATACGTTCTAACATAGAAAGTATATTATAGTGCATTTGTATTGTGCAGCAGTTGTGTGCAGTTCTGCTGAGATAACGCAGCTAGATAGAGGGACAAACGCTATTGGAATAAGTAATTGAAACAGGTGTGATATACCTGTTGCCCCCCAAAAAAAAACTGATAGAGAGGTGTGATCTACCTATAATATACCTTCTAACATAGAAAGTATATTATAGTGCATTTGTATTGTGCAGCAGTTATGTGCGGTTCTGCTGAGATACCGCAGCTAGATAGAGGGATAAACGCTAGTGGAATAACTAATTGCAACTGGTTTTATATGCCTGTTTGCCCCCCCAAAAAAAATCTGATATAGGGGTGTGATATACCTATAATATACCTTCTAACATAGAAAGTATATTATAGTGCATTTGTATTGTGCAGCAGTTGTGTGCAGTTCTGCTGAGATACCGCAGCTAGATAGAGGGACAAACGTTGTTGGAATAAATAATTTCAACAGGTGTGATATACCTGTTGCCCCCCAAAAAAAACTGATAGAGGGGTGTGATATACCTATAATATACATTCTAACATAGAAAGTATATTATAGTGCATTTGTATTGTGGAGCAGTTGTGCGCGGTTCTGCTGAGATACCACAGCTATATAGAGGGACAAACGCTATTCGAATAACTAATTGCAACTGGTGTGATATACTGTACCTGTTGCACCAAAAAAAAATAAAAAAATGATAGAGGGGTGTGATCTACCTATAATATACGTTCTAAAATAGAAAGTGTATTATAGTGCATTTGTATTGTGCAGCAGTTGTGTGTGGTTCTGCTGAGATACCGCAGCTAGATAGAGGGACAAACGCTATTGGAATAACTAATTGCAACTGGTGTTATATAACTGTTTCCCCCCATAAAAAAAATCTGATATAGGGGTGTGATATACCTATAATATACCTTCTAACATAGAAAGTATATTATAGTGCATTTGTATTGTGCAGCAGTTGTGTGCAGTTCTGCTGAGATAACCCAGCTAGATAGAGGGACAAACACTATTGGAATAAGTAATTGCAACAGGTGTGATATACCTGTTGCCCCCCTAAAAAAAACTGATAGAGAGGTGTGATCTACCTATAATATACCTTCTAACATAGAAAGTATATTATAGTGCATTTGTATTGTGCAGCAGTTGTGTGCGGTTCTGCTGAGATACCGCAGCTAGATAGAGGGATAAACGCTAGTGGAATAACTAATTGCAACTGGTTTTATATGCCTGTTTGCCCCCCCAAAAAAAATCTGATATAGGGGTGTGATATACCTATAATATACCTTCTAACATAGAAAGTATATTATAGTGCATTTGTATTGTGCAGCAGTTGTGTGCAGTTCTGCTGAGATACCGCAGCTAGATAGAGGGACAAACGTTGTTGGAATAAATAATTTCAACAGGTGTGATATACCTGTTGCCCCCCCCAAAAAACTGATAGAGGGGTGTGATATACCTATAATATACATTCTAACATAGAAAGTATATTATAGTGCATTTGTATTGTGGAGCAGTTGTGTGCGGTTCTGCTGAGATACCACAGCTATATAGAGGGACAAACGCTATTCGAATAACTAATTGCAACTGGTGTGATATACCTGTTGCCCCCCTAAAAAAAAATGATAGAGAGGTGTGATCTACCTATAATATACCTTCTAACATAGAAAGTATATTATAGTGCATTTGTATTGTGCAGCAGTTGTGTGCGGTTCTGCTGAGATACTGCAGCTAGATAGAGGGATAAACGCTAGTGGAATAACTAATTGCAACTGGTTTTATATACCCGTTTGCCCCCCCAAAAAAATCGGATATAGGGGTGTGATATACCTATAATATACCTTCTAACATAGAAAGTATATTATAGTGCATTTGTATTGTGCAGCAGTTGTGTGCAGTTCTGCTGAGATACCGCAGCTAGATAGAGGGACAAACGTTGTTGGAATAAATAATTTCAACAGGTGTGATATACCTGTTGCCCCCCCAAAAAAACTGATAGAGGGGTATGATATACCTATAATATACATTCTAACATAGAAAGTATATTATAGTGCATTTGTATTGTGGAGCAGTTGTGCGCGGTTCTGCTGAGATACCGCAGCTATATAGAGGGACAAACGCTATTCGAATAACTAATTGCAACTGGTGTGATATACCTGTTGCCCCACAAAAAACTGATTAAGGGATGCAATATATCTGCTTCCGCAAAATACTGATTGAGGAGTGTGATACACCGGCTTTCACAAAATATAGATTGAGGCCTACGATACACCAGCTTCCACCAAATATTGATTAAGGGTTTTGATATACCAGCTTCCAGCAAGTAATCATTATTGTGTTCTATATACCTGTTTCCACAAAATACTGATACAGGGTATTGATATACCGGCTTCCACCAAATATTGATTGATGCCTGCGATACACCGGCTTCCACCAAATATTGATTAAGGGGTTTGATATACCAGCTTCCAGCAAATACTCATTATTGGGTTCTATATACCTGTTTCCACAAAATACTGATAGAGGGTATTGATATACCAGCTTCCACCAAATATTGATTGAGGCCTGCGATACACCAGCTTCCACAAAATATTGATTATGGGGTTTGATTTATCGGCTTCCAGCAAATACTCATTATTGGGTTCTATATACCTGTTTCCACAAAATACTGATAGAGGGTATTGATATACCGGCTTCCACTAAATATTGATAGAGGCCTGCGATACACCAGCCTCCACCAAATATTGATTAAGGGGTTTGATTTACCGGCTTCCAGTAAATACTCATTATTGGGTTCTATATACCTGTTTCCACAAAATACTGATAAAGGGTATTGATATACCAACTTCCACCAAATATTGATTGAGGCCTGTGATACACCAGCTTCCTCAAAATATTGATTAAGCTACTTGATTTACCAGCTTCCAGCAAATACTCATTATTGGGTTCTATATACCTGTTTCCACAAAATACTGATAGAGGGGATTGATATACCGGTTTCCACAAAAATATTGATTGAGGCCTGCGATATACCTGCTTCCACAAATACTGCTCCTCTATAGGGACTTTGTCACAGGGTCATTTTGAAAATGACAGGCAGAGGAAGAGGCTGGCCATTCCACAGGTGTGGTAGGGATCGGGCAGGTGCACCAGGCCGGAGCCTAAGTGGGAAGTTGGAGAAGGTGCATACGTCAAAGGACGCACCAGAGTTGGTTGGGTGTCTCACTCAGCCTTCTGCTTCTGCACCCTCCTCATTCTCTGTATCAGCACCCTACTCACTTTCTGCTGTGTGCACCCCCAAAGACACCACCACCATAGCCCCTCCACTCGAGTTAGAGGAATTATTTTCCAATCCAGTCCAAGACCTGTCGTCAGACCACCCAGCGGTCTGACGACAGTACCCAGATCAGCTCAAGGAGAGAGTTCCCCTCTGTTGCTGCCTACTCCAAGATCTCTAATGTCAGTGGTGGTGAAGGTGACGATGATGACGTGTCAATGGACATCACGTGGGTGCCCACAAGAGAGGAAGAGGAGGAGAGTTCAGAGGGAAAGACGGAGCAGCAGATAGGGAGGAGAGGCAGGCAGAACTCGCAGTGCACAGAAGCACGGTCACATCTGGCACTCCCAGGACGCCGGCACATGGCTCCGCAGTGTGGGCTTTTATTAACGTGTCAGCTGCTGACAATAGTGTTGCAATCTGCAGCCTGTGCTATCAACGAATAAGTCGTAGTGAGCCCAACACTCACCTAGGGATGACCGCCTTAAGAAGGCACCTGGCCCCCTATCACCGAGCCCAGTGGGAGCAACACCATCAGAACCCACAAAGCCACACTCCCGGCGCTCCACATCCTGCCTCTTCTCCTTCTCCTCTTTCCTCCCATTTGTCCTCCAGTCCACATTCCACCATGTCGTTGTCGCATTCATCTGGCAAAAGGCAGTCTTCCGTGCCCCAAATGTTCGAATGTAAAAAGTTGATGACGCCAGATAACCCTCTCGCCCGACGGCTGAACGCCGGCTTGTCGGAACTGCTAGCTCGCCAAATACTGCCATATAAACTGGTGGACTGGGAGGCCTTTAGAAAATTTGTGGCCATTGGCACACCGCAATGAAGGGTCCCCGGAAGGAAATATTTCTCCCAGAAGAGCATCCCAGAGCTATATGGCCATGTTCAGCGGCAAGTGAATGTATCTCTGGCACACAGTGTCAGTGCCAAGATACATCTAACCACAGACAGCCATGGTCTAGCAAACACAGGCAGGGAAGGTACTTAACTTTTACTGCCCACTGGGTGAACCTTCTGACGGCTGTCAAGCATGAAATCCATGGCACCCGTGTGGATTTGGTGTTACCACCATGGATTGCATGCAGGCCTGCCTCTTCTTCTACTTCTCCTACTCCATCCAACGTCTTCTCCTCGGCTGACTCCTCCTTTTCCACTGCTACTGCCTCTTCCGCTGCACCCCTTAGCTCCCCAGAATCTATTCGACGTGCAAGGTGAGACATTGCCATGCTGTGCTGCGGCTGTTGTGCCTGGAAGCCAAGAGCCACACCGGTCCTGCACTCCTTTCAGCTCTGCGGTCACAGGCCAATCAGTGGCTAACCCCGCTCAATTTGACAGTTGGTAAAGTTGTGTGCGACAACGGTGCCAATCTGAGTGCGCTGAAACAGGGCAAAATGACACACGTGCCGTGCATGGCACACATCCAGAACTTAGTCATGCAGCAATTCGTTGCCAAATACCCCGGGGTCCATGACATCTTGCAGCAGACCAGGAAAATCTCTGGCAATTTTAGAAGATCTTACAATGCCATGTCTCGCCTTGCTGACGTTCAGTGGCGACACCACTTCCCCGTCAGACGTCTGATTTGTGACTGCCCGACGCGCTGGAACTCCACCTTGTATATGCTTGATAGGCTGCTCCAGCAGAAACGTGCCGTTAACGACTACCTGTACGAACTCTGCGGCAGGACAGGTTTTGGAGAGCTTGGTTTTTTTTCACTGCGCCAGTGGCTGCTCATGCGCGATGCATGCAGACTTCTGCGGCCATTTGATGAGATCACCAAACTGGTCAGTCGCAGCCAGGGCGCCATCAGTGAGATCGTACCTTACGTCTTCTTTCTGGAGCGTGCATTGCGTTGTGTCATTGATCAAGCCGTCGAGGAGCAGGAGCAGGAAAATGAGGAAGTCGCAGTGCTAAATGAATTCCCAGGATAGGCTACTCCATCTGAGACAAGTCAGCAGGAGTCTGAAGAGGAGTCAGAGGAGGATGGTGCCTGGGGGGAGGAGGAGGAGGAGGAGGAGCAAGAAGAGCAGGCTTTAAACTTCCATGGATGGGGGGGAGGGGACCGAGGACGACATTCTCCTGGGCGATGAACAGGAGCCAGGATACTCCACCGCTTCCAATTTAGTGCAAATGGGGACCTTCATGCTCCAGTGTTTGAAGAGGGACCCCCATATAAAAAGCATAAAGGGCAAGGACCAGTACTGGGTGGCAACGTACTTAGACCCCCGGTACAAACACAAAATGGCAGACATGTTACCAGCATCACAGAGGGCTGTCTTAATGCAGCATTTCCAGGCCTTGTTTTGAGAGATGCTGCATTCTGCTGTTGCGGGCACTTGCAGAGGAATTTCCAACCACAGAGAAACAGTTGCGGGTACCAATCCTACAGCGCATGCAAGAAGAGGGCGGTTTGAAGATGTGTTGGTCACTTCGGATATGAGATCATTCTTGCAGCCAACCCATCAACAGCCGCCTTCCGGATCCAGCCTCAGAAAACACCTAGACCGACAGGTGTCCGACTACATTGGGTTACCGGCCGATGTGGACGCTCTAAGAAGCCAGGAACCCCTTGACTACTGGGTGTGCAGGCTTGACCTGTGGCCAGAGCTGGCACAATTTGCCATGGAACTCTTGGCTTGCCCCTCGTCGAGTGTCCTGTCCGAAAGGACGTTCAGCACAGTAGGGGGGATCGTGACCGATAAGCGCACTCGCCTGGCTCACGACAGTGTAGACTACCTCACATTTTTAAAAATGAATGAGGCAAGGATCTCGGAGGAATTCAACACCTGTAACGACCACGTTTAATTGAATTTCCTCATGCTAGCCCACACATATCCGCCACCACCCAGAACAAATAATGGTCCCTATCTTTTTTAAATACAGCGGCATAAAAGGCCTTTTCTGTCCGGTGAATGCCTAATGTTTGGGGCCACGGAGGAATTCAACACCTGTGACGCCCACGTGTTATCGAATTTCAACTATTATCATTTGGTTTTTTTTCAAAAGGGGGGATTTCGTTAGCCATGTTTTTAATAACATTTTATATTTTTAGTTCTTTTAAACATATATTTGTACTGGCCTGCAGTAAAATTTATATCCAATGACCGTCTAATATACCTAGCCACATAATTACTTGTTCTTTTCTGTAAGTTGAATGAATAGTTTTTGGGGCTTATACTACACTGGCCTGCATTAAAATTGTTATCCAATGACCGTCTAATATACCTCCAACCGCATAATCACTTGATGTTTTCTGTTTGGTGAATGGATCATTTTTGGGGCCTTTAGTCTACTGGCCTGCAGTAAAATTTATATCCATCGACCGTGTAATATACCTCCAGCCACATAATCACTTGATCTTTTATATACATTGAATGCATAATTTTTGGGGCCTGTAATCTAACTGGCCAACAGTAAAATTGTTATACAGTGACCGCCTAATGTACCTCCAGCTACATAATCACTTGATGTTTTCTGTCCGGTAAATGGCTAATGTTTGGGGCCTGTACTCCACTGGCCTGCAGTAAAATTGATATCCAATGACTGTCTAATATACCTCCAGCCACATAATCACTTGATCTTTTCTGTCCGGTGAATGAATAATTTTTGAGGCCTGTAATCTAACTGGCCAACAGTAAAATTGTTATACAGTGACCGCCTAATATACCTCCAGCCACATTATCAATTGTTCTTTTCTATACGGTGAATGAATAATTTTTGGGGCCTGTAGTCCACTGGCCTGCAGTAAAATTGATATCTATCGACCGTCTAATATACCTCCAGCCACATAATCACTTGATTTTTTATGTAAGGTGAATGCATAATTTTTGGGGCCTGTAGTCCACTGACCTGCAGTAAAATTTATATCCATTGACCGTCTAATATACCTCCAGCCACATAATCACTTGATGTTTTCTGTCCGGTGAATGCCTAATGTTTGGGGCCTGTACTCCACTGGCTTGCAGTAAAATTGATATCTATTGACCGTCTAATATACCTCCAGCCACATTATCAATTGTTCTTTTCTATACGGTGAATGAATAATTTTTGGGGCCTGTACTCCACTGGCCTGCAGTAAAATTGATATCTATTGACTGTCTAATATACCTCCAGCCACATAATCACTTGATGTTTTCTGTCCGGTGAATGCCTAATGTTTGGGGCCTGTACTCCCGTGGTCTAAAATAAAATTTTTCTAGGCTCCAGCAGGGCACATTTTTGACAGTTTCCCTTTAAGATGCATAAAATTGGCCCCTGATTAAAATACATATTCTTAGTGAGAATTTTTGCCATTGATCCCCCTCTGGTATGTCACTGTCCATGTTGTGGGACGATTTGTGCACTTCTAGTAAGTATTTGGTGGCTGCAAATATGACCTGAAGGTTTTTCAGGTTTACCTGCCATTAAACTGAATGGGGCCTGCCTCGAACTTGCGGCGAATTGTCTCGGCCGATGTTCGTCCATCACTAGTTACATTGTACTACAGCCATTTACGTGGTGTAGAAACAGAAAATATATGTACGTCCCATCACCCATTCTGCTGTGAATTGTGATTGTCATATTTCTTATTTTGAGGTGTAGAAATAGGAAAAAAAGGAGAAAATATATGTCATAATTGGCATTCAGCGGTGAAGTTACACTGTACTACAGCTATTTATGGGGTGTAGAAAAAGAAAATATACGTACGTCCCATCACCCGTTCTGCGGTGAATTGTGATTGTTATAAAAAAAAAATTGTGTTGTACAAATAGGAAAAAAAGGAGAAAATATATGTCCTAATTGGCATTCAGCGGTGCAGTTACATTGTACTACATGGTGTCAGGGCCGGCTCCAGGTTCATGTGGGCCCTTGGGCGATAAATCCCAGTGGGCCCCCATGAGGCATTTTTTTACATTGACATGTCCCCCTGTGGCTCCTACACGGTATAATGACTACTAGTGGCCCCTATACAGTATAATGACTACTAGTGGCCCTTCACACAGTATAATGAACCCCCAATTCCCCCCCCCCCACTGTATAATGACCACCTGTGGCCCTGCATTCAGAATAATAACCCCCAGTCGCCCCCATTTAGAATAATGACCCCCAGTAGCCCCCACACTGGGGGAATACTGTATGGAGGGGGCTCTGGGGGTATTTATACTGAATGGAGGGTCATTGGTGATCATTACTAAATGGGGGACACTGGGGGTCATTATACTATGTAAAGGGCCCTCACAGTATAATGACCCCACAGTGGCCCTCCATTCAGAATAATGACCCCCAGTCGCCCCCACACTGGGGGTTATACTGTATGGAGGGGGCACGAGGGGTTATTATATTTAATGGGGGCTCTGGTGGTCATTATGCTAAATGGAGGGTCAATGGGGATCATTATACTAAATGGGGGGCACTGGGAGTCATTATACTGTGTAAGGGACCCTCACAGTGTGATGAATGACCCCCCAGTGGCCCCCTCACATACCTATCATTGCAGGGGAGCTGGTGGTCCTGTCATTCACTAACCGCAGCTCCCAGCTCCCCACATGAACCTGGAGCTGGCCCTGAATGACCCCCAGTAGCCCCCACACGGGGGGAATACTGTATGGAGGGGGCTCTGGGGGTCATTATACTGAATGGAGGGTCATTGGTGATCATTATACTAAATGGGGGACACTGGGGGTCATTATACTATGTAAAGGGCCCTCACAGTATAATGACCCCACAGTGACCCTCCATTCAGAATAATGACCCCCAGTCGCCCCCACACTGGGGGTTATACTGTATGGAGGGGGCACGAGGGGTTATTATATTTAATGGGGGATCTGGTGGTCATTATGCTAAATGGAGGGTCAATGGGGATCATTATACTAAATGGGGGGCACTGGGAGTCATTATACTGTGTAAGGGACCCTCACAGTGTGATGAATGACCCCCCAGTGGCCCCCTCACATACCTATCATTGCAGGGGAGCTGGTGGTCCTGTCATTCACTAACCGCAGCTCCCTGCGCTCCTTCTCTACGGCGGCCCGCTGCAGCAGTGAGCCAGGCCTGGAGGAGAGAAGGAGATGTGCAGTGATGGAGCTAGAACTGACTGGGCCCCACAGCGAAATTTAGTACGCCCCCCTCCCCCCCAATGTGTGTTCACATTACGTTTTTCCTATCGGTTTGATGTATACACATGTGCAGCACTCCACGTTTTTGTATCCTGCAGAGTCAAGTAAAAAATGCATACGTTAACGTATATGTTTTTTTACCATGGAACTGTATGGTGAACGGACGCCACTGTACGGCATCAGTCTGAGGCATCTGTCAATGCATACATTTTCAGTATGCATTAAATGGATGGCAAAAATGTGATGTGAACCCAGCCCTAGTGTCAGAATAAGCCCCAGTACACAGCGGAGCAGCATGGCGGAGAGAGGAGGCCGCCATGTACTGACAGAGCGCTAACTGGTCCTGGTGGTCAGGGATGGGGACTGTGTTTCCCAAGGATCATTTTCTACTGGAAAATACAGGGCACAGTATAGTACACTAGAATCTATATAATATACAGATATTAGCCCTACCCCCCGAATAATCATACGATTAGGGGGTCATTTATTATATAGAAATACGTCTATATTAGGCGTATTTCTGACACAGATGTGGCGCAAAGGTCCTTAACACCGCAATCTGTATCTTTTCCCGCTCATGCCAGGTCTAAAAAAAGTGGTGTGGGCAGGGAAGGGGATACAGTTATGGCCATGCAGTTATTGGATACCACCGCCATATAGTGATAACACCGCCATATAGTGATAACACCGCCATACAAGGATAAAACCACCATACAGTGACCGGATAAAAGGGTATAAGAGGGCATAGTACAGGGAATGACTATGGGCACTGCACAGAGTGTGGTAAGAGGGCACAATGCAGGGTATAAAGGGGCACAGTACGGGGTGGGGGGCACAGTCACATGACCCTGTGATGTTAGAAGGTCCTTATGGTGAATGCGGTTCAGATGCCACCATAATGAGAGGCAGAGGAGTGAGACAGGGGCCCGGGGCCCTGGATGGACAGGAGGGGTGGACACAGCAAGTAGGTTGAAGGGGCTCTGAGGGGGATTCATACAAGTAGTGGCAGGAGGTCTGTGCAGGGCAGCAATAGGAGATAGGAGGGTGGGACAGGAGCCCTGGATACATGAGGGAGGAAAGGAGACAGCAGGGGCTCCATAAGGGTGATATAGGACAGGATATGGGGGGGGGGGGGGGGGGCAGGTGTCATGGAGACAATCAGCTTAATAAAACAGTAACACAACTAAATAGAATGAAGCAGCAGTGTCCCCCCCTTTCCTTCTGTCCCACAGAGAAGAGCCAGTCACAGTGCAGACTCACTCACAGACTGTCTCCACACTTCTCTGCTCCAGCTCCAGCCGTGCGGTCTCTCTCCAGTCTCCTCAGGCAGCGTGTGTCCTGTGTAGAGGGGGCGTGTCCTGTGTAGAGGGGGCGTGTCCTGAGTCTCTGCAGCTCAGAGGGCCCACCAGAGGGGTACTGCCTATGTGAAATGACAGCAGTGAGAGCTCCCATCTGTATTGATGGAAGTGCTCATAGCAGCTCAGTGGGCCCCCCCAGGAGCATTGGGCCCCGGCACTTGCCCGGGGATGCCGGGTTATGACGCCGGCCCTGCATGGTGTATTAACCCTTTCACGGCCAGCGCCGTACATGTACAGCGCTGGGCGGGTGTTTAAAGATGGCGCACACTCCTGCCTGCTGCGGGCGCCATAGCCACAGGTGGCTGCCTGCGTCTTCTAGCGGACACCCGCGGCTAATGCTGCAACCGGCAGTTATGCCGATCACATACATTTAACCCCTCAGATGCCGTGGTCAATCCTGAGCGCGCTGAAACCGAAAGTGCACACTTTCGGTTGTGCTCCGGCTCCCCCGTGTGTCAATCGGAGGAGCCGCAGCATGTATGCAGCAGCCCCTGTCTTTATGAATGACAGGAGGCTGTTGCATAGTATTTCCTATGGAGCTTGTAATAGGGCTCCATAAGAAACTAGTAAAATCATCATAAATTCCGATGCAAGTGCATTGGAATCTATGATAACAATCAGATGATTGATTGTTACAGATTCCTATGGGAACTATAAAAAATTGTAAAAAAAAAAAAAAAAAAAGTTTAATAAAAGAAATAAAAAAACACACATCATGGGTGTCACAATGTGCAAAAACGCCCATAGTATAAAAATATATTCCCCCATATGGCAAACAGTAAAACAAAAAAAAGCATCCAAATAGGCGATTCGCCGTTTTTGGTCGCTTCATTTTCTAAAAATTTTTTTACAAAAAGTGATAAAAAAGTCATAGACACCCCAAAATGGTATCAATGAAAAGATCAGATCGCCCTGCAAAAAATTAGCACCCATACAGCTCCGTAAACATAATTACAAAAAAGTTATAGGAGTCAAAATATGGTAACAAAAAAAAAATATGATTTTTCCCACTTTTGAATTTTTTTATCACTATCAAAAAGCAAGAAAAACTATACATATAAGGTATCACCGGATTCATACTGACCTGTAAAATAAAAGTAACCGGTCAGTTTTATCGCACATCGAACCTCGTAAATAAAAAACCTGTAAAACTGTGGTGGAATTGCTTTTTTTTTGGGCAATTTCACCCCATTTGGAATTTTTTCCCCTCTTCCCACTACATGATATGCAATATTAAATGGTGGTGTTGTAAAGTACAACTTGTCCCGCAAAAAACAAGCCCTCATATGGCCATGTGAACAGACAAATAAAAAAGTTATGGCTCTGGGAAGGCAGGGAGCCTTCCCAGAGCAAAAAAAAAAAACTCCGGCCCTTAAGGGGTTAATAGGAAAGATATGTACGTCTCATTAGCCGTTCTGCTGTGAATTGTGGTTGTTATATTTATGTTTTTATGGTGTAGAAATAGGAAAAAGAATACGTATTAATTGCCGTTCTGCAGTGAATTGTCCAGGGGAATACTGTTGGAATGCTGTCAGAATACAGCAACAGCTGCAGCTTAACGCAGGAGGAACTATGTGAAGCTGACAGTAGATGGAGCTGTGTTAAGCATTACTATTTATTCAAGTGCAGTTATTCCAGTGTACAGTACAGACCAAAAGTTTGGACACACCTCATTCAAAGAGTTTTCTTTATTTTCATGACTATGAAGGCATCAAAACTATGAATTAACACATGTGGAATTATATACATAACAAACAAGTGTGAAACAACTGAAAATATTCTAGGTTCTTCAAAGTAGCCACCTTTTGCTTTGATTACTGCTTTGCACACTCTTGGCATTCTCTTGATGAGCTTCAAGAGGTAGTCCCCTGAAATGGTCTTCCAACAGTCTTGAAGGAGTTCCCAGAGATGCTTAGCACTTGTTGGCCCTTTTGCCTTCACTCTGCGGTCCAGCTCACCCCAAACCATCTCGATTGGGTTCAGGTCCGGTGATTGTGGAGGCCAGGTCATCTGGCGCAGCACCCCATCACTCTCCTTTATGGTCAAATAGCCCTTACTTTCAAAGTTTTCCCAATTTTTCGGCTGACTGACTGACCTTCATTTCTTAAAGTAATGATAGCCACTCGTTTTTCTTTACTTAGCTGCTTTTTTCTTGCCATAATTCAAATTCTAACAGTCTATTCAGTAGGACTATCAGCTGTGTATCCATCTGACTTCTCCTCAACGCCACTGATGGTCCCAACCCCATTTATAAGGCAAGAAATCCCACTTATTAAACCTGACAGGGCACACCTGTGAAGTGAAAACCATTTCAGGGGACTACCTCTTGAAGCTCATCAAGAGAATGCCAAGAGTGTGCAAAGCAGTTATCAAAGCAAAAGGTGGCGACTTTGAAGAACCTAGAATATGACATATTTTCAGTTGTTTCACACTTGTTTGTTATGTATATAATTCCACATGTGTTAATTCATAGTTTTGATGCCTTCAGTGTGAATCTACAATTTTCATAGTCATGAAAATAAAGAAAACTCTTTGAATGAGAAGGTGTGTCCAAACTTTTGGTCTGTACTGTATGTACAGTGGCGTCTCTAGCTTTAAAATTTTGGGGGGCACACTGGGGGCCAGGACAAAAGTAGGGGGGCAGCTATAACAACGATACATTTACACAAGTATGCTTAGAAATGCTGCGATACTTTACCCAATACCTAAAACCGCAACAGGGAAGAAAAGTCCTGCTGTCTGTGGTTTAAAAAAAAAATACATTCACTCAGATTTCAACATGTCCTAGTTGCCTGTGGATGACACTGTTATAGGGAGAGGGATCTGTTGATGACACTGTTATAAGGAGGGGGATCTGTTGATGACACTGCTATGGGGGGGTATCTGTGGATATCAGCACTACATAACAGTATATTTCTAACGTTAGTCCCTGCAGCCGTTTTTGTTAAAAAAAGCACTTTTATTATATGCTAATGAGCCTCTAGGTGCTATGTGGGTGTAAAATCAGCACCTAGAGTCTCCGTTCACTCACCCATTATCTCGCCCAGGTCCAGTGTTGTGCCCGCCCAGCTCCTCTTGATTGATGGCATGGTCCGCCGCATCGCTTCCGAAATCCCGCGCCTGCGCCGTTCACTTCTGTCTTCGGCGCAGGCGCAGTGAGTGAAGGCCGCTCTCCTGATGCCGGCTTCCTCACTGTGACGTAGTCGGCGCAGGCGCAGTGAGGAATCCGGCACCAGGATCGCATCATTTACTCACTACGCCTGCGCCGAAGACAGAAGTGAATGGCGCAGGCGCGGGATTTCGGCAGCGATGCGGCGGACCGTGCCATCAATCAAGAGGAGCTGGGCGGGCAGAACAGGGGACCTGGGCGGCATAAAGCGTGAGTGGACAGAGCCTTTAGGTGCTGATTTTACGCCCACATAGCACCTAGAAGCTCATTAGCATATATAAACGGCTGCAGGGACTAATGTTAGAAACATACTGTTATGTAGTGCTGACATTAGCGCATCGCTAATGTCAGTCAGCTACATAACAGTATTTCTGGTGGTAGAAACCCTTTAACATTTTTAAACTGTAATCCATATCCTGCAGTAACTTTAACTTTAAATCAGGATTCAGCGGCCGCTCATCTCTACTAGTACCTTAACCTTACACCACTCAGCTAGCTTCGGTAACAGGGCCAGGCTACAGCCTACAGGCACTGCCTGTTAGTTGTTACCAAGAGAGCGCTGATTTCTGCAGGTCAGAGGATACGGATTACAGTTTAGAAGAAATGTACACTCCTGTGAGCAGTCCAGACCAGTGGCGGATCCAGAGCCTGGTCTCGGGAGGGGCACTTCCAGATTATTTTCTGTCTGCCGCTACAAAACAATGGTGCTTATAGAACAGACTACACAGTGTAGAGGTATACTGTATATTGTGTGGCACAGTGGATGCTATATGTGTATAACATAAACATATTTCATATGAAAACTTACAGATACTTGGCTTGGACCTTGGGGATCTCGGACACCACTTCAACACTTTGGCTGGGGGGCTCGGCGGAGCTGATGTTGTGTTTTATCCAAATGAGAAAGATTTCATAATAAAGATTTGCAGAAGGGGCAGTGGGGTCGCAGAGCAGGGAGAGGCTGGTGCTGCTGCTAGGGGGGTCATACCATGGGGGAGTAATAAAGCCCACTATAATACCCCCCCAGTAGAAATAATTCTCCTTATAATGTGACAGTGCAAAAAATACCTCCTTGTAATGCCCCCAGGTGAGCTAATGTCCCCATAGTGCCCCCATAATGTGCCAGTATAAAATACCCCTATATAGTGCCGCCAGTAAATGCCCCCATAGTTCTCCTCTCCCCCTTCCTCCTAGTGCCCCCCAAAATGTACCAGTATAAAATGCCCCATATATAGTGCCCCAGTAGATGACCTCAGTGTCCTCCATAATTTGCAAGTATAAAATACCCCTTCTTAGTGCCCCCCGTAGATGACCCCATAGTACTCCTCTCCCCCCTTCCCCATAGTACCCACCATAATGTGTCCCAGTATAAAATGCTACTGTACAGAGCCCCCACATAAAATATCCCTTCTTTGTGGCCTCAGTAGATGCCCCTATAGTGCCCACCAATAATGTGCCAGTAATAAGTTCCCCCAATAATGTGCCAGTAATAAGTGCCCCCAATAATGTGCCAGTAATAAGTGCCCCCAATAATGTGCCAGTAATAAGTGCCCCCAATAATGTGCCAGTAATAAGTGCCCCCAATAATGTGCCAGTAATAATAGCCCCCCATCATGTGCCAGTAACAAGAGCTGCTCAGTTGGGGGTGCACAGCGTGATGTAGGGGGGGCCGTGGCCCCCTAGGGCCCCCCCCCCTCCCCCTTGGCAACGCCACTGTGTATGTACTGTCTGGTGATGATGTAGATGTTAAATCTGGTAGTCTCCATCTTGAGGATGATGATACAGTTAATGTTTGCTGTTTTGTCCCAAGTTAAATAAACCAGTTTTTTGTTCTCCTACAATATCTGATCACTGTTCATAGAAGCTACAAACACTGCAAGAAATTATGGTCCCAGGACACAGACAAAAGAAACGGAACAGCACAGCTTGGTAAGTGGACAGATACCAGGAATCTTGGAGAAGTCTCATCCTCAGAATACAAGTAAGAGACACTGTCTGTATATATAAAAGGAAAAGATGACCGGCAGCTCAGAGCTGAAACTTACAGTGGCCAAACTAAGGGGTTGTGACACTTCAGCAAGTGGCATTTATTATGTAGAGAAAGTTAATACAATGCTCTTACTAATGTATTGTTATTATCCATATTGCTTCCTTTGCTGGCTGGATTCAGTTTTCCATTACATTATACACTGCTAACTTCCATAGTTACAACCACCCTGCAATCCAGCAGCGGTGGTCATGCTTGCACACTATAGGAAAAAAAGCTGGCCTCTCTGGTGGCCGAGACCGTGGAAGCGCACATACTGTAGGCTGGTGCTATTTCCATATCCCCGGAAGAAGCCAGGTTACTGGCGAAACGGCGTTGGGTCAGGAGGTGGCTGAGAGATCGACACACCATCCAGGGTATGCTTATTTTTTCCTATCACCAAGTCTTTTCATCCTCATATTTGCCTCCATTGCAGTATTGTTTGGGGCTTATTGTCCTGAGGTACCTTGGTGTTTTTCATCCTATATTCTTTTCCCTACCTTTGGTGTGCTGACCTCTCAGCCCCCCCCCCTTGGGTCCTGTTCCTCACCTTTGTGTTCCACCTTTGTGCTGCCTTTTATCATTATGTATGTATTCATTATATATTATTAATAAAATAAAGTTTTTCGATTTTCATATTGTGAAGATTGTGGTTCAATTTTTTGGCGACATTTGTGGCTCCTTTGTGGGTCTGTTTTTTTCATTACTTATTTCTGTCCGGTAATAATTGAGTGGCCTGGTGCTATTTCCTATAGTGTGCAAGCAAAGCAACCGCTGCTGGACAGCAGGATAATGGAAAAATGAATCAGGACAGTAAAGGAGACAATATTGACAATCACAATACATTAGTAGCTGCCTTGTATTAACTTTCTGTACATAATAAATTCTATTTTCTGAAGGGATACAACCACTTTAACAGTGTGAATTAGCTATGGAAATTTAAAGTGGAAATGTTACAGTCCAGAGATGACTTGTGGGTGATTATTATAACAGAGAGACCAGAGATCAATTATCAGGATTGGGAGGGACCATAAAAAACAGACAAGGGCCACAATAAGCTTATTAGTGGAGGACAAACAACTTATCCAGCAAGAGAGTATTGCAAAAGGTATGTGGAATGCACTACAGAAATTCCATGAAAGATCCAGTCTGAATAGCAAGTTATTTGTGCAGAGGAAACTGTAAAAAATAAGGTATAGCAAAGAAAAAGGCATGCCGGAGAATATACAGTAAATACAATGCTGGAGGTGGTTGCACTAATAAGGTGAAACGGTGAGAACATTAAAGACAGTCATATTGTAGTCATACTGCTGTGCAGTTTCCCTGATTCATTTAGTGCACTTATCAATGCACGTGAGACCTAAGACAGATCTGACACCAGGGGCGTAGCTATAGGGGAAGCAGGGGAAGTGGCTGCTTTGGGGCCCAAACTCAGAAGGGGCCCACCCAGACTAAAAGATTTAATGTCAGGGCCCCCTCAACAGTATCATAAAATGACATTATATATGGACAGACAGCAGCTGTGTGGGTTTCACCACAGAAGGGGGGTTGCAAAGGAGTTCCTGGGGTGGTGGTTTAACACCCCACAGTTGTGTTACTACACGCCTCTACCCCGCTACTATCTTCTAAGTGCATTTATATTGTCATCTGATGTAATTTATATTATGTCTTCACAAATGTGCATCTAAAACCATGTTAAATACAATTGTTTCTTGTAATTTTCCAAGTTCACCAGCTGGTGGCAGCAATGCATTGGCCAGGTACTAGTTACAGTGAGGTATATCTAGGCTGAAGAAAAAAGGTGGTCGGTCAAGAGATATAGTAGTAACCTCCTAAATTACTGCTGAAGTACAAGGATCAATAAACTATAAGGGGCAGTATACTAAGACTAAAAATACACTTTAATGAGATATAGGAGATAAAACAACGGCCCCACAGACAAACTACACGTAAGACCTATGCACACTCAACAGGAATGCTGAGCGGTCGAAAAACAGTGGTCAGCAAAAAACAAACACACACGCATAAAGGTGATGGACAAGACTGGTGATGCCAGGAGACGGGCAGAACAGTGTGGATACCAAATAAATTGGCCCTAATGCCTCCCTGCTTGTCCTAAGTCACCCTAAAGACTCTGTCCAGAGGACGGGGTCCAAGGGGTGGCCCAGACAGGATCTCTCACCCTGTTAAGTGACCCTGATAAGGCCCTAACAGAGGGGAGAGTGTCCGTCCAAAGGATTGGCATATACATACAAAAAACAAAAAGAATGAGTAAAAATGTGACCCCACTCAGTCACCCCAGAAAGGGTAAGTAGGGTGGGCAGATACTCATGTGTCCCGACGCGTTTCCTCACAGGATGCCCCAAGATTCATCAGGGGACACGGGGCAAGAATGGCAATTATCCCTTCAGGCTAGTTAGCCCAGAAGCAGGGGAATGACCTGCGTGGATACTTCAGTCCTGGTGTGACTGAGTCTAGGGATAACACAAAAGCAACAGAGCGCCAAAGTAAGTCACTTAACATAGACACACCTCCATTTAACCACACATAAGGGGCTCTGGAGGAAAGGTACTCACATATTGTTGGCAGCGGTCGGCATTCAGCTGTACATCCACCTTCTCAGCAAAGACCCAGGGTGGTGGTGTCTGCTGAGGTGGGGTGACCGGCAACGAGTGGGGCGGAAACCGCCCCCTTATAAAGGTTGTGGGGCCCTATTCAGCGTCCCATAGCCACCTGCGCCTACCCATGACGTCAGAGGAGGCATATCCCGGCGCACCCGTGTGATCGCACGAACGCACATTCGCGCATGCTCATTGAGTCACCCATGCGTTTCATGGGGCCCAGAGTGGAACGCATAGCTGTGCTTCCTTACCATGTGACCGCCGCAGAACGCCGCCCACAGGGCTGACGCGTCACAGCGGCGGTCACATGATCGGAACCAAGCCACAGCAAAAGAGGCGTCCCTGGTGATTAACTAGCCGGGTAAGGCACTATACTAAGCCAGTATAATATCATCCGGGGGCGTCATAGAGTACATGCAGAACCGCTCCCCCGGTCTGCATGCCTCATAGCTGGGTCATACCCCCATTAAGAGTGTATCAATGGGAGGGACACAGCGCTACTTAAATAATAGGGTAAAGGAGAAATGCACCAAGGGGGAGGGAAACACCTCAACGGTCTATTAGGACCATAGCCCCCTTGTCCCTATTATATATGGGGACATGACGGAATACGTCCGGCGTCCCACATATATTGAGCCCAAAGGTACAGGGGTTAAATGGCCGTACATCTCGACCACGGATGCAAGACACGAACAACCAGCACTCAGAGAAAACAGCTATAGTTAATTTGTTCGTTCAGACCATGGGGGGCAACCGTGTTGAGGTTGAACGTCCACCAACATTCCCTTTGCAGGATGTGTCTGTTCCAATCACCTCTCCGTGTTGGTTTGGGCATTCGTTCAATTGCCATGAAACTGATTGCCGAGACACGCCCATCGTGAGAAAGCTGTACGTGACATGCTATGGGGGTATCCCTATTATTCCATATATCCCCGAAGTGTTCCCCCATACGTTTACGCAATTCTCTAGAGGTCTTGCCCACATATCGAAGCCCACAGATGCATGTCACAAGATAAATCACACCCACTGTGCGACAATTAATAAAGCCCTTCACCTGGTAAACCGTGTTGTTAGGTTCCCCAGTGAAGCTTTTAGCTTGTGACAGGCTGCCACAGAAGCTGCATGAACCGCACCTGTGGCATCCCGTCACGGGTGTGTCCAGCCACGTCCGTGGCTTAGCTGGTGGAGTAAAATGGCTATGCACCAATCGGTCCCTCAAATTGCTGCCTCTCCTAAACGTTAGAGAGACTGTGGGACTTAGGACGTCTGAGAGATCTGGGTCCATGAGGAGGGTATCCCAGTGTCGTGCCAGGATTCTTTTTACCTGAGAAGCCGCGGCATCAAAGGTACCTACCAACCGGACAGTACCCTCAGGCTCACTCGCCCCACCGGTTGTGGGGTGGAGAAGCTCGGTTCTCGTCCGGATCTTAGTTTTTTCATATGCCAGTCTCAGGGTACTGTCCGGATATCCCCTTTCCTGGAATCTCGATCTAAGATCCCTAGCCTGGCATTTAAAATCGTCGAGTTCTGAGCAGTTACGTTTAAGCCTAAGGTACTGTCCGGTTGGGATCCCTCTCTTAAGGGGGACCGGATGACAACTGTCCCACCTCAACAGAGAGTTGGTGGAGGTTGGTTTCCGATAGATGGATGTGCTCAGACCACCCTTAAGGTCCCTTATGGATTATTCCAGCTTAGCTCCCCCTCTGTGGAGGTGTGGACTGTTCCCACATCCTGCAGCATGGGTAGAGAAGGAAGTTAGAGTCAGTGTAGCCTCCCCCTTGCTAGGGGAAGGCTGTGTGATAGCGTTCAGGAGATCCCCTGCATAGGAAAGACCGCAAGGATCTTGTCGCGGCTGAGACCTGATCACATCCCCAGACTAAGCTCCTTCAGGCTCAGCTGGATGGAAAGAAAGCAGACAACCTGCAGAGTTCCAGGGAGAAAGCATCCCCTGAGAAACTATCTGTGAGTTAAGTCCAGAGACCTAGGAGAAGCCATTCTTCCTCGGCTAGTTTGTCCCCACAAAGCAGAAGGTACAGAAAAGTGCAGAAGATTAATTCCTGCCACAGTTTCGGAGCTACCAAGCAGACGTAGTATCCTGCAAGCTCCCCACATATCAAGCAGAAGCATTTATTCCTACCAATGATTGCCAAAACCTGCTGGGACCAGAGACCAAAGCTGTATACTGCTTGGATACAAGTTATCTTCAGTAAAGAAACGTTTGAACCTCATCTAAAGGTCTGGACATCATTTCTGCTGCAAAATTCTTCTATTACTCCTACTATCACTACACTCAAATTGATTGCAAGTGAGCCAGGAGTCCAGCTGTACCCAGGTAGGAGACACCGTTGACACAATTATCACTATCCTACAGAGATATTATAGGCCATTACACCACTTTGGAATTACTAATCTGGGACGTGCATTATAACACCTTGGAAGGGCCCTGGGGTAGTACCCTGCGCCCGCTGAAATTGGCATCACAAACAAATATAGACTATTATCCACCCGTATCCTGGCCCACTGCATAAGTGGCGTCAGCGTAACCGTTCCTGGTCACTGCATTTTTGGTGTCACGAACAGGATAGAATTGTGTGCCTAACAGGATCGGATTGTGTGCCTATCCCTGCTACAAGGCCTACAGACTGTGTGAATACCCCGAAAATTGACTTTATCGCCTTATTGCGGTGCCAGAAAGCGCTAAACCGTGCACCCCAGCACTTCAGGGGTTAATCCACCATATTTTTGTAATGGCGCTGCTTCTTCATGCCCTTTGGAAGCGGGAAAACTCAAGAACGCCCTCTCAGGAGCGTGAAAATGATGACTACGCCCCCCTAGAAGCGGAAAAACCAAAGACTGCCCACCAAGAACTCTGTAATGGGAGCCAAGGGAGTGAAGACTCCTCCCCATGGGCTCCACCCTCACTTCTTGCACTCGTCATGGCAGGAGAAGCAAAGAAGATGGCGCAGCCCCCAAAGCCAAGATGGGACCAGATGGTCATCGGAGGCGAGACAGTATATGAGGACCACCCGCCAGAGATCAAAGTCTCCCAGCTGGTGAGGAAAAGTGGCCACTCAGTCTTTGCCTGAATCCCAGAGGCTGTGGATACCTCCACAGCTACTGAGCCAGCAGCCCAGCCGTCCTTCAAGATGGCCACCACACTCCAGCCCACTCCCACGAAAGCAGCTGCCACCACTGTCAAGGCACCGGAGGAGATGACTGCATCTGCAACCTCACCGCCTGCAACAGTGACCGACGTCCTGGCCCAGAAGCAAGCCACAACCCCTGCAGAGTCGACTTCAGCTTTTGAGACAGCCGCGATTACGTCACTTACCACAGAGGTCCCCACGCACCAGCAGGAGGTACCGGAACCGGCCACCTGGCCGCAACAACAGGTCGTAGCTATCCCGCTGAGGCCCCGGTCCAGCCCATAGCTGCCCAGAGAGGTCCCGCTCCGCATGCCCGCTGGCACGGCGGAGGTGGCACGGCGGAGGTGGCGGTAGCTTACACTCCGCCGCCCAGCCGGACTGAACCCAGGTCTAGTCACCTCAATCCAGAAATCCCAAGGGAGATCACCTGTCATGCCCAAAGCCAGTGGGAGTATGAGACAGCCATTGAGGAGTGGGTTAAACACGTGCTGGATGACCCCCTGCCAGTGGACCCCAAACTCACCCGGCGCACAGGAACTGTACTCTGGTTTTCTGTAGAGAGAGGAGTGGGCTTCCTCCAAGATAACTACTCGGGAGCCGAGGTATTCGTGGGCCGCCGCTCTGTCAAGCGGACCTACCTGCCTCAGGCCAGACACAATCTGTATGTGGGGGACCAGATGGAATATACCCCAATGCGGTCCATTCAAGGCCCCTTTGCCACAGGAGTGACCCTCCTGGCCAAGCCACTATCCCCTACTTTTACCCCGGAGACCTGGCAGGAAGACCCAGGCTCTGCAGGGAGGGTCAGATGTTTGCAGGAGACCCCAGATGGCAAGTTGCGGTTTAGGAAACGGGCACAACCTGAGCCAGAGCCCCTCATCCCTCACCTGGCAGCACCCCCAACACTGCTGGTGGGTCAGATAAACAATTCCGTATTAACCTTTAATCCCAGGGTGCAACCTTACATCCTGCCATGGAAGCTCCCACAGGCACCTCCAGTTTGCCTTCTAGAGCCCCTCCAGCCGGAGGTTTTGTCCATCTCTGCACCGGCTAGGGATCCCGGTTTGCAGCAGGTCACCACAGCATTTACCAGGCTGACTGCTCCGTCAGTATAAAAAAAAAACACAAGAGGGCAGTGGCGCACCACAACTGCTGCGACTTTTAATTACCAGAAGCAGGAGCGCCCCCTGATGAGCTTTGTCAGCGCAAATAGTGAGGAGGACCTGCAAGTCCTTCTTTAAATGTCCTTTTCACTTTAAAATAAAGAACTTATGGGAGCCACAGTGTGGACTGGTCTTGAAATCTGAGGGAATGTTGGCCAGTTTTGTTGTATCCGTTGCCGATAGTTACAGCCTCAGCTGGATGGCCACTCTTGTGAGGACTCCCCCCATCTTCAACAACATTTATAGCCCAGTTTGCATATTGTTTTACTCCCTTTCTCAAGTTACTTGAGAGCCTCATGGAACTATGGTTCTCATCATGCTGCTATTTTATATGTGTTTTATATGACCTTCTATACCATCCCTTGGATTACAAATATACCTTCTGCAGCCAGACAGTAGCGCAGGGGCAACACGTGAGGTGCACGGTGGACCAATAAGGGGCCAAATAATAACACACAGTTCATCAGTCTACTCACGATTAGCAGAAAGCCTCCCTGGGCTGGCAGCACAGTGTTGAGGTGGACAGCACGAAATCCTCCGGGGCACGCTCTGTGGTAGGGAAGCATCAGCCAAGATGGGGTTGAGGTGCCCTTGATGTTAGGGGTGCTTAGGGTGCTTGTTGCGGCTAAGTCCCTTGATGGTTTTTGTCGTGACGCCAGTACCGTTAATGGTGGTACAACCATTAGTAGTAATAATGAGGTAGACAGTGGTAAGTTGCAACTCACAACTTTTACTGTTGATGACTTTGGTTGCAGCAGTACAAAAATGCAGTCTCTTAATGTTAACAGAGTTGATTCTGCAAATCCACAGTTTCTAGGCTTTTCAGGTTTTACTTGGAGCTATGGGTTAGGTGTACCTTGTTCCTTTTGATGTGCTGGATCCTATTCCTTGTCCTTTCCCTACAAGCTGAACATTTGGACAGGAAAACTCAACTGTCTCTCAGAAGTATGGTGTGGCTGCCAGAAGCTATGAATCCTCCACCATGTTAGGAGTTATACATGTTAACATGTTTACTGCCACCTGTAGGCTATATAGATATGACAGTTTATAACCTTTGTTATATTGTTTGTGTCTGAATAAAGTTAGTTGAATTACCTCAGATCGCCTCAGGAAACATGGTGTCAGAAGTGGAGAGGGCTTTGGTGTTTTAGAAACCACTAAAGTCCTAATATCAGAACAAAAGATCAACAAGAATAGTTTCTCTGGTAATTTATTAATAAGATACACACAGTGTTACAGAAAATGGCTGCAAACAACTTCCCTGTGCCGTCTCCCATGGACTGTAAAGGGGACCTGGCAGTTAACTGGACATATTTCAAATCCCAGTGGGAAGATTATGAGGTGGCAACTGAACTTGATAAGAAAGACTCCAAGGTAAGGATAGCGACACTGCGCTCAGTGATGGGAGAGACTGTCTGCGTATTTATCAGCACCTCTCACTCTCTGATGCCGACAAGCAGGACATAGAGAAAACTCTGGATGCATTACAGAGCCATGTTATGCCTTCACGTAACATCATTTATGAGAGGTACATATTCAATACCACAAACCAAGGCCCATTGGAAACTATAGATCAGTATGTGACTAGACTGAGGCAGCTAGCCGCTACATGTGAGTTTGGAGTATTACATGATGAACTTATCAGAGACAGAATAGTTCTGGGATCAAAAGACATTAATGCTAGAAAGCGAATGCTCAGAGTACCAGACCTGAACCTACAGAGAGCCATTGATATGTGTAGAAGCCATGAACTTACAGAAATGCAAATACAAGCAATGCAAGAAAGCAAAAGTGAAACTGAAGCTGTACATTATACTGCTAAAACATATAAAAAGCCCATGAAAGAAAGCAAAGTAAAAACAATCAGATGTAGATACTGTGGAAACAACCACCCCTGGGGCAGAGACCACTGTCCTGCATATGGAGAAACCTGCAGTAAATGCAAAAAGCAAAACCATTTTTCTAGAGTATGCAGGCAGAAAGCAAATGCCAGAATACATATGGCTGCACAGATCAAGAGCAGCAGCTCAGAAGAATCAGTATTCACTATTATTCATAAAATAGGAGCAGTAAGCAGTCCAGGATCACAGTGGTTTGTACCACTAGAACTCAGCATTGACAGAGAAGCAGGGGAAAGGTTACACTGTCAGTTAGACTGTGGGGCCACCTGCAACCTTAAGACATACAAAGACTATTGCAAAATTGTTAAAGAAGGAAAGCCAACATTACAGAAGAGTAATGTCAAATTAAAATGGTACAATGATACCTATATGATACCTATGGGCCAATGTAATCTAAATTGTACATATAAAGATAAAACATATACACTGCAATTCCAAGTTGTCCAAGGTAAACACAAACCACTTCTCTCAGCAGAAACATGTCAGAAAATGGGCCTCCTTACACTGAATGTAGAACATAATGTATTATTACATGATGACCAGCAAACAACTACAACTTCACCCTTTTCTTATGAAATGATCACAACTGAATATAGAGACATTTTCAAAGGACTAGGGTGTCTACCTGGAGAGTATCACCTAGAAATAGATGAAGCAATACCTCCTGTTCAACACCAACCACGTAGAGTGCCGGCTCCACTTAAAGCAGACTTAAAGGCGAAAATAGAGAGATTAGAGACACTGGGAGTGATAAAAAAGGTCATAGAACCTACGACATGGATAAGTAGTATGGTTGCTGTTAAGAAACCAGGCAAGCTGTGAATATGCATTGATCCCAAAGACTTAAATAAAGCACTAAAACGCTCACATTATCCAATGCCCACTATAGAGGAAATCCTGCCAAGTTTAACAAATGCAAAAGTATTTTCTGTCTTAGATGCTAAGGATGGCTTCTGGCAAGTAAAACTGGACACTAAAAGCAGTTATTTTACTACATTCTGGACTCCCTTTGGGCGTTACCGATGGCTACGCATGCCTTTTGGGATTGCTACTGCACCAGAAGAATATCAACGTAGACAACATGAAGCAGTAGAAGACCTGCCCGGAGTGGAAGTTATTGCAGATGATATATTGGTGTATGGCTGTGGTGACACTACAGAGGAGGCCACAAAGGATCATGACAAGAATTTGATTGGATTTTTAGAGAGAGCACGAAAGCTGAACCTAAAATTCAATAAAAAGAAGCTGAGATTGAGGCTATCTTCGGTACCATACATGGGACATTTACTCATAGCAGAAGGCCTGCGTCCTGATCCAGAAAAAGTCAGAGCAATTTTATAGGTACCAAAGCCTGACAATGTACAAGCAGTTCAGAGACTGCTAGGGTTTGTAAACTACCTTTCAAAATTCTTACCACATCTTTCAGATGTATGTGAACCACTACGCAGACTGACAGACAAAGACAGCTTGTGGCCTGGCAATCCAGCCATAATGAAGCCCTCAAGCAAATAAAAGATATTGTTACTAAACAACCAGTTTTGAGATACTACAATGTCAATGAAGAAGAACAGTCCAATGTGATGCCAGTGAAAAAGGTCGTGGAGCAACACTTTTGCAAGGAGGTCAGCCAGTGATGTTTGCATCACGTACACTGTCTTCAACAGAACAAAGATATGCCCAGATTGAAAAGGAATGTCTTGCCATTGTATATGCATGCCAGAAGTTTAATCACTACTTACATGGAAAAAATATTATTAACATTGAGACTGATCATAAGCCACTAAAGAGCATTTTTAAAAAACCTCTCCTAGTAGCACCAAAACGTCTACAGCGCATGATGCTACAGTTGCAAAAATACAACCTTAATGTGGTTTATAAAAAAGGATCAGAAATGTATATTGCAGACTTCTTATCAAGAGCAGCATTACCTCACAAAACAATGGACAAGGACACCCCAGATTATGAGATTTTCTTGATGCAATCAGAGGATGCCTTTTCTAAGGAACTGGAAGAGATAAACTTTGCAGAATATCTAAGAGTGTCTGATTTGCGCCTACAACAAATTCAGAAGTTCACAGAACAAGATGAAGTCTTGCAAGCATTAAAAACTACTGTTCTTACAGGATGGCCAGACCAGAAAGAAAAAATACCGATTTGTATCAGGGACTACTGGGGCTTTAGAGATGAGATAAGCATACAAAATGGAATTCTGTATAAAGGACACAGAGTCATCATACCTAAAAACATGCGCCCAGAAATGATAGCGAGGACTCATTCTAGCCACTTAGGAATAGAATCATGCCTTCGCAAGGCCAAGGATGTCATCTTTTGGCCACACATGGGCCCAGAGATTATAGAGGCAATAAAGAACTGTAACACTTGCAATGAGTATATGTGTAAACAAACAAAAGAACCTCTGATGACTCACAAATTGCCCACTCTACCCTGAAGCAAACTAGGCATGGACTTATTTTCCTTAACAGGACAAGATTACTTAATAATTGTTGATTATTATTCAGATTTCTGGGAAATTGATTTAGTTTCTGATACCACCTCTAAAACAATTATAGACTGTTGCAAAGCACATTTTTAGCAGACATGGAATCCCTGATTCTGTAATTACAGATAACGGACCACAGTTTGTCAGCTCAGAGTTTGCACGATTTTGTAGAGAGTGGGAATTTGAACATCTTACATCATCCCCATATCACAGTCAGTCCAACGGTAAAGCTGAAGCTACTGTAAAAATAGCAAAAACACTCATAAAGAAAGCTAAACGAGATGACAAGGATATCTGGAAAGCGGTTCTTGACTGGAGAAATACCCCATCAGAAGGCACCAGCAGTAGTCCTGTACAACGGCTAATGTCAAGAAGGACCAGGACTTTACTTCCGACTGCTCAGAAACTGCTGTTTCCAAAGGTTATAAAAAGAGTGGTCGAGAACCTAACTGAAAGACGCAAAAAAGCAAAGGCATATTATGATAAAGGAGCGAAGGAACTTCCCGAACTAAGCATTGGTCAGCCAGTGCGAATACAACCATCGCTGTCGTCAACAGATGAAACTTGGCGACAAGGTATTTGTTTGGAGAAAGTTGCTCCACGATCTTATAAAGTGGAAGCAAATGGACAGTTGTACAGAAGGAATAGGAAGTTTCTGAGGACTGCAGATGACATATCTGACATTGAAATAAGTGAAGTGATTACACCAGGTACATCTCCAGATGAGACAACTCCCAAAGAAACAGGGATGGATGATCATATGCAACAATGTGAAGCTCCTGCCACACCAAGACGTACTAGAACTAGGGTTATTAGAACACCAACAAGATATAAGGATTTTGTATGCTAGATACATTATAAAAAACATTGTCACCTTTGGAATGTATTGTGGTATCCAATCATCTTATGTTATATATTACTTGATTTCACAAGAAAGGGAAGATGTTAGGAGTTATACATGTTAACATGTTTACTGCCACCTGTAGGCTATATAGATATGACAGTTTATAACCTTTGTTATATTGTTTGTGTCTGAATAAAGTTAGTTGAATTACCTCAGATCGCCTCAGGAAACACACCATGCAAAGGTGTCTGTGGCCCTCAATAATTGCTCTTATCACTGATGATTCCTTAGAAAGCTTGTTTCTATTCCAGGGAGGCAAACTCTCTCCTACTGGTCAGGGATGCAAGTCTATAGTCCGGCCACAGAAGGAAAACGCTCTTCTGCGCCTCACATCTTAGTACAACCTCATAGCGAAGTTAGCTCCACTCACTAATCTGTGTCATAGAGTCTTCACTCTACATTCTCTCCCACTAATCTGATCTGACTTCCTCAGATCTGCTCTCTTCTCTGACTACATTTTCTTATCTGCCTAATCTCAACTATCATCCTGGTCTGAACTGTCCTGTCTCCCCTCCTCAACTGACTAACTAGGCCTGAACTAGGTACATATATACAAACGGAAAATGCAAATGTGATCGCACACTACATCCAGCACTCTGCCCTCCATGCTGGACGAGACATTGGTTTATATTTTGGCCAAAGCATAGTAAGCCACTCACCGCGTCAAGGCTGTCTCATGAGTGGTCCCTAACTCTTGTTCCTACCTGTTCATGGGCCATGACAGCCACATAAAATCCAGGGAATGCAGGTCAGCATGCAAGCCAAGTACACTTTGCTTGTAACCCCGTCCGGTGCCATTACAGCTTTCATCGGATCCAGGGATGCAAGTACCAACATGCATGCTGAACCCACCATATACTTCTCCTGGAGCCAAATGGCTAATGGTAGGTTCTATACAAGCAGACTCAGTTTTATACTGACTTTAAAACCAGCCTCAAGGACAGATTAACTGGTCAGGTGTGCAATGACTCCAAGGAGATCGCCACGCCTCCAATATATACTACAAAGAAAAAAATAAGGGGTTGGGTCAGCACAACCTGCTGCAGGTGCAGATCACTATGGCGAAATACATATACAAACGGAAAATGCAAATGTGATCGCACACTACATCCAGCACTCTGCCCTCCATGCTGGACGAGACATTGGTTTATATTTTGGCCAAAGCATAGTAAGCCACTCACCGCGTCAAGGCTGTCTCATGAGTGGTCCCTAACTCTTGTTCCTACCTGTTCATGGGCCATGACAGCCACATAAAATCCAGGGAATGCAGGTCAGCATGCAAGCCAAGTACACTTTGCTTGTAACCCCGTCCGGTGCCATTACAGCTTTCATCGGATCCAGGGATGCAAGTACCAACATGCATGCTGAACCCACCATATACTTCTCCTGGAGCCAAATGGCTAATGGTAGGTTCTATACAAGCAGACTCAGTTTTATACTGACTTTAAAACCAGCCTCAAGGACAGATTAACTGGTCAGGTGTGCAATGACTCCAAGGAGATCGCCACGCCTCCAATATATACTACAAAGAAAAAAATAAGGGGTTGGGTCAGCACAACCTGCTGCAGGTGCAGATCACTATGGCGAAATACATATACAAACGGAAAATGCAAATGTGATCGCACACTACATCCAGCACTCTGCCCTCCATGCTGGACGAGACATTGGTTTATATTTTGGCCAAAGCATAGTAAGCCACTCACCGCGTCAAGGCTGTCTCATGAGTGGTCCCTAACTCTTGTTCCTACCTGTTCATGGGCCATGACAGCCACATAAAATCCAGGGAATGCAGGTCAGCATGCAAGCCAAGTACACTTTGCTTGTAACCCCGTCCGGTGCCATTACAGCTTTCATCGGATCCAGGGATGCAAGTACCAACATGCATGCTGAACCCACCATATACTTCTCCTGGAGCCAAATGGCTAATGGTAGGTTCTATACAAGCAGACTCAGTTTTATACTGACTTTAAAACCAGCCTCAAGGACAGATTAACTGGTCAGGTGTGCAATGACTCCAAGGAGATCGCCACGCCTCCAATATATACTACAAAGAAAAAAATAAGGGGTTGGGTCAGCACAACCTGCTGCAGGTGCAGATCACTATGGCGAAATACATATACAAACGGAAAATGCAAATGTGATCGCACACTACATCCAGCACTCTGCCCTCCATGCTGGACGAGACATTGGTTTATATTTTGGCCAAAGCATAGTAAGCCACTCACCGCGTCAAGGCTGTCTCATGAGTGGTCCCTAACTCTTGTTCCTACCTGTTCATGGGCCATGACAGCCACATAAAATCCAGGGAATGCAGGTCAGCATGCAAGCCAAGTACACTTTGCTTGTAACCCCGTCCGGTGCCATTACAGCTTTCATCGGATCCAGGGATGCAAGTACCAACATGCATGCTGAACCCACCATATACTTCTCCTGGAGCCAAATGGCTAATGGTAGGTTCTATACAAGCAGACTCAGTTTTATACTGACTTTAAAACCAGCCTCAAGGACAGATTAACTGGTCAGGTGTGCAATGACTCCAAGGAGATCGCCACGCCTCCAATATATACTACAAAGAAAAAAATAAGGGGTTGGGTCAGCACAACCTGCTGCAGGTGCAGATCACTATGGCGAAATACATATACAAACGGAAAATGCAAATGTGATCGCACACTACATCCAGCACTCTGCCCTCCATGCTGGACGAGACATTGGTTTATATTTTGGCCAAAGCATAGTAAGCCACTCACCGCGTCAAGGCTGTCTCATGAGTGGTCCCTAACTCTTGTTCCTACCTGTTCATGGGCCATGACAGCCACATAAAATCCAGGGAATGCAGGTCAGCATGCAAGCCAAGTACACTTTGCTTGTAACCCCGTCCGGTGCCATTACAGCTTTCATCGGATCCAGGGATGCAAGTACCAACATGCATGCTGAACCCACCATATACTTCTCCTGGAGCCAAATGGCTAATGGTAGGTTCTATACAAGCAGACTCAGTTTTATACTGACTTTAAAACCAGCCTCAAGGACAGATTAACTGGTCAGGTGTGCAATGACTCCAAGGAGATCGCCACGCCTCCAATATATACTACAAAGAAAAAAATAAGGGGTTGGGTCAGCACAACCTGCTGCAGGTGCAGATCACTATGGCGAAATACATATACAAACGGAAAATGCAAATGTGATCGCACACTACATCCAGCACTCTGCCCTCCATGCTGGACGAGACATTGGTTTATATTTTGGCCAAAGCATAGTAAGCCACTCACCGCGTCAAGGCTGTCTCATGAGTGGTCCCTAACTCTTGTTCCTACCTGTTCATGGGCCATGACAGCCACATAAAATCCAGGGAATGCAGGTCAGCATGCAAGCCAAGTACACTTTGCTTGTAACCCCGTCCGGTGCCATTACAGCTTTCATCGGATCCAGGGATGCAAGTACCAACATGCATGCTGAACCCATGCTGCTTGTATAGAACCTACCATTAGCCATTTGGCTCCAGGAGAAGTATATGGTGGGTTCAGCATGCATGTTGGTACTTGCATCCCTGGATCCGATGAAAGCTGTAATGGCACCGGACGGGGTTACAAGCAAAGTGTACTTGGCTTGCATGCTGACCTGCATTCCCTGGATTTTATGTGGCTGTCATGGCCCATGAACAGGTAGGAACAAGAGTTAGGGACCACTCATGAGACAGCCTTGACGCGGTGAGTGGCTTACTATGCTTTGGCCAAAATATAAACCAATGTCTCATCCAGCATGGAGGGCAGAGTGCTGGATGTAGTGTGCGATCACATTTGCATTTTCCGTTTGTATATGTATTTCGCCATAGTGATCTGCACCTGCAGCAGGTTGTGCTGACCCAACCCCTTATTTTTTTCTTTGTAGTATATATTGGAGGCGTGGCGATCTCCTTGGAGTCATTGCACACCTGACCAGTTAATCTGTCCTTGAGGCTGGTTTTAAAGTCAGTATAAAACTGAGTCTGCTTGTATAGAACCTACCATTAGCCATTTGGCTCCAGGAGAAGTATATGGTGGGTTCAGCATGCATGTTGGTACTTGCATCCCTGGATCCGATGAAAGCTGTAATGGCACCGGACGGGGTTACAAGCAAAGTGTACTTGGCTTGCATGCTGACCTGCATTCCCTGGATTTTATGTGGCTGTCATGGCCCATGAACAGGTAGGAACAAGAGTTAGGGACCACTCATGAGACAGCCTTGACGCGGTGAGTGGCTTACTATGCTTTGGCCAAAATATAAACCAATGTCTCGTCCAGCATGGAGGGCAGAGTGCTGGATGTAGTGTGCGATCACATTTGCATTTTCCGTTTGTATATGTATTTCGCCATAGTGATGTGCACCTGCAGCAGGTTGTGCTGACCCAACCCCTTATTTTTTTCTTTGTAGTATATATTGGAGGCGTGGCGATCTCCTTGGAGTCATTGCACACCTGACCAGTTAATCTGTCCTTGAGGCTGGTTTTAAAGTCAGTATAAAACTGAGTCTGCTTGTATAGAACCTACCATTAGCCATCTGGCTCCAGGAGAAGTATATGGTGGGTTCAGCATGCATGTTGGTACTTGCATCCCTGGATCCGATGAAAGCTGTAATGGCACCGGACGGGGTTACAAGCAAAGTGTACTTGGCTTGCATGCTGACCTGCATTCCCTGGATTTTATGTGGCTGTCATGGCCCATGAACAGGTAGGAACAAGAGTTAGGGACCACTCATGAGACAGCCTTGACGCGGTGAGTGGCTTACTATGCTTTGGCCAAAATATAAACCAATGTCTCGTCCAGCATGGAGGGCAGAGTGCTGGATGTAGTGTGCGATCACATTTGCATTTTCCGTTTGTATATGTATTTCGCCATAGTGATCTGCACCTGCAGCAGGTTGTGCTGACCCAACCCCTTATTTTTTTCTTTGTAGTATATATTGGAGGCGTGGCGATCTCCTTGGAGTCATTGCACACCTGACCAGTTAATCTGTCCTTGAGGCTGGTTTTAAAGTCAGTATAAAACTGAGTCTGCTTGTATAGAACCTACCATTAGCCATTTGGCTCCAGGAGAAGTATATGGTGGGTTCAGCATGCATGTTGGTACTTGCATCCCTGGATCCGATGAAAGCTGTAATGGCACCGGACGGGGTTACAAGCAAAGTGTACTTGGCTTGCATGCTGACCTGCATTCCCTGGATTTTATGTGGCTGTCATGGCCCATGAACAGGTAGGAACAAGAGTTAGGGACCACTCATGAGACAGCCTTGACGCGGTGAGTGGCTTACTATGCTTTGGCCAAAATATAAACCAATGTCTCGTCCAGCATGGAGGGCAGAGTGCTGGATGTAGTGTGCGATCACATTTGCATTTTCCGTTTGTATATGTATTTCGCCATAGTGATCTGCACCTGCAGCAGGTTGTGCTGACCCAACCCCTTATTTTTTTCTTTGTAGTATATATTGGAGGCGTGGCGATCTCCTTGGAGTCATTGCACACCTGACCAGTTAATCTGTCCTTGAGGCTGGTTTTAAAGTCAGTATAAAACTGAGTCTGCTTGTATAGAACCTACCATTAGCCATTTGGCTCCAGGAGAAGTATATGGTGGGTTCAGCATGCATGTTGGTACTTGCATCCCTGGATCCGATGAAAGCTGTAATGGCACCGGACGGGGTTACAAGCAAAGTGTACTTGGCTTGCATGCTGACCTGCATTCCCTGGATTTTATGTGGCTGTCATGGCCCATGAACAGGTAGGAACAAGAGTTAGGGACCACTCATGAGACAGCCTTGACGCGGTGAGTGGCTTACTATGCTTTGGCCAAAATATAAACCAATGTCTCGTCCAGCATGGAGGGCAGAGTGCTGGATGTAGTGTGCGATCACATTTGCATTTTCCGTTTGTATATGTATTTCGCCATAGTGATCTGCACCTGCAGCAGGTTGTGCTGACCCAACCCCTTATTTTTTTCTAGGTACATATATAACCTAAGTTTTATCCCCATCTAGTGGTGAGATGTATCAATTACACCTAATCTTCCTGGTAACAGAGATTTTTCAGATAAATTGTACAAAGTTATACAATACCGCACAATACAATTGTCAAGGTAAAAAGTGCTTTTAAGCAGTGCCCACACACACGTAGTGGGACGCTGCACTTCTATTGGATTACAATTGACTCTATTGTTCCCGTGGATTACAAGTGACTTTTGTTTCCAGAGGATTCCAACTTTAAAGCACTTCAAGGAAAAATGACTCGTCATATTTGAGCGTATTATTGTATGGACTCTTTTAAAGATGCCGCAATGTGAATTTATGCACTTTTTTGTGATATTGCACTTACTTTTGCACTTAGCCAGATCAGTAGCACTTTGCTTTTGTGTCACTTTGCTTTATAGCTCTGTTCTCTTTATACGGACTGCCTCTGCAGACGTTAATACTAATGGTAAGTAAGACAAGTGGTAAGTCCCAGGCAGGTCCAGCAGGGTAACCCCGCTGCTTCGGGAATGGCTAGGGGAGTCATATACCCCTCCTTCCTGTTTGGTATATGCGCCAGTATTGGTAATGGGACTACTAAACCCCCATTCTGGTGTGTCTTCCAGGAGTTTCATGGGATTATTATAAACTCCTCCTGTGATATTGCCAGAAGTGCATGGAGAAGCTGATACCTCCCCCTTCTGTGCCTTTGCCTAAGTTATGGCGCCTCCACCTTAGAGCCTTTTTTGCTACCTATAGTCACCATAGTGCTATAAGCCTTATATTTTGACTTTGGCGCAGGGAAGGGAATACAGGATAAAAACACCTTTCTATTTGCGGGCATTTCATTACATAATGGTGGGACTACACAGTAAAGACACCCCCATGCTTTATTTGGTATTGGTGGACAATACTTCAAAGTCAGTCAGTAGTGATTGCTTAGTGCAGACCTTTGGTTCACTGGGTATACAGAGAGGGAAACTGTTAATTAGGATACCCTACTCATGCGGGCTGGAACCTCAGGGTAGCCGTTTCATGTTTGTCTTTGTATGTCTTTATGTGTATTACTTGCAGCACTTTGTATTAAATTGGGTACCCCAGAGCTTATTCCTTTCACCCTAAGCATAAGCCGAGGGCGGCTTAACTAAAAGTAAGGGGGAATGTAACACCCCAGAGTTGTGTTACTACATGTCTCTTCCCCGCTACTATCTTCTAAGAGCCTTTATATTGTCATCTGATGTAATTTATATTATGTCTTCACAAATGTGCATCTAAAACCATGTTAAATATTATTGTTTCTTGTAATTTTTCAAGCTCCCCAGCAGGTGGCAGGAATGCATTGGCCAGGTACTAGTTACAGTTTAGTATATCTAGGCTGGAATGGATTATTCCAGCTTAGCTCCCCCTCTGTGGAGGTGTGGACTGTTCCTACATTCTGCAGCATGGGTGGAGAAGGAAGTTAGGGGTAGGCTGTGTGAAAGCGTTCAGGAGATCCCCTGCATAGGAAAGACAGCAAGGATCTTGTCTCGGCTGAGACCTGATCACATCCCCAGACTGAGCTCCTTCAGCCTCAGCTGGATGGAAAGAAAGCAGACAACCTCCAGAGTTCCAGGGAGAAAGCATCCTGAGAAACTATCTGTGAGTTAAGTCCAGAGACCTAGGAGAAGCCATTCTTCCTCAGCTAGTCTGTCCCCACAAAACAGAAGGTACAGAAAAGTGCAGAAGATTAATTCCTGCCACAGTTACGGAGCTACCAAGTAGACGTCTTATCCTGCAAGCTTCCCACATATCAAGCAGAAGCATTTATTCCTGCCAATGATTGCCAAAACCTGCTGGGACCAGAGACCAAAGCTGTATACTGCTTGGATGCAAGTTATCTTCAGTAAAGAAACGTTTGAACCTCATCTAAAGGTCTGGACATCATTACTTCTGCAAAATTCCTCTATTACTCCTACTATCACTACACTCAAATTTATTGCAAGTGAGCCAGGAGTCCAGCCCTACCCAGGTAGGAGACACCTTTGACACAATTATCACTATCCTACAGAGACATTATAGGCCATTACACCACTCTGGCATTCCTAATCTGGGACGTGCATTATAACACCTTGGAAGGGCCCTGGGGTAGTACCCTGCGCCCGCTGCAATTGGTGTCAAACAAATATAAACTATTATCCACCCGTATCCTGGCCCACTGCATAAGTGGCTTCAGCGTACCCGTTCATGGTCACTGCAGTGCCCCCATTCCAAAATTTGCTATGGGGCCCAGTTTTTTCTAGTTTCGCCACTGTCTGACACTGAGATTCCTGAAATACAGGCTCATAGATGAATATCAACAAAGGAAGGAAGCCATGCAGGCAGGGGCATAGCTAAAGGCTCATGGGCCCTGGTGCAAGAGTTCAGAGTGGCCCCCTCCTTCACTCAGCGTTGGTGCACCTAGCTTTTCTGCTGCCCAAGGCAAATATTGAAATGCCCCCCCCTCCCTCCAGTCCTACTGTTAAAGGGGTTGTCCACTTTTTACTACTGATGACCTATCCTCAGCATAGGTCATCAATATCAGATCAGCCGGGGTCCTCCGGCACCCCTGGCGATCAGCTATTCGAAGAGAGGGCAGCGCTCATATGAGAGTTACTTTCTCTGTTCTGTTCACCTACTGGCCGTAGCATTTGCAGTGATGAGCAGGTAAATAGAGCAGAGAAGGTAGCGCTCATACAAAAAATAAAATAAAATGGACAACCCCTTTAAAGACATACTTGGAAATCATTACATACAGCGCTACAGAACATATAGGGTAATACAGCGCCACATAATTATGTTATGTACCTCTTACATCCAGTGACTTCTCTTCTCTGATGTAGATATTCTCTTTCCTCTTCTTCTCCTGTCAGACTTCTTTCAGCTGCGCCTCGTCTCTGCAGAGTTTAACAAACAGACATCTTACTTTCCTACTTTTCCATCCTGATTGAGGGGTGCTATATACCTGTTTCTGCAAATACTGATTGAGGGGTGCCATATACCTTCTTCCAATAAATACTGATTGAGGGGTGCTATTGCTATATACCTTCTTCCACCAAATACTGATTGAGGTCTGCAATACACCTGCTTCCACAAAATACTGATTGAGGGGTGCCATATACCTGTTTCCGCCAAATACTGATTGAGGGGTGCTATATACCTGTTCCCACGAAATACGAATATACTGATTGAGGGGTGCCATATACCTTTTTCCACTAAATACTGATTGAGGGGTGCTATTGCTATATACCTTCTTCCACCAAATACTGATTGCGGGGCTGCGATACACCTGCTTCCTACAAAATACTGATTAAGGGGTGCCATAAACCTGTTTCTGCCAAATACTGAGTGAGGGGTGCTATATACCTTCTTCCACAAAATCCTGATTGAGGAGTGCTATATACCTGTTTCCGCCAAATACTAATTGAGGGGTGCTCTATACCAGTTTCCGCCAAATACTGATTATGGGGTGCTATATACCTTCTTCCACGAAATACTAATTGAGGGCTGCGATACACCTGCTTCCACAATTTACTGATTGAGGGGTGCCATATTCCTGTTTCCGCCAAAATACTGATTGAGGGGTTCTATATACCTGTTTTTGCGAAATACTGATTGAGGGGTGCTATATACCTGTTTCTGCCAAATACTGATTGAGGGGTGCCATATTGTCACGAGGGTGTCGAGGACCACGCCTGACTCCGTTATACCCGGGGTCAGGAAGTCGCAGCGGTTGGCTGCACGCTCTATTTAAGATAGGGCTGTTTTCCTTATGGTAGCTTTCTGGGTTTGCTTAGCAAACCCTTTTGGCTCACTCAGGGATCCGTAGCTCCTTCTCCTCAGCTGTTCCTTGTCCAGCACTCCCAGACCTCCTTATATTTCTCTCTCACACTTCTCTGGTTGCCAGAGATAGAGCTTCCTGCCTGGACATCTATTCTGACCTTCTGGAGCTGTGTTGCTGCGTTCGCTGGTAGTTGGTCCAGTACGCTACCCTCCAGATCCCTGTTGGACCTTTTTGGTTTATTGTGGTCGCCCACCTGGGTGTATGTGTTTGTATGTTTTGTCTGTCCTCTCCCTGGTGTTTCCCTCTTAGTGATAGTGGTGTGGACTAGCGATCCCTCCGGCCTGTTCACTATCCAGGGCTCATATTAGGGAAAGCCAGGGTTTAGGCACGTGATCGCCGCACGGGTGAGGAACCCGTCTAGGGACGTCAGGGCAGTCAGGTGCCAGCCGCAAGGTGAGTTAGGGGTCACCACCTTTCCCTCTCCCTTGGGCAGGGCTTTCCCTGTTTTCCTCCCTGTGCGTGTCGTCGGTCATTACATTATCTCTGGCCCTTATTTTGTGTAGGTAAAAAAAAAAAAAAAAAAAAATTTACCTACTTAGAATCCAGTATGGATCAAATTGCTGCTCTGTCCAAACAATTTCATGGCCTGTCTTTGGAGGTGGTAGGATTGAAGGCGTCGGTCCTCCAGCAACAGCAGCAATTACAACTGACTGCAAGCCCAGCGGTTGCTACTGGTAACCAGGTTGTTGCGGAACCCAAGGTCCCTCTCCCTGACAGATTTTCTGGGGGAAGGGACAAGTTTTTGACATTCCGTGAGGCCTGTAAGTTATATTTTAAACTGCGCCCTTACTCCTCTGGTAATGAAGATCAGCGGGTGGGGGTTGTTATTTCCCTGCTGCAGGGGGATCCGCAGTCCTGGGCGTTCTCTTTACCTACTGATTCCCAGGCTCTTCGGTCAGTGGATGAGTTTTTCGGGGCCTTGGGTCTCATATATGATGACCCTGACCGAGTCGCCCTGGCTGAATCAAGATTACGGAGACTCTTACAAGGAGAGCGGCCGGTAGAGGAGTATTGCTCTGAATTCCGTAGGTGGGCTACGGATACCCAATGGAACGACCCGGCTCTCAGGAGTCAGTTCTGCTCTGGGTTATCCGAAAGGGTTAAGGATGCGCTTGCATTATATGAGACCCCCTTTTCCCTTGATGCGTTTATGTCCCTTTCTATCCGAATAGATAGACGCCTTAGGGTCAGGTTGAAAAAACCGGAGCAATTGGTAACCCCTCCCAAGCAGCAGTTAGTCTGTACGGACTTAGACGAGCCTATGCAGCTAGGAGGAACTACTCGTCAGGTCCGTCCTCTTGAGGCTCGCCGTAGGCGTGGGGTTTGTTTTTTTTGTGGGGAGAGGGGTCATTTCATTAATGTCTGTCCTTCTTTCCTCAGAAACAAAAGACCGTCGGAAAAACTACTAACCCCAGGCTGTGTGGAGGATGTCAGCCGGGGGGTATACGTTTCCTCCATACGTACATCGCAATTTGTGTTGCCAGCGGTTATTATTTTTGGTGATAAGACGGAGACTATTTCTTTCTTTCTAGACAGTGGAGCAGGGGTAAATTTGATAGATGCCCGTTTTGCCCGCACTTTGGGTTTGTCTCTCTGTACTTTACAGAGACCCATTCCCATATTCGCTATTGATTCTGCTCCCCTGTCTCAGAGAAACCTCACGCACATTGTTCATAATTTACACCTTCGGGTAGGGGACCACCATAACGAGATGCTTTCAGGTTATGTTCTGGAGGGGCTTCCCACTCCGGTAGTGCTGGGTATTCCCTGGTTGGTAGCGCACAATCCAGTGGTGGATTGGCAGGCCAGGGAGATATTGGAGTGGAGTGAGCAGTGCAGAGAAAATTGCTTAAATAGCAATTGCTTAGTCGCCTCCATAACTACCCTACCTACATTTATTTCGGACTTTGAGGATGTTTTTTCTGAAAAGGGTTGTCAGAAGTTACCACCTCATCGTCCTTATGATTGCCCGGTTAACCTTATTCCCGGCGCAAAATTACCCAAGACCAGGTTATATAATCTTTCGGGTCCAGAGAGACAAGCCATGAAAGATTATATCTCCGAGAGCTTGGCTAAGGGACACATCAGACCCTCTTCTTCACCCGTGGCTGCAGGGTTTTTCTTCGTTAAAAAGAAAGATGGGGGCCTGCGTCCTTGCTTCGATTTTCGCGAATTAAATCAGATAACCATCCGAGACCCATACCCTCTTCCTCTCATTCCTGACCTGTTTAATCAGATTGCGGGTGCTAGGTGGTTCTCCAAACTTGATCTTAGGGGTGCCTACAATCTGATTCGTATTAAGGAGGGGGATGAGTGGAAGACAGCGTTTAACACCCCTGAGGGGCATTATGAAAATCTAGTTATGCCTTTCGGTCTGACCAATGCTCCTGCCGTCTTTCAACATTTCGTTAATGACATTTTTAGTCATCTAATCGGCAGGTTTGTGGTAATATACCTAGATGATATTTTAATTTATTCGTCTGATCTGAAAACACATGAGGTGCATGTCAGACAAGTACTGCAGGTCCTACGGACGAATGAATTATATGCTAAAATTGAAAAATGTGTCTTCGCCGTTCAGGAGATACAATTCCTGGGTTATTTTTTATCTGCGTCAGGTTTCCGTATGGATCCTAGGAAGGTCCAGGCAATTTTAGATTGGGATCTTCCTGAGAACCTCAAAGCACTACAACGGTTCTTGGGCTTCGCGAATTTCTATAGGAAATTCATTAAAAATTATTCACTTATTGTAAAACCGCTTACTGACATGACTAGGAAGGGGACTGATTTTTCTAAATGGTCTGACGCCGCTAAAGTTGCTTTTTCCTCTCTAAAAGAGAGGTTTACCTCAGCACCTGTACTGGTCCAACCTGATGTCTCTCAGCCTTTTATTGTTGAAGTCGATGCGTCAGAGGTGGGAGTGGGGGCGGTGCTGTCTCAGGGTCCGTCTCCTGGCAAATGGCGTCCTTGTGCTTTCTTTTCTAAAAAACTATCTGCAGCAGAAAAGAACTACGATATTGGCAATAGGGAACTATTAGCTATTAAACTTGCGTTTGAGGAGTGGCGTCATTTCTTAGAGGGGGCAGTCCACCCCGTCACTGTGATTACGGACCACAAAAATCTTCTGTACCTCGAATCAGCTAAGCGTCTCACCCCTAGACAGGCTAGGTGGTCGCTATTTTTTACCAGGTTTAACTTTGTGATTACCTATCGTCCTGGGGCAAAGAACACCAAGGCTGATGCACTAACTCGTTGTTTCCCTGGAGGGGGTAATGTGAGTGATCCGGTACCCATTCTTCAAAGAGGAGTGGTTGTTTCTGCGGTACACTCTGTTTTGGAGGGGAAGGTGTTAGAGGCCCAGGGGGACGCCCCGGTCTCTTGCCCCTCAGAGAAATTGTTTGTACCGTTGAACTTACGTTTCGAATTATTAAAGGAACATCATAATTCGGCACTTGCTGGGCACCCGGGTAGTAAAGCAACCTTGGAACTATTGTCTCGTCGTTTTTGGTGGCCAAGGTTGCGTCAGGATGTATTGGATTTTGTGTCTTCTTGTTCTACCTGTGCGCGCGCAAAAGTTTCACATACACGTCCTGCAGGGTCTCTATTACCACTCGTCATTCCCAATAGACCGTGGACACATCTGTCAATGGATTTTATCACTGACTTACCTTTGTCTGCGGGTAAAACAGTTATTTTGGTAGTAGTGGACAGGTTTAGCAAAATGGTACACTTCATTGCGTTACCCGCACTACCTAATGCTAAGACTCTTGCTCAGGTATTCGTCAGTGAAATCGTGAAGCTTCACGGGGTCCCCTCCGATGTTGTTTCGGATCAGGGTACCCAGTTTATTTCTAAATTTTGGAAAGCTTTTTGTTCTCGTTTGGGGGTACACTTGTCCTTTTCCTCTGCTTTCCATCCTCAGTCGAATAGACAGACTGAGCGTACCAACCAAAACCTTGAGACATATCTAAGATGTTTTGTGTCTGAAAACCAAGAGTTGTGGTCATCATATTTACCGTTAGCTGAGTTTGCCATAAATAATCGTCGTCAGGAATCCACTGGCAAGTCACCATTTCTTGGTGCATATGGTTTTCATCCCCAATTCTGTACTTTCAAAGAGGGGGGGTCTTCTGGGGTTCCCGAAGAGGAACGGTTTTCGTCATCTCTTTCATCGGTATGGCAGAAGGTGCAAGCTAACTTGAAAAATATGGGAGGTAAATACAAATGCATGGCTGATAAGAGACGGTCGCCAGGTCCGGACCTAGGAGTGAATGACTATGTGTGGTTGTCTACTAGGAATATTAAATTGAAGGTTCCCTCTTGGAAACTGGGTCCTAGGTTTATTGGCCCTTACAAAATTGTAGCCATCATCAACCCCGTGGCTTTTCGCCTGGAGTTACCTCAGACTTTTAAAATTCATAATGTTTTTCATAAGTCGTTACTCAAAAAATATGTTCCACCTCTAGAACCATCACCGCTGCCACCCCCTCCTGTTGTCGTGGATGGTAACCTAGAATTTCAGATATCCAAAATTGTTAATTCTCGTCGGGTCCACCGCTCTCTTCAATATCTGGTGCATTGGAGAGGTTACGGTCCCGAGGAAAGAATGTGGGTTCCTGCGTCTGAGGTAAACGCCGACAGGTTAGTTCGGGTTTTTCATGCCTCTCATCCTGAGAGACCTGGTCCTGAGTGTCCGGAGGCCCCTCGTAGAGAGGGGGGTACTGTCACGAGGGTGTCGAGGACCACGCCTGACTCCGTTATACCCGGGGTCAGGAAGTCGCAGCGGTTGGCTGCACGCTCTATTTAAGATAGGGCTGTTTTCCTTATGGTAGCTTTCTGGGTTTGCTTAGCAAACCCTTTTGGCTCACTCAGGGATCCGTAGCTCCTTCTCCTCAGCTGTTCCTTGTCCAGCACTCCCAGACCTCCTTATATTTCTCTCTCACACTTCTCTGGTTGCCAGAGATAGAGCTTCCTGCCTGGACATCTATTCTGACCTTCTGGAGCTGTGTTGCTGCGTTCGCTGGTAGTTGGTCCAGTACGCTACCCTCCAGATCCCTGTTGGACCTTTTTGGTTTATTGTGGTCGCCCACCTGGGTGTATGTGTTTGTATGTTTTGTCTGTCCTCTCCCTGGTGTTTCCCTCTTAGTGATAGTGGTGTGGACTAGCGATCCCACCGGCCTGTTCACTATCCAGGGCTCATATTAGGGAAAGCCAGGGTTTAGGCACAAGATCGCCGCACGGGTGAGGAACCCGTCTAGGGACGTCAGGGCAGTCAGGTGCCAGCCGCAAGGTGAGTTAGGGGTCACCACCTTTCCCTCTCCCTTGGGCAGGGCTTTCCCTGTTTTCCTCCCTGTGCGTGTCGTCGGTCATTACACATATACCTTCTTCCACTAAATACTGATTGAGGGGTGCTATTGCTATATACCTTCTTCCACCAAATACTGATTGGGGCTGCGATACACCTGCTTTCACAAATACTGATTATGGGGTGTAATATATCTGTTTCCGCCAAATACTGATTGAGGGGTGCCATATACCTTCTTCCACTGAATACTGATTGAGAGGTGCTATTGCTATATACCTTCTTCCACCAAATATTGATTGAGGGGTGCAATACACCTGCTTCCATAAAATACTGATTGAGGGGTGCCATATACCTGTTTCCGCCAAAAACTGATTGAGGGGTGCTATATAGCTTCTTCCACAAAATCATGATTGACGGGTGCTATATACCTTTTTCCGCCAAATACTGATTGAGGGGTACTATATACCAGTTTCCACCGAATACTGATTGAGGGGTGCTATATACCATCTTCCACAAAATACTGATTGAGGGACGCTATTGCTATATACCTTCTTCCACCAAATACTGATTGAGTGCTGCGATACACCTGCTTCCACAAAATACTGATTGGGGTGCCATATACCTGCTTCCGCCAAATACTGATTGAGGGGTGCCATATACCTGTTTCCGCAAAATACTGATTGAGGGGTGCCATATACCTTCTTCCACAAAATACTGATTGAGGGATGCTATTGCTGTATACCTTTTCCACCAAATACTGATTGAGGGCTGCGATATACCTTCTTCCACAAATACTGCTCTTCTATACGGACTTAGGCAGAGGGTCATTTAGAAAATGACAGGCAGAAGAAGAGGCAGACTGTTACACAGGGATGGTAGGGGTCGGGCAGGTGCACCAGGCCGGAGCCTAAGTGGGAAGTTGGAGAAGGCGCGTGCGATAACTTCAAAGGGCGCACCAGAGTTGGTTTAGTGGCTCACTCAGCCTTCCGCTTCTGCACCCTCCTCATCCTCTCTATCTGCACCCTCCTCACTCTCTGCTGTGTGCACCCCTAAAGACACCACCACCACATCCCCTCCATTCGAGTCAGAGGAATTATTTTCCCATCCATTCCCAGACCTTACTTATGCACAGTCATTCTTGGCATCGGATGGGGAAGAGGAGGTAGCAACGGCCGCCACCCAGCGGTCCGACGACAGTACCCAGATCGGCCCAAGGAGGGTGGTCCCCGCTGTTGCTGCCTACTCCGAGATCTCTAATGTCAGTGGTGGTGAAGGTGACCATGATGACGTGTCGATCGACGTCACGTGGGTGCCCGCAAGAGAGGAAGCGGAGGGGAGTTCAGAGGGAGAGACGGAGCAGCAGATAGGAAAGAGTAGGAGGAGAAGCAGGCAGAACTCGCAGTGCACAGCAGGCAAAAAGCAGACTGCAAATGTATCTGGAGCGAGCCATCCACCATGCATTGTCACATCTTGGGCTCCCAGGACGCCGGCACATGGCTCCGCAGTGTGGGATTTTTTAAACATGGCAGCTGCTGATAATAGTGTTGCCATCTGCAGCCTGTGCTGTCAATGCATAAGTTGCTGTAAGCCCAACACTCACCTAGGGACGACCATCTTAAGAAGGCACCTGGCCTCACATCACCGAGCACAGTGGGAGCAACGCCGTCAGAACCCACAAAGCCACACTCCCGGCGCTCCAGATCCTGCCTCTTCTCCTTCTCTCTCCTCCCATTTGTCCTCCACTCCACCTTCCACCGTGCCGTCGTCGCGTTCATCTGGCACAAGGCAGGCTTCCGTGGCCCAAATGTTCGAGCACAAAAAAATGAAGACGCCAGATAATCCTCTTGCCCAACGGCTGACCGCTGGTTTGTCGGAACTGCTAGCCCGCCAACTACTGCCATATAAATTGGTGGACGCTATGGAAGGTCCCCGTAAGGAAATATTTCTCCTAGAAGGGCATCCCTGAACTATATGGCCACGGGTTCAGCGGCAAATTAATATATCTCTGGCACACAGTGTCGGTGCCAAAATACATCTGACCACAGACATGTGGTCTAGCAAATACGGCCAGGGAAGGTACATAACTTTTACTGCCCACTGGGTGAACCTTCTGACGGCCATCAAGCATGTAACCCGTGGCACCCGTGTGCATTTGGTGTTACCGCCATGGATTGCATGCAGGCCGGCTTCTTCTTCTCCTCCTCCTACTCCATCCTCCGTCTCCTCCTCAGCTGATTTCTCCTTTTCCACTGCTACCGCCTCTTCTGCTACACCGACCAAGCTCCCCAGAACCTGTTCGACGTGCCAGATGAGACGTTGCCATGCTGTGCTGCGGCTGTTGTGCCTGGACGTCAAGAGCCACACCAGTCCTCCACTGCTTTCAGCTTTGCGGTCACAGGCCGATCAGTGGCTAACCCCGCTCAATTTGACAGTTGGTAAAGTGGTGTGCGACAATGGTGCCAATCTGCTGAGCGGGCTGAAACAGGGCAAAATGATACGACGTGTGCATGGCACACGTCCTGAACACATCCTGAGCTTAGTCGTGCAGCGATTCGTTGCCAAATAGAAAATCTCTGGCCATTTTAGAAGATCTGACACGGCTATGGCTCGCCTTGCTGACGTTCAGCGACGACACCACCTGCCCGTCAGACATCTGATTTGTGACTGCCCAACGCCCTGGAACTCAACCTTGTATATGCTTGATAGGCTGCTCCAGCAGAAATGTGCCGTTAACGACTACTTGTACGAACTCTGTGGCAGGACAGGTTCTGGGGAGCTTTTTTTTTTTTTACCACGCCAGTGGCTGCTCATGCGCGATGCATGCAGACTTTTGCGGCCATTTAATGAGATTACCAAACAGTCGCAGCCAGGGCGCCATCAGTGACATCGTACCTTACGCCTTCTTTCTGGAGCGTGCATTGCGTTATGTCATTGATCAAGCCGTCGAGGAGCAGGAGCTGGAAGATGAGGAAGTCGCAATGCTGAATAAATTCTAAGGGGGGGCTACTCCATCTGAGACAAGTCAGCAGGAGTCTAAAGAGGAGTCAGAGGAGGATGGTGGCTGGGGGGAGGAGGAGGAGGAGCAAGAATAGCAGGCTTTAAACTTTTCGGGGATCCCTCGTGTTGTCCGTGGCTGGGGGGAGGAGACCGAGGACGACATTCTCCTGGGCGATGAGCAGGATTCAGGGCGATCCACTGCTTCCAATTTAGTGCAAATGGGGGGCTTCATGCTCCAATGTTTGAAGAGGGACCCCCGTATAAAAAGCATAAAGGGCAAGGACCTGTACTGGGTGGCAACGTACTTAGACCCCCGGTACAAACACGAAATGGATGTTACCAGCATCACAGAGGGCTGTCAGAATGCAGCATTTCCAGGCCTTGCTGCGAAAGATGCTGCATTCTGCTGTTGTGGGCCCTGGAAGAGGAATTTCCACCCACAGCGAAACAAGTGCGGGTACCAATCCTCCCGTGCCTGCAAAAAGAGGGCAGTTTGAAGATGTGTTGGTCCCTTCGGATATGAGATCATTCTTGCAGCCAACCCATCGACAGCCGCCGTCTGGATCCAGCCTCAGGGAACGTGTACACTCTGAGAAGCGAGGAACCCCTTGACCACTGGATGTGCAGGCTTGACCTGTGGCCAGAGCTGGCACAATTTGCCATGGAACTCTTGGCTTTCCCATCGTCGAGTGTCCTGTCCGAAAGGACGTTCAGCGCAGCAGGGGGGATCGTGACCGTTAAGCGGACTCGCCTAGCTCACGACCGTGTGGACTACCTCACATTTTTAAAGGGAACCTGTCGCCTCCAAAACACATTTTAAACCAACATCATTACCTTACAGTTGCCCCCAGTGTGTTCCTAATCATGTTTTTCCTTCCTCCACTGGTTGTTGTATACTTTATTAAAAAAAGTGGGGCCTGTTCTGGCCAACAGTTACATAAAGTCAGGTCCATAAATATTGGGACATCGACACAATTCTAACATTTTTGGCTCTATACACCACCACAATGGATATGAAATGAAACTAACAAGATGTGCTTTAACTGCAGACTGTCAGCTTTAATTTGAGGGTATTTACATCCAAATCAGATGAACGGTGTAGGAATTACAACAGTTTGCATATGTGCCTCCCACAGTTAAAGCACATCTTGTTCGTTACATTTCAAATCCATTGTGGTGGTGTATAGAGCCAAAAATGTTAGAATTGTGTCGCTGTCCCAATATTTATGGACCTGACTGTATTTATCCTGTGACCGCCTAATATACCTCCAGCCACAGAGTCCAAAGTTCTTTGCTGTTAGGTGAATTCCTATTGCCTAATTGGATGTGGAGGTCCTGGGCTGGTGTGGTTACACATGGTCTGCGGTTGTGAGGCAGGTTGGATGTACTGCCAAATTCTCTGAAACGCCTTTGTAGACAGCTTATGGTAAAGAAATGAACATTTATTGCACGGGCAACAGCTCTGGTAGACATTCCTGCAGTCAGCATGCCAATTGCACGCTCCCTCAAACGTTGCGACATCTGTGGCATTGTGCTATGTGATCAAACTGCACATTTCAGAGTGGCCTTTTATTGTGGGCAGTCTAAGGCACACCTGTACAATATTCATGCTGTCTAATAAGCACCTTGATATGCCACACCTGTGAGGTGTGATGGATTATCTCGGCAAAGGAGAAGTGCTCACTAACACAGAGTTAGTGTCACGAGGGTATCTAGAGCCACGTCTGACTCCGTTATACCCGGGGTCAGGAAGTCGCAGCGGGTGGCTGCGCGCTCTATATCTAAGGATCATGGTGTTTCTTAGTTATTGTTTTCTGTGTTTGCCTTGCTATCCTTTTTGTCTCTCTCAGGGATCCGTAGCTTCTCCTCCTCAGCTGTTTCTTGTCTGCCACTCCCTACCTCCTTATATTCTCCCCTCACACTTCTCTAGTTGCCAGTTATAGAGCTTCCTGCCTGGACATCTATACTGACCCACTGGAGTGGTTTATCCTGGTTGTTGTTCCTGTGTGCTACCCTCCGGATCCCTGTTTGGCTTATTGTTGTCTCCTGTTGTCGCCCACCTGGGAATATATGTTGAGTCTGTGTTGTCTGTCCTCCCCTTGGTGTTTTCCCTTAGAGTTAGTGGTGCGGACTAGTGTTCCCATCGCCCTGTTCACTACCTATGGCTCATCTCAGGGAAAGCCAGGGCTTTAGGCACGTGATCGGCGTACGGGTGAGGAACCCGTCTAGGGACGTCAGGGCAGCCAGGTGCCAGCCGCCAGGTGAGTCAGGGGTCACCATCTTCCCTCTCACTTGGGCAGGGCCTTCCTCGTTCCCTCCCTCTGTGTCACGTATGTGATAGCCACGCCGACCGTGATATTATAACTGGCCCTTACTTTTTGAGAAAAAAATAAATAAATAAATAAAAATTGAAATTTTATGTTTGTTGTTTTTTTTCTCTCTCTACTTAGAATCCAATATGGATCCTATTGATGCCTTGGCAGAACAGCTTCAAAGCCTGTCTTTGGAGATGGCAGGATTGAAAGCGTCTGTTCTCCAACAACAGCAGCAAATGCAGCAGACCGCACCCCCAGCGGTTGCTATGGGTAACCAGGTTGTCACTGAACCCAAGGTTGCTCTTCCCGACAGATTTTCTGGGGGAAGGGACAAATTTGCAACGTTCCGTGAGGCCTGCAAATTATATTTTAAGTTGCGCCCTTACTCCTCAGGTCATGAAGAACAGCGGGTAGGGATTGTCATTTCCCTGCTTCAGGGGGATCCGCAATCCTGGGCGTTCTCGTTACCCCCTGGTTCTCAGGCTCTTCGGTCAGTGGAGGGATTTTTTGGGGCTTTGGGTCTCATATATGATGACCCTGACCGAGTCGCCCTGGCTGAGTCGAAGTTACGGAGACTCCTACAGGGTGATCGGTCAGCAGAGGAATATTGCTCAGAGTTCCGTAGGTGGGCTACGGATACTCAGTGGAACGACCCGGCTCTCAGGAGTCAGTTCTGCTCTGGGTTATCTGAAAGGGTTAAGGATGCACTGGCGCTGTATGAGACCCCCCTTTCCCTTGATGCTGTTATGTCCCTCTCTATCAGAATTGATAGACGTCTTAGGGAGAGATCGAAAATTCCGGAGCAATTGGTTATCTCTCCCAAGCAACAGTCAGCCTGTACTGACTTAGATGAGCCTATGCAGCTAGGCGGAACTTCTCGTCAGGTCCGTCCTCCCGAGATTCGCCGTAGGGGGGGGGCTTTTTTTTTCTGTGGGGGGAGGGGTCATTTCATTAATGTCTGTCCCTCCTTTCTCAAAAACAAAAGACCGTCGGAAAACTACTAACCCCGGGCTGTGCGGAGGATGTCAGCCGGGGGGTATACGTTTCCTCCATACGAACATCTCAATTTGTGTTACCAGCGGTCATTGTTTTTGGTGTTAAGACGGAGTCTATTTCTGTTTTTCTAGACAGTGGAGCAGGGGTAAACTTGATTGATGCCCATTTTGCCCGCACTATGGGTTTGTCTCTCTGTACTCTGCAGAGACCTATTCCCGTATTCGCTATAGATTCTGCTCCTCTGTCTCAGAGAAACCTCACCCACATTGTTCGTAATTTACACCTTCGGGTAGGTGACCACCATAATGAGTGTCTTTCATGTTACGTTCTGGAGGGCCTTCCCTCTCCGGTGGTATTGGGTCTTCCCTGGTTGGTAGCGCACAATCCAGTGGTGGATTGGCAGGCCAGGGAGATATTGGAGTGGAGTGAGCATTGCAGAGAGAATTGCTTAAATAACAATTGCTTAATCGCCTCCATAGCTTCCCTACCTACATTTATTTCGGACTTTGAGGACGTTTTTTCTGAAAAGGGTTGTCCGAAACTACCACCTCATCGTCCTTATGATTGCCCGGTTAACCTGATTCCCGGGGCAAAATTACCCAAGTCCAGGTTGTATAATCTTTCGGGTCCCGAGAGACAAGCCATGAAAGATTATATCTCCGAGAGTCTGGCTAAGGGACACATCAGACCCTCTTCTTCACCCGTGGCTGCAGGGTTTTTCTTTGTTAAAAAGAAAGATGGGGGCCTGCGTCCTTGCTTAGATTTCCGTGAGTTAAACCAGATAACCATCCGTGACCCATACCCTCTTCCTCTCATTCCTGACCTTTTTAATCAGATTGCGGGTGCTAAGTGGTTCTCCAAACTTGATCTTAGGGGGGCCTACAATCTGATTCGTATCAGGGAAGGGGATAAGTGGAAGACAGCTTTTAACACCCCTGAGGGGCATTATGAAAATCTTGTTATGCCTTTCGGTCTGACCAATGCCCCTGCTGTCTTCCAACATTTCGTTAATGATATTTTTAGTCATCTCATCGGCAGGTTTGTAGTCATATACCTAGATGATATCTTAATTTATTCGGCTGATCTGAAAACTCATGAGGTGCATGTCAGGCAAGTACTGCAGGTCCTACGGACGAATAAATTATATGCGAAAATTGAAAAATGTGTCTTCGCTGTTCAGGAATTACAGTTCCTGGGATATCTATTATCTGCTTCAGGTTTCCGCATGGATCCTGGAAAGGTCCAGGCAATTTTAGATTGGGATCTTCCTGAGAACCTTAAAGCCCTACAACGGTTTTTGGGTTTCGCTAATTTCTATAGAAAGTTCATTAAAAATTATTCAGTGATCGTTAAACCCCTTACCGACATGACTAGGAAGGGGACGGATTTTTCCAAATGGTCTGACGCCGCTAAAGATGCATTTTCCTCTCTAAAGGAGAGGTTTACCTCGGCACCTGTTCTAATTCAACCTGATGTCTCCCAGCCTTTTATTGTCGAGGTAGATGCGTCAGAGGTGGTAGTGGGAGCTGTATTGTCTCAGGGTCCGTCTCCTGGTAAATGGCGTCCTTGCGCTTTCTTTTCCAAAAAATTATCTTCTGCGGAGAAGAATTATGATATTGGAAATAGGGAACTGTTGGCGATTAAACTGGCGCTTGAAGAGTGGCGTCACTTCTTAGAGGGAGCAATCCACCCCGTCACGGTGATTACGGATCACAAGAACCTTCTGTACCTAGAATCAGCTAAACGTCTCACCCCTAGACAAGCTAGGTGGTCGCTATTCTTTACCAGATTTAACTTTGTAATCACCTATCGTCCTGGGGCAAAAAATACCAAGGCAGACGCATTATCTCGTAGTTTTCCTGGAGGGGGTAATGTTTGTGATCCGGTACCTATTTTACAAAGAGGAGTGGTTGTCTCTGCTGTACACTCTGTTCTAGAGGGAAAGGTGTTAGAGGCTCAGGGGGACGCCCCGGCCTCTTGCCCCTCAGAGAAATTGTTTGTACCGTTAAACCTGCGTCTTGAATTATTAAAAGAACATCATAATTCGGCACTTGCTGGACACCCGGGTAGTAAAGCAACCTTGGAGCTTTTATCTCGTCGTTTTTGGTGGCCAAGGTTGCGTCAGGATGTAATGGATTTCGTGTCTACTTGTTCTACTTGTGCACGCGCGAAAGTCTCTCATACACGTCCAGCAGGGTCTTTATTGCCACTTTTCATCCCCAATAGGCCATGGACACATCTGTCAATGGATTTTATCACTGACTTACCGTTGTCGGCGGGTAAAACAGTTATCTTGGTAGTAGTAGACAGGTTTAGCAAAATGGTACACTTTATTGCGCTACCCGCACTTCCTAATGCTAAAACTCTCGCTCAGGTGTTTATCAGTGAAATCGTGAAGCTTCACGGGGTCCCTTCCGATGTGGTTTCGGATCGGGGAACCCAGTTTATTTCTAAGTTTTGGAAAGCTTTTTGTTCCCGTTTGCGGGTTTACTTGTCCTTTTCCTCAGCTTTCCATCCTCAGTCGAATGGACAGACTGAGCGTACCAACCAAAACCTAGAAACATATTTAAGGTGTTTTGTGTCTGAAAACCAAGAGTTGTGGTCATCATATTTACCGTTAGCTGAGTTTGCCATAAATAATCATTATCAGGAGTCCACTGGCAAGTCACCATTCCTTGGTGCATACGGTTTTCATCCCCAATTTTGTACTTTCAAAGAGGGGGGGTCTTCTGGGGTTCCCGAAGAGGAAAGGTTTTCTTCATCTCTTTCATCGGTATGGCAGAAGGTGCAAGTTAACTTGAAAAAGATGAGTGGTAAATATAAATGCATGGCCGATAAGAAACGGTCGCCAGGTCCGAACCTAGGAGTGAATGACTATGTGTGGTTGTCTACTAGGAATATTAAGTTGAAGGTTCCTTCTTGGAAACTAGGTCCTAGGTTCATTGGTCCCTATAAAATAGTAGCCGTCATTAACCCTGTGGCTTTTCGCCTGGAGCTACCTCAGACTTTTAAGATCCATAACGTCTTCCATAAATCGTTACTCAAGAAGTATGTTCCACCTTTAGAACCATCGCCGCTGCCACCTCCTCCTGTTATTGTGGATGGTAATCTGGAGTTTCAAATAGCCAGAATTGTTGATTCTCGTCGGGTCCGCCGCTCTCTCTAGTATCTTGTGCATTGGAGGGGTTACGGTCCCGAGGAAAGAATGTGGGTTCCAGCGTCAGAGGTAAACGCCAACAGGTTAATTCAGACTTTCCATGCCTCTCATCCGGAGAGACCTGGTCCTGAGTGTCCGGAGGCCCCCCGTGAAAGGGGGGGTACTGTCACGAGGGTATCTAGAGCCACGTCTGACTCCGTTATACCCGGGGTCAGGAAGTCGCAGCGGGTGGCTGCGCGCTCTATATCTAAGGATCATGGTGTTTCTTAGTTATTGTTTTCTGTGTTTGCCTTGCTATCCTTTTTGTCTCTCTCAGGGATCCGTAGCTTCTCCTCCTCAGCTGTTTCTTGTCTGCCACTCCCTACCTCCTTATATTCTCCCCTCACACTTCTCTAGTTGCCAGTTATAGAGCTTCCTGCCTGGACATCTATACTGACCCACTGGAGTGGTTTATCCTGGTTGTTGTTCCTGTGTGCTACCCTCCGGATCCCTGTTTGGCTTATTGTTGTCTCCTGTTGTCGCCCACCTGGGAATATATGTTGAGTCTGTGTTGTCTGTCCTCCCCTTGGTGTTTTCCCTTAGAGTTAGTGGTGCGGACTAGTGTTCCCATCGCCCTGTTCACTACCTAGGGCTCAGCTCAGGGAAAGCCAGGGCTTTAGGCACGTGATCGGCGTACGGGTGAGGAACCCGTCTAGGGACGTCAGGGCAGCCAGGTGCCAGCCGCCAGGTGAGTCAGGGGTCACCATCTTCCCTCTCACTTGGGCAGGGCCTTCCTCGTTCCCTCCCTCTGTGTCACGTATGTGATAGCCACGCCGACCGTGATAGTTAGACAGATTTGTGAACAATATTTGAGAGTAAGGGGTCTTTTGTGTATGTAGAAAATGTTTCAGATCTTTGAGTTCAGCTCATGCAAAATGGGAGCAAAACCGAAAGTGTTGTGTTTATATTTTTGTTCAGTGTACATGGGCTGCTTAGACAGCTGCATGGAACAATTGGAGGACTTTTTGTTCTGCCAACGATATAAAGGTATTACATAATAAGGTTGTACACAACATCCAATTCGTTTTTAGACATATAAAAAGGGCCGAAAAGCTGTATACATACAAAAAATTCTAGCTGGTATTTAATTTTTTCAAAAAATTTACAAATCAAAACCAATTACTTCAAATTTCTTACTCAAACAAATAATTAAAGTAATAAAAAGAAGTAAAACAATCAAAAATAAAACCAGACCAATTTCATTAGAACTGCTAAATAAATTCTTAGATTACTTACCTTCTATATGTTCTTCTCAGTATGAAGTCCTTATGTTCAAAGCTGCCTTTTTACTTTCTTTCTTTGGAGCACTCTGCATCAATGAAATTGCAGCTGCGAACAAAGATTCAGAAGCACCATTATTAATTAATGATATGTCGATCCATTCAAATTACATCAAATTATTTATAAAAAGGTCAAAAACTGACCAATCCGGAAATGGTAGCTGGGTAAGTTAAATGAAATTACTTCATCTACTCATTGTCCAGTTCAAGCCATAAAAGATTGGTTAATGGTAAGGTCCTACATTCAAGGCCCACTATTTTTGCATTCTAATAATTCACCTTTAACAAAATTCCAGTTCAACTTTATTCTACTTAAATGTAAAAACAAAGCTGGTTTACAAAAATAAAAAATGTCATCTCATTCATTCAGAATCGGGGCGGCTACTTTGGCATCCAAGATCGGTCTAAAAGAAAAAAAACAAATTCCAGCAATATCAATATACATGGATATATAATGGGGTAAATAGTTGTAAACAATTCCAGCATATAGAGTAACCCCTAAAACAATAATTTTATTAGTATACCTTAAAAAGGATCCCACTTGGGTCCACTTATTATAAAGCAAATAATATGAAAACAGAATAGTGTATCCTATAATTGCATCCAGTATACTTGTTAACCTGGGGTATGGGGATATTTGTCCCTATAGCTACCCCTGTCCTATAACCTCAGCCCAGGGAGAGCTCCTAATAGTGGAGGCCCCCTGTCCACATACCTAGACTTCTACCCCTCACAGGTCCCTATGGGGGTACAGCAGGGATATTCCTAGTTTACCAAGAAATAAGGCGAGGATGTAAAACACTAATGGATATACATATATATATATCGACTGGATGCAAAAAGAAAGAAAAGAAAAAAACAATAATAACGTGGTACAGACATATACAGAAATACACTCAGTCAGGGTTGACTATATAGTCATACACCTAAACTACCTCGACGCGTTTCCCCCATAAACAGTGCCATGGGATCATCAGGAGGTATAATATAACATTGGTCTATACAAAGTAGATGCAACCATATAGATACTGGCATATAGCCAGGTCACATAGAAAAGTGCTACACAATGTACACCAGCATAAAGCCAGGTCGCACATACAGGGAGTGCAGAATTATTAGGCAAGTTGTATTTTTGAGGATTAATTTTATTATTGAACAACAACCATGTTCTCAATGAACCCAAAAAACTTATTAATATCAAAGCTGAATATTTTTGGAAGTAGTTTTTAGTTTGTTTTTAGTTTTAGCTATTTTAGGGGGATATCTGTGTGTGCAGGTGACTATTACTGTGCATAATTATTAGGCAACTTAACAAAAAACAAATATATACCCATTTCAATTATTTATTTTTACCAGTGAAACCAATATAACATCTCAACATTCACAAATATACATTTCTGACATTCAAAAACAAAACAAAAACAAATCAGTGACCAATATAGCCACCTTTCTTTGCAAGGACACTCAAAAGCCTGCCATCCATGGATTCTGTCAGTGTTTTGATCTGTTCACCATCAACATTGCGTGCAGCAGCAACCACAGCCTCCCAGACACTGTTCAGAGAGGTGTACTGTTTTCCCTCCTTGTAAATCTCACATTTGATGATGGACCACAGGTTCTCAATGGGGTTCAGATCAGGTGAACAAGGAGGCCATGTCATTAGATTTTCTTCTTTTATACCCTTTCTTGCCAGCCACGCTGTGGAGTACTTGGACGCGTGTGATGGAGCATTGTCCTGCATGAAAATCATGTTTTTCTTGAAGGATGCAGACTTCTTCTGTACCACTGCTTGAAGAAGGTGTCTTCCAGAAACTGGAAGTAGGACTGGGAGTTGAGCTTGACTCCATTCTCAACCCGAAAAGGCCCCACAAGCTCATCTTTGATGATACCAGCCCAAACCAGTACTCCACCTCCACCTTGCTGGCGTCTGAGTCGGACTGGAGCTCTCTGCCCTTTACTAATCCAGCCACGGGCCCATCCATCTGGCCCATCAAGACTCACTCTCATTTCATCAGTCCATAAAACCTTAGAAAAATCAGTCTTGAGATATTTCTTGGCCCAGTCTTGACGTTTCAGCTTGTGTGTCTTGTTCAGTGGTGGTCGTCTTTCAGCCTTTCTTACCTTGGCCATGTCTCTGAGTATTGCACACCTTGTGCTTTAGGGCACTCCAGTGATGTTGCAGCTCTGAAATATGGCCAAACTGGTGGCAAGTGGCATCTTGGCAGCTGCACGCTTGACTTTTCTCAGTTCATGGGCAGTTATTTTGCGCCCTGGTTTTTCCACACGCTTCTTGCGACCCTGTTGACTATTTTGAATGAAACGCTTGATTGTTCGATGATCACGCTTCAGAAGCTTTGCAATTTTAAGAGTGCTGCATCCCTCTGCAAGATATCTCACTATTTTTGACTTTTCTGAGCCTGTCAAGTCCTTCTTTTGACGCATTTTGCCAAAGGAAAGGAAGTTGCCTAATAATTATGCACACCTAATATAGGGTGTTGATGTCATTAGACCACACCCCTTCTCATTACAGAGATGCACATCACCTAATATGCTTAATTGGTAGTAGGCTTTCGAGCCTATACAGCTTGGAGTAAGACAACATGCATAAAGAGGATGATGTGGTCAAAATACTAATTTGCCTAATAATTCTGCACGCAGTGTATGAAAAAAGAGATAGTCGCTCTACAAAAATTGATTAAGGGGGAACGTAATCAGGCCAGTAGATATGTTTGATAGCATCATATCCGGCTAGTTACGTGCACACTTTGATGATCGTGCCTGCAGCGGACTCCTTCAGAGGTAGACAGTATATTCCGCATCCTATAGGGCAGAAAATAATCATATACCTAAGTCAGTTTGACGTTTATCATCCAGATATATATAGGTGCAGAGATCAGTGTGGACTCACGGTTTAGATGGTAGGGAAGATCCCAGTAAGAGATTATTCCTGTTGTCCCCCTATCATGAAGTCCTAGTGAGACCCACACTAGAATCCAAAAATCATAGTCACAAATAATGCTCATGTTGAATAAGAGCTAGATAATCCAAAGCCTTGGAGTCCTAGTGACAAGATGTATAAAACTTACATGCTGGAGTCCTTCCCTGTGTTTATGTTCCCCCTGGTAGGCAGTTTGTTACTGATGCTGCAGCTGTATTTAAAGTGCTGCCACTTGGCGCCCTATAGCCCTATTGGTAGTCTGCATGACTTCCTGGTTAATGTCACTTCCTGTTGCTGGAACGCATATGTGTTCCACAGGACGGATGTTCAGGATATTCACAGAGCTGCATTGCTTCCTGATTAATGTCACTTCCTGTTGCTGGAACTCATATGCGTTCCACAGGGCGGATGTTCAGGTTATTCACAGGGCTGGACAGCACAGTTAATGCTGCGCTGTCCTTCCGGTCTATGGAACGCATATGCGCCCCACAGGGCGGATGTTCCGGTTATTGACACAGCAGACTCACACTCTCAGTGCTGCGCTGTCCTTCCGGTCACTGGAGCGCAAAAGCTTTCCAAATCGCGGCCTCCCATCTCTAAATCACTTCCCGGTTCCTGTATGTATCGTCATGTGATATATTATTACATTCCACACGATTCAGGGCATACCCATCACAGGTGTATATTTAAATGCCTCATAAATCATATCCGGGAAGAGATTTATAAAGGGATAGGATATAGAAAAAGATATATATATATAAATTCTATTGATGGAACAGACGCCAACACAGTAGTTATGGAACATAATTAGTCTACCATATAGGTGGTTATATAGATGCCAAGGTGGTGCACCACAATAAAAGAAAACATTGCAGCATAGTTACACTCAATCCTGATGCATATTACTTTCACGAAGAAATAACCGCAGTACGTGGTCAATCTCAGGACAGTGACTTGATATTGAGTCACCAAGGTCCAACAATCATATAACATAATATTTCATGCTTTTACGCATGTGGTCTAATTTTCGTACACCGTAAACAATTACTAACGGCTCGGCTTTTTAAAGAAAGACAGGGATGTCCCGAGCCTGGCCACAGCTCAAAGGAAACAGGTAAACGTCAACCTTTCATTGATACCCAGTGGCGCCTGGGATTTGAATCTGTGGATCCACACACATTCCTTTTGCAGTATCTTATTGTCCAAGTTCCCGCCTCTGGGAGAAGGTGGTACCAATTCTAATACCGAGAATTTGAGGCATAGAGGGTTCCCCCCATGTACATCATTAATATGGGAAGCCACTGGTGTGGCCTTTTTATTAATGACATCATTAACATGCTCACATATTCTCCTACGTAGCTCTCTTATCGTTTTCCCTATGTAGTCCTTTGGACAAGGACATTGACAGATGTAAATAGCCCCTTTACTGCGACAGTTACAGAAATCCCTAATGTCAAAAGACTGTCTAGTGGCTGTGCATGTTATTGTTTTAGCGGTAGATATATATTTGCATGCCTTGCATGCTCCGCATCTAAACATGCCTATCGGCTTGCGGTCCAGCCAAGTGCCCTCTCTGGTGACAGGGGCATAGTGGCTATGGACAAGACGGTCCTTAAGACTTTTTCCCCGCCTATAACTGACGCATGGTTTCTCCGTGAGAATGTCAGACAGATCCTGATCCATTCGTAGTATGGGCCAATATCTATTAAGCACCCTCATAACATCTTGGTTAGCTGAGTCATAGGTAGAGATAATACGGGGTGATGGTATCTTAACTAGGTCTCTTTGTTTCGGAACAAGTAAACTAGTGCGATCCTGGATAACTGCGTGTTTAAAAGCTCGATTTAGATATTCCTGCGGGTAGCCCCTTTCTCTAAATCTTGTTTGTAATTTCTTTGCTTCCTTAAAGAAAGCTTGATTATCCGAACAATTCCTTCGTGCACGGAGATATTGTCCCCTCGGTATTCCTCGTTTGAGGGGGACCGGATGGTGACTATCCCAGTGCAGGAGGGAATTGGTAGCGGTCGTCTTTCTAAACATATTGGCCGATAATCTATCACCGCAAATCGTGACACGCACATCCAGGAAGGCAATCGTACCTGGATCGATCTCTGATGTAAATCGAAGACCTATATTATTATCATTGAGCTCGACAATAAATCTGTCGAATTCGTCCGACCCACCTTTCCAGACCAGAAACACGTCGTCTATGTAACGTGTCCAGACCAGGATTTTGTCTGTCCACCACGTGTTCTGGTCTGGAAAGATATGGGTATCCTCCCACCAGCCCAGGAAGAGGTTGGCATATGAGGGGGCACAAGGACTCCCCATTGCTGTCCCCCTGAGCTGGTGGAAGAACCGCCCATTAAATAAAAAATAGTTATGGGTCAGTACGAATTGCAAAAGTCTAAGGACAAACATGTTATGTTCCCTGCAATGCGTCCCTCGAGTCCTGAGGAAGTATTCCACCGCATGGAGCCCCTTATCATGAGGTATAGAACTGTAAAGGGACTCCACGTCAATGCTGGCGAGGAGACAGCCGGGGTCCAAATTGATGGTGTCGATCTTATTGAGAAAGTCCATCGTGTCCCTAGTATATGCAGGTAGGGACACGACGAACTGACTCAAGACACGATCAATATAGATGCCACTATTTTGACTGAGAGAGTCCACCCCTGAAATGATTGGTCGACCCTTCAATGGGCTAGTCCCTTTATGGACTTTAGGGAGTCCATAAAATGTGGCTGTGCATGGAAACGTCGGTAAGAGGAAATCATACTCCGCAGGTGATATTACCTTATTACGGATACCCTCATCTAGTATGTTCTTCAAATCGGCTTTGAAATTGATGGTGGGATTAGTGGATAGGGTGCCATATCCCCCTCTATCTTCGAGCAAATCCATACACATCTGTAAATACAGTGACTGGTCCAGGATCACCAAATTCCCTCCCTTATCCGAGGGCTTTATAATTATTGATTTGTCCCGTTCCAGTGACTGCAATGCCGATACCTCCACCCGCGATAGATTATATTTAGCGGGCCGAATATGCTCAAGTTTCTCCAGATCTGATATTACCATCTGCAGGAAAATGTCTATGCACTCATAGTTAAAGGGGGGCGGTGTTCTTTTGCTCTTTAGTTTAAGGTCCGTAAAAGGACCCTGCCCTGGATTCCTCTTTCCCTCTTCCTCAAGATCCATCAATGTCTGAAAATCGGCATAATCAGAAGCATCAAGTCCCAGGCTGTCACAAGTTTGTTTATTGGATTGTTTAAAGAATTTCTGCCACTTTAAACGTCTCCCAAACAAATGCAGGTCCTTGGTCCAACCAAAGAGGCAGAAGTTAGTGGTTGGTACAAATGACAAACCCTTTCTCAATACCTCAATTTCAACCTTATTCAAAATACGGGAGGTAAGGTTAATAATTTGAAGACCGTCCGTTACATTTTGTCTACTCGTCCCCGCTCCCGTAGCTGATAGGGAGCTTGGGCCTTCTCTAAAAAAGAGGGTACAGACTGAGAAAGAGATGGCAAGACGGAGGAGGAGGATGGAGGTAGAGACAGAGGCACAGCGGGGTATTGAGGCCCCCGCGGTGCACCGCGTCCCCCCCCTCTTCCCCCCCCATGTGGCCATCTCCTACCGCGTCTCCTTGTGCCGAACGATTTACCTCTACCGTAGGCACGGTATTGGGGTTCCGTGTCTGATGACTCAATGTCTGATGAGGAGATTTCCGAAACTATAGGGGGATTATTGGAGGTAGGTTGTTTATAAGCCCTATTTTCCCTAAATTCAGTGAGGTCACGGACAAACTGTCTATGTTTCCTGTCCTTTAGTAGATTTTGGAATCTCTCCACTAGGGTTTGTAGAGAAGACTCACGTCTGCCGAAGTCAGGATCCTCTCTCAATTTAAGAGCTAAATCAATTTGCTCCTGCAGTTTAATAGAGGTACGCTCAAATAGTAATTTCTCTTCCTCTAAGAGGATATTCATCAATCCGAGCGAGCTCCTAGTCAATGCCTCCTCCCATTTGACGATCAGTTCTGCAGATGAAATACGATCAGCCGGTTTAACCTGGTGGCGAAGGCCCCTGGGCACAATTTTATGCTCCAAGTAGCTCTCAATCGATTTTATTTCCCACCAGGATTTTATGTTATCCTTGTATCTAATGTATAGTTCGTGAAATACCTGCTTACACGATGAGGGTGTGGCCAAGCCCGGGACATCCCTATCCGAAAAAATATCTTTCGCCTCACTGATAAGAGCCTCAGTGAAAAGTGTACCAGAAAGAAAATTAGCCATAACAATGAAAGAAAATCAAATTCCAGCAATATCAATATACATGGATATATAATGGGGTAAATAGTTGTAAACAATTCCAGCATATAGAGTAACCCCTAAAACAATAATTTTATTAGTATACCTTAAAAAGGATCCCACTTGGGTCCACTTATTATAAAGCAAATAATATGAAAACAGAATAGTGTATCCTATAATTGCATCCAGTATACTTGTTAACCTGGGGTATGGGGATATTTGTCCCTATAGCTACCCCTGTCCTATAACCTCAGCCCAGGGAGAGCTCCTAATGGTGGAGGCCCCCTGTCCACGTACCTAGACTTCTACCCCTCACAGGTCCCTATGGGGGTACAGCAGGGATATTCCTAGTTTACCAAGAAATAAGGCGAGGATGTAAAACACTAATGGATATACATATATATATATCGACTGGATGCAAAAAGAAAGAAAAGAAAAAAACAATAATAACGTGGTACAGACATATACAGAAATACACTCAGTCAGGGTTGACTATATAGTCATACACCTAAACTACCTCGACGCGTTTCCCCCATAAACAGTGCCATGGGATCATCAGGAGGTATAATATAACATTGGTCTATACAAAGTAGATGCAACCATATAGATACTGGCATATAGCCAGGTCACATAGAAAAGTGCTACACAATGTACACCAGCAGAAAGCCAGGTCGCACATATGAAAAAAGAGATAGTCGCTCTACAAAAATTGATTAAGGGGGAACGTAATCAGGCCAGTAGATATGTTTGATAGCATCATATCCGGCTAGTTACGTGCACACTTTGATGATCGTGCCTGCAGCGGACTCCTTCAGAGGTAGACAGTATATTCCGCATCCTATAGGGCAGAAAATAATCATATACCTAAGTCAGTTTGACGTTTATCATCCAGATATATATAGGTGCAGAGATCAGTGTGGACTCACGGTTTAGATGGTAGGGAAGATCCCAGTAAGAGATTATTCCTGTTGTCCCCCTATCATGAAGTCCTAGTGAGACCCACACTAGAATCCAAAAATCATAGTCACAAATAATGCTCATGTTGAATAAGAGCTAGATAATCCAAAGCCTTGGAGTCCTAGTGACAAGATGTATAAAACTTACATGCTGGAGTCCTTCCCTGTGTTCATGTTTCCCCTGGTAGGCAGTTTGTTACTGATGCTGCAGCTGTATTTAAAGTGCTGCCACTTGGCGCCCTATAGCCCTATTAGTAGTCTGCATGACTTCCTGGTTAATGTCACTTCCTGTTGCTGGAACGCATATGTGTTCCACAGGACGGATGTTCAGGATATTCACAGAGCTGCATTGCTTCCTGATTAATGTCACTTCCTGTTGCTGGAACTCATATGCGTTCCACAGGGCGGATGTTCAGGTTATTCACAGGGCTGGACAGCACAGTTAATGCTGCGCTGTCCTTCCGGTCTATGGAACGCATATGCGCCCCACAGGGCGGATGTTCCGGTTATTGACACAGCAGACTCACACTCTCAGTGCTGCGCTGTCCTTCCGGTCACTGGAACGACCGCTACCAATTCCCTCCTGCACTGGGATAGTCACCATCCGGTCCCCCTCAAACGAGGAATACCGAGGGGACAATATCTCCGTGCACGAAGGAATTGTTCGGATAATCAAGCTTTCTTTAAGGAAGCAAAGAAATTACAAACAAGATTTAGAGAAAGGGGCTACCCGCAGGAATATCTAAATCGAGCTTTTAAACACGCAGTTATCCAGGATCGCACTAGTTTACTTGTTCTGAAACAAAGAGACCTAGTTAAGATACCATCACCCCGTATTATCTCTACCTATGACTCAGCTAACCAAGATGTTATGAGGGTGCTTAATAGATATTGGCCCATACTACGAATGGATCAGGATCTGTCTGACATTCTCACGGAGAAACCATGCGTCAGTTATAGGCGGGGAAAAAGTCTTAAGGACCGTCTTGTCCATAGCCACTATGCCCCTGTCACCAGAGAGGGCACTTGGCTGGACCGCAAGCCGATAGGCATGTTTAGATGCGGAGCATGCAAGGCATGCAAATATATATCTACCGCTAAAACAATAACATGCACAGCCACTAGACAGTCTTTTGACATTAGGGATTTCTGTAACTGTCGCAGTAAAGGGGCTATTTACATCTGTCAATGTCCTTGTCCAAAGGACTACATAGGGAAAACGATAAGAGAGCTACGTAGGAGAATATGTGAGCATGTTAATGATGTCATTAATAAAAAGGCCACACCAGTGGCTTCCCATATTAATGATGTACATGGGGGGAACCCTCTATGCCTCAAATTCTCGGTATTAGAATTGGTACCACCTTCTCCCAGAGGCGGGAACTGGGACAATAAGATACTGCAAAAGGAATGTGTGTGGATCCACAGATTCAAATCCCAGGCGCCACTGGGTATCAATGAAAGGTTGACGTTTACCTGTTTCCTTTGAGCTGTGGCCAGGCTCGGGACATCCCTGTCTTTCTTTAAAAAGCCGAGCCGTTAGTGATTGTTTACGGTGTACGAAAATTAGACCACATGCGTAAAAGCATGAAATATTATGTTATATGATTGTTGGACCTTGGTGACTCAATATCAAGTCACTGTCCTGAGGTTGACCACTGTAAGGAAAATTTACTCTCTTCCCTAACGGTGTGTCCCTTAACACATGATTTCAGTGGCCAGCTTGAATTAAGCCTTACCGGTACCGGGAGAATGAAGAAGATAGACCACATGAACACATGTCTATTTCCAATCCATTCTGGTTTATTCTCTGCGTGCCAACACTTAATATAGGGGAGGATTGACCTCCCATTACATCCAATCATATGTTAGCATTAGTCTTATCGTATGGCCTGAATACACATGAGCTCTGCACTTACAGAAATAGATGTTTCATAGTAGCGACAGTTAATCATTCAGGTATAAACATGAGAATGACCTTGTGAAGTAAGGCTGGTTAAACAAATGTATGTATGCATTTTCTAATCTGGTCTCAATACTACAGAGGGAGAAAGGCACAAATGGAAATCTTAGAATAGTGCACTGGCCTGATGCAATCGTAATACACGTTGCTGTGTAAAACAAAATGGAGTTACTTATACGCCATCAATCCCCTCTTTAGAACCTTATATTTATCTTAAACTATATGGTTCTTTCTCTGCTCTTCCTTTGTTTGCTTGTAAGCCTTTAGGTATTCCATATACCCTTCAGGAGTATAATCCTCAGGCTTTGTTGGGGTTGTGTTTGCCTCTTCTACCTCTACCGGAGTATAGAGGAATGTTGAGTGTACCCCTCTTTCGGACACATTTTTACATACGGCCAGAAGGGAGGGCACACACTGTAGACAACAGCAGAGACCCACTATTGCAGCGATCACGGCAAATGCCACTCCTACAACATATCTTATTTGACCAAAGTCAGGTATCCAGCCAAAAAGCCAGTCCCACCAACCTTGGTCAACATCTTGTTTTATATGTTTAATCATGTCTTCTAGTTGGCCTATTTTATCTTTTATACCACGGGAGTGATCTGATAAATTGAAACAACACATCCCTGCGAACGCTGAGCATCCTACACCATGTTGGAGCAATAAATAGTCAATAGTTGCCCTATTCTGCAAGATAGCCTTTTTATATGATTGTATATCCAGAAGCATATCTTGCAGAATTGCACTAGTGACATTTATCTGTTTTACCATAAAACAGGCAAGTTTTGATATTGTCCTGTGGTTATATATGGCCAACCCTGGTACTCCTATCAAAGATACCCCTAAACTCATATATTCTGATCTAGAGAGGAGATTCACATTATAATCACAATTTTCCGGTAACTGTAGGGAAGTGTCTCTCGTGTGTCGTGTCTGCATTGCTGGGAATAGTGGTATCATTGCTAATGTCAGCCTGGCTATTGTACAGGGTCCCTCTGTAATATTGGCCGGTATGTATGTGTGACTAGTATTTCCACAGGCCAATACCCATCCTGCTGGTAGAGGTACATGTTTGTCTAGGGATGGTACTGTTTTAGTAATATTACATTGCATATTTTTTCCTGATACTATCTTTTTACAACTATCTATATCTCTATCACAAATATTTGGCTTAGTCTTATTCTGCATTTTTGCTTGTATGCAGGGAGGCAATAGTGTCTCATCACAGGTGAAGTTATAACATATTCCTGCTGCTGTGACAAGACCTGTAATTATTTCTATCATATTACTCTGCAGAGTCTCATATGTAGGACAGTCATAACAAGCATGATAAGGATTTACATATCCATATTTAACATCATGATCCTCCAAATCAGTGTCATTCCATTGGGAACGTAGGAGCCCCGTCCATACAGCTACTGGGGTGGGGACTGCTACCAGACATGTCTCCAAAATGTTAGATGCCGATAAAGTGGTTCGGAGACAAAAGTCAGTTAAGTTCAGAGTTTTGGCCAGGTACAGCCATAAGTTCTCCTTTGTCTTCCACAGATTGTCTTCCCCTCTGCATTCTGTTTTCAGGTATATCTGTCTGTCCCACAGCCATGGGACAGTAAGTAGGAGACACAAAATTGCAATTATTAAGGCACTGCATCTCAGCCATCTCGAGGAATTTCCCAACTGCGTCATCTCGTTGAGGGTCAAGGCTGTCTGCCTCCGTTAGTACCCCTTCTGTATCTTCTTCGAGGTCAAGGCTGTCTGCCCCCGTTAGTACCTCTGGGCCTCGTTGGAGGTCAGGGCTGTCTGCCCCCGTTAGTACCTCTCTTTTCTTCACCAACTTAATCCTTGTGGCGTGGATCCACGTGGGTGACTGTTCAGTGAGGACTGCTGTTCTGGTGATCGCGACTACCTCGGTGGGTTGTCCGTAGGTGAAACTTCCTGGTTCCTTTCCCTTCTTTAAGATCTTGATCATCACCTGGTTGCCTATCCGGAATGGACGGGTTGATTCCTGTGAAAGAGAAGGAGACTTACAAGCCACTTTTTCTTCAGTTTTACTGAGGACTTTGATCAGATTAGTACTTCTCTCTGATCAGGTCCAAGTCCCCTTCCTGCACCACCAGGGGGCGTCTTGCCCATGGTGTGGGGAAAGGCCTACCCATGAGTATCTCAATGCTGTTTATGTCCTACTCTGTGGAATGTCCTACTCTGTGGAAATGTGCTACTTAAGATGGAAGCACTGTGTTGGGGAATGCATAACTTCCCCTCTTCGCAGACTAATCCTATCTCAGGATTTTTCTGCAATACTGGATAACACCAGTCCTGCTGTTCCTGTTCAGTGACATACCACTGAAGATCAGTAAGTATTTGCAGCATCTCAGGGGTTGGAGATGCCAAACATGGCATCTCCCAATGGTTATACAAACCTGTGAGGTTGCTTTTGGCAACTCATTTCGCCATCTTAACTGCCAGCGCATTGCCCTGTGAGACATGTTCCTTACCATCTGCTGCCGTAAATCCTCTCCTCTGCCAGATCATACCATGGTCCCACACTACCCCATGTGTGTACCTACTCTCAGTATGAATGGTGACAGGTCTATCAGCATGTAGAATACATGTCCTAGTGAGTGCAATAAGCTCAGCTGCCTGCTGTGTTGAGTGCGGATGTCCTTGAGTAGGCCTACAACATCATGAGTGGTGTGCAAAATGGTGTAATGTCACATTGTGAAAGAATTTGCCGACTCTACCATCATAGCACAGGCTGCAAGAGAACGCAGACATGCCGGCATCCCCTGGACAGAGGTGGGCATTACCTTTGAGAAAAACACACAAGGACGCAACTTGCCTCCGTTTTCTTGTGTCAGTACACCCGCCATGGTTTTACAATTTTGGCGTGCAAACATGTGGAAGGGCATATTATAGTCAGGGAGGCCCAGCCCTGGACTCGACATGAGCGAACATTTCAGATAATCAAATGCATTGTACATTTCAGAAGACCATTTAATCAAATCTGGATTTCCATCCAGAGTGGCTTGCCTTAAAACATTGTCAATAGTGGGAGCAACCAGTAATCCATTGTCTACCGTTTATCATACCAAGGAAAGATAACATTTCTTTCTTGGTGTGCGGGGCGACCAAACCCGCAATAGACTGGACTCTTTCTGCGCTGATTCTCCGTTCACCTTTTGTGAGGACAAAGCCCAAGTATTCAACCTGCATTTTACACCATTGCATTTGCTTAAGTGTCACTTTGTGACCACATCCTGACAACCATTATAACAGTGATAAACCATCCTGAATGCTGGCCTCCGCTGACATGCTACACAGTAATAAATCATCAACATATTGCAGCAGCACAGAACCTTGGGGGGATGTACCATGACTCTAACATCGCTCGGAGGACTATGCTGTACACTACAGGTGAATCAGCATATCCCTGGGGCATCTCTGCACCAGGTCAGTTGGCGTCTGTCAAAGGAAAAAGCAAAAAGTAGTCTGGTTATCTTATCAACTGGGATAGAAAAGAAAGCATTTTTCAGATCTATCACACTGAACCAAACAGCGTCTGCTGGAATGGCAGATAATAATTAAGTGACATCAGGTACAACAGGGGCTATAGGCACAATGATGTTGTTGATGGCCCTTAAATCCTGTACAAAGCGGGCAGCACCATCTGCCTTTGTCACTGGATTCACGGGCGTGCTGTAGGGTGAAATCACCTCTTCCAGGATTCCCTTTTGTAGGAATTCTTCTATCATTGGCCTAAGCCCATCAAGTTTCTCTTTTAACAGCAGGTATTGTTTCTGGAACACTGAGATGACACCTGGTTTCACAGTAGCTGTGTAATGTGTGCAATCTATGAATCCTGTGTCATATTCATTTGAGGACCATAATGCAGGGTTAATGTTATTCTGGGTGGTCCTGTATGTTCGCAAGAATCAGTGGCACTGGTGTAGAGACTGGAATGAGACCTGAGTGTACTCTTATGTCCTGATTCTTTGATACCTGCAAGTTAAGCCTAATGAACAAATCTCTCCCTAATAGGCTGACTGGGCAATCTAGTATAATGCTAAATACATGACATGATGTATTCCCTGTCCATGGTTTCTACTGGTAAGGAATCTGTTCTGTATGTCCTTGTCAGTACCCCATTTATTCCCATAGAGGGCTCACATTTCCTTCCTGACACTCTGAGTCACCTAAGTCCACCCCTTTTGGTGGACGCTTTGGTCTGTCTTCTGTTCTGCCATTAGTATCTTAGCTGTCCATACGAGCAGAGCTCTGATGTTAAGCACAACACTGAACATGTAACATGTAACTGCAAACATTGAAACAAACAGATCTGACAATACAGACATGAACACACAAAGGGCCCATAAAAACTTTTCATTGAAATAAAAATGTACAGCTTGATCAATGCTGTTGGTACCAATAAAAAACCCAAAAACTTCCAATAAAATAAAATAAAATTCTTAATGCGCATATTTAAAAACAAATACCGTATTCCATACGCATTCATATACATTTTCATGTACTCATCTTCACAAACCAGCTCATAACCACGCCCTTATACATAAAATATGAATTACACACACAGCTCTGCTACGTACATATAACTCAGAGCCACACCCATTCACATTCCACTGAATCATGTATCTTTCACCCAATCACACAATCTCTTTGTTACATCCCAAAACTTGCAGCACAGACAAACACAGCAATTGCTGATGGTCTGTCGCTGTAAAACAATATACATGTTAATCATACAGTCATTTTGTTAAAATTAACAAATCATCTTATATGCCATGTCGTTTTTTTTTTTTTTTTTTTTTTTTTTTTAGTGTTACACACATCGCCACTTATTGTATATAACTAACACTTCCCCCATTTCCTCTGCCTTGCGTCTCCTATTTCAGGAGTGTTGAAACAGGGGAAGTAAAGCAATACATCAAGACGTTCAGCTGTACCACATGTTCCTCAAACTTTTACTCACATCTGAATAAGAACTTATTGGGTGCAACCTTAGATTGTTACGAGTGGACACTTCCAATTAGCATCATCACTGCAGGCACATTTTAAACCATCGGAACATACAATTGGGAAAGATACAATCAATACTGGAGCCCTGTCTGGAATATCTTATAGATAACACAGGTTAGTATCTTCACATTGCTGCTTATGCAATACCAATTAGCAGCCCCCCTCCCCCCTCAACCCCCATATGAAATTCCTGAGCAGAGGAGGGGGGTGAGATGGGAGGGGGCTCTCTCTGAAAACACATCTCAAACAGGACAGGAAGAAGTTTTTTTTTTTTTTTTTTTTTTTTGTAGTACTACAAGTGACATTTTGGAATGTGGTGGGGGGGAGGGATGCCTCATGGCAACCTTTGTTCTCTATAGGATTCAAAATCCTCCATCTTGAAATAAGAAATGCTGCTCATTTCATTTCTCTAACTTCAAGTTCTCTCAGTCACTTCCATATACACTTTTTCACCATAACTCAGCTTGCACCAGGCTATTATTATCCTTTAACAACTTCTCTCTTCAACTATCAATACACTTATGCATTAACTGTCCATCTTTTAGTGCTGTAATCTCTAATTCCAGGGACTATAAATCGTCACTATTTAAACACACACAGATCATTAGGGCAACAAAACTTAACCAGTTCATTTCTGAACGTTTAACACAAGCCCTTTCTAATTGCAAACACTGAGACACTTTTTCCCTTGCCATGAATTAACTTCCTGACTCTGCTGTGTCTTCTCACTCACAATAGCCCCCCTTCACAATCACGGGAGTTCTGATGTAACTGATTTTCATCCCTGTTGCCAGCCGGGCATAACATTCTGTTTCACATTTTATTCTACTTTTACTGCGTGTAGTATACCTAGTATGCGGTGTGCCAATATTTAGACCGCGCTCCATTATGTTTCCAAATGTTGGCATGGGGGGTCGGTATTTTTCTTCTAGTTTTAATGGTATAACCACTGTTACAGCATCTTCCTCAATCTGAGTCAGAACTGGATACAGAGGTGCCGTGGGGGTGGATTTATTATAGGGTGGAGGGGGTTTCTGACTTCTCTTCTTTGTACCTACCTCCTGTTCTATTTCATGTAGAGACCTATCATTTTTGGGACTTTTTAGATTCTTATTCTTCTTGCTATTACCTGCATCATACCAGTGGGGGGCTATTTCCAGCCATTGTTCTGCACTCCTGGACATGTAATCCATGTCCCAGGAAGGATCCGCATCGAAATGCGGCCAGGCTGTTTTATCACCTAGACATAGTCCTTTGACCATATCCATATGATAAATACTATTATCACCGTCCCTGCGGAATGGATCTGCAGCATCCATTACCTCAGTCCAGCCTGCTAGATTATCTACCCACGGGTTGATCAGGTAATAGTTTGTTGGACTAACACGGGCTACATAGATTTTGCAAGTCTCTCCTGGTTCTGGTTTAGGGAATTTAGTTTTAGACCCTTGTCCTCCCATGTTAGTATTTATAGTTCAAAGAATAAGTGAGACAATCACTGTCAGGACTGGCTGTACTGCACTGAAATAGCGCCGACAAGACCTGTCAACTGATCAGCTGATTCGTATCTTAATGTCTCTCTATACTCTTTGGACCCCTATCGACTATTGTTGTTTCGGACTGCCACTTGCGTTCAAATTTTCCGGGTCAACAGATCGCTCTTAGCCGAAAAACTGGGGCGTCTTGCAGTCCTCCACAACACAAACAATTTTACACATTAACAGTAGTTAACCCAAAATACATCAATTTGATAATAACAGTGGGATATGACCGTACACTTACCAACCGATCAGTATCTCACACAAACAGATAATCTTATTACTTCTAAAATACTTATACTATATATACATAAGAGTTAATTCAAGCTTGTATCCTTCTGTTCCCTGAACAGATATCCTTATATAGTGCACTATCTCTTAACGATACGGACTCAAATGAGCCTCTTACAATCAACATTTTATAACGATATGGACTCAATGATATGAGCCGCTTACAATCAACATTTGCGTGTCTCCCAGACATCGCAGTCCACTGAAATCATAAATAGATGGTTCGACTTACTTGAATGGGATTTTGGTCATTGCTCCCAGGTCCAAGGCGGACAAGATGTCTTTCACGGTAGACCTGAAGAGTTGACCCTCCCAATCCCGGACTGAGTCCCCAGATCTGTAAGGAAAATTTACTCTCTTCCCTAACGGTGTGTCCCTTAACACATGATTTCAGTGGCCAGCTTGAATTAAGCCTTACCGGTACCGGGAGAATGAAGAAGATAGACCACATGAACACATGTCTATTTCCAATCCATTCTGGTTTATTCTCTGCGTGCCAACACTTAATATAGGGGAGGATTGACCTCCCATTACATCCAATCATATGTTAGCATTAGTCTTATCGTATGGCCTGAATACACATGAGCTCTGCACTTACAGAAATAGATGTTTCATAGTAGCGACAGTTAATCATTCAGGTATAAACATGAGAATGACCTTGTGAAGTAAGGCTGGTTAAACAAATGTATGTATGCATTTTCTAATCTGGTCTCAATACTACAGAGGGAGAAAGGCACAAATGGAAATCTTAGAATAGTGCACTGGCCTGATGCAATCGTAATACACGTTGCTGTGTAAAACAAAATGGAGTTACTTATACGCCATCAACCACGTACTGCGGTTATTTCTTCGTGAAAGTAATATGCATCAGGATTGAGTGTAACTATGCTGCAATGTTTTCTTTTATTGTGGTGCACCACCTTGGCATCTATATAACCACCTATATGGTAGACTAATTATGTTCCATAACTACTGTGTTGGCGTCTGTTCCATCAATAGAATTTATATATATATATATCTTTTTCTATATCCTATCCCTTTATAAATCTCTTCCCGGGTATGATTTATGAGGCATTTAAATATACACCTGTGATGGGTATGCCCTAAATCGTGTGGAATGTAATAATATATCACATGACGATACATACAGGAACCGGGAAGTGATTTAGAGATGGGAGGCCGCGATTTGGAACGCTTTTGCGCTCCAGTGACCGGAAGGACAGCGCAGCACTGAGAGTGTGAGTCTGCTGTGTCAATAACCGGAACATCCGCCCTGTGGGGCGCATATGCGTTCCATAGACCGGAAGGACAGCGCAGCATTAACTGTGCTGTCCAGCCCTGTGAATAACCTGAACATCCGCCCTGTGGAACGCATATGAGTTCCAGCAACAGGAAGTGACATTAATCAGGAAGCAATGCAGCTCTGTGAATATCCTGAACATCCGTCCTGTGGAACACATATGCGTTCCAGCAACAGGAAGTGACATTAACCAGGAAGTCATGCAGACTACCAATAGGGCTATAGGGCGCCAAGTGGCAGCACTTTAAATACAGCTGCAGCATCCGTAACAAACTGCCTACCAGGGGGAACATGAACACAGGGAAGGACTCCAGCATGTAAGTTTTATACATCTTGTCACTAGGACTCCAAGGCTTTGGATTATCTAGCTCTTATTCAACATGAGCATTATTTGTGACTATGATTTTTGGATTCTAGTGTGGGTCTCACTAGGACTTCATGATAGGGGGACAACAGGAATAATCTCTTACTGGGATCTTCCCTACCATCTAAACCGTGAGTCCACACTGATCTCTGCACCTATATATATCTGGATGATAAACGTCAAACTGACTTAGGTATATGATTATTTTCTGCCCTATAGGATGCGGAATATACTGTCTACCTCTGAAGGAGTCCGCTGCAGGCACGATCATCAAAGTGTGCACGTAACTAGCCGGATATGATGCTATCAAACATATTTACTGGCCTGATTACGTTCCCCCTTAATCAATTTTTGTAGAGCGACTATCTCTTTTTTCATATGTGCGACCTGGCTTTATGCTGGTGTACATTGTGTAGCACTTTTCTATGTGACCTGGCTATATGCCAGTATCTATATGGTTGCATCTACTTTGTATAGACCAATGTTATATTATACCTCCTGATGATCCCATGGCACTGTTTATGGGGGAAACGCGTCGAGGTAGTTTAGGTGTATGACTATATAGTCAACCCTGACTGAGTGTATTTCTGTATATGTCTGTACCACGTTATTATTGTTTTTTTCTTTTCTTTCTTTTTGCATCCAGTCGATATATATATATATGTATATCCATTAGTGTTTTACATCCTCGCCTTATTTCTTGGTAAACTAGAAATATCCCTGCTGTACCCCCATAGGGACCTGTGAGGGGTAGAAGTCTAGGTACGTGGACAGGGGGCCTCCACCATTAGGAGCTCTCCCTGGGCTGAGGTTATAGGACAGGGGTAGCTATAGGGACAAATATCCCCATACCCCAGGTTAACAAGTATACTGGATGCAATTATAGGATGCACTATTCTGTTTTCATATTATTTGCTTTATAATAAGTGGACCCAAGTGGGATCCTTTTTAAGGTATACTAATAAAATTATTGTTTTAGGGGTTACTCTATATGCTGGAATTGTCTAAAAGAAAAAAAACAATGAAGAAAATAGGGAGATGGACCTCAAACAGATATAAATTGTATGTTAGACCATATTTATCATTATAATTTATTTTCAGATTCTTTGAAGATAATCTGGATTATTGGAAATTAACTTATTTCGCCAGCTAAAAAACGCTCTTCAATAAAATTTTAATCAGACAACTTTGGATTTGACGACAAGGCCGAATACCACATGTGCTCGAGCGCAATGCTCGAAGCCTCCTCCCTGCACGTTTATTGGCTGCTATGCAGCCATAAACGTGCAAGTAAGTACTACCCTCACTGTAATACCGTAGCCATGTTGAATACTGGCATTACAGTGATTGGCTGGCCGGAACGTGTCATCGGGTGCTATATAGCACCCGATGACGCGTGTTCGGCTCAGTCTTAGTCAGAAAGAGCTGTGCTGAGGAAGGGACAGACAGTGTGGGGAGTGATATACGAATATTTTTTGTAGAAAAACTTTTCAGAGACCCAAAAGTCCTTTTAAGGACTATTGTTGTGTGTGGCAGCAGAAATATATATATTTTTAGCGGAAACTGCACTAAATTGCTAAAACTTAAAAGACCCAAAAGTCCTTTTACGGACTATTGTTGTGTGTAGAAGAAACGAGACGCTGAACTTTACGTCCAACGTATGCACCTTAGAGGGCGCACTGACACAACCGGTCGTAGACAGTATTTAGGTTTCAGCTATTTTTCACTTTATTCATAGACAACGCGTTTTGGGGTACTGGGGACCCCTTTATCAAGTCTAAAGGGTGGATTAATAAAAAAAGGACACATATATGGAAAGTCACAATGCAGGTGTACCCATCTATATAAAGAAACGATAATATGATAATAAATATAAAATGTTATATAAAAAATATACGTATATATAAATAAATATGAATACATGTGAGGATGAAGATAAAAATTGATCAATACTAATGTATAAAAATAAATAAAAATGAAATCAAATTATGAACTACATATATATGAAAAAAAAAATGTTTTTAAAATTCATAATGAATATTACATATACATGGAGGCTTGTGGTTTAAAAAACAAACAAAAAAAAAACAGAAAAAATGCATATATATAAAATTTGTCTAATGACCATTGTCGCATATATATAGAGGATAGTAGTTTTGGAGACCAGTGGTAAATAATTGTCCGCTGCTGGAGTAAGAAACTACTATATTATGCCAGGATTAGACACATAACCTAGACAGATCTATACTAGATTAGTATCATGTTCTAAAAGCTGATATGGACCCCAAGGAAAAAATATATATACTTTCTCATTAAGACCAGAGTAGAGATGAAAATCGACAAATATCTGAGTGTTGTTGCCAACAGAGCAAGAAGCTGGAAGAATATAAATAAATAGATGGACATGTATGTATATATAATTAATTCAGGTGGGCATGTGGGCTGACAATCAGGGGCTGAAGATATAGTCATATGTTCGGTAGACCACAGTGAAATTTGAGGATGTAACTGCTAGAATTATGAAAATGGACTCTGATGCCGGGGTGTAACATACCTGGGTCAGATCAGCAGAGTGTGGCAGCAGCAATATCTATTTTTAGTACAAACTGCGCTAAATAACTAAAACTTTACAGATTCAAAAGTCCTTTTAAGGACTGTTACGTGTGGCAGCAATATCTATTTCTAGCGCTTCCTGCGCTAAATAGCGTGCAATAGTTAGGCCGCTGCAGACAACGACATTAGCTGTGCCACATTTCCTGTGTAAAGTGTGCCCATCCAAAAAATATCTGACTGAGGCCTCATGCACACAACCGTTGTTGTGTTCCGTTCCGCAAAATGGGGTTCCGTTGTTCCGTGATCCGTTTCCGTTTCCGTGTGTCTTCCTTTATTTTTGGAGGATCACCAGACATGCAAATGATAGGGAAAAAAACGGACGCAGACGCACGGACGCGGATGACAATCTTGTGTGCCTCGGCATTTTTTCACGGTCCCATTGACTTGAATGGGTCCGCGAACCGTTTTCCGTGAAAACAATAGGACAGGTTATATTTTTTTGACGGACTGGAACCACGGATAACGGACGCGGATGGCAAACGGTGCATTAGCCAAGTTTTCAACGGACCCATTGAAAGTCAATAGGTCCGCAGAAAATCCCGAAAAACGGAACAACGGACACGGAATAAAACAACAGTCGTATGCATGAGGACGGTGTCCACTGCGGACAGTGACATTAGCTGCGCCACATCTCCAGTGTAAAGTGTGCGCATTCAAAAACTATCTGACGTCCAGTGTACTTTTTCCGTAGATGGTGTCCGCTGCGGACAGTGACATTAGGTGCGCCACATCTGCAGTGTAAAGTGTGCGCATCCAAAAAATATCTGACGTCCAGTGTACTTTTTCCGTAGATGGTGTCCGCTGCGGACAGTGACATTAGCTGCGCCACATCTGCAGTGTAACGTGTGCGCTGAAAAAATGTATCTGTGACATACAGTGTACTTTTTTAATAGACAGTGTCCGCTTCTGACAGTGACATTACCAGCGTCACATCTGCAGTGTAACATGTGCGCTGAAAAAATATATCTGTGACATGCAGTGTATTTTTTTGCGTAGACGCTGCAGACAGTGACATTACCGGTGGTACCTCTCCTGTATACCATTTCCTCATCCCAAATACCTGTGACATTCCCTGTAATTTTTTATTAGCCGCTGGTGACAGCATTGACATTATCTGCGGGATATCTCCTGTGTGACGTTTCCACATCCCAAATACCTTTTTAAATTACTTTGCGCATACACTTCTAAAACATACGCTACTGTACGTGTGACAGACTTTCAATCATATATAACATTAGCTGAAGGACCCGGCTTCGCTCGGGTATATTTAATCTATTTCATTTAATGTTTGTGTGTGTCGTTAAAAGATATCAACACTATCCACTATAACAGTGACATCTACAGCGCCCCCGCCCCCAAAACAGTGACCTCCACATCCCCCCACCCCTTAACACTGACCCCCACCACAGTGCCCCGTCCCTTCAAATTGGACCTCCACAGCAGCCAACCCCTTAACTTTGACCTTTACAGCAGCCTTCCCCTTTAACAGTGACTTTCACAGCATACCACCCCCTTGACAGTAAACTCCACAGGGGGCTGCCCCTTAACAGTGGCCTTTACTGGATCGGGGGCATGTCCTTTTGAACAGCTCACTCTAAGACAGCAGCACTGTACTGTCTGAGTGTAAGCTGCAGGGAGAAAGTCACCCTCCCTCCCACCTCTGCAGCTGACAGAAGTTAATTTTCACCGTAACTTTTTTAATCCCTGTCGGCTGAGGAGAGGAGGGGGAGTGGCATAACCAGAATGGGGCGTAGCTTAGCGGGACCTAGAAGTTGATTTTTAGCTTCATTTTTTCAATATCAGTTGGCTGAGTGGGAGGGGGCGTGGTCTAACCGGATCGGGGGCACGTCCTTTTGAACAGCTCACTCTAAGACAGCAGCACAGTACTGTCTGAGTGTGAGCTGCAGGGAAAAGGTCACCCTCCCTCCCACCCCTGCAGCTGACAGAAGTTTATTTTTACCTTCATTTTTTCAATACCCATCGGCTCAGCAGTGGGATGGGGCGTGGCCTAACCAGATCGAAACGTGGCTTAGCGGGACCTAGAAGTTGATTTTTAATTTCATTTTTTTAATCTCAGTCGGCTGAGCAGTTATAGGGGGCATTGCCTAACAAGATCGGTGTGCTGTCGGAATGTAAGCTGCAGGGGGAAAGTAACCCTCCCTTCCACCCCTGCAGCTGACAGAAGTTGATTTTTAACTTCATTTTTTCAACCCCCTTCAGCTCAGGAGTGGGAGGGGCGTGGTCTAACCCGATTAGGGGCGTGGTTTAGACATGGGGCGGGGTTTAAAGTCTTTTAAGGGTGGACACATTGTGGCAGGGGGCGTGTCTGGGCTCCTTCCTGCAAGAGTGACACCCCTCTGGGCACCGTACTGGCTCATTTGCATACCAAATAAACTGGATTTTCTGAGAATAAAAGCATCTATTGCTGGAACAAAGGCAAATCTTGAAATAAGGTACTAAGTGCTATTTGGCCATGGCTTTACTTCAATAGCGATTATCCTGGTGACAGATTTCCTTTAAAGCTCTCCTACACAGGGCCGGATTAACGTAGGGGCTGATGGAGCTGCAGCTCCAGGCCCCTACCATAAAATAGGCCCATCCGCCAGCCAAAAGGTCGTCGGGAGCGGCCCGCGCTAAAAGTCCTCTGTTGTACACAGCGCAGCGTCACATAGCACACAAACAATGCAGAGACGCTCACCTCACGCTGGCAGCAGGGAGCCTGAGGGCGGGACTCAGGAGGAGCGTAATATGATCCTAGAGTGGAAGCTGCTTCTGCCAGCCCCTCCCCTCCCACCAACCAATCAGAGCTGAGGCAAGGCAAGCACTAGCAGCTCTGGGTCGTCTGAGTAGTGCAGGGAGTCTAAGAATAGAAATGAATCGAATGAGTCTCAGGTTAAAAGAATCTAAAGATCCGACTTAGTGACTCATTCCATTCTTTGAGTTAAAAGAGCCGTGAGTCAGAGTCTAGAACAGGTTACACTGAGGCTGTCGGCTGATGCAGTGATAAGATTAAGGGACAGGAGCAGAGAGATAAGAGAAGTGACAGATGACACAGAGTTTAGATTACAGGTTGAATTAACCCTTTAGGATCAAATTGGCTTCTCAGGAGATATATATGTTAAAGGCATCTCGTTCAGTAGCTATATAACTAAGGATGGGTTCACATCTCCTTTATGGATTCCATTAAGGGGGGACTGTGGGGACTATTTTATTATCAGCCAGTGACTGTGTTACTGTAATACTGTTATCAATTCAGCACATAGTTTTCCCTGTGCATTCACATTTCACTTCACTTGGTTCGTTGTACTACTGTCAGTGTCAGACTGTTGTCACTGTGGGTAACAAAGCACAACAGACAACAATGCACACCACAGTGACAGCTCCTGACTCCTGTCCTGAGTCCTCCTGTCCGGCGTCAGCCTCAGCTTCCCTTCACTATCACTATAATCAATCCCTCTTCCTGATTCTGACTCACTCATTAGAGAGCTGAAGAGCCGACTGCGTCAGCAGCAGCAGCAAGTGAATCGAATGGATAGCATCTACGCATGCGCAGCGGCACCTAGAGTCTTCGGTTCACTTGCGAGTCAGCTCAGCAGTCAGTGACTCAGCAAGTGAACCGAAGATCCGATTCATGAACCGATTCATCTGAAAGATCCGAACTTCCCATCACTACTGAGGTCATATCAGGCGGGCCGCGGCATTACAGGAACAGCACCAGCTGCTCTGACGTCCTGCCGCCGGATATACGTCACAGGATATCCGGCGGCAGGACGTCAGAGCAGCTGGTGCGGTTCCTGTAATGCCGGCCCTCCGGATATGACCTGAGTGCGCCCGCGGTTATCCCTCCTGCACGCTGCGCTGTGTACAACCTGCTCAGCAGTTTCGACCAGCACATGGCCCACAGCGCTCAGCCACACCAGCCCGCGAAACAGCAGGAGCTTCTGGAGCAGGGCAGGTATCAGATAAACTCATCCAGTTGGAAGGGAGGGCAATCATAGTGCTGTTATGATTTATGGACACAGCTCTCAGCATGCTTAGCCAGCCTTCTATCTGGCTTTGCATCTTGAGTCACAGTCCACAGGCTGTTTCTGAGCCTGTGGACTGTGACTCTCAAGAAGCACAGCCAGATAGATAGAGCTGTGTCCATAAATCATAACAGCACTATGAAAATTACTGACTGGCTAAGCATGCTGAGAGCTCAGTCTAAATAACATAACACATAAAGAAATTACTGTTTCTAGCTGCTAGTCCACAGCAGCTAGAAACAGTAATTTCTTTAAAGGGATTCTGTCACCAGGTTTCACCCCTGTCAGCTAAACATATGCTGATGTTCAGGGCGTCTTCACGATTCCTAATGTGGGCTTTTAAATGTCATCTGTGGGCTTATTTAGCTAAAAAACAGCTATTACTAACTTGTCAGTCAAACAAATAAGGTGCCCAAGGGGATGTTAATGGATGCAAGGTGCCGGCCGCACCCACCGCCGTTCGTGCCCAGCGCCGCCTTTCCGGACTTCGGCACCGCCTCCTAATCCTCTGTGCCGCCTCTCGCTCTCCCTCCCTTCCCCCTCCTTCTGCTGTAAGATCTCGTGCTTGCGCACAGGGCTCTGCCTGATGCGCCCGAGCGGACTTCTCCATTTGGCTTCTTACAGCGAAGTGCGCATGCGCCAGCACTTCGCTCAACCCCTGTATGCGCGAGATCTTACAGCAGGAGGAGGGGGGAGGGAGGGAGAGTGAGAGGCCACAGAGGATTAGGAGGCGGCGCAGAAGTCTGGAAAGGCGGCGCTGGGCACGAACGGCGGCAGGTGCGGCCAGCACCTTGCATCCATTCACATCCCCTTGGGCACCTTATTTGTTTGACTGACAGGTTAGTAAAAGCTGTTTTTTAGCTAAATAAGCCCACGGATGACATTTATAAGCCCACATTAGGAATCGTGAAGACGCCCTGAACATCAGCATATGTTTAGCTGACAGGGGTAAAACCTGACAGAATCCCTTTAATGTGCTATGTTATTTAGACACAGCTCTCAGCATGCTTAGCCAGCCTTCTATCTGACTGGCTAAGCATGCTGAGTGCTGTGTCCATAAATCATAACACAGCTCTATGAAAATTACTGTTTCTAGCTGCTGTTGTCCACAGTCCACAGCAGCTAGAAAACAGTAATCTTCATAGTAATGTTAAATGATCACTATAGTGTCAGGAAAACAAAGCGGTTTTCCTGACACTATAGTGCCCTGAGGGTGCCCCCACCCTCAGGGTCCCCCTCCCGTGGTCCCCCTCCATGTTGCCAAGATAGACGCCAAATGAAGAGGTAGTTGCAGGAACAAAATACTTTAATGGTATCGATAAAATATATATGTAATTAAGACACTGAGCGCAGTTCCATAAAAAGGCCCAGCAAAATCCTCAGCACCAGGCCCATGATGCTCTTAATCCGGCCCTGCTCCTACAGCAGTGAAGATAAACTGCTGGGTTGTTATGGAAACCTGGAGTAAAACTGTGTATGTGAAGACTGGAGGACCTGTGAGCTTCTATTGGCTGATAAGGGTCATGTGATCAAGCTTCTATTCGCTAATGCATTTTTTGGGAATATCTCAGTCCTAGAGAGCTGAGACCTGGTCTAAAACCTTCCCGGACACCTGATGTACCTATGTGCCAAATTTCATGATTGTAAATGCGATGGTGCGGATTCCTTTAGCGGACATACACACACATACAATCAGCTTTATATTTTATATTTATTATGAAGAAGGCGAGCAGTAAGGGACGGGGCAGTGGCTGTGATGCTGATGATGCACGCAGCCAGAGCACAAGACAAACAATCATCCACGATACCTAGCTTCATGTCCCAGTTTGCAGGGGGGCGCAGGACATCACTCTTGAAGTCAGACCAGTGCGACCAGGTGGTCGGTTGGATTGCAGCAGATAATGTTTCCAGTCGGTTAAGCACCACCCTGTCTTCCACCAAGTCCAGACTCAGTAGCCAAGAGTCTTCTCAACTCAATCCTTACCCTGATCCTCCTTCCTCCCACCATGGAGAGTCTGGGCAAACAAGTGATCCCACACTCAGATATTCCGAGGAGCTCTTTTTAGCGCCATTCCTTGATTTGGCCCTCTCACCAAGCACGCTTAAAGAGGGAGCATCCACAATCACAAGAAGATGACGGTGGGGAACGGCAATTACTGTTTAATGAGGTGGATGATAATGAGACACAGTTGCCAATAACTCAACGTCAATTACTGTCTCAAGTGGTCAATCACTGAGGTTGTGGTTAAGTCAACAAGTCAGAAGGATGAGCAGAGTGAGGAAGTGGAAGAGGAGGTGGTGTACAATGAAGTCACTGACCCAACCTGGGAAGGTGGAAAGCCGAGCAAGGACAGCAGTACAGAGGAGGATGGATCTGCTGCACCACAACAGGCTGGAAGAGGCCAAGGGGTAAGTGTTCTGCAGTCTGCCGCTTTTTTGAGGAAAGTGCGGACGATAAAAGAATAGTAGTTTGCAACCTGTGCTGTACCAAAATGAGCCTGAGCGTGAACACTAGCAACCTCACCACCACCAGCATGATCCGCCACATGGCATCCAAGCACTATAATAAGTGGGACGAACACCTGGGTTCGCAATCTGTGACTGCGGGTCACACCACTGCCTCCTCTTCCCCTCTATTACGTGCTGGCCAATCCCCTGTCGAAGGCGGAGGCCCGGATGCTTCCCACCCTGAACCTGGACCTTTGCAAGCACCATCAGGGACCACATCCGCTTCCGTGTCTCAGCGCAGCGTCAAAATGTCCTTACCCCAGGCCTTCGAATGCAAGCGCAAATACCCAGCCACCCACCCACAGGCCATAGCACTAAATGCGCAGCTTTCAAAATCACTGGAAATGTTGCCATTTAGGCTTGTGGACACTGAGGCCTTCCACAGCCTAATATCGGCGGCCGTCCCGCGTTACGCAGTGCCCAACTGCCACTATTTTTCACGGTGTGCCGTGCCCGCCTTACACCAATATGTGTCCCGTAACAACACTTTCCCTGACCAACGCAGTTACTGGGAAGGTCCTCTTAACCACGCACACATGGACAAGTGCATTCGGCCAGGGAGGCTACATTTCCCTGATGGCACACTGGGTGAACGTTGTGGAGGCCGGGAGCAAGTCGTACCCTGGGATGGCACAGGTGCTACCAACGCCAAGGATTGCGGGCCCTACGTCGATCAGGGTTTCTGCCAGCACCTACGTTAGTGGCTCCAACCTCCACTTCTCCTCTTCCACCTCCTTCTCCACTTTCACCTTCAAATTATCCGTGTGCAGCACCAGTCAGCCATCAGTCGGTAGCTGTAGGGAGTGTAGCACTGCAGTGGGGAAGCGGCAACAGGCCGTGCTGAAGCTGATATGCTAAGGGAACAAACAGCACACCGCCGCAGAGCTATGGCAGGGGATAAGAGACCAGACTGAGCAGTGGCTCTCGCCACTCAACCTAGAACCAGGCATGGTTATGTCTGATAATGGCCTTAACTTGGTGGCTCACACACATCCCATGCCTAGCCCATGTCTTCAACTTAGTGATTCAGCGGTTTCTTAAAACCTACCCAAATTTGCCTGAGCTACTGGTGAAGGTGCACCGCGTGTGTGCACATTTTCACAAGTCATCGACAGTTTCAGATGGTTTGTCAACGCAGCGCTTACAATTTCCAGTTCACCGACTGTTGTGCAACGTGAGCACACGCTGGAACTTGACGTTCCACATGTTGGCCAGGCTTTGTGAGCAGCAGAGGGCAGTAGTGGAATATCAGCTGCAACATGGTTGTCACCTTTCCAGTCAGCTTCCTCTATTTAAAAGCGAGGAGTGGGCATGGATGTCTGACCTCTGTGAGGTTTTAAGAAACTTTGAAGATTCAACACAGATGGTGAGCGGCAATAACGCTATTATCAGCGTAACCATCTCACTTACAATTAAAGACAACGCTTTGCATGTGGAAGAGGTGGAAATGGAGGAAGACATTACACAGGGTGATAGCCAGACCACCCTCATTTCGTCTTCTCAGCGCAAATTGGATAATGAAGAGGAGAAGGAGGAGGAGGAGCAGGAGACGGTTGCCTCCGCTACAGAGGGTAGTACCCATGGAAGTTTAATTCCATCTGTTCTGCGTGGGTGAGCAGAAGAGGAGGAAGAGGATGAGGAGATTTAGAGTCATCCTCCTGATGACGACAGCGAAGTGTTGCCTGTTGGTACTCATGGCTGACTTCATGTTAGGCTGCCTTTCCAGCAATCCCGCGCGTTATGCACATTTTAGACAACACCCTTCTCGAACCCCGCTACAAAGAGTTTTGTCTGAGCGGGTATTTAGTGCTGCTGCTGGCATTATAACAGATAAGCGTATCTGCCTGTCAACTGAAAATGCTGACAGGTTGACTCTTATAAAAAAAAAACAAGGCCTGGATTGACCATGACTTCTCGACTCCACCAGAGGAAAGCTGATGAACATAAAGGTAGTTTAAATGTGTTTGTTTATAATGTACTAAATACACTGTATTCCCACGCACTCCTTCCACCACAAACAAGGATATATGGTTGAATCTTCATTTCTCATCCACCTCCTCCTCCCCTTTCATCATATCAACATGCTTATTCGTCGCATATAATGCCCTTGCATATATGCCCTTCGCATATAATGTTTTCACAGGGTCAGCTCAGCTGCCAGCCCTCGCATATAATTTTTCAGAGGGTCAGCTCACCAGCAGGCCCTCACCTACAATCTTTAACAGGGTCAGCTCACCTGTAAGCCCTCGCATATAATGTTTTACAGTGTCAGCTCAGCTGCAGGCCCTTGCATATAATTTTTTAGAGGGTCAGCTCACCAGCAGGCCCTCACCTACAATTTTTTACATGGTCAGCTCACCTGCAGGCCCTTGCATATAATATTTTAGAGGGTCAGCTCACCAGCAGACCCTCACCTACAATCTTTTACAGGGTCAGCTCACCTGCAGGCCCTCGCATATAATGTTTTACAGAGTCAGTTCACCAGCAGGCCTGCACCTAAAATCTTTTACAGGGTCAGCTCACCTGCAGGCCCTCGCATATAATGTTTTAAAGGGTCAGCTCACCAGCAGGCCCGCATCTAAAATCTTTTACAGGGTCAGCTCACCTGCATGCTGTTGTGGAAATTTTATTATGCGGACATTTTACTTTAGGATGTGTGTGTGTTTTTATAGTTTGTCATCTGTCTCCCTGTGTCTTGGAGAAATGTCTGCTTTTAAGACATGCATATCTGCCTTGTCGGTATACTAGTACCGTATACTGACAATAGCTGTAGCAATGTCTCGCAGATAAGTTCAAACCTATGGGAACCAGTAGAATGATCTTTATTAGACACTGATCACCTTTGAGCAGTGTTGAATGAGGTCCATGCTGACAGTGATGGGGGGTGGGCGGCCACCTGGCTGATCGGACGGTGGGCATGACTCATCCTTCCTTATACAGGGATGGGGCGTGTGCATTGTCTGCCTGGCCACATTGATTGCCCCGCCCTGTCCTTTGACATCACTTCCTGCATGTTATCACTTCCTGTATCCTTGTCTTGGGCCAGCCCCTTTTACACCTTTGTTATTAAATAAAATGTGAGCAGACTCAGGAGGGCAGAAGGAGGCTCTCAGGATTTTTCTATCAAGATGGTAACATTGGTGTCTGTCTCTGACTGGGGCTGAGAAGAGGGACTCACCTTTTTCCTTACACAAACTTTGATGCGAGCTGATTGCAACTATTAATATTTACCACAACAATGCCCTCGCATATAATTTTTTAGAGCGTCAGCTCACCAGCAGGCCTTTACCTACAATCTTTTACAAGGTCAGCTCACCTGCAGGCCTGCACCTAAAATCTTTTACAAGGTCAGCTAATCTGCAGGCCCTCGCATATACTTTTTTAGAGGGTCAGCCTACCAGCAGGCTCTCACCTACAATCTTTTACAGGGTCAGCTCACCTGCAGGCCCTCGCATATAATGTTTTACAGGGTCAGCTCACTAGCAGGCCCTCACCTACAATCTTTTACAGGGTACAGGATCAGCTCACCAGCAGGCCCACACCTAAAATCTTTTACAGGGTGAGCTCACCTGCAGGCCCTCGCATATAATGTTTTACAGGGTCAGCTCACCAGCAGGCCCGCACCTAAAATCTTTTGCAGGGTCTGCTCACATGCAGGCCCCTGCATATAATTTTTTAGAGGGTCAGCTCACCAGCAGGCCCTCACCTACAATCTTTACAGGGTCAGCTCACCTGCAGGACCTCACATATAATGTTTTACAGGGTCAGCTCACCAGCAGGCCTGCACCTAAAATCTTTTACAGGGTCAGCTCACCAGCAGGCCCGTAGCTAAAATCTTTTACAGGGTCAGCTCACCTGCAGGCCCTCGCATATAATTTTTTAGAGGGTCAGCTCACCAGCAGGCCATCAATCATAATTTTTCAAGGGTGTGTATGATGCCCTCCTTTATGTGTAATAAAGGGTGTATTGGAGCGCCGGTTCCTTGTAATTTTTGGCAGCCCTTTCACTTAGTGCATAGGCTTTATGAGTGTAGGAGCCCCACTACCTGGACAATTGTACCACAATGTGAATGTATATACAATTATATACAAGGAAATATACAGGAAAGAATGTTTCCTAACAATTTTTTCTCTAAAATCGATTTTATCTTCAGTTTTGTGCGCATTATTGTCAGTCTGTAAAAGTGGCGTATTACTCGGACAACATCGTTCCCAGCAGCGACCTGGGAGTCCAAGATGCATTCAGACATCCTCCCCATGCTGTTCCATTTTGGTGGTGTTTCCATCAATTTCTGACTTTTTTCTATGAACCAGACAACCTCCCCTCTTCAGAGCAGGGGGTGCCTGGTTTAATGCTCGGGTTCTCCCATTGACTTCCTTTGTGCTCAGCTGCTCCCGAGCACCCCGTGCTGTACGGCCCGAGCACCCGAGCACTTTTGTGCTCGATCAACACTACTCAGAATTTATATCCGTATAAAAAAATTGTCTTTACCTAACTTGTTGATTATACATGCTGGTTCTTTTGACATGGGTAGGTTAAAAACACATGATTTAATAAAAGAGTTAAAAAAATACATTGGAAAAAATACACTTTCAATTCCCAAAAAGTAAGATAATTTTTTCAGAAATAGCACCCCGATGGGCTTGGAGATGTGAAAACATGATCTTCATGGAAAAGATCAAAATCCGTATTTAACAAGAGTATGGAAAAATTCATGGAATCTATTAATGGAAAGACTTACAGACACATAGAGCTGGAAGGATTTGTCAGTGGTTTATATGATGAGTCTGGACATATACTATCAGAAATTTGTTTGGATATCCTTAATGTTGGATTCCAGAATGTGATTGAAGGTGGTTGCGGTGCCTTTTAGCCATTCAGCTTCGCTATATGGCGGTATAGGGTAAAGTCGCCCTTTCAGGGCGGACTAATTGTTTGTGGTTATTCATCTATATTAGTTGTCATTGGTTTAAATAATTGAGTTATTAATTTAATAGTTAAAGGTAACATTAGGCACCGTGGCAAATTATAATCCACTAATAACATTTTAATGATTCTTCAATATGTTTTAGGCTACTTTCACGCTAGTGTTTTTTGCGGATCCGTCATGGATCTGCAAAAACGCTTCCGTTACAATAAGGTTCAGGTTGTATTATGTCTTCTATAGCCATGACCGATCCGTCTTGAACCCCATTGAAAGTCAATGGGGGACGGATCCGTTTTCTATTGTGCCAGATTGTGTCAGAGAAAACTGATCCGTCCCCATTGACTTACATTGTGTGCCAGGATGGATCCGTTTGGCTCCGCTTCGTCAGGCGGACAGCAAAACGCTGCAGGCAGCGTTTTGGTGTCCGCCTCCAGAGCGGAATGGGGAATTAACTGAGGAAAACTGATGTGTTCTGAGCGGAGCCTTTTCCATTCAGAATGCTTTAGGGCAAAACTGATCCATTTTAGACCGCTTTTGAGAGCCCATGACGGATCTCACAAGCGGAAAGCCAAAACGCGAGTGTGAAAGTAGCCTAATCTATTAATTACTAACAAAATTGATACGTCATAATTTGGGATATACAGTACAGACCAAAAGTTTGGACACACCTTCTCATTCAAAGAGTTTTCTTTATTTTCATGACTATGAAAATTGTAGATTCACACTGAAGGCATCAAAACTATGAATTAATACATATGGAATTATATACATAACAAACAAGTGTGAAACAACTGAAAATATGTCATATTCTAGGTTCTTCAAAGTAGCCACCTTTTGCTTGGATTACTGCTTTGCACACTCTTGGCATTCTCTTGATGAGCTTCAAGAGGTAGTCCCCTGAAAAGGTTTTCACTTCACAGGTGTGCCCTGTCAGGTTTAATAAGTGGGATTTCTTGCCTTATAAATGGGGTTGGGACCATCAGTTGCGTTGAGGAGAAGTCAGGTGGATACACAGCTGATAGTCCTACTGAATAGACTGTTAGAATTTGTATTATGGCAAGAAAAAAGCAGCTAAGTAAAGAAAAACGAGTGGCCATCATTACTTTAAGAAATGAAGGTCAGTCAGTCAGCCAAAAAATTGGGAAAACTTTGAAAGTAAGGGCTATTTGACCATGAAGGAGAGTGATGGGGTGCTGCACCAGATGACCTGGCCTCCACAGTCACCCGACCTGAACCCAATCGAGATGGTTTGGGGTGAGCTGGACCGCAGAGTGAAGGCAAAAGGGCCAACAAGTGCTAAGCATCTCTGGGAACTCCTTCAAGACTGTTGGAAGACCATTTCAGGGGACTACCTCTTGAAGCTCATCAAGAGAATGCCAAGAGTGTGCAAAGCAGTAATCCAAGCAAAAGGTGGCTACTTTGAAGAACCTAGAATATGACATATTTTCAGTTGTTTTACACTTGTTTGTTATGTATATAATTCCACATGTGTTAATTCATAGTTTTGATGCCTTCATAGTCATGAAAATAAAGAAAACTCTTTGAATGAGAAGGTGTGTCCAAACTTTTGGTCTGTACTGTATGACACCATGACTGAACCATATTTGCGGATACAAATAGGAGGGACATGGTGTCAGGAACCCACTAATTTCCTGCGCAATTATTACAGTTCTTGTTATTACTCACCTGGACACAGATGGGGATGGTACTGGCTGATGGCCTCACGGAAGATACAAGAGCAACTTGATTGGAGGAGACTTCAACGGATGGTACCTATAAAAGAAGAGAAGAGCACTCATGTAAGTACCAGTGAAGAAACCCCCCCCCCCCAACACCCCCCCTCCTTCATTTTAATTCCTTAATTATGTCATGGTGCTAAGAATGGGGTGAAGTCGTCCTTTCAGGGCGGACTAATTGTTTGTGGTTATTCATATATATTAGTTGTCCTTGGTTTAATTAATTGAGTTATTAATTTAATAGTTATAGGTAAAATTAGGCACCGTGGCCAATTATAATGCACTAATAAAATGTTAATGATTCTTCAATATGTGTCTAATCTATTAATTACTAACAATATTGATACGCCATAATTTGGGATATATGACACCCAGGGCCGTCTTTAATATTGATTGGACCCTGGGCAAAAATTTACTTGGGCCCCCTGGATCCCGCCTTCCCACACCTTAGGCAATCACGCCCTCCACCACAAAACACACAAAAAAAATTCACACATCTGGTAGAGTACAGTGAATGACTGTAAATACTTCCAGTTCTGAAGACTCCAGCGGGTCAGGATCAGTGCTCTGGGCAGCTGGGCTCGGGCTGGAAGTGGGCACCGCTCTGCAGGAAGGAGACCAGGGCTCGGCTCACCCTAGTGTTACAGTGCACCCCAGCACCCCACAGTATGCAGTACTATAGCACCCTATAGTATACAGCACCACACAGTATGCAGTTTAGCACCCCACACTATACAGTACCCCACAGTATATAGTAGAGCAGTATAGCACCCCACACTATACAGTACCCCACAGTATATAGTAGAGCAGTATAGCACCCCACACTATACAGTACCCCACAGTATATAGTAGAGCAGTATAGCAGCCCACAGTATACAGCACCTCACAGTATACAACACCTCACTGTATACAGCACCCCAAACTATACACGATACAGCCCCCCACACTATACAGTACAGTAGTATAGCACTCCACACTATACCGCACCCACAGTATACAGTATACAGACCCCCACAGTATACAGTACAGCAGTATAGCCCCCCACACTATACAGGCCCCCCACACTATACAGGCCCCCCCACAGTATACAGCCCCCCACACAGTATACAGCCCCCCACACAGTATACAACCCCCACACAGTATACAGCCCACCACACAGTATACAGCCCCCCCCCACAGTATACAAGCCCGCACACAGTATACAGCCCACCACACAGTATACAGCCCCCCCCCACAGTATACAGGCCCCCCCACAGTATACAGCCCACCACACAGTATACAGCCCACCACACAGTATACAGCCCACCACACAGTATACAGCCCCCACAGTATACAGCCCCCCACAGTATACAGGCCCCCACGCAGTATACAGCCCACCACACAGTATACAGCCCCCCCTCCCCACAGTATACAGGCCCCCCACACAATATACAGAGCCCCCCACACAGTATACAGCCCCCCACACAGTATACAGCCCACCACACAGTATACAGCCCACCACACAGTATAGAGCCCCCCCACCAGTATACAGGCCCCCACACAATATACAGCCCACCACACAGTATACAGCCCACCACACAGTATACAGCCCACCACACAGTATACAGGCCCCCACACAATATACAGGCCCCCACACAATATACAGGCCCCCCCACAGTATACATGCCCCCACACAGTATACAGCCCACCACTATACAGTAGTTTACAGTATATTGACATAACAGCCCCTGTCACCTTTTTCTGATGTAATGTTCACACAAAAAAGCTCCACAGCAACACTCCTGGTAGGACTTGTGATGACCTCATAGCCATGTGACCAGTAATTGCTAGGTTACTGGTCACATGGTGATGATGTCATTAAGGTCCTGAAGTGATCACACACAACTTTAACACAGTACGATCATGATGCCTGGACTCAGTGCAGGCAGGCACGACAGCACCCCTGTGTAGCTGACAGCTTGACACCCGGGGCAGTGGCTAGCAGGGCTCAAGAGGCAGCTGCCTTGGGCCCCCCAGGAGCAACTGGGCCCGGGGCAGCTGCCCCTTTTGCCCCTTGGTAAAGACGGCCCTGATGACACCATGAATTAAGATGCTCACTGTATCATATGCTATACCAAGAGATTAAAAGTGATCCTATGTTTGCTTATTGAACTTTTTTTTATGACGGTGGCAGAGGTATGATGGAGGCAACATGAGCAGCAGCTGTACTGAACATGATAGGTGGCAAGCCGCAGCAGTACCATGAGGGAGGTAGGATGGCAGGTATGCAGCAACATGGACAAGATGAGGCACCGTCAACAAGGCCAGATCTATTCATCATCCTTAGGCCTTATGCACACGACAGTGTTTTTTCACTGTCAGTGATTTGGCTTCAGTGATCCGTGTCCGATTTTGCTTCAGTTGTGTTTCCTTGTGTCTTCCTTTTTTTTTGTCTGACAGGGGGGAAAAAAGGAAGGTTAATGAAAAGTGTAATTTTATTGCACCAAGGTCTTGTAGAAAAAAACGGACACGGATGACATACCAGTTGTGCATCCGTTTTTTTTGATGGACCCATTGACTTGAATGGGTTCGTCCAACGTTTTCCACTGACAAGAATAGGACAGGTTATATTTTTTTGACGGACTGGAATCACGGATCACAGACGCAGAGAAAAAACGGAGGACTATCAGGTTTTTTTCACAGCTCCATAGAAATTAATGGGACCTCCGCTAAACTGTGAAAAATGACGGAACGGACGCGGATGCACACAACGGTTGTGTGCATGAGGCCTTAGGGGTCATGCACACGACCATATGTATTTTGCGGTCCGCAAAAAACACGGATGACGTCCGTGTATGCATTCCGTATTTCACAAAACGGAACAGCTGGCCCCTGATAGAACAGTACTATCCTTGTCCGTAATGCGGACAATAATAGGACATGTTCTATTTTTTTGCGTAACAGAAATACGGACATACGGAAACGGAATGCACACAAAGTAACTTCTATTTTTTTTGCGGACCCATTGAAATGAATGGTTCTGTATACGGTCCGCAAAAAAACGGAACAGATACGGAAAGAAAATACGTTCGTGTGCATGAGCCCTTAGCCTGAGGAGTGTGAAAATCCTTCTGAATACAGGCTTGGTTCATTTTGACAAAAGTGATGTTTTGGACATTTTTGGAAGACAACTTGGTCCACTTGGGTGTCACCTGCGGCATTGAAAACTCTCTCAGAGATGACACTAGAGGTTGGGCAATAAAGAAGAAAGAGAGCGTGCTGTGCCAGTTTAGGCCAGTGTTCCAGTCTGCCTGCCCAGAAATCCATGGGGTCAGGGAAATGGGTATGTGCCAGAGACTGGCCAGTAGACCTAAGGTAGGTAGACCTAAATCTGGCCATTGAGAGGGGAGCTCTCGGCTTGCTGACTGGCCTCAGCCTGGCGCGGCACGTGAAAAAACTGCTCCATCATGTTGAGGAGACTGAACTGTCTACTGCTGGTTGCTGCAAGTGAGGATCTAAAAGCATGGCTATCCAGTAACCGCCATACTGCTTGATGTCAATGATATGCCTGTTACTGCATAAGCAAGTGAGTCTACAGGTCACTATTCTGGCCAGCGTGCCTGAGGAGCCAGTTCTTTCCACCTCTGCCCCTCACTGAGATGATTGGGTGTCATGGCCAGTGTCAATGTCATTATCATCATCCTCTTGCTCCTCCACGTCCGACTCCTCTTCCTTCTACAGTGGCATCACCCCCTCCTCCCCCATAGGAGTTTCTCATTGTGGGTCCCTAACAGCTACAGGGTGGACAGCAAGATGCGTAGCATTGTAGTATGAATGGCATGAATGGCATGAGCTGTATGCTGAGACGGTCTGGTGCAAGACAAAATTGTTCACTGCTTTCCGCTGCTCGTACAGACACTCTAGCATGTGCAATGTTAAACTGCAGTGAGTTGGAGCATTGCAGATTAACCGGTGTAGCTGCAGACCATTCTGACGCTGCAAGTTCAGGAGAGCATTCCTCACCATGTGAGAAAAGAGGTACAGTCTACTGGACATTGCCAGCACTTTGCGCAAGCCAGAACATTTTTGAAAGGCTATACAGGGCACATGTGTTATTTCCCGCAGGTTCAGGGTGGCCAGGATGTTGTGGGGCATTGTCACTGACTTCCTTGCCCATTTGGAGTCGGTGGGGTGCCTGCCAGCAAGACGTTTGCTGCTTGATGTACTTTAGCAACTGCTCGTCTGTGTGGCCCAGGCCAATCAGCTCCAACACCGCATGGCAACGAGTGACTTGACAAGTGGCAGAAAGGAAGAGAGAGTTGGGGCAATGTTGTGTGTTGCTGGGGATGGGACCATTTCCATGAAGGAGGAGGTAGAGGAGGCGGATAAGTGCCTGATGTGGGAGTCGGCCTAATACAATTGTAGGGGGTCAAAATGACCTAGCCATGTTCCTGGTGTGCTGTCTCTCCACTTTCGCAAATAACATTGACCCAATGGGCCGTGATAGACATGTACAGTCCCTACCCATAACAGCTGCTTCAGGTGTGCACTGTGGAGTGCAGCTTGCTGCACAGCACAAATCACAAGGAGTGGCCCGTCTTCTCCACCACATGAGTGTACAATGGCACTAATACAATGGCATGGGTTTTCAGCTTGCAAACTTATATGCTGGTGGAAAAAAGTTTTTTCATAGCCAAACATTTTGTTATACAGTAGATGTCTCGGTGGAGCAGAGGATGATGACAAAGATACCATATTGCTTGGGGATGCAGGTTGACTGCCACAAAGAGGACCAGGAGAAGGAGGAGGGACTTGTTCTGATTGGGAATGCTGGCCAGCTGTATTTTTCCACAGGATTTAGTGTTGCTGCCCCTTCTGCTGCAATAGACTTCTTGTACCTATAATTGTGTTTGAACGGCTACGTCTTATTTTAATCCTGCACATCTTGTAGACGGCTGTGGTTTTGTGTGCCCGCCTTATGGAGAAACACCATGCGGGAGTTGCTCGCACAAAGCTACAGGCAGCTGAGCTCGGCTTAGCTCTGGCACATATTGGGCCTAACTTACCCAGATCCTGAAGCAGATGTGGCACTGTTCTGCCGATGTGATGCTTTTCTTTGGGATGTGAAACGCCTCTGCTCTTCTTTGCTGCTGCTGCAGCCGCCACCACCCTTCCCCACTGTTGTTGCTTCCTCCTCAGCACCCCTATACAGCTCTCAAGTCCTGTCCAACACAATCATCATTGGAGTCCTCCCCCCTCCTTGCCAGTGGCTATTAAGGTGGGCTCCTTGGCCCCCCTCTCCTGCTCTGCATTTGCCCTGACTGCCAACATCACTGCCCCCACTGCCAATGACATGGCTATAGGTTTTTACCACCACCATCAACACAGCTATGCATTTGGTCCCCAGCCTCCTCCCAAACCTCTTCTTCAGGGCAGCCCAAACGCTGACTGCCCTCCCACATTCTGGCTGTGGGTCTTTTCTTTTGGAACACTAGCCCTGTAGCCCTGACATTTCTGGGCCTAAATGTTCACAGTCACACAAAGTATGGAACATTTTACAAATCTACTTTCTGGAAATTAAAGACAAGGAGACGCAATACAATATCATTCACTTTCAACAAACATACTGAAGACACTGCTACCGACAGTTGACTTTGGAAATGCTGCAGTATCGGCCCTCTAACAGATTTGTGCCAATGTCTCTTGCTCATAAAAAATTACCGATTAAAAAAATTTGTGTGTTTAGGACAAGTGAGTCTCCTGATCCTTAGCACCCGATTGCAGACATAGACGTAAAAACATCTGGTTTAGTTGCAGATATATCCTAGGGCTACCTTGCTGTCCATATAAAACTTGACTTCTTTGATTTCTAGGTTCATTCCAGAAGTTATAAGTTCAGCCAACTCCACTGCAAGCACAGCAGAGCTCCAACCTGGAAATAGTGTGTTCACAGAGCGGCACCAGTTTGGTCCGGCTCATGACAAATCCTATATGGCATTGTTCTATGACATCAATAGTCTTTAGGTATGCTGTGGCAGCAATTGCCTTGACTGAAGCATCGTAGAAGATATATAGTCTTTGCATCTTGACTTCAGTACATGGCACGGAAGCATATGGTTGTGCCACATGAAGGCTGGACAAAGCTTCGAGAGACTTCTTCCAACCTGTCCACAGGTTCTTTTTCTCCATGGGAAGCGGATCATCCCAATCAGATGTCTCTGTGGTGAAGTCCCTTAGCATCATTTTGCCTTGGATAATAACAGGCACTACGAATCCCAGAGGATTATATAAGCTGTTTATGGTGGACAGAACTCTTCTGCGTGTGAAGGACTTTTCTTCCTTGCTGATTTGGAAAGTAAATGTGTCTGCCTTTAAGTCCCACAGCAAACCGAGGCTCCGCTGCATGGGAAGGGAGTCGGTGCTAAGATCCAAGTCCTTTAGATCACTTGAATGGTCTTGGGGTGAGAAGGCTTCCATTAACTCACAGCTGTTGGAGGCGATTTTGTGCAAACTCAAATTAGATAGCACAAGCATTTCTTGAGTCCTTTTCAAGAGACTGATTGTTGTCTCATTCGTGGGTGTGGATTTCAAACAGTCGTCCACGTAGAAATCTTTTTCCACAAAGGATCTGACATCTGACCCATAATTTGCTTCACCCTCTCGGACTGAATGTCTGAGACCATAGATAGCTTCTGCAGGGAAAGGACTGTTTCCGAAGATGTGCACTCTCATTTGGTACACTATAATGTCTTCATTGGGGTCGTTGTTGCGGTACCAGAAGAACCTCAAGTAGTTTCTGTGTTATTCCTTGACGAGCAAGCAGTGGGACATCTGTTGTATGTTGGGCATAAATGCAGAAGGGTACAAGTACCTCTAGAAGTCTGTTGTTGAGGTCTGGACCAGAAAGTAAGACATCATTTAGCGAGACGCCTTCGCACCTGACGTTCAAGTCGAATACTACTCGTATCTGCCCTGGTTTTTTAGGATGATACACGCTGAATATGGGTAAGTACCAACACTCCTCTGAGTCTTGGAGTGCAGGTGCCATTTCTGCATGGTTGTTCTGGAATATTCTTTCCATGAAAGTAAAGAAATGTTCTCTGATCTCTGGTGTCCTCTGAAGTTTATGTTTGAGAGAGATAAATCGACTGTAGACAAGTTATTTGCTGTTAGGTAAGTGTTGTCTCCGGGGTTTAAACGTTAAAGGTGCGACCCAGCTTTTTGACTTGTCTTTTACTATTCCTTGATTCATTATCTCTAAGAACAGCCTGTCTTCTATGGACATTGCGACCCTGTTGTCTTCTCTTGTTCTGTGGAAAACTGTGCACCCTAAGTGTTCTTGCTCACCATCGCAGCTGTGATCTTCACAGGAGGGATCCACAAAAGGACAAGGCACAGGAGCTCTGTGTAGCTTTTATTAGGAAACTATTGTGACATGGCTGGAATAGGGAAGGACGTCCATTTTCAAGTGTGTTGGTGAGCAAACTATTGACTGAGGTTGGCTTGTGTGCTCCTCCTAGACAGACGTCTCCTATGATGACCCATCCTAGGTCAAGTCTGTGGGCGTATGGAGCATTTTGGGGACCGTTCATCAGTCCTCTAACCTTATGAACTCGTAGTATGTCTCTTCCAAGGAGTAAGACTATCAGGTCTTCTGGGTCCAATTTCGGTATCAAGTGAACTATACGCTTCAGATGGGGGTGGTATGCTGCTACCTCTGGTGTATCTCGGAACGGTTGTCAGGAATGTGATTGCATTCCAGTATGGTTGGCAGGGACAAGCAGGTCTGACCATCTATGGACTCCACCTTGTACCCAGTTGCTTTACTCCCCACCGTCTTAACGGTACCTCCACATGTCCTTAAGGAGTAGGGAGAACCGAGCCCTACAATGTTAAAGGTGTTGAAGAAGGTGGATTTAGCTAAAGACCGATTGCTTTGATCATCCAAGATTGCATATACCTTGATCGCCTTATCCCGGTGACCAGCCAGGTAAACTCTGAAAAGGCAGATTTTTAAACAGGATTTCCCTCCTGGGAGTCCTTTACAGATCTCTGTACAGTGAGAAGTGACTACTGCGGTGTCTCTGTCAGTGTCTATCTGCTTTCCGTCATGCTCCTTTGCTTGGGGTGATACCTGAGAGGGTGGTCCAGGGTGTAAATGTAACACCCCAGAGTTGTGTTACTACACGCCTCTACCCCGCTACTATCTTCTAAGATCCTGTATATTGTCATCTGATGTAATTAATATTATGTCTTCACAAACGTGCATGTAAAACCATGTTAAATACAATTGTTCCTGTAATTTTCCAGGTTTACCAGCAGGTGGCAGCAATGCATTGGCCAGGTGCAAGGCCTAGTTTAGTGTATCTAGGCTGGAATCGATTATTCCAGCTTAGCTCCGCCTCTTAGAGCAGAGAGGGCTGTGCCCAGATACTGCAGCATGGGTGGAGAAGAAATTTAGAGGTCAGTGTAGCCTCCCCCATGCTAGGGGAAGGATGTGTGATAGCTTTCAGGAGATCCCCTGCATAGGGAAGATAGCAAGGATCTAGTCTCGGCTGAGACTTGATCATATTCCCAGTCTGAGACCCTGCAGCCTCAGCTGAATGAAAGAAGCAGAGAACCACAGACAACCTCCAGAATTCCAGGAAGAAAGCATCCCCTGAGAAATCATCTGAAAGTTAAGTCCAGAGACCTAGGAGAAGCCATTCCTCCTCAGCTAGTCTGTCCCCACAAAGCAGAAGGTACAGAAAAGTGCAGAAGATTAATTCCTGCCACAGTTACAGAGCTACCAAGCAGACGTCCTATCCTGCAAGTTACCCACATATCAAGCAGAAGCATTTATTCCTGCCAATGATTGCCAAAACCTGCTGGGACCAGAGACCAAAGCTGTATACTGCTTGGATACAAGTTATCTTCAGTAAAAAAAACGTTCATCTAAAGGTCTGGACATCATTTTTGCTGCAAAATTCCTCTATTACTCCAACTATTACTGCACTCAAATTTATTGGAAGTGAGCCAGGAGTCCAGCTGTACCCAGGTAGGAGACACGGTTGACACCATTATCACCACCCTATAGAGACATTATAGGCCATTACACCACTCTGGCATTCCTAATCTGGGACGTGCGTTATAACACCTTGGAAGGGCCCTGGGGTAGTACCCTGCGCACACTGCAATTGGCGTCACGAACAAATATAGACTATTATCCACCCATATCCTGGCCCACTGCATAAGTGGTGTCAGCGTACCCGTTCCTTAAAGCAGTGTTGTGTTCTGTGCTACCGCATTCCGTGTATGTCACACTGACCTTACAGTTCCTGGCGAAGTGCGATATTGTAGTGCAGCACCTGAAGCAGATGTTGTTTTCTTTGAGGAATTCTTTGCAGTCCTCTAAAGACTTCTCCCTAAAGGCTCTGCATTTTAGTAGAGGATGTGGTTTCTTGTGCAGGAAGCATTCTTTGGTAAGATCTTTGAGTTTGTTCTGTTCTTGAGAAGACTTAAACGACCTGTAAGGAGAACCTGTGGAGGCAATGTTAGTTTTGTGGACTGCCACTGGTGTTTTATGAGGTTTGATACCAGGGGTAGTGGGACATGACAATGTAAAGTCAAAACTGGAATCATTTCTGATCCTTGCCTGTTGAGTAGCAAAGTCTACAAACACCACAACACCACAGGAGGGAAATGGTACATTATGAACCTGCTTATAATGAAAACCATGCGCGATCCACTTCTCCTGTAGGTTATAAGGGAGTTTTTGGACAATCGTATTGACACCTCTGGCGGTGTCCAGGAATGCTAGCCCTGGCAGATCTCCATCTGCTTGAGCAACCTGAACCTCTATTAACAAGTCTCTGAGTTTCCTGAGCTTCTGATGACCCCTACCCACTATTCTGGGAAAATTTTCAATTCATTTAAGTAAAGCATTTTCTATAGCTTCTATTGACACATAACACTCATCAAGTCTTTCCCACACCATCTTTAGGCCTTTGCCAGGATAGTTCAGCAGACTCGCTTCCAAGAAATTTTACTAAGAGATCTAACTCCTCACTATTGGAAAGATCTACACTCACCTAAAGAATTATTAGGAACACCATACTAATACGGTGTTGGACCCCCTTTTGCCTTCAGAACTGCCTTAATTCTACGTGGCATTGATTCAACAAGGTGCTGATAGCATTCATTAGAAATGTTGGCCCATATTGATAGGATAGCATCTTGCAGTTGATGGACATTTGAGGGATGCACATCCAGGGCATGAAGCTCCCGTTCCACCACATCCCAAAGATGCTCTGGTGACTGTGGGGGCCATTTTAGTACAGTGAACTCATTGTTATGTTCAAAAAAACCAATTTGAAATTATTCGAGCCTTATGACATAGTGCATTATCCTGCTGGAAGTAGCCATCAGAGGATGGATACATGTTCTCATTCTGTTTACGCCAAATTCGGACTCTACCATTTGAATGTCTCAACAGAAATCGAGACTCATCAGACCAGGCAACATTTTTCCAGTCTTCAACAGTCCAATTTTGGTGAGCTCGTGCAAATTGTAGCCTCTTTTTCCTATTTGTAGTGGAGATGAGTGGTACCCGGTGGGGTCTTCTGCTGTTGTAGCCCATCCGCCTCAAGGTTGTGCGTGTTGTGGCTTCACAAATGCTTTGCTGCATACCTCGGTTGTAACGAGTGGTTATTTCAGTCAACGTTGCTCTTCTATCAGCTTGAATCAGTCGGCCCATTCTCCTCTGACCTCTAGCATCCACAAGGCATTTTTGCCCACAGGACTGCCGCATACTGGATGTTTTTCCCTTTTCACACCATTCTTTGTAAACACTAGAAATGGTTGTGCGTGAAAATCCCAGTAACTGAGCAGATTGTGAAATACTCAGACTGGCCCGTCTGGCACCAACAACCATGCCATGCTCAAAATTGCTTAAATCACCTTTCTTTCCCATTCTGACATTCAGTTTGGAGTTCAGGAGATTGTCTTGACCAGGACCACATCCCTAAATGCATTGAAGCAACTGCCAAGTGATTGGTTGACTAGATAATTGCATTAATGAGAAATAGAACAGGTGTTCCTAATAATTCTTTAGGTGAGTGTAAGTCTCTTATGGCGTTTTGGAAGGAGGCTCACCATGCCCTGTAGTTCTCGGGGCGATCGGTAACCTTTATAAGTCCTTTGGTAACCAGCTCCAGTTTAGCAAAGAACTTAGTTTGTTATGCTGCGTGTGTGGTCTATCACCATACCTTTTAGGGGTTTCTAGCTTAGGGAAAACTGTATAATACCTTTCTGATGCGAAGGGTGTACCTTTAAGTCGAAGCAAAGGTTGTAGCTTTTCGTTCTGTAGGGCGGTAGTTGTGGTCAGCATCGCTTTGTCGCATACCATCCTGCTGAAGGTACTGTGGTTCAAAGTAGGATCTTTGACACTCTGTATAAGCTGGCTGATATGCTGCATCATAGTTGTCATCTGTCTTGGGATGCTGATGGACATATTCTAAGATGCGCTGTGCTGGATCTTGTTGATCTAGGTCTGGCCCAAGTACTTTGCTGTGTTTCTCGGATCCTGGGAACTCCAAGGCTTCTAGGAACTCTGCTTTGGCCATTGCGGCTGCCGCTTCTTTCTCTGCGGCGAGTTTCTCTAGCGACGCTTGCAGGCATGCTGTCTCTTCTTCCAGTAACGCTTTCTCTTTTTCCTTTGACGCTTGTAGACGTACTCTTCTTCCTGTGACGCTCGCAGGCGTGCTGTCTCTTTCTTTAGTTGCATCTCTTGTGCAGCAAAAGAAAGACCTTACTTTTGCAGCCTCAGCTTCTGCACGGCCGAGAGCAGCCTTTTCTCTTATTGAGGACTTGCCAGAGCAGCTTGCTTGTGACCTGGTCCTGTATGATGATGCCTAGCTAGCGGACATTATGTGCCTTTTGCTGGCTGCTTAAAGGGGTTATCCCACTTTGCATTTTCATACTTACCTGCTGCCAGCGCGCCGTTCACTTCCTGGATTCTGGCTGGGGGCGGGCTTCATCTTGATTGAAGTCTTCTCCCGGCCGGGCCGCGCGCTGGACTGAACGCGCATGCCGCCGCGCATGCGCCATGGTGACTTATTCCTGGCCAGTATAGTACAGAGCCGGCGTGCGTGTTCGCGGCTCTGTACTATTCTGGCCAGGAAAAAGTCACCATCGCGCATGCGCGGCAGCGTGCGCGTTCAGGACAGCGAGCGGCTCGGCCGGGAGAAAAGAAGGAGTCTTCTGCGCAAGCGCGGCCACCGGGATTCCGAAGAAGAGCGGTGGCCGTAACCAAGGGAGACCGAATGACAACAATGAGGTAAGTGGAGATGAATTTTCTCCTAAACAGTGGGAATGGGTTAATCAAATATATTTACAAAAATGATCACTGTCAAATCATTAACAGATTTAACAGTGATCATTATGATGGGATAACCCCTTATGTCTCTCGTCTCTCTAATAATCCACCAGTAATTTAAATAACCCCATTAGTGGTGGATTATTATAGAGACGGGAGACATAAGGGGTTGGGTTCTCTCTGTCTGCTGAACTGTGGCCTGGGGCCATCCAGCCACATTTACTAATCTTTGATCAGGAGGGCCCTCATAAATAAAGACCCACATGGTGTGGTGTGGACTGGTCATTTTTACTAAGGAATATAGTTTAACCATTTATGTGCAAAAGAGAAAATCAGAAGTCAGCTCCAATCAGATATCTGCAAATAGACCAAGAGTCTTGGTCTATGTGCAGATATCTGATTGGAGCTGACTTAGTGACTTCTTTTTTTATCTTTTGGACATAAACGGTTAAACTATATTCCTTAGTAAAAATGACCACTCCACACCACACCATAAGGGCCCCTCTGAGCAAAGGGTGACACCAACCATAGCAACGAAACTGTCTCTATCTGTAAGTCGCTGGAGTGCACGGCAGGCTCGCTTTTCTGAAGGAAGTGGAACTGTGAACTGTCTGAACTCTGAATGGCTGTACAGTCAGTAGAGGCATGTGACACATGTGGCAATAATAATGTGTCTGCTGGCCTGCAGCCTGGTAAAGACTTGTGTCATGTCATGTGTGATGTGCATCCCAATTATGCCATACATACAAGTGCAGATACTGGTCCTGTACTCCTGTGAGGCTGCAAGGCAGGGGTGTGGTGTGGACCACTCCTGAGACTGCATGTGCTTAGGCCTCATGCACACGGCCGTTGTTTGGGTCCGCATCCGATCTGCCGTTTTGGCGGCTCGGATGCGGACCCATTCACTGTGTGTTGTGTGTTGTGGTGGAGGGCGTGATTGCATGCTAGGGTGTGTGAAGGCGGGATCCAGGGGGCCCAAGTAAATTCTTGCCCAGGGTCTAATCAATATTAAAGACGGCCCTGAAGAAGGGTAGTGCACAACATTATCTGTGAGTGATAATGTGATATCAGGCCTCAGTCCATTTCCATGTATTTAAAAAAAAATAATAATTTTTGGGGGGACGGGGGTTGTTGAATTTTATTCAAACCAGCATATAGGTGATTACTACACCAATACACAGGATAGCTTATAAAATTATCTGTGAGTGATGACTGGATATTAGGCCTCAGTCCATTTCCATTTATTTCTATCTCCACACAGCTCAAATTTTTTTTAGGGGGCGGGGTTCTTGAATTTACTAAAATCAGCATATACATGATTACTACACCAATACACAAGGTAGCGCACAACTTTATCTGTGAGTGATAACGTGATATTAGGGCTCAATATGTTTCCCTTTATTTGTATGTCCACACATTTCCAATTTTTTTGGGGGTTGTTGAGTTTATTCAAACCAGCATGTAAGTAATTACTATACCAATAAACAGGGTAGGCCTCAGACCTCAGACAGAGTTACATTTATTTATTTTTTGAGTAGGGGGAGTGTAACAGGGTTCCGAAGGTGCACTCGGTCCCCCATTTCCCGCAGAACTGTTGCTTAGCTTTGGGAATGAGGATCTGTGTTTGACCTCATTCCCAGGGCGGCTTTACTGCTGGGTGGCTCCCTGCTCCTAAGTCTGCCTTGAGCGCCGAGCTGATCACTCGGTACTCAACTGGTTGGTCTGTCGGTCATGTGACGCTGGCCACGTCACATGACCCTCACTCCCCACTATAAATACAGGCAGCCTGCTAGCCACAGGTTGCCTGTTAATTTCTAGGTTCCTGGCTATTTGTTGGACTACTGAATACTCACCTGATTCCGTTCCCTGACGATCCTTTTGCCTGCTCCTCCTGTACTGCGCATCCATCCTGGTATTGTGACCTCGGCTCCCACCTGACTACTCTCTTAGGACTCCTCTTGTACTTCTCTACTCTCCTGGTATTTGACCCCGGCTTCTCCTGACCATTCTTTGCTTAACCCTTTGTACTGCGTAGCTCTCTTGGTTCTGACCCGGTCCGTTCATGTTCCGTATTTTGTCTTGTCTGTCTTCCCTGCACGTATCCTAAGTTAGGGACTGTCGTCCAGTTGTCCCCTGTCATCAGGACTCGTGAGGCAAGTAGGCAGGGCCAGGGGTGAGGGTGGAGCGCAGTGGTCACTATCCTTCCCCCTGTGTGTGTGTGGACGTGACCGTTACAGGGAGTGATGAATTTTTTCAAACCAGTATATAGGTGATTACTACACCAATACACAACATTATCTGTGAGTGATAATGTGACATTAGAACTCAGTCCGTTTCAGTTTATTTTTATCTCCACATGGTTCCAAAAATCACCTTATACATGATTACTACATCAATACACAGTGTTCTGCCTCCAGCAGAGAGATATTCATTTTAGTTCACGTCTATTTAATTTCTAATTCATTCTGCTGCATTTTATGTATTCCTGTAGTTATTAGTTGGGTAACAGCACCATCTAGCAGTGGTAAAAATGTATTGCACCTTGTTTTCTTGTTAATAAAGATTATTGCTTTGTGGGAGGTGCTAGGCATTGTGGGTAGCACAAGGCATTCTGGGAAGGAAAAGGCCAGTCTTCAGTCTACATACAGACTACAGGACATCAGCAGAGCTGTTCCATACAGTTCCCCTTCTTAAACTCCACCATCTTTGTGCAAGTATATCTAGTGAGAGACATCCAACCTTGTTTCAGGGACATTATGTTCGCAGAGCTGTTTAGCTAGGTATAAGTGTCACTCAGGGAGTTATTTCTGTTAGCTAGCCATGCAGTTCTATGTATAGGCAGCCATTTTGGACATCTGCTTTCTCTGTCAATGTATTACTGTATATGCTATTCTATATGTTTTACTCACACAAACCATTTGTATTCTTGTAGTTTTACCAATTTACAATCCTGTTGACCAGTAAACAAGTTAGACTACAGAAAACAGTCCTCTTATTTGGAAGACAGGAATGGGTTATACTGAATGTCAGACTACACACTGTGTGAAAGTGTAAGAAGACAGAACAGTAAAACAGATGCTAGTCACCAGCGATAGTGGATCTGACTACACGGAGCCACTATCAGCCACGCGGTACTGCATACAAGATTGCAGAGGCTGCCATACCGTCACAAAAAGCGATAGTACAGCCCCCAGCAAGTGCAGCACGATCCAGACCATGCTGAAGTCAGTTTCTACATAGAATATATAGAGTCCACAGAGATATTAAAGGGCTTCTCTCTGTCTGCTTAACTGTGGGCTGGGGCCACATTTACTAATCTTTGCTCAGGGGGGCCCTCATGGTGTGGTGTGGACTGGTCATTTTAACTAAGGAATATAGTTTAACCATTTATGTGCAAAAGAGAAAATAAGAAGTTAGCTCCAATCAGATATCTGCACATAGACCAAGACTCTTGGTCTATGTGCAGATATCCGATTGGAGCTGACTTCTTATTTTCTTTTTCGCACATAAACGGTTAAACTATATTTCTTAGTGAAAATTACCACTCCACACCACACTATGAGGGCCCCCCTGCCCTGAGCAAAGATTAGTAAATGTGACCGGGTGGCCCCAGGCCACAGTTCAGCGGCAGACAGAGAACCCAACCCCTTATGTCTCCTGGGGCTGGGGCCGTCTCTATAATAATCCCCCACTAATTTATGAATGGGGTAAGGGTTAATGAATAATTCAGTGACCTGACCGACTGACCGGGGTAAATGTCTAATATAAATAAAGGTAACAATATGCGTGCAGCTCTAGCCTCTACCTACCTCCACCTCCGGGCGCGGCAGTGGCAGGTCGGCCTGTGTAAGGTGAGTGAGTCACTGGTTTTAACGTGAGTCTGTGACTCACCACCCAATCCCTTTAGCTCCGGAGGCGGAGACTTAGTCCCTGCTGCTGGCTGCTCCGCCGTGGCGCTACTCACCACATACCCCCTTTACCAACCACGTGACGGCGCCGACGACGTGCTTGATTGTAAGTTGTTCTGAAGAAGACTGCATAGTGAATCGGGAAAAACGGAGCTCCCTTGGGCCCCCAGGAGCAACTGGGCCCGGAGCAGCTGCCCCTTTTGCCCTGCGGCAAACACGGCCCTGCCCTTCTTATTGTAAGACATGTAATCACATATATGCGGTTCAAATAAATTCAACAATCCCCTCCAAAAAATTGCAACTGTGTGGAGATTTTTCAGATTAGTTTCACAACTATTTTAGGTGTTTTAACTGAATTTTCAAATGCTACATCGATGGTAAAATATGTGTTGTACAGTTTTGCACCTAGTTTACCACCCACCCCCACCCAAAAAAAGAAAGGATTTCTGTTGAAATGGGAAACAAATTGAAACAATGTCCTTACAGGTAGCTGCTTTTGAGATTTGCAGCAGCTGCAGTTGCGCTAGTAGGCACACCCAGCCTCAGCTCTTCACTTCTCACTCCCTGCCTGACAGCTTTCCCTGTCTGTCCTTATTCTACTCACAATTCTTCTTTCTAGTTCTAGCCTTTCCCTGCAATGACCCTGGCAGTAGAATACAATCTTGACTGTGACTTTTGACTGTCTCTGACTCCCTCAGAAACCAGCACATCCTCTCAGAGTCATGTGAGCACCCTTCTTCTTCTATAGTGCTTTTTCCGAATGACATATGCTGTAAAATGGCGCTACGCATCGTAACGTCATTTTATAATATTCTAACGTCATTATGAACTGGTTCGCTAATCATAAATATATATATTTGCATTTCTTTTATTAGCTTTTATCTTCCCCCCAGCAAACACAAAAGAGTGTTTGGGAATATAAGGATGCAGTAGTACCGAGAAATAACATACCAAATGAGCAAAACAGAGAATTAATGGGTGTCTACACTACCTTGGAGTCTCAAGTACCCCATTCTCTTAACCCTTCCCAGACACTCCTATCAGCATGACATAGGAGATTGAATCCCCATGTTAGGCCTCATTTACATTACCATGTCTGGTTTTTGGTCTGCAAAAAAACTAATGAGTTCCATATTTTTGCACTCTCGTCAATAGAAAGGCATATTCTTATCCACAAGAACTGACAAGAACAGGACCTTTTGTGAGATATTGAGATCAAGCACACAGATCCATGAAAAACCGGTTGTGCGACTAGCCCCCTGACTTGTATCGGTCAGTGTGCTACCTTTTTAAAAATGGATAGCACACTAAAGAAAAATATGATTGTTTTCCTGAGGTCTAACATGTGAACCTCTATTTAATGTTGACAACCCTCACAAATGAAATTGCATGAGAAAAGGATAAGAAAGGATACATGTATGTTCAGAAATGTTAATTTTGTATTTAAGGCCTCTTTCACACTTGCGTTGTCCGGATCCGGCGTGTACTCCACTTGCCGGAATTACACTCCGGATCCGGAAAAACGCAAGTGTACTGAAAGCATTTGAAGACGGAACCGTCTTCCAAATGCGTTCAGCGTTACTATGGCACCCAGGACGCTATTAAAGTCCTGGTTGCCATAGTAGTAGTGGGGAGCGGGGGAGCGGTATACTTACAGTCCGTGCGGCTCCCCGGGCGCTCCAGAATGACGTCAGAGCGCCCCATGCGCATGGATGACGTGATCCATGTGATCACATGATCCATGCGCTTGGGGCGCCCTGACGTCACTCTGGAGCGCCCGGGGAGCCGCACGGACGGTAAGTACACTGCTCCCCCGCTCCCCACTACACTTTACCATGGCTGCCAGGACTTTAGCGTCCCGGCAGCCATGGTAACCACTCTGAAAAAGCTAAATGTCGGATGCGGCAATGCGGCGAAACGACGTTTAGCTTAAGGCCGGATCCGGATCAATGCCTTTCAATGGGCATTAATTCCGGATCCGGCCTTGCGGCAAGTGTTCCGGATTTTTGGCCGGAGCAAAAAGCGCAGCATGCTGCGGTATTTTCTCCGGCCAAAAAACGTTCCGTTCCGGAACTGAAGACATCCTGATGCATCCTGAACGGATTTCTCTCCATTCAGAATGCATTAGGATAATCCTGATCAGGATTCTTCCGGCATAGAGCCCCGACGACGGAACTCTATGCCGGAAGACAATAACGCAGGTGTGAAAGAGCCCTAATATGGGTGCTGTCCCTCTCATACAATATACAATAAAAATGAAACACTTTGGGAAATGATACATTTTAATATTTGGCTTGCTTGCATTTAAACATGTATAAAAATACTCTTTTGATGTTGTACCCATTATTTAGTTTTGCGCATTGACAAATATCCCATAGTCCTTCATTAATTCTATGGCTTTAAAGTGCAGCTAAGAATAAAAAAATACAAAAGTTGGAAACAAAAGACAGAAAATGTAAGTATTGATCAAAGTACTCTACATACCAATAAGTAAAAAAGAATAAAACGTAAAAATCAAGTGGATGTGATTTGGATGTGAGCACATTATTAGATTTTTTTTTTCTCCAAAATCACATTCATGAAGGGGCAAGAGATGCCAGTATTGTATGCGTGTCATGTATTGTAACACCGTTGGCTCACTATAACACTGTACAGGTAATGCCTGGTGCATTCAATAAATATACATACAAATATTTGCTTCTCTTAAAGAAGCAGCAGTTTGTTATTCATGCCTTGAATCCAAATGCAAAGTTTTTGAATTCTTTCTTTGTATTTTGTAATCCAAGTCTGCATAAACATTGATCATTCATCATCACTTCTTGAAGTATGAAAGAAGAGAAGGTAAAAGTCATTGAATTATCTTTGTATCTTTCTGTGTATTCCTAGCCATTACGGCAATCCATATTATGCAAGTTTAATTTCTCCTGCATACAGAGTTATTAATAGAATGATGGCAAATCCAGACAACAGACCGGCATTCTGAACCAGAAAATACACCATATCTGTTTTTCTCCCTTTTATCTTGTCTTTGAGCATGTCATTCAATTCAGGAAACTGAAAGACAAAATATATCATAGAAATCATAGAAATTTATTTTTAACCACTTCACATCCGGGCCATTTGCCCCCTTCCTGACCAGGCCTAATTTTGCAAATCTGACATATCTCACTTTATGTGGTAATAACTTTGGAACACTTTTTTTATCCAAGCTATTCAGAGATTGTTTTCTCGTGACACATTGTACTTCATAATAGTCATAAATTTGAATCAATATATTTCACCTTTATTTATGAAAAAATCCAAAATGTACCCCAAATTTAGAAAAATTCACAATTTTCCAAACTTAAATTTCTCTGCTTTTAACCCCTTAGTGACCAAGACTGTTTGGGCCTTTATGACCAAGCGTTTTTCTTCCTTTTTTTATGGTCTCATTCCAAGAGCTATAACTTTTTTATTTTTTCATCTATATAGCTTTATGAGGGCTTGTTTTTTACGGAACAAGTTGTAGTTTTTAATGGCGCCATTTTGGGGTACACATAACTTTCTGATTAACTTTTATTAACTCTTTCTGGGAGGGAGATGGGGAAAAATAGCAATACTACCACTGCGTTTTTACATTATACATTTTTTGGCGTTCATTTTTCGGCACAAATAACATAATATCTTTATTCTCTGGGTCAGTACGATTACAGTGATACTAAATACTTATAATTTTGTTTACGTTTTACTACTTTTTTTGCAATAAAACACCTTTTATTAACCAAAAAAATGATTTTGCATTGCCACTTCACAAGAGCCATAACTTTTTTTTTATTTTTTATATGGAATTGTGTGAGGGCTTGATTTTTGAAAGACGACTTGTATTTTTCATTGGTATGATTTTGGAGTAAATGCCGCTTTTTGATCACTTGTTATTACATTTTTTTTCGGTGGAAACTAAGAATAAATTCGAAATTCTTTATTTTTTTATTTTTTATTTTTTACGGCGTTCACCATAGGGGATAATTTATGTAATATTTATGTAGTCCCGGTCGTTACGGACGCGGCAATACCAAACATATGGGGGATATTTTCTTTTTGCAATTTTTTTCATTGAAAAGCGTATTTTCAATGGAAAAAAATGCATATTTTTTTATTTTATGGAATTTTTTTAATTTAATAAATGTGTATTTTTTTTCTATTTTTTTTACTACTTAATAGTCCCACAAGGGGACTATAATATACAGTATTTTGATTGCTTTTAAAATGTAATGCATTATCTCTATAATGCATTGCATTTCAATAGCAATGCTATTCGAACATTGACCAGCAGGCTGCGCCAGAGAGGCACAGCCTGCTGGAAATAACTGAAGACAGGCTCGGGGCCCTGATGGGAAGCAAGGTAAGCTTCCCAGCACATCAGCACCCCGCGATCGCATTTTCGGGGTGCTGATGGGAGACAGAGGGAGTCCGCTCCCTCTGTCACCACTTTACATGCAGCGGGCGCCATTGCGCCCGGCATGTAAAGGGTTAAAAAGCCCGGATCGGCACTCCTGCCGGTCAGGGCTGTTAGAGCAGGGACCCAGGGCTGTTAGAGCAGGGACCCAGCGCTCATGTGAGAGCCAGGTCCGCGCTCCCCGCTGCACGGGGGAGCCGTGCAGCGCTTAAACTGGGCCGCCGTAAAAACGCGGCAGCCCAGCCTAAGGCCCCTTAGTGACCGCCGTAAAAACACGTATGGGTGGTCACTAAGGGGTTAAAACAGAAAGTGATACCTCATTAAATATTTAATACTTAACATAATATTCCCCATATGTCTACTTTATGGTGGCATCACTTTGGAAATGTAATTTTTTTTTTTTTTTAGGACATTAGAAGGCTTAGAAGTTTAGAAGCAATTTTTAACATTTTTAAGAAAACTGCCAAAACCCACTTCTTAAGGACCAGTTCAGGTCTTAAGTCACTTTGTGGGGGCTTACATAGTGGATACCCCCATAAATGACCCCATTGTAGAAACTACACCCCTCAAGTTACTTAAAACTGATTTTACAAACGTTGTTAACCCTTTAGGCGTTCCACAAGAATTAAAGGAAAATGGAGATCAAATTTTTAAATTTCACTTTTTTGGTAGATATTCCATTTTAATCCAACTTTTTCTTTAACGCATCGAGGATTAACAGCCAAACAAAACTCAATATTTATTACCCAGATGCTGCGGATTACAGAAACACCCCACATGTGGTCATAAACTGCTGTATGGGCACACGGCAGGGTGCAGAAGAAAAGGAGCACCACATAGTTTTTGGAAGACAGATTTTGCTGAACTGGTTTTTAGATGCCATGTCCCATTTGAAGCCCCCCTGATGCACCCTTACAGTAGAAACTCCCAAAAAGTGACCCAATTTTGGAAACTAGGGGATAAGGTGCCAGTTTTATTGGTACTATTTTTGGGTACATATGATTTTTGGGTACTTTATGGGGCAAGGTGACCAAAAAATTGGTTGTTTAAGCACAGTTTTTATTTATTTATTTTTACAGCGTTCACCTGAGGGGTTAGGTCATGTGACATTTTTATAGAGCAGATGGATACGGATGTGGCTATACCTAATATTTATACTTTTTCTTATTTATTTAAGTTTTACACAATAATAGCATTTTTGAAACAAAAAAATTATGTTTTAATGTGTCCATGTTCTGAAAGCTATATATTTTTTTTTTTAAATGATTTTCTTTCTAGGGGCTCATTTTTTGCGGAATGAGGTGACTGTTTTATTGGTACCATTTTGTGGGACATACGCCTTTTTGATCACTTGGTGTTGCACTTTTCGTGATGTAAGGTGACAAAAATGGCTTTTTTTTTACACAGTTTTTATTTTTATTTTTTTACGGTGTTCACCCGAGGGGTTAGGTCATGTGATATTTTTATAGAGCTGGTCGTTACGGACGCGGTGATAATATGTATACTTTTTTTTTTATTTCACTTTAACACAATAATAGCATTTTTTAAACCCAAAAAATTATGTTTTAGTGTCTCCATGTTCTGAGAGCTATAGTTTTTTTTATTTTTTTAACTATTTTCTTATGTAGGGGCTCATTTTTTGTGGAATGAGGTGACGGTTAGATTGGTACTATTTTGGTGGGCATACCCTTTTTTGATCGCTTACTGTTGTACTTTTTATGATGTAAGGTGACAAAAATGGCTTTTTTTGACACAGTTTTTATTTTTCTATTTTTCATGGTGTTTATCGGACTGGGTGGATCATGTGATATATTTATAGAGCCGACCGTTATGGATGCGGCAATACCAAATATGTCTATTTTATTAATTTTTTTTCTATTTTTAACATTTTTATTTAATTCCTTATATGGGGAATTTTTTTTTTTTACGTGAAACCTTTTTTATTTTTTTTTATTTTAACACTTTTTTGTCCCCCATAAGGCCATACAAGACCTCTGGGGGACATTTAACTTCACATTTTTTTTTTTTGCACTATTAATTTCTCCTCTAACTGGGGCTGACATAATAGCTCCAGTTACAGGGGAAATACACCCCCCAGAGAGGCTGTACAGCGGTATACAGCGCTGTACAGCCTCAGTGCAGGGCTGATCGAGGTCTGTGAAAGACCCGACAGCTCCTGCACTCTCATAGCGCTTCCTGCACTGTATACACAGCGCTCGGTGAGCATTGTGTATACAGCGATCTAGAAGGCAGAGACACCAGAACGTCCATTCCAGAACGTCCATTCAGAGATGTAGAACACCCTCCCGGATGTTTTTAGTTAACGTGCGGACGGGAGGTGGTTAGTTAAAGTGCAAATCAAATAGCATGCCATCATATTAGTGTAGGACTTGTATGAATGTTTTTGGTAAAGTACTAGAGAGGGTTTATATCTCGCCCACATTGCTCAGATGGGTGAGATAAAAGGAATCCAGAAGGCTGTATGATTTTAGAAAAGTATAGTTTGCTGGAGCTGGTTTATTCAGACTGTGTTTATGGGCTGGATTTTTTTTTTTATGGTAGGTAGGATTTGTAGAGGGACCTACCATTCCACCCCAATCCAGTACATCTCTTCCCAAGTATAGTCACTGGGATAATTGCTAGAGAATAAATAGAGGCCTCAGTGCCTCAGTCTGGGTCAGAGTCTTGAATCTGGTAGACCTATCTCCTGTGAAATATCTGTTTTGTAAGCACCAAGGGCCAGGACTTTGATTTAATGTTTATGTGTTATTTTGGTTCTGTGGCTTCACCCCAAGTGCCTGTATAACTTGGATGCCTTGTTTTGTGCTGAATACAAAAAAAAATGAGTTTTGTAGTTTTAAGACTGCTGAACCCAGTGAAGTCTGTGATCGCCGGTCCTGTTCACAGGAGGCATGGAGACTTTTTCTAGCGTGACTTTCTAATTGTAACAATTGACTGCTTCCATCTACAGAGTTCTTCAAGTATCCCCAGTCTAAAATATCACAAAAGTCTACATTTTGTTCTTTAATATGATCCTTTTTTACCCACAAAATAAACATAGTAGAGCATTAAGTGTCTGAAATATTTCCTGTGCAGGAGACCCCAGAAGAATGTCATGAGGAGCCATTTTTAGCCAATCACATGACTTTCCCTACTACATGGCAATCTTTCACGACAAGCACAGTAAAAACCAAAGGTTTTAAGACTAACAAAACATTTGGTTTTCACAAAATTTGCAACTTCAGTGTTTTTACATCTTTTTGTCAGATGTTTCCAGTCTGCCTATGAAAGATGTGGCTAATTTATTTAGAGGAGCATGTGCACGAGCATCTGTGATGTTTATGCCCCAGAAACTGAAACTTATGTCAGCTAGGACCTGGCACAGATTTCTGTTATAATTTACTCCCGTTTCCTGTTGTAAATTATTGTAAATGTGTCAGGCTGTGGTGGCCAGAGCAGTGGAGAAAAGGCCAAAAGTTGCTACATTTGCCCAAAAACTTGCAACTTTTATATGCCACAAAACTGGGGTTCAGCCTTTGTAAATGACCCCAACATTTTATAGTCTTAAACATGATGTAAATACTAAATAATAGAAAAGTTTTTATACTTTACTCAGATATGAGCCTAGGTGACCTGACAGAGCCACTTGAAAAAACCACACAAGCTACTAAATAATTTTGCTTCTTACCATATCAGCGAGTCCTATGTACAGAAACATTCCTCCAGCTATTCCAAAGATGATATTAGGTTCAAAGTTATTGCCCACTAGAATCCCAATAATCAGTCCAATGTAACATGAGCAAGCTGATGTAAAATTAAAGAATAGCGCCTGAGGAATACTCATCCCGGAACTTATCAAGATGGCAAAATCACCTGAAAAGTAAAAATATGTAATATATAATAGGCATAGATCATATATCATTCATATTATTCATTCAGTTTTTATATAGAACTTTATTGATGCTTTTATACTTTTGCATGGTGGGGAGTAATAGATCTATCTTTATGAAAGATGCAGTAGTTGTTTATTTACTAAAAATATGTAGGAATTACTGTAGGAATTAGGGTATTCTGCAAATACTGAAAATGTACACATTTTTTTCTTATGCCTTCTGCAGTTCTTCACAATTTTCAAGATCTTTGCTTGCCGTGATTCAGTAGGCACATGTATCCTTTAGGAATGGGTTATAAAAGTCAAATTGGGATTGGTCTCCTTTGTCACATCTTTAAAAACTGTGATACATTCTCTCTTTCCATATCACAATGCATTTAGGCAAATCTGCCACTCACAGGTCTGAGAATCCTAGGTAACAATAATAGATTAATAAACTAACGTTAACCCTGTAATTACTGATCACACAGCTTTTTTCACCAGTCATTAATTGTTCACTCAAATAATATTGACTATAATGTTGCACTTCTTACCAAATTCATGCGGAAACTCCTCACAGAGAATCGCAATAGATGTACTCAGCCCCTGCAAAGGGGACTGGGTAAATGAAGCTCCAATAGCAAGTCCATCAATTAAGTTATGTAGGGCATCACTCAATGTAATCATCCATGCCATTGTTCCAATATCCCTTAGTGGCGTCCATTTTCTTACTCTGCAACAATGGCCCACTTCATCTGAGTCCTGCAACACATTGTAATGAAAAAGTGAAGGTAAATGGCAGCATAATGTTCTTTTATTCTGTAGCTTCTTCAAAATAGTTTTGTAGAATGGTATCTTATGTAAGTAACCTGAGACATTATATAGGCAATGTTGGGGCATTTTTTTATTATTTCATCCTACTTTAAAAGATTTTCAGCAGTTTGTTTTTTACAGCCTAGAGTTTCACTGAATCTACAGACTGTTCTTTTTCTTACTCAATGAAACCAATCAGAGGAGCTCTTCGAAGGCTCAATCTGTATCCCTTATCTTTATTTTTCTACTAGTACATAAGCAGTTATTTTAAGCCATATTCTTATAAAACTGAGAGGTAACATGCCTGGATAGTTCACGTGTCCACAGCTGCCAATCATTGTCCTCATTGGTCTGCAGTTGAGGACAGTGATTGGTTGCAGTGGTGATGTGCCAATCCTGGCACGTTACAGCTGATGGTAATAAACAAACTGTGATTGGAGTACCAGACCAGCATTTCAAAAAACCCTTTTAACTCCTTTACATGTACAGTACAGCAGGCCGGTAGTTCCCCCACTGATTGGGCGGGCAAAGGAATTGGGCAATACAGTAATATTTGTTAGTATAGAAAACCACCATTCTTAATATGATAAGGCCTGGCATGTAAGTGATCAGCCTTGCATGTGAATTGTCCTAGGTTCTAATCACAGGAGAGATGTCTTGATTTTTTTCTACTTAATTGAACCCATAATAAAAGGCTATAGCCTTACTATATTGAGAATGGAGGTTTTCTATACTTAGAAATCTAGTGCATATTACATTTACATTTATTGTGCCTGTGAATAAACCGGCAATATGTGTTAGCTTTCTAAGCATAGATATTTGCATGCTAGGGCACAGCTCTGCCCTCAGCATGCCGATGTCTAGCCCTGTCAATCAAGGGAATAGGTGCCCCGACATGGTTATTTGCATATGAGTAAACACGATGAAATTTCTGCAGCTGTTTAACATACAGACAAAAGACAGGTAATGTTTTATTCAGCATGATCAATCCTACCAGGCAGTATGTCTGGTTTAATAGGGGAAATAATGCTAACAGAGGCTCTTTAAAAGCAGAGAAATTCTAATTTAGAAAATTTATAATTTTTCAAAAGGTTCTGTAAAATCTCAGAATTGCATGTATAACTAAAAGTATTCAAAAGTTATTACCACATAAAGTTCGGATTGGGAAAATGAGGTTCTGTCAGAAAGGTGAAAACTGGCTGTGTATGGAAGGGTTTAAATGAGTATTTATGAAGTGTCAGGGAACTAGAGATATGGGCTACAGAATGACGGGTTTTACCGAGAAGGAGAAGGAACAGTTTGCAGATACAGTGAAACGTTTTGCTAGATAAGACAAACTGTTTCAAGTTTTAATAAAGGGTAATAGTTGTTTAGCCCAAGATATGTAGAATGCAGAAATGTAAAAAGATACCCCAAAGGGTGTCAATGGCCTTTAAAGATGTTGTGTCATAATTCACTTTTTATACTAAAGTTTATATTTAGCAAATACTTTAGCTTCTAATCCTCCTTGGATTTTTATTTTTTCAAATTTGCTTCATTTGCAGTTTTCTCTTTTCCCGCATGCTTGAATCCTACGGGTTTGTCATGTGTCTGCTGTCCTGTCATGCCTTAGGGCTGTGAGGTGTGTCCTGGCATCAGCAGGACATGTAACACTAACCACACCTCTTTTTCTTATAAATAATGTTTGTGCGTCCTACATCATAAGGCTCCAATGCAGGACATAGCCTACAGCAACTGAATATCAAAACAGATAATCCACAGGGTGCAATAGTAGGCTAATACCTTTAGAATAAGTCAGTTTTGATAAATGGTGGAAAATGGTGGGGAAAGTGATAAAACAGCTATATCTGTTGGGCAGGATACACTTATATTAGTGACACAACCCTTTTAAAGGAACACCCTGGGCAAAATGTATACAATGTCTCATGCTTAGCGCAGGGCCTTATAGGGGTGCATGATCAAGGACTCCCTTTGTCATGTTGTACTTGTGGAATATTAGAAAATCCTGAGGTGTAACTTGAATGTTCTGGCCACCAATGCAAAATCTGGAACAGGTCCCCTATCTGCCGTGTTTCATGTATAATACTGGCATTTGCCTATGTGGTAGAGGGGCCCCTGCAGCACCAGGATTCAGGTGTAATAGCTACCACTGAACCCTCTATAGCTATGCAAATGAAGAAATTGCATTCACGGCATCAGGCTGTTGCTGTAGCTGTATTTACCACAGGAATGAGACCACCAAGGAGCCATTTCATGTGAACCCCTGCCTACAGGTTGTATTTTCAACAAGCACACGGTAGTCAGTGGAAATATAATGTAGTCTGTTACCAGTAACGAAGCTGTCTTCATGAGTACATGGATGTGAGAGGGCAAAGACTATATATAAAAGTTATAAACAAATACTGTTTGCTGTCTGCCAGCTCCGAACATGAGACCTTGTGATTTTGTATGTGCTCAGCGACACACTTACTTTATGACGAATTTAGCTGCACCAGCAGATTCTGACAGTGTAGTTAAACTGCTTTACTTTCCTATTTGGCAACACATGTACAATTATAGGTGCTATAAAGAGTATTTTAACACCTAGAAGCATTCTGTCAGCTAAACAAAACCTACAGTACATTTTTCATTATAATACCTCCTGGTAGCTTATCTGTTACATCACTAAATGCCAGCCATATAACAGCCCTTGTAATAAAATACAGATACTGAATGCAGTGAAATACAGAAATGCTGAGTTTCTCAGTACAGTACATAGTGGTGTCTAAAGACTCACGTACAACAATTATAGATCTTAGCTTTGCTAACCAGCCTTGAGTGCTCATCCCACATTTTTTTTTTACTATTTCTGCAGGGGTGGCCATAGTTAAAGGAGTATTCCCACCTTATAAAGTAATGGTATATCACTAGGATATGCCATCCCTTTATGATCAGTGTGGGTCCTCACTATGTTACCCCCACTGACCCTGAGAATGAATGGCTATCTCACTGCGTCCCCTTCTAAATTTTCTCTCCATAAAGGTGCTCCTGGCCATCTGGCTGTGCAGGTTGTGTTGTAGATCCCTGCACAGCATGTGGCTAGTGCCTCGATATGCGGGGGAAAACCAATGAAGGAAAAGTAGTACTAAACCAGAACTATGGCCCAATAATTTGCACGATTGTACCGATGTGGGAGGTTTGAGCCACACCAATCAAGAAACGATGCCATTTCCTAGCCTTGCTATACAGCTTGGAAACTACATTAAAGGGGTTGTACAAAAATGAGGGGGAAAGGGGAGGTTTGCAAACCCCCCCATCTCAACCCACACACACACACTTGGCCAGACTTGTAAAGGGAAGTTTACTAACCTGTTACCCGGCACTGGCTCCCCGGTCCTTCTCCCTCTCTGAAAACATCAAGTTTGACCTAGTCTGCAGCCAGTGACTGGCCGCGGTGGTGACCAAACCCTCTTACGTTATGTGACCATTTGTCATGACATAAGAGGAGCCAGTCACTGCCACAGCCAGTATATGCAATTTATTCATACTGCTACATCAATATTAGAGTTTTTTTCAGAAGTATTTTCCCAAGCAGATCAATTTTGTAGGAAGAGTAAGTATCTACTGTGTTTATATCTGCATTCTTATTCTTAAAATTGCCTTTCAGTCTACTTTGCTTTAGGTGGCCGACGGGGATGTTACAGGTGAATCTGCATATAGAAACATAGAAACATAAAATGTGTCGGCAGAGAACAGTTTGGCCCATCTAGTCTGCCCAATATACTGAATACTATGAATAGCCCCTGGCCCTATCTTATATAAAGGATGGCCTTATGCCTATCCCATGCATGCTTAAACTCCTTCACTGTATTTGCAGCTACCACTTCTGCAGGAAGGCTATTCCATGCATCCACTACTCTCTCAGTAAAGTAATACTTCCTGATATTACTTTTAAACCTTTGCCCCTCTAATTTAAAACTATGTCCTCTTGTAGCAGTTTTTCTTCTTTTAAATATTCTCTCCTCTTTAACCCTGTTGATTACCTTTATGTATTTAAAAGTTTCTATCATATCCCCTCTGTCTCGTCTTTCTTCCAAGCTATACATGTTAAGGTCCTTTAATCTTTCCTGGTTTTATCCTGCAATCCATGTACCAGTTTAGTAGCTCTTCTCTGAACTCTCTCCAAAGTATCAATATCCTTCTGGAGATATGGTCTCCAGTACTGAGCACAATACTCCAAATGAGGTCTCACTAGTGCTCTGTAGAGCGGCATGAGCACCTCCCTCTTTCTACTGGTAATGCCTCTCCCTATACACCCAAGCATTCTGCTAGCATTTCCTGCTGCTCTATGACACTGTCTGCCTACCTTTAAGTCTTCTGAAATAATGACCCCTAAATCCCTTTCCTCAGATACTGAGGTTAGGACTGTATCACTGATTTTATATTCTGCTCTTGGGTTTTTATGCCCCAGGTGCATTATCTTGCACTTATCAACATAAAATTTTAGTTGCCAGATTTTTGACCATTCCTCTAGTTTTCCTAAATCCTTTTCCATTTGGTGTATCCCTCCAGGAACATCAACTCTGTTACAAATCTTTGTGTCATCAGCAAAAAGATACACCTTACCATCGAGGCCTTCTGCAATTTCGCTGATAAAGATATTAAACAATATGGGTCCTAGAACAGATCCCTGAGGTACCCCACTGATAACAAGACCATGGTCTGAATATACTCCATTGACTACAACCCTCTGTTGTCTGTCCCTCAGCCACTGCCTAATCCATTCAACAATATGGGGGTCCAAGCCCAAAGACTGCAATTTATTGATAAGCCTTCTATGTGGGACAGTATCAAAAGCCTTATTAAAGTCTAGATAAGCGATGTCTACTGCACCTCCGCCATCTATTATTTTAGTCACCCAATCAAAAAAATCAATAAGATTAGTTTGACATGCTCTCCCTGAAATAAACCCATGCTGTTTTTCATTTTTCAATCCATGGGATTTTAGATGTTCCACAATCCTCTCCTTAAGTATGGTTTCCATTAATTTCCCCACTATTGATGTCAGGCTTACTGGCCTATAGTTGCCTGATTCCTCCCTACTACCTTTCTTGTGAATGGGCACAACATTTGCTAATTTCCAATATTCTGGGACGACTCCTGTTGCCAGTAATTGGTTAAATAAATCTGTTAATGGTTTTGCTAGTTCACCGCTGAGCTCTTTTAATAGCTTTGTGTGTATCCCATCAGGCCCCTGTGACTTATTTGTATAAATCGCTGACTTAGAACCTCTTCCTCTGTAAAGACACATGCATCAAAAGATTCATTAGTCTTCTATCCTGAGGTCCTTTTCCTTCATTTTCCTTTGTAAAAACTGAACAGAAGTATTCATTGAGGCAGTCAGCTAGTTCTTTATCTTCTTCCATATACCTTCCTTCTTTTGTTTTTAATTTTGTAATTCCTTGTTTTGATTTCCTTTTTTCATTTAAGTATCTGAAGAATGCCTTATCGCCTTTTTTTCATGACTGAGCTAATTTCTCTTCTGCCTGTGCTTTAGAAGCTCTTATAACTTGTTTGGCCTCTCTCTGCCTAATCTTATAAATTTGCCTGTCATCCTCATTTTTTTGGTTTTTTTTATAATTCCTAAATGCTATCTTTTTGTTTTTAATGATTTTGGCCACTTCTGCTGAGTACCACAGTGGTCTCTTCTTTTTTTTGCTTTTACTGACAAGCCTAATGCAATTTTCTGTTGCCTTCAATAGTGCCACTTTTAAGTAGTCCCATTTCTCCTGGACTCCAATGAAACTGTTCCAATCTGATAGGGACTCATATACCACTAATCTAATTTTAGAAAAGTCAGTTTTTCTAAAATCTAAAACTTTTGTTTTTGTGTGGTGTGACTCAGTCACTGTACTTATAGTAAACCACGCTGACTGGTAATCACTAGATCCCAAGCTTTCCCCTACAGTAATATCAGATACCAAATTCCCATTTGTGAATACTAAATCTAAAATGGCCTCCTTCCGGGTTGGCTCCTCAACTACTTGCTGTAGAGATAATCCCAGTAGGGAATTTAGAATATCTGTACTCCTGGCAGAACTAGCTATTTTGGTTTTCCAGTTACATCAGGAAGATTGAAGTCTCCCATAATGATAACTTCCCCCTTCAATGTCATTTTACCTATTTCCTCAACTAGTAGATCATCTAACTCTTTGACTTGGCTAGGTGGTCTATATATCACACCTACACGAGTTACCTTATGATTATCAAGCTGCAAGGTAACCCAAACTGACTCTAAATTGTTCTCGCTAACTTGTATCAAATTAGATTTTATGCTATCTTTCACATACAGGGCCACCCCTCCCCCTTCTTGCCTTCTCTGTCTTTCCTGTATAAAGAGAACCCTGGTATTGTTATATCCCAGTCATTACTCCCATTGAACCACGTCTCAGTAACAGCCACTACATCTATATTCTCAGATGCCATTATAGCCTCAAGTTCATTGATCTTATTCCCTAAACTGTGAGCATTTGTAGACAAGAATCTGAGCTTGTCATTTCTTAACCTTTGTGCTACTGGCATCTTCTGGCATTGTTCCGGGGGGCAGTTGGACTGCTGGATTATCACTCTTTTGCCCCCCTTTCCTAGTTTAAATGCTCCTTAGCAAATACTTGGAACTGTTCACCGAGGACATTCGTTCCCTTGAGAGAAAGATGCAAACCATCTTTCTTGTACAGTTCTTTTCCATTCCAACAAGAGCTAACATGAGACACAAAGCCAAACCCTTGGTTCAGACACCATTCACCAAGCCATACATTGAATTCCTTAATGCGCATCTTCCTGTCATGCTAAGGGTTATGCACAGGCAAAATTGCAGAGAATGAAACAGTTGATGCAACCTCCCGTATATCCTTTCCAAGTGTGTGAAAAGCTTCTTTCACCTTTGAAACCCCATTGCAAGCCAGATCATTTGTCCCAAGATGGACAATAACATCCACCTCCCTTTCCTGCTTTGCTTGCCTAACAATATTAAGGATCCGTCGTCTATCCCTGCTAGCGGTAGCACCAGGGAGACATCTCACAACACCATTCTCCTCAAACTTCACACCTCTTATGATGGAATCGCCCACCAACAGCTGCTTACTATCAGTCCTCACCTTCTCCTTTTTGTCTTTGGCTGCAGTCTTGCATACTTTAGGCATGGGAGATGATTGTTCCTCACCCACTGTGCTTGAGCCATCCTCCATGTTGCTCTTGCACTCTGAAAGTGCTGCAAATGAATTATGGAGAGCCACAGACTGTAGGACATGTCTTCTATCCACAACTCTCAGTCTACCAGAACCTGCAGTAACCCATCTTCCATTTCTAGGGGGCCTCTGTGGCAGTGGCATTGCAACGTTCTCAGCCTGAGTTTGTTTAACCCCTTAGGGACCCATGACGTACCGATACGGCATGGTTCCCGAGTCCTTAAGGACCCATGATGTACCGGTACGTCATGTATAGTTCAGATCACCACCGCCCAGCGGGCGGTGATCGGAGCCAGGTTCCTCCTCAAATCATTGAGCAGGCACCTTGGCTAAATGCGCAGGGGGGTCAAGTGACCCTCCCGTGTCGGCGATCGCCGCAAACCGCAGGTCAATTCAGACCTGCTGTTTGCAGCTTTTATCTGGTGCGGCGGCGGTGGTGCCATCGGGTCCCCATGGGGCTGTAGGGGGGACCCGATAGCATGGAAGGCAGCATGATGCCTTCCTGAGGCATCGTGCTGCCTTCCGGTGATGAGCCTGTGAGATCCAGCCCCCTGGATCTCACAGGCCGGAAGCTGTATGAGTAATACACACAGTATTACTCATACAGCCAATGCATTCCAATACAGAAGTATTGGAATGCATTGTAAAGTTCAAGTCCCAAAGTGGGACAAAAAATAAAGTGCAAAAAAAAGTAAAAAAAATAAAGTTTTCCCCCCAAAAATTAAAAGTTTAAAGTAAAAATAAACAAAAACGTCATTTTCCCCAAATAAAGTAAAAAAAAATTGCTAAAAAATAGGGGGAGAAAAAAAAGTATACATATTAGGTATCGCCGCGTCCGTATCGACCAGCTCTATAAAAATATCACATGACCTAACCCCTCAGATGAATACCGTAAAAAATAAAAAAATAAAAACTGTGCTAAATAAACCATTTTTTGTCACCTTACATCACAAAAAGTGTAATAGCATGCGATCAAAAAGTCACACGCATCCCAAAATAGTGCCAATAAAACCGTCATCTCATCCCACAAAAATCATACCCTACCCAAGGTAATCGCCCAAAAACTGAAAAAATTATGGCTCTCAGACTATGGAAACACTAAAACATGATTTTTTTTGTTTAAAAAAAAAATCATTGTGTAAAACTTACATAAATAAAAAAGAGTATACATATTATGTATCGCCGCATCCGTGACAACCTGGTCTATAAAAATATCACATGATCTAACCTGTCAGATGAATGTTGTAAATAACAAAAAATAAAAACGGTGCCAAAACAGCTATTTCTTGTTATCTTGCCTCACAAAAAGTGTAATATAGAGCAACCAAAAATCATATGTACCCTAAACTAATACCAACAATACTGCCACCCTCTCCTGTAGTTTCAAAAATGGGGCCACTTTTTTGGAGTTTCTACTCTAGGGGTGCATCAGGGGGGCTTCAAATGGGACATGGTGTCAAAAAAAAAAGTCCAGCAAAATCTGCCTTCCAAAAACCGTATGGCATTCCTTTCCTTCTGCGCCCTGCCGTGTGCCCGTACAGCTGTTTATGACCACATATGGGGTGTTTCTGTAAACTACAGAATCAGGGCCATAAATATTGATTTTTGCTTGGCTGTTAACCCTTGCTTTGTTACTGGGAAAAATGGATTAAAATGGAAAATTTGCCCAAAAATTTAAATTCTGAAATGTCATCTCCATTTGCCAATAACTCTTGTGGAACATCTAAAGGGTTAACGACGTTTGTAAAATCTGTTTTGAATACCTTGAGGGGTGTAGTTTCTTAGATGGGGTCACTTTTATGGAGTTTCTACTCTAGGGTTGCATCAGGGGGGCTTCAAATGGGACATGGTGTCAAAAAAACCAGTCCAGCAAAATTTGCCTTCCAAAAACCGTATGGCATTCCTTTTCTTCTGCGCACTGCCGTGTGCCCGTACAGTAGTTTACGACCACATATGGGGTGTTTCTGTAAACTACAGAATCAGGGCCATAAATATTGAGTTTGGTTTGGCTGTTAACCCTTGCTTTGTAACTGGAAAAAAATTATTAAAATGGAAAATCTGCCAAAAATGTGACATTTTGAAATTGTATCTCTATTTTCCATTAATTCTTTTGGAACACCTAAAGGGTTAACAAAGTTTGTAAAATCAGTTTTGAATACCTTGAGGGGTGTAGTTTATAGAATGGGGTCATTTTTGGGTGGTTTCTATTATATAAGCCTCTCAAAGTGACTTCAGACCTAAACTGGTCCCTAAAAATTGGGTTTTTGAAAATTTCTGAAAAATTTCAAGATTTGCTTCTAAACTTCTAAGCCTTGTAACATCCCCAAAAAATTAAATATCATTCCCAAAATGATCCAAACATGATGTAGACATATGGGGAATGTAAAGTAATAACTACTTTTGGAGGTATTACTATGTATTATAGAAGTAGAGAAATTGAAACTTGGAAATTTGCAACCTTTTACAAATTTTTGGGTAAATTTGGTATTTTTTTATAACTAATTTTTACCAGTGTCATGAAGTACAATATGTGACAAAAAAACTATCTCAGAATGGCCTGGATAAGTCAAAGCGTTTTAAAGTTATCAGCACTTAGAGGGACACTGGTCAGGTTTGCAAAAGATGGCCAAGTCCTTAAGGTGAAATAGGGCTGAGTCCTTAAGGGGTTAATGGTTAATTTACAAATCTCATATTTCAAAAAGGCAATTTCTTGCTGCATTATGGAGAGCTGTCTACAGATCAAACAGTATCCAAACCTCCGAAGAGTGGAACCTGGAATAAAAGCACAACAATTCCTGCACAGAACCAGGTCTGCCATTGTAAAGAGGGGAAAGATTTTAAACAAACAAATCTTACTTGTTTAGATTTACCTCCTGAGTATCTCCTGAATATCTCCAATGCACTTAGAAAAACAGCACTTGGAAAATTCACATATGGGCACTGCTTCTTTGAAAACCACTTTCCACTATATCATAAAAAAAAATTCTTTCTTGGTATAAACGTCTAAATAAAATATTGTCCTTGGTGAAACTTCCGAAGTCGATTCGCATAATACTTTGCTCCATACAGTATTAGAATGTATTGGCTCCTATGAGCCGAGTTTGGGAAATGTTTTTTTAGAAATTAGTTTATGAAGTTATTATGCGAAGTGTCGAGAGACTTCGCAGAGTAATAACTTCGCCTCATAGGAGCCAATACATTCTAATACTGTACGGAAAGCTCGCTCCATAAGTATTCAAACAAAGTATTATGCAAATTGACTTTGGATGTTTCATCCAAAGTTGATTCGCTCATCCCTATTCTAAACCACAGATTATCAGTCTCTTAGGCTTCTTGCAGGAAGGATTTGGAAAACGCATAAGTGTATCAACCTAAAAAGTCTACCTTTTCTCCATGTCTATTCTTCAGGTTTTTCCTTGTCACGAGTCCTAGATGAAAAGATTCCTGAAAATTCTGTTAAAATGTGGCCTTCCATACTAAGAACCATCAAAATGGAGCTTAGGCCAAGTTAATGCTACAGTTATGTGATCAGTTATTTCCACCAGTTTTTGTGAGCTAAAACCTGTAGTGAAGCTTACACAAAGACAACGTATAATGGAAAGATCTGCACCTGTTCTATGTTTTTGACCTGCAACCAGTTTTGGATCGCAATAACTGATGGAAATAACTGACCAAATAAATGGAGTGTGAACTTCTCCTACACCTTAGTCCTAAAAGTTTAAAGTCTGCTTCAGCTGCACAGCGAGATGCATTTCTCTCAGAAACAGGGTGTATCCCCCTTCTGCCAGCACTGCACTTCTGTGACATCCTTTCCCTTACTTGCTGATATGTGTGTTTTCAGCTCTGGAGCTCATAGAATAGATAAGGAGGGATACATCACACTTACAATAAAGCAGGAGGCTCCTGTGATGTTCATTAGCAGCAGTGTAGAAGCAGTTGTTTTCTACACTGCTCAGTGTAGTTCAGGATCTTAGCTAGCTCTGACATGTCCACACTTCCTCTCAGCCACCTTTTATGTCTCTGTTACAGGGACAGATCTTACCTGACAACAGGCAGTGGACTGTAATTTAGGTACTGGCCATAACTTTACAGCTTTTTTTCAGGTGGATGCAGGCATATTATTTCAGTGAAGGGATTTAGAAATGTGCAAGTTATACTGTTCTCTATTAAATTACATTGTGTGAAAGTACAGTGACTCTTTAAGCTTATCTTCCTTTTAACCTCTGGAAGAGATCTCACATAAATACATCCTGGCCATGACATCTGCCATGAGAAGAGGTGAGATCCTAGCCTTGTTATCTATGGATCAGTACAGATTCCTCCCTGACAGGGCTTTGCTAATGCTATTGCTATAATTTACTCCAAAGGACTGTTCTTTGGTTAACTGTAATCAGATTTTATATTATATATTATTTTGACATCAGACTTGTCTTATAATTACACTTAATATCTCTGATAAAACTTTTGTTGTTTTCTATTGTGTGAGTTACTAGACTGTCCTGCCAGTGCATTGCAGAAAGAAATACTGACCTATTTAACTTCTTCAGGACAACCAAGGATGTCTGGTCTTTAAAGATGGCATAAAATCATAAAATCATGTTTTATTTAGTTTTTTTAAAGGCTGGCCATACATACCACATACCTTGGAATATGTTGAGCCAAGAGGAAAGATAAGGAAGCGGCAAGTTTGCAAAAATTCATGCACATGCCTAAGAAGTAACCCCAATAATGGGGCGTGGCTTGCTAGGCATGTGAGCGGACGTGATCTCCGGAGCTCCTGCACTACCCTGATCAGTTATCCGTTTAAAATAGCTTTAAATCGCCTAAATACCTGTGAAACAGCGCTCAGAACATCAGTAGTAGATCCAGAGGGAAATCCGCCACCCACAAGTGCTCTTAAACAGCTGCCATGTCCAGACGGAGGGACGGGAAAGGAGCCGGCAAGTCTTCACAAGATGGCGCAGGGACAGAGTGTCCGATTTGCAGCAGGAGGTGGCTGAGAGACTGAGCCAGTTTGCGCATACACCGGAGCTTCTCAGAGAGAGATGTGCCTCCGGCAATCACAGTGAGTCCTCCCTGACTGGAGCGGGATGGGAGTCTGAGGGGGAAGGGCCTGAAGAGGTGATGGGCCTGAAGCAGCACCCTAACAGATTTGCCGCCATTCAAGATCAAGATGGGGCTGGAGACTCTAATACACCATACTCAGATACGGAAGAGCCAACTATAAAAGACGTTCTCCAAGCCATTTCTAAGTGGGGCAAGTCACTTACCATCCTGACTATGCAGATGGGGGCTATTAAAGAGGACATTTCTATTGTCAGGCACGATATAAGAAAACTTGCAGATCACACTACGTCCCTGGAAGATCGCATGGGGGACATGGAGGATGCGGTGCACCCGCTTAAGAGAGAAACAGCGGATCATTCTCGCAGGCTTGATGTCATTTCTGCAAAACAGGACGATATGGAAAATCGTCTGAGACGTAATAATGTACGGCTAGTGGGTGTGCCTGAGAAAGTGGAAGGCCCTAACCCCACTGAGTTTTTCGAAAAATGGCTCAAGGATCAGTTTGGAGAGGGCATATTATCTCCTTTATTTGCCATAGAACATGGGTTCCTTCACGGCCCTTACCACCAGGGGCGCCACCAAGACCTGTCCTTATAAAAGTGCTACACTATAGGGATAGAGATTTTATTCTACGCAAGGGCAGAGATCTGCCTGACCTTTCTATAGATAGTCACAGGGTGTCGTTTTTCCCTGATTTCTCCAGGTCCAGAAGAGGCGTGCTCGATTCCTGGATGTAAAGTGGCGTTTGCGGGATCTTGGAGCATCATACTCTATGCTGTATCCGGCCAAGCTCAGAATAGCGGCTCTTAGATCCACAAGTTTCTTTGAAGACCCGAAGGAGGCATCCAAATGGCTGGACCGACATGAAAGGCAACTCCGGGCGGAAAGAAACCAAGGCGAATGAAAGGTCCACTTAGCAAGGGGACATTATACCCTCTGGAGGGTGAATATTGTATATGTGGCAATGCATTGATGGTTATAGTTGGATATTGTTATTCTCTTGCCTGCTACATATGTTTTAGTCAGGGGCCAAGATAGCTGTGAAACGCACAACGCGGATATGCAATGCTACCACTGTTTATTTTCTACTCATAATTGGGTTAGTGCAGGATGTTATCCATTTTGTACGTTTCTGTTGATTGACAGTTTGTGTTTTCATCTGGCGAGATACAGAAGCATTTAATTCCGCCAGGTAATATGGGTTTAGGGGGCTCGCTCTGCTGATAGATTTTATATTTACCCACGGACCTTAATTTTAAGGTGTATTAGTGGGGTCTGTCAGGAGGAGTGACTTCCAGGGTTAGTTGGATAATGAGGAGGGAGTTATTCAGGGAAGGGAAGGGAAAGAGGGAGTTGGGGAAAAGGGGTCCTAGGTCCGTAGGTATGATCCAAGGGATAAAACTGCTGATAAGATGTAAATTAAAGTATCCGGTAAATTTGAGATTCCACATACTTGAGTATGGTTAATCCAGTGAACTTCCTAAGTTGGAACGTTAGAGGGGTTAAGGATGCCATCAAGAGGAAGGCGGTAATGGAGACTGTAAAGATATATCACCCTATAATCTGCTGTTTACAGGAGACACATCTCCTCCCAGAAAAGTCCCATCTGCTAACTCCTAGATGGGCGACACAATGTTATCATTCTACTTACTCCTCATATGCAAGGGGAGTAAGTATATTGATTCACAGACAGCTGAATTTTAGCTGCATAGACAAGAGGATTGATACGAATGGGTGCTACGTCTTCCTATATGGAAAACTCTTTAATGTACAATGTATTACCTGTGGGATATATATACCACCGCCGTATTCCCCGCTTGTACTTAAAAAGCTGATAGCCTTTCTGTCAGATTATCCTGATACCCCTGCACTGATAATGGGGGACTTTAACAATGTGATATGTACTGAATGGGACAGAATGTCGACTTCTGAGGTGCAATCGAGGGGGCTGCTTACACCGTTTGGGAGACTTTTAGAGGAAGCATCATTAATGGATTTCTGCAGGAAAATTTCTGATCATTCCCCTATACTAATATCTGCCAATTTCCTCCCCCCTATGAACAGCGGTAGGCCACTATGGAAATTCAATCCATTTTGGCTGTCGGTTTTACCCACAGTCTCAAACATTGGGGATGCGCTGAAAGAGTTCTTTACCCTTAATCTTCCAGGAACTCCTTCACTGATTGTGTGGGATACCATGAAAGCCTTTTTGCAGGGATTATTAATTGTGGAGGTTAATAAAAAATGGAATGAGTCCCGAATAACGGTTAAGACTTTAGAACGCCAATCGGTGGAAGCAGAAACTCAATATGTCATGCAGCCCACGGAAGTACATAGGGCTAAATGGCAGGAAGCACAACATAAACTGAATGATAAGCTTCTTCTTAGGGCAAAGAACAAAAGTTTTTTCCAAAAACAATCATTTTATGAAGAAGGGGAGAGGACAGGTAGATTGTTGGCACTACTCTCCAAAGCACAACAGCCTTCTGCATATGTTGCTGCTCTTCGCAACGTTGAGGGGATGGTTTGCACAGCTCAAGATAGGGTTGTGGATATTATGCATGGTTTTTATTCATCCCTCTACGAGTCCAAAACTAACGCAGGGGATTCAGAGATTGCAAACCTTTTAGATGGGATACAGCTTCCTAAACTGAGTATTGATCAGGTGACAGCTTTAGACGGACCCATAACAATTACAGAACTGGAATTAGCCCTGAGCGATCTGTCAAATGCCAATGCCCCTGGGAGTGATGGATTGCCTGCGGAAATTTATAAAGCATTGGCCCCTATCCTGCTTCCCCAATTGTTAGAAGTGTTCAAGGAGGCGCAGCGTTGGGGTGGATTACCACTCAGCATGAATGAGGCGATCATAGTTGTCATTCCTAAACAGGGCAAAGACCCCCTGCTGGCAGAATCATATCGGCCTATTTCACTGCTTCAAGTTGATGTGAAATTATTAACAAAAGTATTAGCGAATAGACTCAACAATGTGATTACGACACTTATACACTCGGATCAGGCTGGATTCATGCCTAATATGTCGACGGCTGTCAACATTAGGCGTCTTTTCTTAAATATACAGGCGGGCCGATTCCATGGTTTGAATGCGGCGGTCGCGTCTCTTGACGCGGCCAAAGCATTCGATAGTGTGGAATGGGGATACCTGTGGGCTGTACTTAGGAGAATGGGCTTCGGGTCAATCTTAATTCAATGGATCCAGCTCTTATATAAATCCCCTACTGCTAGGATTAGGGTTTAATGGAGCTCTCTCCCGATCTTTCCATCTGCATAGAGGGACCAGACAGGGATGCCCTCTGTCACCCCTACTTTTTGCAATAGCAATTGAGCCCCTTGCAGCGGCGTTAAGGGAAGCACATGAGGTCCAGGGTTTTAGATATGGTGGGATTACTGAAAAGGTGGCCCTTTACGCTGATGATATGCTTCTATTCCTAGATGAATGGAACTCCTCTCTTCCGGCAGCCATGAAAATTATAAATGGATTCAGTAGTCTGTCAGGTCTGGGCATTAATTGGTCCAAGTCTGTACTGATGACGCTCTCTGCTGATGAGGGGCAAGATCACTGTTCAACAGAAGGCTTGCAACTTGTCAGGTCCTTTAAATATCTAGGTGTCCAGGTCACCATCGATGCTGCAGATTATGAGAAACTGAATTTGACTCCGCTGTTACAGAGATTTCGACAGAAGTTGCAGACTTGGTCCAAGTTACCGCTCTCGGTAATAGGAAGAGTAAATCTTCTTAAAATGATTTTAATGCCACAACTCCTATATTTGCTGCATAATGCACCTAAATGGGTTCCTGCCCAATTTTTTGCCACGGTTAATGCAATATTCAGGGACTTGATCTGGAAGAGGGGAGTTCCACGTATTAAATTGGCTACACTTTGTAGGCCAAAAACGGGGGGGGGACTTGGGGTTCCGGACCCATGGATTTACTATTTGGCTGCCCAACTTCAACATCTGCGGGGGTGGGGGATGGAGGAAGGAATTAATAAAGCAGGGAGAATAGTGCGTCATCTTGTAGGGGGGAAGAATTTAATAACAGCATTGGAGGATGGATCGCTAGATAGGGTGGGGAGTGAAATTCCGCTACTTCGTGTGGTTCATAAAGTTTGGTGGAAAGGGAGGAAAATAGCAGGGGTACAAGGCTACACCAGGTTTACTGCAATTTGGCCCAATCTCATGTATACGGAATTACATAAAGTGTCCAATGTTCAGATTTGGGGACGGTATGGACTCACCTACATGCAGGGGGGCACCCTGAAAGAATATGCCCAATTACAAAGGGAGTTTCTGCTCCCGCACTCCCAATTTTATTTGTATTTACAGCTTCGGCATGCTATCCGCACCCAAGACACAGCAGGGGGGATTGCGCCGGCTTCCAGAAATCCGATTATAGATTTGGCGGGCTCTGGGGGACCCACCTGTGGGGTTATATCGCTGCATTATAGTAATTTTTAATGTTTTTAAAGATGCAGAAATGAATACCCAATTCATTCACCAAAGTCTTGCTCGACTTCAGGTGAAACGAATTTTGCCTCCACTGAGGCAAAACATTTTCATGCTGTACGGAAACAGGTCTCTGGACAGCATTAAAACGAAGTGTCTGAAAGAATTGACTTTGGATCTATGATCCAAAGCTCTATTCGCTCAAGCCTAGTGATGACGTTTACATTGCCTGGCCCTGTCAATCAAAGTGTAGAGGGCGTGGTGAAGATAGAGCAGAGCCACTAGGTGTAATGGCAACGCCCCCATTGCTCCTAGAGGCTCATTTGCGTATATCTTAAAACATCATTTTTCTCAGCACTGGAGGCACATATGAACATGGGACCAACACAGATGCCTTCAGCTGCTAAGCGCACATGTAACAGGTCAGCCAGTTTAATAGGTACAAATCTGCTGATAGATGCCCTTTAAGTAGAGTAGAATAATTACTTTGTCTCCTTTCTGAATAATAGGCCCATGTCATTGAATACCACAAATTCATGAATGAAAAGAAAATATTGAAAGAATGTATCCTACCTTTGATGAAACCACACTGACTTGATCTGGACTGACAGCACCGTTTAAGTCTGCTATGGCTGAATTCACAAACATGACAGCTCCATTTACATTATTGCGTTTCTGGTGTTCTGTGTTTAGTTCCTGGCAAGGAGGGTGGTCAATGTCTAAGTGTGTGTGGACACCCTAAAATACAAAGAAAAAATAAATCTACACGTTGGAACGATGGATTCATGCCACAGAACTGTTTTAGGAGTAACATAGTAATCTTACCTCTCCATAGACGTTTAGAGTCATTTTCAATATTCTCTCCACAAACATTAGGATGTAGAAGCCTCCAAACACAGCCACTGCTTTTGAAATGTAATTATCATGTTTAGGATCAAATCCAAATGCCTGCAACAAGATACACAAGTGTTAGCTTCAGCCTCTTATCATACTGAAGCTACTTTCAGACTAAAACAAAGACACTCTGTCCAGTGTACTTTGGCATTCTCTACTAAATGTTACAATGACTCCTTGCAAGATTCTTTTAAAAATATATTCTAAAATATGAAATGTCATTTATATAAAAATAGACTTGAGAATGCAATGGCAGGATCTCTTTGGAGACACATGGGCAAAAGATTGTGTAGGGGTGACCTCTGTGTAAGGTGGGAAACAAAGAAAGCATTAAAACACATCAGGCTACAGGTAAAAGATATGAAATATACAACTAATTAAACTACCATTGATAGGCCAAATTGTCACTGCCACATAGTGGATGAGCAGGTATGGAAGTTTGAGGCTGATAGTGGAGCGGAAAGGGTCCCATTCTTTATATTGGTTTGTCTCTAAAACTTGTCTCTAAAACTTGGGGGAACTTCTGCAGGTGAGCCACACATGGTGAGGTTAATGACATATGACACTTTTGCCCATGCTAGAAGAGTGATCTTTTGAATGTTGCTTTCTTTACTTCTTTGTAGAATTATTTGTTTTTAAGCATTTTAGCAAAACAGCTTCCACACTTCTGGGGAGGCTCCAATTTTTGCCCAATCAAGCAGAAGAACATTTGTGAGGTCAGACACTGATGTTGGACAAGAGGTCCTGGCTCGCAATCTCTGTTGTAGTTCATCCCAAAGGTGTTCAATGGAGTGAAGGTCAGGACTTCATGCCTTTATAGACCATGCTTTGTGCACTATCATGCGGGAACACAAAAGGGTCTTCCCCATAAATTTGGAAGCCCACAGTTGTCCAAATTGTCTTGTTATGCTGCAGGATAAAGATTTCCCTTCACTAGAACTTAAAGTTGTAATACACATTCAATACCTGTCAGAGGAATGATTGTTCGCTCAACAGCTACCTCTGCTGGTTCCCCCATACACATACACTTTTGGGTCAGCCTAACATGTATGTGGATTCAATGGGGAGGGGGGAAAAAAGCCGCTGACAGACACCCCTGATGGTGGCATGTGAATGCTTGTCCCCACAAATTGTTCCAATCCTTGACCCACATAAAAGATCCTTCGGTTTCAGGGTATGTCTGAGTTTATGCCATACTCTCCAGGCTGCTATTAGTAAAAGTTTTTTTAGTTTTTTTTAGTAGGAAGGGTGGCATAAAATGTGTTTATATCCTTTTTTTTTATTGAAAGTTTTTTTTTTCCATAAAGTATGAGAGTCACTTACCTCTGGAATAAGCTGAAATATAGCATTCGAAAACAAGGTTCCAATGGCCAATCCCACAAAGTAAGTTAATATTTTTGGAAAATAAGGCTTCTTTATAAGAGGGGTAATAAACAGTCCAAGTAGTGATGTCAAGTTAATGATTGTCACCGTGAGAAAGCCAAATCCCCAAACTGCAAATTAAATAGAAAGTCCAACATGTTTTGTTACAACTAATATGTGATATACTGTTATGTAATCTCTTTAAAGGGAATATGTCACCTATAGTTATTTTCTGCTAGTTAAGATCAGATAGTGACACATTTCCTTTATTTCTAATCTGATTATAGATTTTTATATTATACTTCATAAATATGATTATGGGGGCTGCCACCTTGCCTGAGTTGTTGTTAGCAGCATTTACTGATATGCTTTACAGCAGCCACTAGTGTTGAGCGAATAGAAGTTGATGAAGTAGACTTCGATCCAAATTTCAGGAAAAATTTGATTCTCCGCAATGCCGAATTTCCTTGTGCTTCGTGGTAATGAATCGGTTTTCCCTGAAATGGCGGTAAACATTAAACGAAAATCATACTTACCTCATCCATTTGTGCACGAAGAGACCTCCGCGGCCATCAGATCCCTCGTGAAATCTTATGTGTGGTGACGCGATGAAGTCATCATGCACCGCGTGAGATTTCACGCTGGATCTTAAAGCAAGGTTTCCACAAAGGCCTCTTCACGAGGAAATGGATGAGGTAAGTACAATTATTATTTTTATTTTTATTTGCAAACACTAAAATGCTTTAATATGGCTCTCAGATGCCGCGATCAGCGATGAACGAGACATCTGAGGGGTTCAATGACAGGGCAAGGGGCAATCGCCTGTCAGTGTCATTGCATCCACTACTTACAAAGAAATGTGCTTTGTGATGAAGTAATTAGTTAAGAAGCAAATTTTTTCGCAAAATTCGGTGAAGCAGCTGAATCGAATTTTAGAGAACTTCGCTCATCTCTAGCAACCACCATGGGCCATAGATCCAATGGACAAGAGAGGACCACATAGACTTCTTTGGGAGAGTTTTCTAAGCATGCTCTGGTCATTGAACAAGGAAATAGAGGATAAGCTATTTTAAAGAGAATGTGTTATCAGAAAATATCCTATGGTTTACCGTAAATCATGTTTTTATGTTAAATATACTTTTAAAAATAATTTTTGATGATGTTATTTTTAATTTTCCATGTCTGTAACTATGTTTAAACAAAAACCATAAAATCCTGCAGTTTTCACACTGGTCATTAAGCCTAATAATAAGTGCTACTTCTTGGTCGGTACAGGTCACTTCACTGCAGTTATCTCCTTATCGTTACAGGCAGGATTAGAATGACAGATAAGACAGGATCTACCATTCACACTCGGTGATTGTCATAGCTTCTATTCTGTAACTCTACAGTCACAGCGCATGCCTAGAAAACTCTTCCATAGAAGTCAAGGAGGTCCCCTCCTGACCATTGTGTCTATGGACCATGGTGACTGCCCGTAAAGCAATTGTTTAAATGCTTTCTAAATGCTGTTAAGAACATCTCAGGCAAGATGGCCGCCTCCATAATCATGTTCAGGAAACAAAATAAAAAATCTGTAATCAGAAAATAAAGGCAGATTACAAAAATGGTAACACATTCCATTTAAAAGGGGATATGATATTATCTATATACAGGAGATATCTGTTATTACAATCCTGCCTGTGATGATAATGATAAGACTGATGAAAAGTGATCTGTACAGACTAACAAGTGGCGCCTATTATTAGGCTAAGGCTTCTTTCACATCTGAGGCCGTTGTTCCACCTGGCTGGTCCAGCAAACAATGCCGGGAATCAGCCAGACAAAAAAACACTGCATGCAGTAGTATCTCTTTGGCCATATGCCGGCATAGCGCCAGATCTGAATTCTCCAAAACTTCGCTCATCTCTAGATATAATCGATAGGTCATTTTCTAATGGCACATTTCATTTATGAAGAAAGCAGCAGGAAGGTATGGTATGTACTTATTGTACTTTAGGAGCAGGTTTCTTACTATGTGATAACCATATGAAATGATAAATTCTGGATGGACCTAAACTAGCAAAATCTGGGAGAAAACACACGAAATTGTCTCTCATTGACCCACGTACTATTTTAGTAACAATACACTATGCTTCAAAAGTAAAGTAAGATTGCAGAGAAGACAGTCCCACACCTAACTACATGGATATGTAATTTTAAGTGAAAATACAACTATAAAAGGAAGCTTCTGAACATTGCATTCTATTCTGGCTGAAAAAGTGACACTGAAAGATTCTGGAATTAATAGATATACAATAAGGAGTGGGCATACTGTGCTTAAGGGGGTCATTTGACCTCTTCTGATTCTGTGACTACTTGTAGTCCCTTTTTACTAACAATTCTGAAGCTTCTATCTATTGAGTTTATTAGGCGTCATTCTTTTATTATTTCTGCTAGAAATTCTGAATGAATTACTAGCAGATTGCAAATACCAATTGGTTGTATCCAATCAGTCCCAGGCTGTGCAGGGACACACCCCAAACTTGTAACACCCATCTGGACCTTTATTGCAGACTGCTAGCAATTCATGACTTCTAGCGGGAATAATTGCACATAATGGTGTCATAAGAATTGACGCTCCAAAATTGTTATTTCATGATGAATGCAAGTAGTTACTAAAACAAACATGATTGGAGAGTTTACAGGTCCCCTTTAAAGGGTTATCCCATGAATAATGTAAAAAATTACATGATAATCTCTTTGTAACAAACTCATAACCAGCTCTGTATACCACATGGATCCAGAGATCCCCCCAATCATTGCTCCAATTGCTCTGCTAAATTTATTTCAAGCTGGCATCTCGGGGGGTGTGCACTTTCTCAGGGTGCATGTCCTTTCTGCTGCAACTGCTGGCAGTTGAAGGATGGAACTGAGCATGTGCTTCCATCTTAGTGAGCTGGACAAAATTTTTAGAAAAAGGGCAAACAGCAGGTGGCGCTATGCAGATAGACTTCAGTGCATAACTCAGTGGCTATACTAAATTTTTAATTACATGCAATTACAAAAGTATTCAGATCAAGGTGTTGGTTTGGAAAATGTAGAACACTTTTAGTGGGACAACCCCTTTAAGTGGTCTTGTCTTGGCAAAGACTATCTGCTTCACCAGCAAGAAAAGTACTGTATCTGAGACCTCTGGCTCATTGAAGAAAGCCAGACATATCTTGGAGCTCATTACCAGGTTAACTAGTCAAAAAAAAAATTCTGTACTTGTCATGAACAGTTTGTACCACAACTTGGATTTTAATTTGATCTCAAATTTCATGCTTACAGCACAGACAGCACTTGTCAGTCGGTCCTGTCATTTATATTATGCTGCATATATTCTGTAGTTACATGTCATTGGTTTCTCTGCTAATTAAATGGCATCAGCAATGTTAAAATACATTTTTGGACACCAGCCATGGTCAGGAATGAGCTGACCCTGACCTTAACGGACATTAGTAGAAAATCTGAAAGCACTCAGCTTTTCACATGCAGGTTATCATATGTAGTAACAATGTCCTCTATGTGGCTGTGTAAAGAACAGTCATCTTTCCTTTAAAATCATTATCTACACCACTTCATTTACTACATGGGCTGGGTTTCTATGTGTCAGAATAAGGGGTTGTCCCATGAAAAATATTCTACAATTTTCAAACCAGCACCTGGATCTCAATACTTTTGTAATTGCATGTAATTAAAAATTTTGTATAGTCATTGAGTTGTTCAATAAAATATATCTGTATAGCGCCACCTGCTGTTAGTTTGTTTTCCCTATTTCTTTGTCCTGCTCACTGAGAAGGCCGCACATGTTCTGTATAATCGTTTACTTACCACCTGAGCTGTGATAGGGCGAGCATGGACACGCCCCCTTAGCTGCAGCAGAAAAGACACTCCCCTGAGCTGTCAGCTTGATATAAATCTAGCAGAGCAATGAATGGGGAGATATCTGGATCCATGTGAGGTATAGGACTGGTTCTGGCTTTGTTAGAAATAGATTGTCATGATGTCTGATTTTCATTTTATACATTAATCATAGGATAACTTTAGTTCTATAATTATAAAGCTCAATTAGAATAGCATACATTTAGCACAAAGTAGGCTTCAATCTTATCTACATCTAATATACAATGAACAAAACATACTTAATTAATACAACGATTAATTGGCTATCCTAGTGAGTGTGTCTTTGTACGGAAATTAGTCTGTTAAGCCTTACATGGCACGTGTTCCTTCCCGACAATCTGCTGATCACTAGAGGAGGAGACCACTGCATTTACAAACGGCGATCTCCTCCAAAGTATGGGAAAGAGCGATCGCTAATGCCATTGCTCTTCCCTATAAGGACTCATTGTTTGCCAGCAGGAGATCGTGTTTACACAGCATGATCAGCTGCCAGTAAACAATCACTTTTGCGTGCGCACAAACGATCAGATTCCCCGATGAACACTCGTTAGCGATAACCTATGCGATTCTAGGCCTGTGTAAAGGTGGTTTAAGCCCTGTGTGATTTGAATTGCATCAGTCTCTGTACAGCACGGCAGAATATGCCGCCACAGTGGACGGGGTAGTTCATAAAGATTCTCCTGTACAGAAAACATTATGACTCCTCTAAACAGCGGTAAACATCGAGTGGGCAGTTATTTTCTGCTTAGTCTGCACTTTTGCGATGCTAGCCTTTTAACACAATGTGGTCCTGCAGATAAACCAGCCTTATCTCTGTGTCTTTTTATGATATAGTAAAGTGCTGCTAGCTTAGCAGTAGTATTTTACTGGATCGTTATATCTGTTGATCGTTATTGTTGACCTTTCAGCATGGATTGTCCTGTAAACATGAAATTGTCATGTCATGAAGATACATCAGACTGTGTCCAATAAAACTCTCACACATGATGCACGTCGCCTAATACCAGGTATTTATCACTATGGCTTTATAAAAGTGCAACTGTATGGTTTTAAGACACTTTTTTATGGATACAATTATCCTTCACAATACAGAGTAACAGTGAAAACGTCAAGTGTCTACATGATCTCTTGCACATATACAGTACTATGTCCATTGTTCACCTGTGAAGAAACTGATGCAACTGACCTCTTAACAAGCTCTGCTTCTAATGCCACTAGATGTAAGGCAGCTATTCTATAAGTCAATGTTCAACCCTTTAAATAGGCCTTGAGACATGACTCCGATATTAAATAAGCCAGGACCTCATCTGCAGACAGCTGTTTCTGGGTGATTGTCCCTCATCTATTGCAGAGCAAAGACTACTGGCTTAACTGGGTGAGAGGCCTAGGTCAGGATTTGGGGGACACTATATCTCCTTTGGGAGAAAGCGCATTAATTGGCGTGAGGAGACTTATAGGCCATACATGTGCCACTAGAATTCTGGGAAGAAAGGGATGCAAATGAGCTCTTGACAAGCTCTGCCTCTAATGCCACCAGATGTAAGGCAGCTATACTATAAGTCAATGTTCGACCTGTCTGCAGATGAAGGGATGGCTTATTTAATATTTGAGTTATGTCTCAAGGCCGATTTAAAGGGTTCGACATGGGAATGCAACCAAACAGAATGCATTCTGGTGCATTCCATTCAGTTCAGTTTTGTCCCTATTGACAATGAACAGGGACAAAATGGAAGTGTTTTCCTCTGGTATTGAGATCCTATGATGGATCTCAATACCGAAAAGGAAACATGCAGATGTGAAAGTAGCCTAAGTCAATGGTGCCTGATTTTTTTTTCGTTACTGAAAAAAACAGATCAGGCGCCCATTGACTTGCAATGATTTTCATGCCTGATCAGGTTTGTTCAGTTTTGATTTAATACAACCAGATGAGGCTGAAACAGAGCCTTCAGGATGTATTAAGTGGAACGGATCCTTTTAATTCAGGTTTTGAGATCCTCTGCCAGATCTCAAAACCTGAATTAAAAATGCAGATGTAAAAGTAGCCTTAGTATAAATCCAGCTTTAGGCTAGTTTCACACTAGCTGCAGCCTTCTCCGGCAGGTTGTTCCCGCGTGGGGTAACAGCCTGCAGGATCCGTGCTACCCCTAGTCCACCGTGCCACCGGAAGTCCACTCCGGCCCCCTTCACTATAATGAGGGCAGGCCGGAGGTGCAGCCGCAGCACGGCAAACATGCCGAGAGGCAAGCGGAATAAAACTACAACCAGAGCGGACTTCCCGGCGGCACGGTGGACTAGCAGTAGCCTGCCGGAGAAGGCTGCCGCTAGTGTGAAAGTAGCCTTAGTGTAAATCCAGCTTTAGTTGTTGGATTAAAGATTGTTAGGTCAACAGCTATTCCCTCTGCCCACTACCTTCATAGCACATATGTGTTCTCAAAGGGGGAGGAGAATAAACCACTAGTAGGAAACTCTGGCTGTAGCTTATCTTCCTTGAGAGCTAAGAATCGGGCAGTTTAAAATCCTACAAACCCAATCCTTCTTTACCCCAACCTTTCCCATGGGGAGAGAGTCAGTAAAACACCATGCACAATAAATGGTAGGCCAATCCTGCGGAAATCAGTAGGTCTGGCTAATGTTCATCTAATATGTATGGGCACCTTAACGGTGTGGGTGGAAAGGAGCCTTAAAAATGGAGCATGAAGGGAAGGGTGGACTGATTGGATGATAAAGATCTTACTAAAGATCTTACTAAAGACTACTAAAGGTTGGATCGAGTGAAAAGGACAATATTTTTCGAATTTTTTCAAATTTTGCATTTGGCATAACTTCACTCCAGACCTGGAAATTCTCAAAATGTACTCAAACTGATATTTGTTGGCTCTGAGTCACCAGTTAATTTGTTTCCCTAAGTATTAAAATGTTATTACAGCTTTTATCATTTCTCATCTATCCACAGAATAGATGAGAAATCTTACATCAGCAGAGTTCCAAATGCAGCATTAACAATTCATTTCTGCAGTAAATCGGTATTCTTGGTAACAGATGGCACCAAGACAATCTAACTACAGAGGTATAACTGGAGGTATTCTTCTCATGTAAATAACACATGTCACCAGACTTTACCTTGTGCACTGGTGGGCCTCTCATCTGCTTGCTCCTCATTTGTACATGGGTGAGTAAACATTAGATATAAAAGTGCTGGACATGCATCTCGAAAGTTTTCATCTGTAATTTGGCCTCCATAAGGAGCAAAGATTTCTTCATTCGAATAGCACTAAAAAACAGAAAGTAAAGACCGTTATTGGATTACACTGAACTGTGGCATAGGAACAGGGGCGGATTGGCCATAGACCTTACAGGGAAAATTCCTGGTGGGTCGATGCCCAGGAGCCGCCTGGGCCCTCCTCACAGCCGGCCAGTGGAAGTTTTTGGGGATGTATTTTGTGCTGCTGGCAGTATTTTGTGATGGACTATGGTATTTGGCTCAGTTGTTGTGGTATAATGTGCCACAATATGATATTGCTGGCCCTGCCTACCATCAATTTGGACCCAACTGCAAAACAGGGCCACTCTTAGTATTTCTTCTAGGGCCAATTTAAGTTTCCAGTGCGCCCTTGCATAGGAAGCTTCTTGCTTGTGGGCCAATGAGAAGGCTGCAATATCTTTGTCAGAGCTTAGCAATACCCCTAGCAACCAACAGAAAAGTTGCCTACCCCTTATTATATAAGAAACTCCCCAGCAGCCATTTTCTGCTGTTTTTTTGCAGTTCTGAGAGAGAAAGCAGTGACATTGCTGTGCTCTGTGCTTTCATCTGGATCCTATTCCTTATCCAATTACATTAGATAGTTAGTTAGCTCATATATATAATACAGATAGTTAGTGGGAGATAGTCAGTGTAGGTTAGATAGTGATATAGTGTAGCTGATAGGTTCCAGTGCGGGGTGTTAGGTAGTGCGATAGGGATTACTGTGCTGTGATACAGACATAGTGCTGTGATGTCACAACAATACTTAGTGCACCAATCAGTAATATCTACTCAGACCTGATAAAATGTGAAGTTGCATGTATTGCGCCAAAAAATATGCGTATCTTGCCGATTTGTGCAATCGCGAATATATTGGAACACTCTATCTGCATATTGTTCTTCCTCACAGTCACAAAAGTTGCTGCTAACCATTTTCTCCAGTCTCAGGAAACTTCTGGCAGCTTGAAAAATACAAGCCACAACTGTATTGCATGTGTAATACGTGCATATTACATTGCCGATTTTCGCAATCCAGAAAATAATGACGAATTCTTGAATTTGCGAATATATGGCAAATATTAGGCCTCGAATTCGCAAAATATCTAATATAAGCAGATCACTGTTTAGACTGAACGATCTGCTTCCCAGAAATCATAATTTAGGTGCCTGCATGAACGACAGGATCACCCGATGAACGAGCGCATTGCTCATTCATCGAATGATCGGCGGCCCATTTAGATGGGCCAATTTGCCAGGAACGAGCGTTCGCAGAAACGTTAGTTTCCGATAATCTGCCCAACAATCAGGCAATGTAAATCCACCTTTAGGCCTCATGCACACGACCGTTGTGTTCCGTGTCTGTTGTTCCTTTTTCCGTGATTTTCTGCGGACCCATTGACTTTCAATGGGTCCGTTGAAAATTCAGATAATGCACCGTTTGTCATCCGCGTCCGTGATCCATGTTTCCAGTTCGTCAAAAAAATATGACCTGTCCTATTTTTTTCACGGACAACGGTTCGCGGACCCATTCAAGTCAATGGGTCCGTGAAAAAACACGGAGGCACACAACATTGTCATCCGCGTCCGCGTCCGTTTTTTTCCTATCATTTGCAAGGCAAACTTGACTTTGATTTTCTTTTCACTTTTCATGTCTGGTGATCCTCCAAAAATCAAGGAAGACACACGGAAACAAAAATGGAAACGGATCACGGAACAACGGAACAGCTTTTTGCGGACCGCAAAAAAAATTCTGTCGTGTGCATGAGGCCTTACCCGTAGCACCAACAGATGCACTTTGTAAACTACAACTTTTCCAAAGTTTGTAGATAATTTAATGAGCTACAGAAACGCCACAGATCCTCTTGTATATTCTTACTGACAATTCATGTGCCACACACTGAATCTAAAAGTGGCCATACACATTAGTGTAAAGTTGATCAGAATGAACGATTTCAACCAAGAGATCATCCATCAGTTGAAATCTAACAATCAACAATCGCTTTAGCTGACCGATGACAGACCATTATTGTCTGAGAAGTCGGCAGTGTTTAATATTTTCGTCCAATAGTTGGCTGAATAATCTTTTCTTCAAAGAAACATTGTTCGTAGACAAAAGATCTTTCTTTGAAAGAAAATTCCCAGTAAGATCTTTTGTCCATCCCCTGGTTTCACTGAATATGCAATGATGATGACCAGTTTAAACAACTGTATGGACTAAGATGTGTATGGCTCAGCCTGCAAAAAAGTCACCAGATGTTTGTTTGTTCAACTGCTGTTCAACCATCAACCAATTACTACTACTAATGGTTCCTCGTACCAATCGTCTACTCATGTAAAGGTACCTTATAGAGGACCTGTCACCTCTCCTAACATTTCTGTTTTACAGCTCTATGCATTCCCCAGGTAATAATTCTCGAACATCTATTCTTATGTCTGTATGTTGTGCCATTTCTTTATTATTTGCACTAGAAGTTATCATTGAATTGCAATTAGCCTTCACTAAGGGTACAGAGGGGAGGTAACCAGTTGCGGGGGGGGGGGGGGGGGGGTGTACCTGAATCTATCTAATCAGTGCTGCAATATTCTGAATGTGCAGGTACACCACCCCCAACTTTTTATCTCCCCTCTGTACCCTTACTGAAGGCTAATAGCAATTCAATTATAACTACTAGTAGAAATACCGGTAATAAAGAAATGGCACAACATACAGACATAAGAATAGATGCTCCAGAATAGTTTTTACATGGGAAATGCATGAAGCTATTAAAACAGGCATGTCAGGAGCGGTGAAAGGTCCTCTTTTTAAGTGCCTTACTGGCATCAGATACAGCAGAAGGGTGTGACTTTAGAAAGTGTAAAAAAAAAGTGATGAGTGAGACCATTTTGAAGATAACATTTCTTTCACTGTGTCTGTGAACAAAGTTAAACTGATATGGAAAATGCTTCATTGACCCTTTTAATCTTTATAGACAAACCTTTCATTTCACAGAAAAGACTTAATATTTGTACAAGACAAGTTCCTGGCAATAAAAGTTTAACAAGTCAAGTAATGTTAATAGGAGCACAAAATGGGGCAGTGAAAGTTCGGGAAGCTGTACTGTAAGTACGGTTGAGTAAATTAAGGTCCTTGAGTTGTCCCCTTACATTACATTCATAGTAGTTTCTGAGCTACAGTTCCCTTTTGTAAAACTTGATGACACCTGATAAGATGGCCATTACACACAGAGACTTACCTTTCAGCATGGACTGTACGTAAAAATGAAACTGTCATGTCATGAAGAAATATCTAAGTAAAAGGATGATGAGAGCTGCACACCCTATAAGGTTGGGTGCTCACGGAGGACGTAAGTCGTCTCGTATCAAAATAGAAAATTTGTGGCGCACCAGAATCAATTGATGCTTTTTAATTAGTAAACGTGTTACATCATATCATATATCTAGCGTATAGTACATCTGGATTGGAGCATATGGATTAGAGTCGTATCGTTTGTCCCAACGTTTCGGGCAATTGATTGACCTTTTTCAAGGGATCTATAAAAAATCATGCAAATAAGGATCACTTATAAATACATATAATGATTGAGTGACAAATATAATTCCTAGGTGAATAAAAGATATGGGTCAGGTATATATTTAGCAAAGAAAAAGGTAAAGGAAAAACAATTGCGTAGGTATCATCTATACAAGCAAGTGCCAGTGAAGTAAGATTGTACCACCCCTTTTATGCAGCATGCTATATAAACACCACACCTATATTAATGAGTGTAATAAAGTACATACATATATGCAAATAGGTCCACATGAATATCACTTAATATGTTATCCATTGTATAATGGATCGCCTGATGTATTAATACACTGCTCAAAAAAATAAAGGGAACACAAAAATAACACATCCTAGATCTGAATTAATTAAATATTCTTCTGAAATACTTTGTTCTTTACATAGTTGAATGTGCTGACAACAAAATCACACAAAAAAAAAATATGGAAATCAAATTTTTTAACCCATGGAGGTCTGGATTTGGAGTCACACTCAAAATTAAAGTGGAAAAACACACTACAGGCTGATCCAACTTTGATGTAATGTCCTTAAAACAAGTCAAAATGAGGCTCAGTAGTGTGTGTGGCCTCCACGTGCCTGTATGACCTCCCTACAACGCCTGTGCATGCTCCTGATGAGGTGGCGGACGGTCTCCTGAGGGATCTCCTCCCAGACCTGGACTAAAGCATCTGCCAACTCCTGGACAGTCTGTGGTGCAACGTGACGTTGGTGGATAGAGCGAGACGTGATGTCCCAGATGTGCTCAATTGGATTCAGGTCTGGGGAACGGGCGGGCCAGTCCATAGCATAAATGCCTTTGTCTTGCAGGAACTGCTGACACACTCCAGCCACATGAGGTCTAGCATTGTCTTGCATTAGGAGGAACCCAGGGCCAACCGCACCAGCATATGGTCTCACAAGGGGTCTGAGGATCTCATCTCGGTACCTAATGGCAGTCAGGCTACCTCTGGCGAGCACATGGAGGGCTGTGCGGCCCTCCAAAGAAATGCCACCCCACACCATTACTGACCCAATGCCAAACCGGTCATGCTGGAGGATGTTGCAGGCAGCAGAACGTTCTCCATGGCGTCTCCAGACTCTGTCACGTCTGTCACGTGCTCAGTGTAAACCTGCTTTCATCTGTGAAGAGCACGGGGCACCAGTGGCGAATTTGCCAATCTTGGTGTTTTCTGGCAAATGCCAAACGTCCTGCACGGTGTTGGGCTGTAAGCACAACCCCCACCTGTGTACGTCGGGCTCTGATATCACCCTCATGGAGTCTGTTTCTGACCGTTTGAGCAGACACATGCACCTTTGTGGCCTGCTGGAGGTCATTTTGCAGCGCCTCCATGCTCTGGACACTACGCTGACAGACACAGCAAACCTTCTTGCCACAGCTCGCATTGATGTGCCATCCTGGATAAGCTGCACTACCTGAGCCACTTGTGTGGGTTGTAGACTCCGTCTCATGCTACCACTAGAGTGAAAGCACCGGCAGCATTCAAAAGTGACCAAAACATCAGCCAGGAAGCATAGGAACTGAGAAGTGGTCACCACCTGCAGAACCACTCCTTTATTGGGGGTGTCTTGCTAATTGCCTATAATTTCCACCTGTTGTCTATCCCATTTGCACAACAGCATGTGAAATTGATTGTCACTCAGTGTTGCTTTCTAAGTGGACAGTTTGATTTCACAGAAGTGTGATTGACTTGGAGTTACATTGTGTTGTTTAAGTGTTCCCTTTATTTTTTTGAGCAGTGTATAACCTGCTGTGTGGAACTATATATACTTAAGAACAGGGGGAAGAAAGACCAGCATGTACCTGTGACTCCTACATTGAGACGGCGTCCGGATGTGTGCGCTGTGGCTGGCGCACTCTGGTATTTGAAGGGGCTAAAGTGTATCGCCTCCCGGGAGGTTACGTGCGTCCGGGATGACGTCACGATCTTGGCGCATGCGCAATGGGTATATTGAGACTGAAAAGGGCATAGAGGTTGCCCTTAGTGAGTTAAAGATGTTTATATGTAAGGTACATACGACTCTAATCCATATGCTCCAATCCGGATGTACTATACGCTAGATATATGATATGATGTAACACGTTTACTAATTATTTAGTATTTAGTGTTAGGACCCGTCTAACAGAGATCGCCTTGACGTACGGCAGACGGGCTCAGATGGTTTTGTACAAAATGCATTGGCCAAGCATCTCGCTTTATAAATAAGCGTAGCATTAGCACTATAATTTTTGGCATTATTGTACTTTATTTGATTTGCAGGGTGCTGCTGCATTGTCTCTTTTTTTATCTCTATCCAGAGCATAGGTCATCAATATTTGGGTCTCGGAAAACTCTTTTAAGTTTGCCACAACTTTGAACCAAACACTTTTTTCTAAAAATGCTACTCCAGTTTTCCAGTCATACCAGCTACTTCCAGTCATACCACCCCCCCTACTGGAGAGAGGTTGTGACTTTTTTCTGGGACTGATGAATCTGGAGTCATTAATGTATCTAATCAGGCCCACTTTTCCACCCACTTTTTAAAACTGGAGTGAGTGATGTCAAAATGCACAAAATACAAAAGGTAAGCAGAAAACGTTGCAAAGTCCTATTTTGCAACTTTTTCAAGCCACAATTCTGGAGTGCAGGGTGTGATACATACACATGATCTCTTGAAACAATGGAAGAAGTCCCGTGCCACATAGGAGTCCTATAAATGATTCCAGTTTATTTTCAATACATTATAAAGACCATGTGCAGAATACACAGCATAAGGGCTAATGCACATGACCATATGTATTTTGCGGTCCGCAAAACACGGATCCTCAAAAAATACAGATCATGTCCGTGTGCATTCCGTATTTTGCAGTACGGAACAGCTGGCCCCTACAATAATAGGATGGGTTCTATTTTTTTTTGTGGAATGAACATATGGACATATGGAAACGGAATGCACATGAAGTAACGTAATTTTTTTTTTGTGGATCCATTGAAATGAATGGTCCGGCATACGGTCTGTAATGGACACGGAAAGAAAATACGTTCCTGTGCATGAGCCCTAAAAGATGGCCTTTTTTTTTAGAACAACTTTGTCAAAGTGGGAAAACGCCCCATTATAACAATCACCTGGGTAGATGCGGTGTGCAATTGTTTTTACTGCAATTTAAATTTTAACCTTTGTGAGTATGGGTGACGAGTTAATTTCTTGAAAATCAATTTGTATTCAAATCAATCAATTAATCAATTAGGCAATTTGATTCAGGTTCAAATAAAATAAACCCAAATCCAAAGAGCTCCATTTACCCTGATAAGTTGTGGATGCCATTCAGTGGTTTCCTAGGACTGTATTCAACTCATTTTAAACTTTTTAATGCCAAGTTAGCATTATTAATCTTAAAGTGGTTGTGCCAAGTTTTTAACTTATGCCCTATCTACAGGACAGGCAGTGACTAGCTGATCTTTCGGGGTCCAATTTCTGGAAAACCCAGGATTACAAGAACGGGAGTCCTTTCCCTCATTGTAATGGAGTGGCAGGTCGTGCATACGCACTGATGCTCCATTCATTCTTTATGGAAGCGCTGGAGATAGCCGAGAACAGAGCCCCTGCACGACCTGCCGCACCATTAGAATGGGGGAATGGGACTTGTGGATAGGGGATAAATTAAAAAGTTTGCACAACCCCTTTAAAGTGACAGCAACGTATACAGCTATGATAAACACATAGCTGCTGGAAGTAACAAACAACCACTTTAGAAACTAAGGGGGAGATTTATGAAACTGGTGTACAGTAGAACTGGATTAGTTTCCCATAGCAACCAATCAGATTCAACCTTTCATTTTTCACAGCTCCTTTGGAAAATGAAAGGTTGAATCTGATTGGTTGCTATGGGCAACTAAGCCAGTTCTACTTTACACCAGTTCGACAAATCTCCCCCAAAGTTTAAAAAAAATGGTGTGAACATTTTTTTGTCCCTTTTCTGTCTTATGGGCTGAAAAATGTCTGATGCCATTTTGAGAAATTCACCCAACTCGAATTGTCAAAAATTGACTTAAATTTTTTAAAAATTCATGTCAAGTTTAATTTGATTACAATTGTTTTGCTCATCTCCAATGAGTATATTACATTACAGTTCTTCATTTTTACTCTCTTGAAGGTGGACTGTTTTATGTTTCTTAGCTTCTTTTAGGCTATTTTCACACTCGCATTTGGTGCAGATCTGTCATGGATCTGCACAGACGGATCTATTCAGATAATACAACCGTCTGCATCCATTCAGAATGGATCCGTTTGTATTATCTTTAACATTGCCAAAACGGATCCGTCTTGAACACCATTTAAAGGCGTTGGGGGCGGATCCGTTTTCTATTGTGCCATATTGTGTCAGTGAAAACGGATCCATCCCTATTGACTTACATTGTGTGTCAGGACAGATCCGTTTGCCTCCGCGTCAGACGGACACCAAAACGCTGCAAGCAGCGTTTTGGTGTCCGCCTCCAGAGCGGAATGGAGACAGAACGGAGGCAAACTGATGCATTCTGAACGGAGCCTTATCCATTCAGAATGCATTAGGGAAAAACTGATCCGTTTTGGACCGCTTGTGAGAGCCCTGAACGGATCTCACAAACGGAAACCAAAATGCCAGTGTGAAAGTAGCCTTATATGTGTGCAGAGCAAACAGCATTTTATCTTGGGAACACATCAACACTTTGGCGTAAGAAAAACATACAATGTGGGGAACTGGATACTGAAAAACACTGGAAAGTGAGAGTGCCAAGTCCACGAGGATGCTAAGTAGCACTTCTACTAAGCTCATTTATCTGCACAATATGCATTGTGGTGATTGCCCTGAGGACATTGTTTCCTTCTCTCTTTGAACTGGGATTAGTTGGGCCTTTTTTTGTAATAATATACGGTAAATTATATTACCTGTATTTGGACAACCTGTGTGGGACACATAATGCTCTTCAACCAGTAAAAACAAAGGAACAAAGGAAGAAAGAAAAACTACTTACACATTCAGAACATTGTTCACCTTACAATAATGGCAAAATATAGGGATACCTTTGTTAAGACCAGCGTTTTAGATACCGGTCTTAATAAGCCCCTGCTCTGGCAATGGCCTCTACCTAACTTCGGCGTATCCAGCGCAGATTCCCGCTTCCTTGCTGTCTTGCATTTAGACCATTTTCCATGCCTAAAACAGGAAAATGATGAATGAGGCCCATCCTCATCTCCATCCATGCCAGCACGCTTTTTTAGACCTGGCATGAGCGGTGAAGAAATCATAGATTCTGCTGCAATATGGCATGCGACAGAATCTGTGCCAGATATATGCCACAAAAGTGGCGAATATCTATTCGTAAATGACCCCCATCGTGTTCCTGCATAAGACATTGGATACTGTGGCATGGAATTGTTCTATAAAACGGTACTGCAGCATGTAACTATTCTATAAAGGGGTACTACAGCACGGAATTGTTAAATAAAGGTGTACTGCTGCACTGAATTGTTCTATAAAGGGGCACTATGCCATGGAATTGTTCTATAAAGGGACACTACAGCATGAACTTGTTCTATAATGGGGTACTGCGGCATTGAATTGTTCTATAAAGGGGTACTAAAGCATGGAATTGTTTTATAAAGGAGTACTGTGGCAATGAATTGTTCTATAAAGGGGTACTACGGCATGGAATTGTTCTATAAAGGGGTATTGTAGTATGGAATTCTTCTATAAAGGGGTACTCATAAAGGAAACAGGTTCTTGGCAATAACCAAAGACAATTACCTCTCCCAACTGGTTCAGGACCCGACTAGAGGGACGGCCATACTGGACTTAGTATTAACCAATAGGCCTGACAGAACAACAGACGTGCAGGTTGGGGGACACCTGGGAAATAGTGACCATAAAGTAATAACCTTCCAATTATCATTCAAAAGAGCGTTTCTACAGGGAGGAACAAAAATACCAAACTTCAAAAAAGCTAAATTTAGCCAACTAAGAGAGGCCATAGGCCCAACTAACTGGGACAAAGTCCTCAAAAATAAAAATACAGCCACAAAATGGGATATCTTTAAAAGCATCCTAAAATCTCCTTGTGAGAGGTTTATACCGTATGGGAATAAAAGGTTAAGAAACAAAAAGAAACCAATGTGGATAGACAGAACTGTAAAGAAAGCAATAAATGACAAAAAGAAAGCATATAAAACACTAAAACAGGAGGGTAGCACGGAAGCACTGAAAAACTATAAGGAGAAAAATAGAACATGTAAAAAACAAATAAAAGCGGCCAAACTAGAGACCGAGAGATTAATGGCCAAAGAGAGTAAAACTAACCCTAAAATGTTCTTCAATTATATAAATGTTAAAAAGTATAAATCTGAAGGTTTCGGCCCTTTAAAGAGTAATGAGGGGGAGTCGCAGAGAGCGACGAGGAGAAAGCAAAGCTGTTAAATATTTTTTTCTCCACTGTATTCACTGAGGAAAATAAACTGTCAGATGAAATTCTGAATGTAAAAGTAAATTCCCCATTTAAAGTGCCCTGTCTGACCCAGGACGAAGTACAGCGGCGTCTTAAAAAGAATAAATTAGACAAATCGCCAGGACAGGATGGCATACACCCCAGTATCCTAAGGGAATTAAGTAATGTCATAGCCAGACCCTTATTTCTAATATTTGCAGATTCTATACTGACAGGGAGTGTCCCACAGGATTGGCGCATAGCAAATGTGGTGCCAATATTCAAAAAGGGTCCAAAAACAGAGCCTGGAAACTATATGCCGGTAAGTTTAACATCTGTTGTGGGTAAACTGTTTGAAGGTTTTCTGAGAGATGCTATCTTAGAGCATCTCAACGGAAATAAGCAAATAACGCCATATCAGCATGGCTTCATGAGGGATCGGTCATGCCAAACTAATTTAATCAGTTTCTATGAGGAGGTAAGTTCTAGACTTGACAGCGGCGAATCAATGGATGTCGTATATCTGGACTTCTCCAAAGCATTTGACACTGTACCACATAAAAGGTTAGTATATATATGAGAATGCTCAGACTGGGAGAAAACGTCTGTATGTGGGTAAGTAACTGGCTGAGGGAAAGAAAACAGAGGGTGGTTATTAGTGGTACACACAGATTGGGTCACTGTCACTAGTGGGGTACCTCAGGGGTCAGCATTGGGCCCTATTCTCTTCAATATATTTATTAATGATCTTGTAGAAGGCTTGCATAGTAAAGTATCAATTTTCGCAGATGACACTAAACTGTGTAAAGTAATTAACACTGAAGAGGACAGTATACTACTACAGAGCGATCTGGATAGACTGGAGGCTTGGGCAGATAAGTGGCAGATAAGGTTTAACACTAACAAATGTAAAGTTATGCACATGGGGAGGAATAATGCAAGTCACCCGTACATACTAAATGGTAAAACACTTGGTAACACTGACATAGAAAAGGATCTAGGAATTTTAATAAACGGCAAACTAAGCTGCAAAAAACAGTGTCAGGCAGCTGCTGCCAAGGCCAATAAGATAATGGGTTGCATCAAAAGGGGCATAGATGCCCGTGATGAGAACATAGTCCTACCACTTTACAAATCATTAGTCAGACCACACATGGAGTACTGTGTACAGTTCTGGGCTCCTGTGAACAAGGCAGACATAGCAGAGCTGGAGAGGGTCCAGAGGAGGGCAACTAAAGTAATAATTGGAATGGGGCAACTACAGTACCCTGAAAGATTATCAAAATTAGGGTTATTCACTTTAGAAAAAAGACGACTGAGGGGAAATCTAATTACTATGTATAAATATATCAGGGATCAGTACAGAGATCTCTCCCATCATCTATTTATCCCCAGGACTGTGACAATGGGACATCCTCGTCTGGAGGAATAGAGGTTTGTACACAAAAATAGAAGAGGATTCTTTACGGTAAGAGCAGTGAGACTATGGAACTCTCTGCCTAAGGAGGTGGTGATGGTGAGTACAATAAAGGAATTCAAGAGGGGCCTGGATGTATTTCTGGAGCGTAATAATATTACAGGCTATAGCTACTAGAGAGGGGTCGTTGATCCAGGGAGTTATTCTGATTGGCTGATTGGAGTCGGGAAGGAATTTTTTATTCCCCTAAAGTGGGGGAAATTGTCTTTTACCTCACAGGGTTTTTTTTTTTTGCCTTCCTCTGGATCAACTTGCAGGATGACAGGCCGAACTGGATGGACAAATGTGTTTTTTCGACCTTATGTACTATGTATGTACACTGCTCAAAAAAATAAAGGGAACACAAAAATAACACATCCTAGATCTGAGTTAATTAAATATTCTTCTGAAATACTTTGTTCTTTACATAGTTGAATGTGCTGACAACAAAATCACACAAAAATAAAAAAATGGAAATAAAATTTTTCAAACCATGGAGGTCTGGATTTGGAGTCACACTCAAAATTAAAGTGGAAAAACACAATACAGGCTGATCCAACTTTGATGTAATGTCCTTAAAACAAGTCAAAATGAGTCCCAGTAGTGTGTGTGGCCTCCACGTGCCTGTATGACCTCCCTAAAACGCCTGTGCATGCTCCTGATGAGGTGGCGGACGGTCTCCTGAGGGATCTCCTCCCAGACCTGGACTAAAGCATCTGCCAACTCCTGGACAGTCTGTGGTGCAACGTGACGTTGGTGGATAGAGCGAGACATGATGTCCCAGATGTGTTCAATTGGATTTAGGTCTGGGGAACGGGCGGGCCAGTCCATAGCATCAATGCCTTCGTCTTGCAGGAACTGCTGACACACTCCAGCCACATGAGGTCTAGCATTGTCTTGCATTAGGAGGAACCCAGGGCCAACCGCACCAGCATATGGTCTCACAAGGGGTCTGAGGATCTCATCTCGGTACCTAATGGCAGTCAGGCTACCTCTGGCAAGCACATGGAGGGCTGTGCGGCCCTCCAAAGAAATGCCACCCCACACCATTACTGACCCAATGCCAAACTGGTCATGCTGGAGGATGTTGCAGGCAGCAGAACGTTCTCCACGGCGTCTCCAGACTCTGTCACGTCTGTCACATGTGCTCAGTGTGAACCTGCTTTCATCTGTGAAGAGCACAGGGCGCCAGTGGCAAATTTGCCAATCTTGGTGTTCTCTGGCAAATGCCAAACGTCCTGCACGGTGTTGGGTTGTAAGCACAACCCCCACCTGTGGACGTTGGGCCCTCATATCACCCTCATGGAGTCTGTGATATGCACATTTGTGTAAACCTAAAGTGTCGTTCAGCAAACAACAAATGAATGCCCAATATATTAAAAATATATATTTTATTTCATAATAATAGATAATACATAATAATTAGAATATTAAGGATAACAAAAATTCATTTAGAGAGTCAGCAGAAGAACTCCGGATGCCGCAGTCCCCCGGCCAGTGTCTCTATAACCCACCACAAGATGGAACACATGTAGGGCATGTATGAAATACGCCATGTGGTGATTAAACAGAGAATAAGGGGATATAAAATATATACCCTAAAAGGTAATATAGTCTGTAATCATCACCTGGATGCGTAGCTGCAGGATGAGACGCCTGGATTCTAATATATCACAAATGCAGACATGGACAAAAAATATATAAATGATAAATTGCCCATATGGGATACTCAGAGTCAGCGATGGACTGGCCATCGGGAGTACCGGGAGAATCCCGGTGGGCCGATCGAATTATGGGCCGGCTGTCAATCACTGTCATTTTCTGTGTGATTTTGATTCATTTACCTGGCGGCTGGCGTCGGCGGCGCCGTCAGCCAATGACCGGCGTCCATCAAGCTGCGCTGGCCTGCCACTTCCCTCCGGCTCCGCCTCCTCCTATGTTTAGAGCGGCCCTGATCACCTCCCAGCGACGTGAGGTATCTCAGGGGTCACGCTCACGGCCGTATGCGGGAGGAGAGGAGGAGTATGGGAGGAGCCGAGCCCGTTCAAGCAACAAGAGGAGGCGGAGCCAGCGCCGCCGAGGAGGAACGAGGAGGAACGAGAAAGTGTACGAGTACAGCGATAATTCAGTTCCACCACCACAGCGTCAGCAAGTAAGGTTAACAACAAGTGTTACCTATTGCCATTAGGTGTGACTTGCAACAACAAACATGTTAAAACACAAGACTAAACGTAAGGGAGGAGCCGAGAAGTTAAGAGACAAAAAAAGGCAAGCACTTGAGGCAGATGCCACTAAATGTGTAAAATTAGATGCATTATTTGCTGGAACGTCCGCAAAAGCTGAGAGCAGTGCGGGCCTGACTGCTATGGTAAGTCAGACATTATTATTTATTCCTTCTTAAACCACATACAGATTTGTGGACTTTATGGAACATATTTAGCCTACAGTTGTGACTTACTATATGTCTATTCTCAGGCTGGGTCCACAATAGAGGAGAGTGGAGAGGAGAGGGAGCATGAGGCAGGCGATGAATGTGAAGACGATAGAGGAGATGAGCAGGAACATGAGTGTAGACAAGAGAGAGAAGTTCTGAAAAAAGACAGAGGATTAGAGAGAGGAGAAGACATAACGCATGAGATAGTAGATGACAGAGGAGATGGAAACAAAGGAGAGAGTGTAATGGCAGCATACACAGATGAAAGTAAAGTCACTGAGGAAAACATGAATTATTACATTCGTCCCCACCAGGAAAATTTAAAGATATTTTTTAATTATCATCCACAACAAACCACAAGTAATCCATTGGTACAGAAAGTGTTCTGTTGCAAGGATGGCACTAATAGAGGGTGGCTTACTTACTGCCAAGAACGTCATGCACTACATTGCTCTGTCTGCATAGCATTTGCCAAGTTATATGACAGATCTCCGTTCATAACTGGTATGACAGACTGGAAACATGTGCATCAGCGCATAGTGGAACATGAAAAGAGCATGGCACACAAAACCTGCGCAGAAGCATACTTCTTAAATGCCTCTAAATGTGACGTTAAACATTTACTTAGTGGAAGTCAGCTGTCCTCACACAGAGAACAAATGAGAAAGAGACGACAAATCTTGGAGCGTGTGGTTGATGATGTAGTAAAATTGATCGGCAAAAGAGGTCTTAGCTATAGGTCAGGGAATGAGGCTGCATACATGCTTGATGACAGCAATATTGATCACGGCAACTTGTTAGAAATGATACTCCTATTAAGTAAGTATGATGTCTGTCTGAAAGAGCATTTAAAAGAATGCACAGAAAAATCAAAGAAGCTACATCAGACTGGGGCAACAGGCAGAGGTTCCCTGGTTACGTTACTGTCTAAAAGAACCATTAATTCTGTTATTGACACTATTCAGCACCTTATTCAGGAGACCATTGTGAGAGACATAAAAAATGCCGTAATGTTCTCTGTGCAGATTGACACCACACAAGACATAACCTCACAAGACCAGTGTTCTATTGTGTTGCGATATGTAACGGACACCATTCATGAAAGGCTTATTAGCATTGTCAAGTGTAAGGAATCCACTGGACAACATTTTGTGGATATTTTTGCAGAGCTTGCGGATAAGATCAATTTGGACTTGAGCAAGTGCATCGGACATGCTACAGATGGTGCCTCTAACATGCAAGGCCGCTACAAAGGCTTTTCTGCTCATATGTCCAAATTTTCACCAAATCAAGTGCATGTTTGGTGCTATGCCCATGTGCTTAACCTAGTTCTGGCTGACACAACCCAAACAGTAATTCAATGTGGATCACTTTTTACAGTGCTTAATGACATTGCAGTGTTCTTTCGAGAGTCGTATAAAAGGATGAATGTGTGGGAAAGTAAGAGCCAAGACAAGCACCAGAGACGACTCTCACTAATTGGAGAGACACGGTGGTGGGCCAAGGATAACGCTCTCAGGAAAGTATTTGGATCATTTGCAAATCCAGACAATTGTCTCTATGTAGATGTCATTCTTGCATTGACAGCAATACAGGAAGACATTACCATAAAAACAACTGCTCGCATTCAAGCACGAGGATTTGTAGAAGCTCTGCTCAAGTATGAGATGATACTTACGGCACAAACCTTCCTCAGGATATTCGAGAAGACTTCACCACTGTCCAAATATCTTCAGACACCGGGGATGGATATACTGTCTGCTCATAGAATGGTAATGGCAACACATGAAAGTCTTAAAAAAATGTCAAGAGATTTTGCCTCAGTTAGTGCAGCTGCAAAGAAATTTGTTCTTTGGGCAAATGAAAAATTGCAGGAGCAGGACAAAGAGATAGAACTGGAAGTTCAGTCTACATTGCCATCACAGAGAAAAAGGAAGAAGAAAACCATGCCTGGAGAGATTGCTCATGCTGAAACGATCACAAGTCCAGAAAAGGCTTATGAAGTGACCGTACACAATCAAATAATGGACACAGCTACAGAGACATTGCACAGAAGGTTTCTGAGTCATGGAACACTCTATGCTGACCTTGCATTTCTGGACCCAAGAAACTTCACTCAGTTAAAGTCCTCGTCTATTTCACCACTGATGTTCCAAGAACTTAGCAAATGTCTGTCAAAGTTTGACAGCGAAGCAAGTGCTGAGAATCTACAGTGTGAATTAAGCAGTTTTGCTCTTCAGTGGGAAAGATTAAAAATGTCTCCACTAGATGAATACAAGGTGAAAACATTGGAGAATGAAAGTGAAGATGAGCAGGTCGAAGTCCAATGTAAGAAGTGTTCCTCCTGTAAAGAATGCCCACTGTGTTGCTACCAGATTCTCAGGAGGTTCAATATAATGTCAAATGCCTACCACCTCCTAGGTCTTGCATACCAGTTCCTACTCACCCTGTCCATCACTCAGGTTGCTTGTGAACGAACATTTTCAACACTCAAGTTCATCAAAACCAGACTCAGATCCAAGCTGTCACAAGAGCATCTGGAAGCTTTTATGTTGATGTCCACAGAAAAGGACATCCTCTGTTCTCTTGACTCTGATGTGATCATTGACAAAGTTGCAGAGAAAAGTGAATTATTTTCTAAGCTTCTGCTATAGGCCCTACCAGTGATTTTGAACATTTTTGGGTGGTTAGCCGTTTATACTGCCTTGTTAATTGTATGTTGGCGTGGATTTTTCGCTGTCTTTTTATGTTTGTGATTCCCACAAGTTATTGGTTGAACTGTTTCTTGTTGTTATATTTAAAAATAAGATGTTATTTATAACTGTTTTCCTTATTTATGACACCCGCCATTGAATGGAGTGTAACTTACACATGTCATTCTAAAGGCATCTGTAATGTTGGCATGCATTTTTTTTTTTCTAAATTAAGAGTAAAAATAAAAAACCTGTTTATACTTACAGTGGAATGTTTTTACTTATGTTTTTTTTTGAGTGTGTTTGGGAAAAATAAAGTGGGCCGGTCTGGCTGAAGTCCAGGGCCACTTTATTGTCCCAGTCCATCCCTGCTCAGAGTGGATGAGACCCCATAGACCAGACCAGACTAAAAAGCTGTAAGCAAAAGGACTCAACTCAAGTATAAGATGGAAAATCACAACATACCCTGAGACATGGTGGAGGGCAGAGACAACAGGCACAGGACAGGCAAAGGACCCCGACGCGCGTTTCGCCTCAGCTTCGTCATGCACATTTGTGGCCTGCTGAAGGTCATTTTGCAGGGCTCTGGCAGTGCTCCTCCTGTTCCTCCTTGCACAAAGGCAGAGGTAGCGGTCCTGCTGCTGGGTTGTTGCCCTCCTATTGTCTCCTCCACGTCTCCTGATGTACTGGCCTGTCTCCTGGTAGCGCCTCCATGCTCTGGACACTACGCTGACAGACACAGCAAACCTTCTTGCCACAGCTCGCATTGATGTGCCATCCTGGATAAGCTGCACTACCTGAGCCACTTGTGTGGGTTGTAGACTCCGTCTCATGCTACCACTAGGGTGAAAGCACCGGCAGCATTCAAAAGTGACCAAAACATCAGCCAGGAAGCATAGGAACTGAGAAGTGGTCAGGTCACCACCTGCAGAACCACTCCTTTATTGGGGGTGTCTTGCTAATTGCCTATAATTTCCACCTGTTGTCTATCCCATTTGCACAACAGCATGTGAAATTGATTGTCACTCAGTGTTGCTTCCTAAGTGGACAGTTTGATTTCACAGAAGTGTGATTGACTTGGAGTTACATTGTGTTGTTTAAGTGTTCCCTTTATTTTTTTGAGCAGTGTACTATGTTACTATAGCATGGAATTGTTTTATAAAGGAGTAATGTGGCAATAAATTGTTCTATAAAGGGGTACTACGGCATGGAATTGTTCTATAAAGGGATACTATAGCATGGAATTGTTTTATAAAGGAGTAATGTGGCAATAATCTGTTCTATAAAGGGGTACTACGGCATGGAATTGTTCTATAAAGGGGTACTGCTGCATGAAATTGTCAAAAATTGACTGAAAGTTTTAGAAAATTTAGATCAAATTCAATTTGTTTACACTTGTTTTGCTCAGCTCGGAGCCTGTTTTCAGTCGCAAATGAAGATATACAGTATGTGGTGGCCCCACTCACTCCTTTACTCTCACCATGCTCATTTTTCAGAAAGTGGCCAGGGCAGCATAAAAACTGCACTTGCAACAAAAAAAATGTTGCACTTGGTATTTAAAATGTCACAAACATAAGATTTGCAACTTTTTTTTATGCCAAAAAAAGAGACACAGGGAGATGGTAAATATTTCCCAACATTTATTTACGAACAATTAACTTTTAGCAGTGATTACTAAAGGTTGCAGTTTTATGTTGTGCAAATAGAACAGTTCTATATCCCACTATACCCCTTTATAGAACAATTCCATGCTGCATTACCCCTTTATAAAACAATTCCATGCTGCAGTGCCCCTTTATGGAACAATTCCATGCTGCAGTACCCCTTTATGGAACAATTCCATGCTGCAGTACCCCTTTATAGAACAATTCCATGCTGCAGTACCCCTTTATAGAACAATTCCATGCTGCAGTACCCCTTTATAGAACAATTCCATGCTGCATTACCCCTTTATAGAACAATTCCATGCTGCATTACCCCTTTATAAAACAATTCCATGCTGCAGTACCCCTTTATAGAACAATTCCATACTGCAGTACCCCTTTATAAAACAATTCCATGCTGCAGTACCCCTTTATAAAACAATTCCATGCTGCAGTACCCCTTTATAGAACAATTCCATGCTGCAGTAACCCTTTATAAAACAATTCCATGCTGCATTACCCCTTTATAAAACAATTCAATGCTGCAGTACCCCTTTATAGAACAATTCCATGCTGCAGTACCCCTTTATAGAACAATTCCATGCTGCAGTACCCCTTTATAGAACAATTCCATGCTGCAGTACCCCTTTATAGAACAATTCCACGCTGCAGTACCCCTTTATAAAACAATTCCATGCTGCAGTAACCCTTTATAAAACAATTCCATGCTGCAGTACCCCTTTATAGAACAATTCCATGCTGCAGTACCCCTTTATAGAACAATTCCATGCTGCAGTACCCCTTTATAGAACAGTGGTTCCATTACCCTTATTCCAATGTCTTATGCAAGAACACTGTATTTGTACATAATCACAAGGTGGGAGTTCTACATCGACAGTGTGAACAATGTTCTGAATATGTAAGTAGCTCTTCTTCCTTCCTTTGTTTTTATTGGCTATTAAGAGCATTGTGTCACCCACCCAGGTGATTGTTTTACTGGGGACTTTTCACATGGTGTGTTGGATTTAGACAAGGGTTTTCTACCAAAACATGTAGCCTTTTGTGCTGTGTATTCTAAACATAAACTTTTTGCTGCATTGAAATGCTTCTACAGGACTCCTGTGGGGTGCTGGACTCCTCCCATTGTTTCGTTGTTTACATGGCTCGAATATTTCAACTGCAAATAACACTAGAGATTACAGGCAAGAGCTGACTAAAGGCGCCTTTACATGGGCCAATTGTGCAAGCGATTGTTGAAAAAGAAGCGTTCCTTCCCAGCAATGAACACACGTTTGCGATTATCTGGTGGATTCTCGACCCGTGTAAAGGAACATTAGTAACCGTTGGAAGTGTTAAGCCCTCGTACATTTTAGCCCTTTCTATTTCCAGTATTTCAAGTCTTTTGCCATAAGACTGTTAGGGCATTGTTAGGGGCATGGCGAAGAAGGTTGGGGTTGTTCTTTTCAGGATATGTTGTCCAACTTGGTAGGTTGCAGAAAGAGACAATAGGGTAAAGGACCCTAAGGTTAGTTTTAGTGATCTAACTACCTTTTTTAAAGAGGACCTTTCACTACTCTACAAACTAAAAACGAACTATATCAGTGGGCAGAGCGGCGCCCAGGGGTCCCCCTGCACTTACTAGTATGCCTGGGCGCCGCTCCGTTCGCCCGGTATAGCCAGGCTATGAGCTGTGCACTGCGATTGGCCAGCGCTGCAGCAAGGGACACGCCTCATACAAGAAATCACTCCAATACAACAGAGGGAGCGGAGACACCGGAGCCTATACCGGGCGAACGGAGCGGCGCCCAGGCATACTAGTAAGTGCAGGGGGACCCCTGGGCGCCGCTCTGCCCACTGATATAGTTAGTTTTTAGTTTGTAGAGTAGTGAAAGGTCCTCTTTAACTATGGTTTGTACTTTTTGATATTCTTGTTACATATTGTGCTAAAAAAAATGAAGTTCATTCTGTGTGCCAAATTTATTGTTTGAAACAATTTTGAAAAGCGTTTTCAATAGGTCTTGGCTAACAGCAGCAGTGGCGTCGCCAGGGGGGGGCCAGAGGGGGCCACGGCCCCCCCTACATCATGCTGTGCCCCCCCCATGTGCCCCCCCAACTAAAATGCCCCCACCTAGTGAGCCACCGCCGGGCACAGGGAGATGAGCGCTTCCATTGCGCTCATCTCCATTGTAAACTGCCTGTGCCAGCGGAGGTGCGGAGGTGAAGGGGAGGGAGAGGCGTGTCCCTTCCCCTTCCTCTGATAGGCTGCAGGCAGGCCCCGAAGTGGAGGAGAGGCCCCGCCCCCTAATTGCTCCTGTTTATCTTTCTAAAGCTAAAGGACCTTTGATGATGTCATCACAGGTCCTGTAAGGGAACTGCACAGTGTAAAGTGTAGTTCCCAGGTTAGAACAGTGCATCTGCCAGGACCTGTGATGACATCATCTTCAACATCACAGGTCCTGCAGAATCTAGCAAAGGAACTGCACCAAAAATGGTGTAGTTCCTAGGTTTCAAAGGTATATCTGCCAGGACCTGTGATGACATCATCACAGGTCCTTCAACCCCCTAATAGCAAGTATTAGAAGTTCGCAAGCAGCTCTGCATTGATCCATACAGACTGGAATGGAGAGGTAAGAGGGGGTCCTCTGCATCTACAGTATTATACCTTCTATGTGCCACATCAATACACTGCTCTGTGTGTAATATATATATATAGATACACACACATACATGCACACACACTGCATATATTACACAGTATTATACATGAAATATGTACAGATATATAGTATATACCGCAGTGCACTGATATGTGAGGTACAAGGTATAATAGATGCTGTGTGTACAGATATCAGTACACTTCTGTATATACTATATATGTGAGGTACGAGGTATAATAGATGCAGTGTGTACAGATATATAGTATATACAGCGGTGTACTGATATCTGAGGTACGAGGTGTCAATACACTGCTGTATTTACTATATACCTGTACACACTGCATCTATTATACCTCGTACCTCACATATTACACTACTGTATATATTGTATACCTGTATACACTGCATATATTATACCCCGTACCTCACATATCAGTACACTGCTGTATATACTATATACCTGTACACACTGCATCTATTATACCCTGTACCTCACATATCAGTACACTACGGAATATACTATATACCTGTACACACTGCATATATTATACCGCGTACCTCACATAACTGTACACTGCTGTATATAATATACATCTGTACACACTGCATCTATTATACCTCTTTTGTGTGCCAGGGCTGTTTTGTAATCCCAATCCGGCCCTGATGGCATAAATTATAAAACGCAGCAGCAAGAATAGTTCATGGAACAAAGGGAGGGGCTATAAAAGGGGAATGGGGACCCAATTTAGATTCCTGCTATGGGGCCCAGTGATTTTTATGGACGCCCCTGGCTGCAGGCACTAGGCCGGCAACATATCAGAGGCCGGCGCAATGACGTCATCATGCCGCCGGAGCCTTATATTACAGCGTGGGACACAGGAAGAGGCTGCATCGCATCGCTGAGACTGAGGTAAGTATAAGTGTTTTTTTTTTTGTTTTTTTTTACAATAGTGTTACTGGCACTTTGGGGGGGGGGGCTTATTACAATACTGGCACATGATGATGGGGGGGACTTTATACTGGCACATGATGATGGGGGGACTTAATACTGGCACATGATGATGGGGGACTTAATACTGGCACATGATGGGGGGGACTTAATACTGGCACATGATGATGGGGGGGACTTAATACTGGCACATGATGATGGGGGGGACTTAATACTGGCACATGATGATGGGGGGGACTTAATACTGGCACATGATGATGGGGGGGACTTAATACTGGCACATGATGGGGGGACTTAATACTGGCACATGATGGGGGGGGACTTAATACTGGCACATGATGGGGGGGACTTAATACTGGCACATGATGGGGGGACTTAAATACTGGCACATGATGGGGGGGACTTAATACTGGCACATGATGGGGGGGACTTAATACTGGCACATGATGGGGGGACTTAATACTGGCACATGATGATGGGGGGACTTAATACTGGAACATGGGGGGGCTTAATACTGGCACGTGATGGGGGCTTATTACTGGCACGTGATGAGGGGGTTATTACTGGCACGTGATGGGGGGCTTATTACTGGCACATGATGGGGGCTCTTGTTACTGGCATGTGATGGGGGCTTATTACTGGCACATTGGGGGGCTTTTGTTACTGGCACGTTATTGAGGGCACTTATTACTGGCACATTATTGGTGGGCACTATAGGGGCATCTACTGAGGCCACAAAGAAGGGGTGTTTTATATGGGGGGCTCTGTACAGTAGCATTTTATACTGGGACACATTATGGTGGGTACTATGGAGAAGGGGAGAGAGGAGTACTATGGAGTCATCTACGGGGGGCACTAAGAAGAGGTATTTTATACTTGCAAATTATGGGGGACACTGAGGGCATCTACTGGGGCACGATATATGGGGCATTTTATACTGGTACATTATGGGGGGCACCAGCAGGAAGGGGGGAGAGGAGCACTATGGAGGCATTTACTGGTGCACTATATAGGAGTATTTTATACTGGCACATTATGGGGGACATTAGCTCAACTGGGGGCATAAGGGGGTATGTTTTGCACATTATAAGGAGAATTATTTCTACTGGGGGGCATTATGGTGGGTGTTATTACTCCCCCATGGTATGACCCCCTAGTAGCAGCACCAGCCTCTCCCTGCTCTGCTATCCCTCTGCCCCTTCTCCAAATCCTTATTATGAAATCTTTCTCATTAGGATAAAACACAACATCAGCGCCGCCGAGCCCCCGGCCAAAGTGTTGAAGTGGCGTCCGAGATCCCCAAGGGCCAAGCCAAGTAATTGTAAGTGTTCATGTGAAATATGTTTATTTTATATATGTACACTCCTGTGAGAGGCGGGGAGGGAGATCTGTGGATGACACTGTTATAGGGAGGGAGATCTGTGGATGACACTGTTATGGAGGGGGAAATGGGGATGACACTGTCATGGGGTGGATCTGTGGATGACACATATAGCATAAGATGCTATATACGGTATGTGGCATCCACAGATCCCCCCCATAGCAGTGTCATCCACAGATCCCCCTCTCTATAAAAGTGTCATCCACAGACAGCTGGACTTTTCTTCCCTGTTGCGGTTTTAAGTATTGGGTAAAGTATCGCAGCATTTCTAAGCGTACTTGTGTAAATGTATCGTTGTTATAGCTGCCCCCCCTACTTTTGTCCTGGCCCCCAGTGTGCCCCCCCAAAATTTGAAAGCTAGAGACGCCACTGAACAGCAGCCATGAGAATTATTAACTGGTATAAACATAAAAATGTTTGGTATAACATATCAGTCTATATAAGATGTATCAGTGTTTTACGCCTGCTATGAGCAGCAGCAGATTTGTATCATTCTTTTTAACCATTTCTCCTCACTCCACTTAATACATTTTGCTTAGGCTGGGTTTACATGTTGCATTAGTGTCCCGTGCAGTCCAACCACTTGGCAATAAGGTACATGATTCCCAATGAAATGCCATGGTTTTGTAATGCGGCTATTGGATGTGTTGTTTTTACTGGTAAAACATGTTAAAAAAATCTTACCTATAAAAACTGTGCGGCCAAAAGTGCAAGATTTGTGGTACAAAAACTGTTGTTTTCCTGTGCATTTTTTGCTCACACGTCACATTACTGTGTGAACTACACCAAAGCCAAATTTATTTAATAGAGTGAAGAAGAATTGTGCAAAATAATGCGGCTAATCTACTTCTACTCATAACAGGTGTGAAATGATATGACTGCACTTTTTAATAAATCTATCTCTCCAACAAACCTCTTCACTTTCCTTGGAGTAAATTATGCTAATATTAGTAAATATGGACTAATGTGTCAATTTGTCTGTTTAGCTAGAGGTTTATTCACATCTACCGGTTGAGACACAGTTGACACCGCATGTGAAAAAATGCACGCAGTTTTGTATAAATCGGCCGTGTGCTTTTTGCAGATGAAACACATTTATTTCACCTGCTTCATATGTAAGAACCACATAATCAATTACCTCATTATGGTCCTGTGGCAAAACTGCCTGTGTTGTTTTTTTTTTGTGATGCATTTTTAACCATAAACAACTGTTATGGAGTCTGCATTATCAAGGGGGCCCCGCCAGGCAGTCATTTTCCCTTCAGTAGCTGAGACTACAGCTGGCTTAAGCAGGGGTGACTGTTCAACCTGCTCTATCTCAGGCTGTATAGCGGCTAGGTCTTTTTTTTTTTTTAAAGCTGACTGCTAAGCCATCATACATCCAGAGATAGAGCAATAAGAAACTAGGTAGGGAGTGAGATCTGCAAGTAATACCTGCAGACCTCATGCCTGACCAGGTTCCTAAAGATTCAATTTCTAGCTGTGGTGGCTAGCACAGTGATCCCAGTCTTGTTTTATGGTTGGTTGCCCATCTAGTTACTAATTCTGCACCTATTTAGGCCATTTATTGATGCCATGACCCAGATGTTTACCCATGTAAAAAAGTTCTACCAAACACTTCTACCCCATATTTACAAACATCAATATAGTTTACATTTTACATTGTCCCTATACTGTCCTCTTTCCATGAAATGTGCCATTATTCTATAAAAGTAGTAAAATGAATACAATCTACACATTTTTGGTGATCACTATAATACATTATTTATGCCAGGTGGTGGGGTAGGCCCATTTAAAAGTTTTCTATGGGACCCAGCCTCCATCTAGTAATGCCACTGAGCCAATAAAAAATTGCCTAGACTAGATACAGTTATATATACTTCTCAGCTGTTAACAGGACTAGCTGAGATGAATGTCTTATGTGATGTGTGCTATTACTATTGTAAAATATTTGTGACTCATCCTAAGTATACAGAGATAAACTGAGCCCTATGGTGCAACCTCGTGACTGATCAGAAAGGTATAAGGATTAAACAGCGAATATCTTCTTCCTGAAACATTCAATTCACAGTTTCACAAATTGTGAAATATGTGCCTAGATGTACAAAACACACAAAGCCAAACAGCATGTTTTCCAGGTAGATCTAAATATGTGCTGTGTTATCAACTAAAAACTCGATAACTTTGAAGATTTCTGAAGAATTTTAAAATACACTAGGGGAAATTAAAAAAGAACACCCGGAAAATTTAACACGATTGAGCTGAGACTGACAGTGTATAAACTGCTAGTGGTGCTTGGTCAGTAATCTCACAACCAAGGTGTTGCACCCTTTATTTTGGGTTCTGCAGCAGGGTATATACTGTGGCAGAGTGACATTAATACTGGCTGTTATGTCCCCTTTCTCTGATATTGGCTGCCACAGAAAATGGTAACTGTTATACAGATGTGTGAACTTCTGTGCTTTGTCATTCCAAGCTCTTTCAAGTGGAGACGTATTTCAGCCAAGGTGTCGGATGGCTACTGTGCATGGGAGATCCGTGCACCATCCAGTCATAGACATTCTCGAATGTGGGTGAGATCTGGCATTTGAGTGGCCAGGGGAACTGCTGGATGCCCTGAAGAGCACATTTTATAGGCAATGTGTGGACGGGTGTTATCTTGTTGGAACACCATATCTCCTGAGTGAAAAAAAGAGGCAGTAGGACTGGTTCCACAATGTTGTGGACATACCGACGTCTGGTTAATGTTCTGTCCAGGAATACCAGACAGGAACGGCCATGGCAGCTAATGGCATGAAACCTTGTGTTGGCCCTGTGTGTCTTTGCACTATGCAAGATGGAAGTAGGCATTCTCCAGTCTTCTTGCAAACTTTGATCTATATGACCATCACCATGCCTGAGTGGCAGCCTTTATTGCTTCAAAGGGAGATGCCACTCAGTATAAATGTGGCCCTGCCTCAACATTTTCCTTGCCACAGAACCCAAAATACCACCTTGGTTGTGTGAGCGTTGATCAAGCTCCACTAGCAGTTCATACTAAGTCAATCTCAGCTCAATCACATTAAGTTTTCCAGATGTTCTTTCTTCATTTCTCGAGGGTATGTAAGATTATATAATAGCAACTCAGTAACCTCTGTGGGGGAGATTTATCAAACAAGTGTAAAGTAGAACTGGCTTAGTTGCCCATAGCAACCAATCAGATTCCACCTTTCATTTTCCAAAGGAGCTGTCAAAAATGAAAGGTGGATTCTGACTGGTTGCTATGGGCAACTAAGCCAGTTCTACTTTACACCAGTTTGATAACTCTCCCCCTGTGTGTCTATATTACAGCACATAACTACACTAATCTCTCTATGTCATTTTCTATGATATCATCTCCAAAACATCTATACATATTTTGCTGTGGCTACTAGAATTGCAACAAAAAGTAAACCAGAGGTGTAACTTGCAACTCCTGAACCTAAATTTAAAATGTACAACAGGCCTGCACCTGGTATGGGCCATTTATTACTGGCACCTTTCTATGTGGCAAACTTTTGGGCACCTTCAGGCATAGAATGCACCCATGCAAAACATGGACCTATTATGTGACGCCCATATACCACTGTTTGTAATGATTGTATACAGAGGAACATATAGAATCCATAAGAAAAAATGTGGACACCTTCCATCATATGCTGTATAATGCCTGACACATAAAATGTGTGTGAAGGAAGCCTGTTGTTTACAGCACAAGGGCTCATGCACATGAGGCCTATGCAAAGGTAGAGGAACTTCCTGCAATTCTGTACTACGGAGCTTCAGGCAAGTTGTGTGCTGCCATGTGGTGCCTCCACACCACAAAACTCTCTAGGACTTAATACAGCTTGGAGCTTGTATGAATCCGTAATATGCTTACATGGCTACATGTTAGGCTACTTTCACACAAGCGTTTTCAATTCCGCTATTGAGATCCGTCATAGGATCTCAATAGCAGGTGAAAACGCTTCAGTTTTGTCCCCATTCATTGTCAATGGGAATACAACTGAACTGAACAAAACGGAGTGCACCAGAATGCATTCCGTTCCGTTTGGTTGCGCTCCCATGGTGGACAGAATAACGCTGCAAGTAGCGTTTTTCTGTCCACGATGTGGTGCGGAGCAATACTGATCTGTCCTGACACACAATGTAAGTCAATGGGGACGGATCCATTTTCTCTGACACAATAGAAAACTGATCCGTCCCTCATTGACTTTCAGTGGTGTTCATGACGGATCTGTCATGGCTATATAAGACATAATACAACCGGATCTGTTCATGACGGATGCATGCAGTTGTATTATTGTAACAGAAGCGTTTTTACTGATTCATGATGGATCCACAAAAAAACGCTAGTGTGAAAGTAGCCTTAGAACTGTACCATTTCTGTATGCAACTTACAAATTAAAGGGTAACTGTCATGTTTTCATCAAAAAATCTATTTTAGCATATGTTACTGCTGCAGCAGCATTATGCATAAAGCAATCTTTAGTTTCTTCACATACCACTGTTTTCCTTGAGTTTTTCCCTTAGTTACGGCTGTTTAAACATTTACAATATTAGAATATTCTCAAGATGGCTCCTCTGCCAGTTCTCTGAGGCCAAAACTGCTTTCCCTCACTTCCCATACACACTTGCTGTAGCCAACAGCTCCCTGACAGAAAATCAGATTGGATTACTGAGAGACACGCCTCCTCACTCTGAAGCCTAATGCAGGCATGCAATGTGGAAGACAACCTCTTTGTCTTCTGTTTATACTAAAACGAAGACAGACAAGCCCTAGCAACGGTCTTTTAAGGGAGCAGTGGAAAGGGACAGAGGACATTAATGAAAGCTGTTATTATAAGGTAATTACAGATCTTTTGACAACTCAGGTATACATGCCTAGTTCTAATAAACTAGCGCAGTGGTCCTCAACTGCCAGTGGCGTCGCCAGGGGGGGGCCAGAGGGGGCCACGGCCCCCCTACATCATGCTATGCCCCCCCATGTGCCCCCCCAACTAAAATGCCCCCCCCCCCAGTGAAGTGAGCCACCAGCATCTTCACACAGCGTCCGGCTGCAGAGCAGAGTGAGGAGGGGAGAGGGGGCGGAGCATGCACGGCAGTTCCCGATAGGCTCCGCCCACCTTCCAGGCAGGAAAGGCAGTGAGTGCAGAGCCAGTAGCCGGAGCAAGAATGAAGTCCAGACTCCAGGCAGAGAGTGATTCAAGCGACCCAGAGTGAGTGACTGTCCCTGAGTGCAGAGTCCCACCCTTAGGTGTAATTAGGTGAGAGGAGGGGAGAGGCGGCCATTATATTAATAACAAAGAGGGGGACATTATATTAATAATAAATAGGGGGCCAATACATTAGTATTAATGTTATGTCCCCCTCTTTATTATTAATGTTATGACCCCCTCTTTATTATTAATATAATGGCCCCCTCTTTATTATTAATGTTATGTCCCCCTCTTTATTATTAATATAATGGCCCTCTCTTTATTATTAATGTAATGGCCCCCTCTTTATTATTAATATAATAGCCCCTCTTTAATAACAAAGAGGGGGTCATTATATTAATAACAAAGAGGGGGCCATTATATTAATAATAAAGAGGGGGCCATTATATTAATAACAAAGGGGAGGACATTATATTAATAATAAAGCGGGGACATTATATTAATAATAAAGAGGGGGCCATTATATTAATAACAAAGAGGGGGACATTATATTAATAATAAAGCGGGGACATTATATTAATAATAAAGAGGGGGCCATTATATTAATAATAAATTAGTATTAATGTTATGTCCCCCTCTTTATTATTAATGTTATGACCCCCTCTTTATTATTAATATAATGGCCCCCTCTTTATTATTAATGTTATGTCCCCCTCTTTATTATTAATATAATGGCCCTCTCTTTATTATTAATGTAATGGCCCCCTCTTTATTATTAATATAATAGCCCCTCTTTAATAACAAAGAGGGGGTCATTATATTAATAACAAAGAGGGGGCCATTATATTAATAATAAAGAGGGGGCCATTATATTAATAACAAAGGGGAGGACATTATATTAATAATAAAGCGGGGACATTATATTAATAATAAAGAGGGGGCCATTATATTAATAACAAAGAGGGGGACATTATATTAATAATAAAGCGGGGACATTATATTAATAATAAAGAGGGGGCCATTATATTAATAATAAAGAGGGGGCCATTATATTAATAACAAAGGGGAGGACATTACATTGATAACAAAGGGGAGGACATTATATTAATAATAAAGCGGGGACATTATATTAATAACAAAGGGGAGGACATTATATTAATAACAAAGAGGGGGACATTATATTAATAATAAAGCGGGGACATTATATTAATAATAAAGCGGGGACATTACATTAATAACAAAGGGGAGGACATTACATTAATAACAAAGGGGAGGACATTATATTAATAATAAAGAGGGGGCTATTGTATTATTAACAAAGAGGGGTACATTATAATATACAGGGGAAATAATATTATGAGGAATGGGGGACTATCTGTCTGGCTCTAGCCCAGTATTGGGGGGCAGCAGGATGACAGTGTTGAGACACCAGGAAGGAGAGGATGAGAGTAAAGTGAGGAACCTAAAAAAATTTCTGTGAAATTCTGCAGAGACGAGAAGCGGCTGAAAGAAGGTATCATGGCGGTCTTATCTCTGAATGAAGACGTCGAGGAGAGTCTACATCACAGGAGACGTCACTGGATGTAACAGGTATGGGGCGGTATTATACTGTAATAATAATGTCCATCCACATATCTGTTTCACAGTAGGGTTGGGGGAGGAGATTGAGAATATGGCCCACCCTGCCGCATTCGGCCCCAAACTTCAGGTCACACTGTGTTCTGAATTCTGGGGGTTCACACCCATCTACTACATTATCTGTACTCAGAGTTATCACTGTGTTATCTGTGGTGTTACATAGGACTGCAGGTGATCTACTACAGTATCTGTTAAAAGGGGCGTGCCTGGGGTAGGGGGGGGGCGCAATTTTTGGCTTGCCCCGGGTGCAGGCAACCCACGCTATGCCACTGGGGGAGGGAGAGGCGTGTCCCTTCCCCTTCCTCTGATAGGCTGCAGGCACTAGACCGGCAGCCTATCAGAGGCCAGCGCAGGCGGCGCGATGATGTCATCGTGCCGCCTGAGCCTTACAGCGCGGGACACAGAAAGAGTCTGCATCGCTGACACTAAGGTAAATATAAGTGTTTTTTTTTTGTTTGTTTTTTTACAATAGTGTTACTGGCACATTATGGGGGCTTATTACAATGGGGGGGGGACTTAATACTGGCACATGATGGGGGGACCTAAAACTGGCACATGATGATGGGGGGACTTAATACTGGCACATGATGATGGGGGGGACTTAATACTGGCACATGATGATGGGGGGGACTTAATACTGGCACATGATGATGGGGGGACTTAATACTGGCACATGATGATGGGGGGGACTTAATACTGGCACATGATGGGGGGGACTTAATACTGGCACATGATGGGGGGGACTTAATACTGGCACATGATGGGGGGACTTAATACTGGCACATGATGATGGGGGGGACTTAATACTGGCACATGATGATGGGGGGGACTTAATACTGGCACATGATGGGGGGACTTAATACTGGCACATGATGATGGGGGGGACTTAATACTGGCACATGATGGGGGGGACTTAATACTGGCACATGATGGGGGGCTTAATACTGGCACATGATGGGGGGCTTAATACTGGCACGATGGGGGGCTTAATACTGGCACATGATGGGGGGGCTTAATACTGGAACATGGGGGGCTTAATACTGGCACATGATGGGGGGGCTTAATACTGGCACGTAATGGGGGGGCTTATTACTGGCACGTAATAGGGGGGCTTATTACTGGCACGTAATGGGGGGGCTTATTGCTAGCACGTAATGGGGGGCTTATTACTGGCACGTAATGGGGGGCTTATTACTGGCACGTGATGGGGGGCTTATTACTGGCACGTGATGGGGGCTTATTACTGGCACATTGGGGGGCACATGATGGGGGGGACTTAATACTGGCACATGATGGGGGGACTTAATACTGGCACATGATGATGGGGGGGACTTAATACTGGCACATGATGATGGGGGGGACTTAATACTGGCACATGATGGGGGGACTTAATACTGGCACATGATGATGGGGGGGACTTAATACTGGCACATGATGGGGGGGACTTAATACTGGCACATGATGGGGGGCTTAATACTGGCACATGATGGGGGGCTTAATACTGGCACGATGGGGGGCTTAATACTGGCACATGATGGGGGGGCTTAATACTGGAACATGGGGGGCTTAATACTGGCACATGATGGGGGGGCTTAATACTGGCACGTAATGGGGGGGCTTATTACTGGCACGTAATAGGGGGGCTTATTACTGGCACGTAATGGGGGGGCTTATTGCTAGCACGTAATGGGGGGCTTATTACTGGCACGTAATGGGGGGCTTATTACTGGCACGTGATGGGGGGCTTATTACTGGCACGTGATGGGGGCTTATTACTGGCACATTGGGGGGCACATGATGGGGGGGACTTAATACTGGCACATGATGGGGGGACTTAATACTGGCACATGATGATGGGGGGGACTTAATACTGGCACATGATGATGGGGGGGACTTAATACTGGCACATGATGGGGGGACTTAATACTGGCACATGATGATGGGGGGGACTTAATACTGGCACATGATGGGGGGGACTTAATACTGGCACATGATGGGGGGCTTAATACTGGCACATGATGGGGGGCTTAATACTGGCACGATGGGGGGCTTAATACTGGCACATGATGGGGGGGCTTAATACTGGAACATGGGGGGCTTAATACTGGCACATGATGGGGGGGCTTAATACTGGCACGTAATGGGGGGGCTTATTACTGGCACGTAATAGGGGGGCTTATTACTGGCACGTAATGGGGGGGCTTATTGCTAGCACGTAATGGGGGGCTTATTACTGGCACGTAATGGGGGGCTTATTACTGGCACGTGATGGGGGGCTTATTACTGGCACGTGATGGGGGCTTATTACTGGCACATTGGGGGGCTCTTGTTACTGGCAGTGGCACGTTATTGAGGGCACTTATTACTGGCACATTATTGGTGGGCACTATAGCGGCATCTACTGAGGCCACAAAGAAGGGGTGTTTTATATGGGGGGCTCTGTACAGTAGCATTTTATACTGGGACACATTATGGTGGGTACTATGGAGAAGGGGAGACAGGAGTACTATGGGGTCATCTACGGGGGGCACTAAGAAGGGGTATTTTATACTTGCAAATTATGGGGGACACTGAGGGCATCTACTAGGGCAAGATATATAGGGCATTTTATACTGGTACATTATGGGGGGCACTAGCAGGAAGGGGGGAGAGGAGCACTATGTAGGCATTTACTGGGGCACTATATAGTTTTTTTTTATACTGGCACATTATGGGGGACATTAGCTCAACTGGGGGCATTACAAGGGCGTATGTTTTGCACATTATAAGGAGAATAATTTCTACTGGGGGGCATTATGGTGGGCTTTATTACTCCCCCATGGTATGACCCCCTAGTAGCAGCACCAGCCTCTCCCTGCTCGGCTATCCCTCTGCCCTTTCTCCAAATCCTTATTATGAAATCTTTCTCATTAGGATAAAACACATCAGCTCCACCGAGCACCCGGCCAAAGTGTGGAAGTGGCGTCCGAGATCCCCAAGGGCCAAGCCAAGTAACTGTAAGTGTTCATGTGAAATATGTTTATTTTATATATGTACACTCCTGTGAGAGGCGGGGAGGGAGATCTGTGGATGACACTGTTATAGGGAGGGAGATCTGTGGATGACACTGTTATAGGGAGGGAGATCTGTGGATGACACTGTTATGGAGGGGGAAATGGGGATGACACTGTCATGGGGTGGATCTGTGGATGACACATATAGCATAAGATGCTATATACGGTACGTGGCATCCACAGATCCCCCCCATAGCGGTGTCATCCACAGATCCCCCTCTCTATAAAAGTGTCATCCACAGACAGCTGGACTTTTCTTCCCTGTTGCGGTTTTAGGTATTGGGTAAAGTATTGCAGCATTTCTAAGCATACTTGTGTAAATGTATCGTTGTTATAGCTGCCCCCCCTACTTTTGTCCTGGCCCCCAGTGTGCCCCCCCAAAATTTGAAAGCTAGAGACGCCACTGTCAACTGCAGTCCTCAGGACCCACCTGCCGGTCATGTTTTCAGGATTTCCTTAGTATTGAGCAGCTGATATAATTAGTGTCCATGCATCAGGACTTACCACAGGTATTCATTCTGTGGGATACTCCTAAATCCTGACCGGCAAGTGGGCCCTGAGGACTGGAGTTGGGGAACCCTGAACTAGAATTAAAAAAAATATGACAGTTACCCTTTAAGTTGTGGAGCTACACTTTCAGATAACTTTCATATGTTTATTACTAAAATAAGGGCTCTTTCACACTTGCGTTCTTGTCTTCCGGCATAGAGTTCCGTCGTCGGGGCTCTATGCCGGAAGAATCCTGATCAGGATTATCCTAATGCATTCTGAATGGAGAGAAATCCGTTCAGGATGCATCAGGATGTCTTCAGTTCCGGAACGGAACGTTTTTTGGCCGGAGAAAATCCCGCAGCATGCTGCGCTTTTTGCTCCGGCCAAAAATCCGGAACACTTGCCGCAAGGCCGGATCCGGAATTAATGCCCATTGAAAGGCATTGATCCGGATCCGGCCTTAAGCTAAACGTCGTTTCGGCGCATTGCCGGAGCCGACATTTAGCTTTTTCAGAGTGGTTACCATGGCTGCCGGGACGCTAAAGTCCTGGCAGCCATGGTAAAGTGTAGTGGGGAGCAGGGGAGCAGTATACTTACCGTCCGTGTGGCTCCCGGGGCGCTTCAGAGTGACGTCAGGGCGCCCCAAGCGCATGGATCATGTGATCGCATGGATCACGTCATCCATGCGCATGGGGCGCTCTGACGTCACTCTGGAGCGCCCCGGGAGCCGCACGGACTGTAAGTATACTGCTCCCCCGCTCCCCACTCCTACTATGGCAACCAGGACTTTAATAGCGTCCTGGGTGCCATAGTAACACTGAACGCATTTGGAAGACGGTTCCGTCTTCAAATGCTTTCAGTACACTTGCGTTTTTCCGGATCCGGCGTGTAATTCCGGCAAGTGGAGTACACGCCGGATCCGGACAACGCAAGTGTGAAAGAGGCCTTAGGCATTGACTTATCATCCCACTCTCCTTGCTCTCAGTATGATCAGTATAACAAAAGAGCACACAATAGTTCTTGTATTTACATACTTTTTTTTACATGTATTTACATACTTTTTTGTCATTTGTATCTAGATTCTTCACAGTTTTCAAGATTTTAAAATCCTGCTATCAGCTGTGAAGTGGATACGGTTGACTAGGCAATGTTCAGTAATCTAAACACACCAGCGGCAGCACAAATCTTCAGTGTATCAATCATGTGGCTGAATGTTTTATCAACCAAGAGTCCAGAGGCAAACAGCTAAACATCAATCAATCTGGAGTTTGTAAGCATCTGCATCCACGTTATGATTTCATTAACTGAAAGCAAACAAAGATCTTCAAACTGTAAATGTTGAGAAATTGTAACACAAAGTACAGAGGTGGACTGGCCATAGATCCTACAGGAAGACTTTACGGTGGGCCGATGTCCAGGGGACACCTGAGCCCTCCTAACGGCTGCCAGCCATGGTAAGTAATGATCTGTGGCTCTCCTCCTGACTCCTGAATTTTAATGCATTGCCATCCAAGGGCTACTGGAGTAAGAGGACAGAAGGTGGTAGCTGGCTCTGGCCACGACAGTGGGGCAGTATTTGGGGAGGTATTATGTGCTGCTGGGGCAGTATTTTGTGATGGACTGTGGTATTTGGCTCTGCTGGGGTGGTACAATGTGCCATAATATGGTATTACTGGCCCCGCCTACTTGTATTGACCCTGCCTTCTGTCAATTTAGTCCCCATTACAAAATAGCAAAATTTTTTGTTATTTTCCAGTTTCCAGTCTGCCCCTGACAAAGTATATTAAGCTGGCAATACATATGAAATAACTGGTGGCCAAATGCTTGTTTCAAGATCATTAGTACAGCGTCAAGTCATAGGGCACTCCTACACACACTATGTCCTGTCCTGAAGCTGTGCGCTGCCAGGACTTAGTGCAAAGCAGGAGCCCAGAGATGAAGACCATACTAACCACTCCCTGGGCCCTGAAAATAAATCCATTAGTCCTGATCCTGGGACCCTTCCTGACTTCGGGCCCCATAGCAGCTGTTTACCCTGCTTCCATCATAGCTACATCCCTGTACCTACACAATTTTCCCACAGTGCCATACACTATACTCAGGAGCACAGTTTGGGGGCAGGGGAACAAAGTGGGCAAATCGCCATGGCTTAATCGACCTGCCACCTCTGCAGATAGGGGAACAGTATGTGAGAGGGGCGTATAAGGAGCAGCCTCTGAGAGAAGGTGGGGACTTTATGATGGTTATAAAGTTGGAGCAGGCCAAGGGGGCAGACTGTGAGAGAAAGTGGGCCATGGGAGCAAGTCTGAGAGATAGGGGCATTGGGAGAAATCTGTGAAAATATAAGACATAGAAATCAGTCTAGGTGAGAGAGGGGCATAAGCAGTGAGTCTGAATGTGAAAGTCGGTATAGAAGTGGTCTGTGTGAGATAGCATGGGGAGCAGACTGCGAGAGAGAGGGGGATGTGGAGCAGTCTGCGTGAGAGAGAAGACTATGGAAAGCAGTGTTTGTAAAAGTGTAGGGAATTGTGAGCAGTCTCTGTGAAAAAGAGAGGGCAAGAGGAAGAAGTGGGCAGTCTGTGTAACAGAGGGAGCATGAGGTACAGTCTATTAGAAAGTGGGGTCATGGCAAGCAGTCTGTAAAAGAGTGGGCATGAACAGCAGTCTATATAAAAAGTAAGACATAGGGAACAGACTGTAAAAGAAAAAATGCATGGAGAGCAATCTCTGTAAGGCCTCATGCACACGACCGTTGTGTGCATCCGCGGCTGTTGTTCCGTTTTCCGTTTTTTTTTCGCGGACCCATTGACTTTCAATGGGTCCTTGGAAAAATCGGAAAATGCACTGTTTTGCAGCCGCATCCGTGATCCGTGTTTCCTGTCCGTCCAAAAAATATGACCTGTCCTATTTTTTTGACGGACAACGGTTCACGGACCCATTCAAGTCATTGGGTCCGTGAAAAAACACGGATGCACACAAGATTGCCATCTGCGTCCGTCATCCTTCTCCGTAGGCTACTTTCACACAGACAGATCCGCTGATCCGTCTGCATAAAAGCTTTTTAGATCTGATTTTTCACTTCGTGAAAACTCAGATCCGACAGTATATTCTAACACAAAGTCGTTCCCATGGTGATGGGGATGCTTCAGGTTAGAATATACTAAAAGAACTGTGTACATGACTGCCCCCTGCTGCCTGGCAGGTGCTGCCAGGCAGCAGGGGGCAGACCCCCCCTCCCTCCCCCCCTGTATTTAACTCATTGGTGGCCAGTGCGGCCCCCCCTCCCTCCCCTGTATTTAACTCATTGGTGGCCAGTGCGGCCGCCCCCCCCCTCCCCTCCCTAATTAAAATGACCGACCCCCCATCATTGGTGGCAGCAGAGAGTTCCGATCGGAGTCCCAGTTTCATCGCTGGGACTCCGATTGGTAACCATGGCAACCAGGACGCTACTGCAGTCCTGGCTGCCATGGTTACTTAGCAATTTTAGAAGCATTATACTTACCTGCGATGTCTGTGACCGGCCGGGCGCTCCTCCTACTGGTAAGTGAAAGGTCTGTGCGGCGCATTGCTTATAGCACAGACCTTTCACTTACCAGTAGGAGGAGCGCCCGGCCGGTCACAGACATCGCAGGTAAGTATAATGCTTCTAAAATTGCTAAGTAACCATGGCAGCCAGGACTGCAGTAGCGTCCTGGTTGCCATGGTTACCAATCGGAGTCCCAGCGATGAAACTGGGACTCCGATCGGAACTCTCCGCTGCCACCAATGATGGGGGGTCGGTCATTTTAATTAGGGAGGGGAGGGGGAGGGCCGGCCGCACTGGCCTCCAATGTGTTAAATACAAGGGAGGGAGGGGGGGCCGGCCGCACTGGCCACCAATGTGTTAAATACAAGGGAGGGAGGGAGGGGGGGCTGGCCGCACTGGCCACCAATGTGTTAAATACAAGGGAGGGAGGGGGGGCCGGCCGCACTGGCCACCAAGGTGTTAAATACAAGGGAGGGAGGGGTGGCCGGCCGCACTGGCCACCAATGTGTTAAATACAAGGGAGGGAGGGGGGGCCGGCCGCACTGGCCACCAATGTGTTAAGCCGCACTGGCCACCAATGTGTTAAATACAAGGGAGGGAGGGGGGCCGGCCGCACTGGCCACCAATGAGTTAAATACAGAGGGGGGGGAGGGGGGGTCTGGCGCCTGCTGCCTGGCAGCACCTGCCAGGCAGCAGGGGGCAGTCCTGTACACAGTTCTTTTAGTATATTCTAACCTGAAGCGTCCCCATCAACATGGGAACGCCTCTGTGTTAGAATATACTGTCGGATCTGAGTTTCACAATCTAACTCAAATCCGATGGTATATTCTAACATAGAGGCGTTCCCATGGTGATGGGGACGCTTCAAGTTAAAATATACCATCGGATTGGAGAAAACTCTGATCTGATGGTATATTATTAGGGACTCCTGACTTTACATTGAAAGTCAATGGGGGACGGATCCGTTTGCAATTGCACCATATTGTGTCAACGTCAAACGGATCCGTCCCCATTGACTTGCATTGTAAGTCAGGACGGATCCGTTTGGCTCCGCACGGCCAGACGGACACCAAAACGTTTTTTTTACATGTCCGTGGATACTCCAAAAATCAAGGAAGACCCACGGAAGAAAAAACGGTCACGGATCACGGAACAACGGAAGTCCGTTTTGCGGACTGCAAAAAATAACGGTCGTGTGCATGAGGCCTAAGGCTGAGTTCACATTTTTGTTATTTGGTCATTTAATTCCTTCAGTTATTGTGAGCCAAAACCAGGTTTGGGTCAAAAACACAGAACAGGTGCAAATCTATTCATTATACCTTACCTCTGAGTAGGCTTCACTACTGGTTTTGGCTCACAATAACTGATGGAAATAAATGATCGAATAACTGAAGTGTGAACTCAACCTAAGGCCTCATGCACACGACCGTATTTTGTTTCCTTGTCCATTCCGTTTTTTTTGCTGATAGGATGCGGACCCATTCATTTCAATGGGTCCGCAAAAAATGCGGTCAGCACACCGTGTGCGGTCCGCATCAGAATGTCCCTTCCGTAGCCCAGCAAAAAAAATAGTGCATGTCCTATTTTTTTCTAGTTTGCGGACAAGGATAGGCATTATTACAATGGATCCGCAAAAATAACGAATCTGCAAAAAAAACGGATGCCATACGGATGTCATCCATTTTTTTTGCGGATCCGCAATTTGCGGACCGCAAAACACATACGGTCGTGTGCATGAGGCCTAAGAGAGGAGCCATAGGAAACAGTTTGTGTAACAGAGAGGGCATGGTGAGCAGTCTATGTGAGAAAGTGGGACAAGAGAGTAGTCTATAAACAATTACTTGTGGGGTACAAAATGTGGAACTATTAAAAAAACTAGAGCACCAGGTGTCACACCTTATTTGACCGGGTGCAAAAGATAGCACTTTTATTGTACGGTGCACTATTTTCAACTGGGATACAACTAATGTATGTGGCACAATATGGAGCACTATCTGTTTGGCACTATTATTTTGGGGAGCATCATCAGTCACTATTGTTTTCAGGATTTCTGTCTATAGGGCGCTATATTTGGAGGGTAACTCTAGATACAACAACATTATATGTGAAATAAAGCTTTTGAGGACACTGTGCCACACAAAAAGTACAATAATAGAGGAAAATGGGGCAGCAAAAGGCACAGAATTGGGAATATCAGCAGGATAAGAAATTTCGGTAGGGTTGCAAAAGGTAGGTTGCTGGAAAAATGAGGAATGGAATATGTTTTGGCAGCTAACTCTGCAGACGCAGGTTGTTGCTGTATGAAGTCTTCATGGTGGCCTGGGCAATATGGAAAAGACTCCAATCAGAGAAATCATCACCTTTGAATAATTATATTTAACTGTATTTACTTACCGTATGTGGTCTGCAGAGTACCTATCTAGGACTGGTATTACCACTATATGGTCACTGTCAGGGTTGCCCAAAATTCTACACAGTCTATAAAATAGTTGATTTTTTTTCCTGTGTCAGTGAAAAAATAGGTGTGTTCCTGATTTTTTTTGAGGCTGGTGGTACTAGACTAGATTATTTTGGTGGTAATTATCATTTTACAGCTCACAGTAAATGCTGGTGATGAGTTCTTATCAATATAGTGAGCTATAGACATGTGTTACTTATAATCTTTATCATTCCTTATAGTTTTGCAGTTTGTCTGTAAAAAATGTTGGCTGTTTATGATTTTGGAATAAGTTGTCCAGAAAAAAAAAAAACTCTGGTTGGCAACACTGGTCACTGTATTGTTGGTATATTGGTTGTAGTATAGTGTTTTTTATTCAACGGCAGTATAGTAATAATATTGAGTCCATATGAAGTCATAGTGTGGCAGTAGTATTTGGACCTTGTATGGTAGTATCATTAGTAATATTGGTCTTTGTATAGTGTGTTTTGTTAGCAGGATGGGGGTATCATTTCTACAGATCTCTTCACATTGCCTGCTGACCGTAACTGTGTTGTTGATACACCTTTTCAGCATTTGATGCCCCACTTCAACTTACTTTGTCTAAAACTGTCCCTAACTCTGCCCCCTAAAAATAATATTGACACACACTGTGCCCCTGAATATACTATGTCCCCTGAATATAAGTACCATACACTGCGTACTCTGAATATAATATCGTCACACAATGTGTCCCTTGAATATATTAGTGCCAAAAACTGTTCCCCCTGAAAATAACAATGTTACAGATGGTGCCATCTGAAATGATAGCGCCTCAGACCGAGCACGTGAATGTAATATGTTGCATTGTGCCTCCTGAAAATAGTGCCCTCCATATTATTCCCTGATAGTGCTGTCCGTAGTGACCCGTGAAAAGCTCAGTGCCATCTACAGTATCCCGCAAAAGGTGCTACCCTTTACAAGAGTGCTCGCAAAATTTTCCTTTAAAAACCTAATATTTGCCTACAATTTCTCTGGAAAAAATGAGGCCTTTGCTGGCAGCTTATGATATGAGACAAACACAGTAGAGCTGGCAGATGCCGGGCCAGTGCTATTTGACTACTGTGGCTGCAACAGGAGTAAGCTGTCTCCTCTCTCCTGGTAGTGGCGGTAGTTTAAGTGCAGTGCCGAGAGACAGCAGGGAAGTCCTGAGGTCCAGCCGCTGTAGGCAGCTGACCACTGGATCCAAACCTTAATACCGCCTTCCCGCAGGGGCGGACTGACCGGTCGGGCACTTCGGACATGGTCCGAGGGCCCGGCCGGGATGGGGGCCCACCCCAGAATAACATAACACCGGGCCCCGCTCACTGTAATAGTAATATTCCTATGTGAACAACTTGAAATCCCCTGCGATCCTCTCCCTCTTTGTACTCACAACCTCAGTAGCATAGAGGCAGCAGCAGGCAGTGTAATAGGAGCCGACAGTGGAAGCTAGCCCCGCCCCTCCCCGCCCCCCAACCAATCAGAGGCAGCCAGCAGTCCAGCACTGACTCACAGCACAGGGGGAGTCGCAGGGACTCAGAGAATCGTCTGAGTTTATTAGTTAAAAGAATCGAATGAGTCACAGACTGTGTCACCGAGTCCTGCCAGGCTTCCTGCTCTGCGGCTCCCTGTCTCCTGACAAGTCCGTCCGGGGGGTGGTATAGTATTGCATGTTGCAGAGCTGTGTGTGTACAGGGTGCTTGCAGCAATGTAGCAGAGCTGTGTGTGTACAGGGTGCTTGCAGCAATGTAGCAGAGCTGTGTGTGTACAGGGTGCTTGCAGCAATGTAGCAGAGCTGTGTGTGTACAGGGTGCTTGCAGCAATGTAGCAGAGCTGTGTGTGTACAGGGTGCTTGCAGCAATGTAGCAGAGCTGTGTGTGTACAGAGTGCTTGCAGCAATGTAGCAGAGCTGTGTGTGTACAGGGTGCTTGCAGCAATGTAGCAGAGCTGTGTGTGTACAGGGTGCTTGCAGCAAAGTAGCAGAGCTGTGTGTGTACAGGGTGCTTGCAGCAATGTAGCAGAGCAGGAAGCCTGGCAGGGACTCGGTGACACGTCTCTGACTCATTTGATTCTTTTAACTAATAAACACTTAGACCATTATCTAAATCCCTGCAATAACTATACAGTGTAATTACATCAGTCTGCTCCACTGCAGCAGAGCTGTGTTTGCCAGGAGCGAGTCCCTCCAGACCTTCGGTTCACTTGAGAGCCGACTCAGCAAGTGAACCGAAGATTCGATGAGCTGTGCATGCGCATTGATCTTCAGTTCACTTGCTTCTGCCGGCTCAGGAAGTAAACCGAAGATCCGATTCATGAAAAAGATGCGAAATTCCCATCTCTAAAACTCAGTAGCAGGCCGGGCGGCAGCGCAACTCACTGGCGTCACGCGCCTGCTCCTCCTACTTCATTCATAAAGTGGGAGGAGCAGGCGCGTGACGTCAGTGAGTTGCGCTGCCGCCCGGCCTGCTACTGAGTTTGTGAGTACAGAGAGGGAGAGGGAGAGGATCGCAGAGGATTTCAAGTTGTTCACATCTGAATATTAGTATTACAGTGAGCGGGGCCCGGTGTAATAGAATACAGTGACTGCTCCGGGCCCCGCTGCCATTACAACACCAGATGCCGGTGTTCCGTTTACTTGACAGTATTATGTCTATATCGTGGGAGATAGTTTTGCATTACGTCTAGATTGAACTGCTGACTAATATAACATTTAAAATCTTTATTTCATTTCCTTAAAACTATTTTCCACGATATAGACATAATAATGTCAATTAAACATCACAGAGGTGCTGAAGAGATCTAGATATTTGCATTTTGTTAACCTTTGTTTTTGTTTGCATTTTGTTTACCTCTACTGCGCCTGCGCCAAGTCGTCTTTTTCGCGCATGCGCAGTGTATTGGGGATCATTCACTCACAGGGACACTGTTATGGGGGATCTGTGGATGACACTGTATATGCTGCTATATATGTGTCATCCACAGATCCCCCCCCACAACAGTGTGTCATCCACAGAGCCTCCCCCCACAACAGTGTGTCATCCACAGAGCCCCCCCCCCACAACAGTGTGTCATCCACAGAGCCCCCCCACAACAGTGTGTCATCCACAGAGCCCCCCCCCACAACAGTGTGTCATCCACAGAGCCCCCACACAACAGTGTGTCATCCACAGAGCCCCCCCCCCAACAGTGTGTCATCCAGAGAGCCCCCATAACAGTGTGTCATCCACAGAGCCCCCATAACAGTGTGTCATCCACAGAGCCCCCATAACAGTGTGTCATCCACAGAGCCCCCCCACAACAGTGTGTCATCCACAGAGCCCCCCCCCCCCACAACAGTGTGTCATCCAGAGAGCCCCCATAACAGTGTGTCATCCACAGAGCCCCCATAACAGTGTGTCATCCACAGAGCCCCCATGACAGTGTGTCATCCACAGAGCCCCCATATCAGTGTGTCATCCACAGAGCCCCCATAACAGTGCCATCCACAGATCCCCCCACAACAGTGCCATCCACAGAGCCCCCATAACTTTGCCATCCACAGATCCCCCCACAACAGTGCCATCCACAGAGCCCCCATAACAGTGCCATCCACAGATCCCCCATAACACCTTTTGGTTCAAAATATTTTTTTATTTGGCTATTCCCCACCCTTCTTGTAATTGTTCCGCTACTTGTGGGCTGCACGGGAATGAGTTGAGTCACTTCGGTGGCCAATCCCGTCCTGCAGCGCGTGATCCCGCAAGACCTGCCGCTGTAGGTCACGGGTCTCGAGGGATCACGCGCCTCAGGATAGGATTGCGCACCGAAGTGACTGAACTCATGCCCATGTAGCCCGCAAGTAGCGGATCAGTGGAACAAGTACAAGGTGGGTGGGGGGATGATCTGTGGGGTTGCCCAGACGGCTAGGCCCTTCACAGTAGTTATTAACACCTTTCAGCAGTCCCCCATTCACGGAAGGGGAGACTGCTGAAAGGGATTAATAACTACTGTGAAGGGCCTCCCCCCCCCTTTCACAGTAGTTATGCCCAGATATGTGCCCCCTTCACAGTAGTTATGCCCACACTGCTTCTAACAGAGGCTCACTAATGGACGCTGAGATTAGATCACCCCATATGAGAGCATTGAATCAATGCTTTCCTATGGGGAAAAATCTGACCCTGGAGGTCATCATGCAGAGTGTGAGGACGTCCAGCGTCAGATACCAGACCAAAGGTCTGTTTTACTCCAGGAAGCCCTCAGGTGGCTGCCAGCGACTAGAGGCTGACTTATTGCTGGAACGTAAACAATGCAGTTTCTCTAGAACATTGCAGCTCGATTTGCAAAAGAAACACTGTACCCAGACCACATCAATGAGCTGAAGTGGTCTGGGTGCCTTTTGTGTCGCTTTAACTGTGAAATCTTATTAAAGATTGTGTAGTGTGCGGCTGGAGGCGGGGCATGGGTGGGGCCTGTAAGGGGGCCCTTGATTTATTTTGCCCGGGGGCCCTGAGGGTTCTCAGTCCGCCCCTGCCTTCCCGTCTGCATGACCAGACCAAAAGGTCTCTATCCTGTAGGTACATATGAATATCTCCACTCACAGAGCGTTTTTGTTTGTCACAAATGCAGTTTTTGTGTATAGTTTTTGAGCCAAATATGGGAGTGGATACAAAAGCTTATGCACACAACCATTGTTGTTTTGCAGTCCGAAAATTACCGATCCGCTAAACACAGGCTGTGTGCATTCTGCATTTTGCAGAATGGAAGGGCTGGCCCCTAATAGAACAGTCCAATCCTTGTCTGTAATGCAGACAATAATATATTGTTTTGCGGAATTGCCATGTGAACATATGGACACGGAACACACAGAGTCATTTCCAAAATAGACACAGAAAAAAAAGTTTGTGTGCATTAGTCCTCAAAGACATAAATAGTGGTCTGCAATGCATTCGCACCGACCGTGTGCCCGCCGTTTGCAGATGCAGACCCAATCACTTAAATGGGTTCACAATCTGAAAGATTTAGTCCGCACCGTAAAAAAAACAGAACATGTTCTATTTTTTGGCAGTGCGGAAGAACGGACAGAAATCCACAGAAGCACTCTGTAGTGTTTCCGCTCCTTGCCTCCGCTCCACATTACTCCATATCTTGCAGATTGCGCACCCATTGAAGTAAAATGGTCCTCATCCGCGATACCGAATACACACAGTCAATGCCCTTATATTGCAGGGCTGCAATACAGGCCACACACATTCGTGTGCATGAGCCCTTATACTCTTCCTTCTTTTTAACCCCACTGGATATGCCATTTCTCAGGAATGGGAGAAAAATGTCACTAATTCTTGGCCGCTGCAAGATCCATAAAGCTCAATAGAAATTCCATGCTTTAAGGGAACCTTTCATCTTCTGTATGCTGCTCTCACAAAGGGCAGTATAATGTAGTGACGGACCTGCTGATTTCAGCAATCTGTCACTCATGTGATAGCATTGAGTACTGACATGCCGAACTCCACAGCATGCACTATCATTGCAAAGGAGATGAGTCCCATGCCGCGCGCTGCCCTATATGTACAACAGGAAAACACCAGTCATCGTCCAGCATCACAGGATGGTCAGCAGGTCTGTCACTAAACTATGCTGCCCCTGAGGACAGCATGCTGGAGCTGACAGGTTCCATTACACCATCCACTGAACTCTAAAAGACTGACGCCTGTGAATCGGCAAATGGGGGACGCTAGATACAGGGCACTATGGACACAAACATTTGCATGTCCAGTTCTGTTATTGTATTCTATAAGTATTCTAACTCAGGGCTCCTATGAACAGGACAAACATAGCAGAGCTGGAGAGGGTCCAGAGGAGGGCAACTAAAGTAATAATTGGAATGGGTGGACTACAGTACCCTGAAAGATTATCAAAATTAGGGTTATTCACTTTAGAAAAAAGACGACTGAGGGGAGATCTAATTACTATGTATAAATATATCAGGGGTCAGTACAGAGATCTATCCCATCATCTATTTATCCCCAGGACTGTGACTATGACTAGGGGACATCCTCTGCGTCTGGAGGAAAGAAGGTTTGTACACAAACATAGAAAAGGATTCTTTACGGTAAGAGCAGTGAGACTATGGAACTCTCTGCCTGAGGAGGTGGTGATGGTGAGTACAATAAAGGAATTCAAGAGGGGCCTGGATGTATTTATGGAGTGTAATAATATTACAGGCTATGGCTACTAGAGAGGGGTCGTTGATCCAGGGAGTTATCTAATTGGCTGATTGGAGTCGGGGAGAATTTTCTTTTCCCCTCTAAAATGAGGAAAATTGGATTCCATCTCAGGAGGGTTTTTATGCCTTTCTCTAGAGCAGGCACGTCCAAACTGCGTCCCTCCAGCTGTTGCAAAACTATAACTCCCAGCATGCCCTAATAGCTGTAAGCTATCCAGGCATGCTGGGAGTTGTAGTTTTGCAACTGCTGGAGGGCCGCAGTTTGGACATGCCTGCTCTAGAGCAGGCATGCTCAACCTGCGGCCCCCCAGCTGTTGTAAAACTACAACTCCCACAATGCCCTGCTATAGGCTGATAACTGTAGGCTGCTCAGGCATGCTGGGAGTTGTAATTTTGCAACAGCTGGAGGGCCGCAGGTTGAGCATGCCTGCTCTAGAGGCTCAACTTGCAGGATAACAGGCTGAACTGGATGGACAGATGTAACTATGTTACTGTGTTACTATGTAGTCTATAGCTGTTTGGAGTTGTATGCAGATTAGCCATGACATTATGTGAGAGCCCCTTTCAAATGCAAAGAATATCCTTAATATTCTTTAGGCTACTGTGAATTTACCCTGCAGATATAAAGATCTTTATGTTTGTACTGCAGGGGACATAGAGATGCAGACAACTCAATCCACTAATGAAAGTGACTTGTTGGAGAGATAATCTATGGAGACAAAAGCATTACCATAGTTGTAAAATAGATAAAAATGTAATATGTCGATTAAAAAATACACTATGACAGGAATCTGTATCCACGTGTCAAGATGAATGCTCAAAATATTTGTACGCCTCTTCATAAATTAAGTGCATCTTCTAGCGGAGCAGGGCATATCAAGGCCAGTGTACAAATGATGGTCTTGATAAATGACCCCCAAAATATTTGGATTTTACATGTTTATGTCTATGAACAGCTATAGCCTTGGAAGCAAGAGAAGCAATAAACTATAACTGTGGTATACATTAATGGAGGCTCATGTTACTCAATACGTCCTTCAGAGGCCTCCATCGAACTGCACTGCACAGCAAAAGGAGAACTTGCGCATGCAGCGTACGGTGCTAAGTCAGTCCAACAGAGGCTGCTGAAGGACTGAAGATCAAGTCAAATGACGTTCCATCAGCGACCATGTTGGGACCAGACTACCCTACAGCCAGGGATGCGGACCTGTGTAAACCATCACGTTAATGTCTTGGCTGCAGTGCACCAGTGCAGATGTACTACAAGCATTATATTAGTAAGTGGCTTTATGTGGTGTTTGCAGCACATTTATGAAAAGTAATTAAAGAGTGACCAACTGCTTTAAGAGGTACTTACCAAAATTCTCAGACTCAGAAATCTGCTTATTTATGTACTTGTATAGCACTTTTATTTGGGCACTCTAGGATACTATTATCTCAGTCCTATAAAGCACTGTTATTTGGGTCTATATTCTTATGTTATGATTAGTAAACAATATTGTTACTTTTATTTTAATGTAGAATTTCATTTACCTGTTCTATGTTCCTCTTTACAAAAGGTGGATGGGGCTCCCACACAACAGTTTGCCCAGGGACACCCCCAAACCTTAGTTAGTGTTTGTCTCTGTCCATGGGCCTTTAATACCATACACTAGACTGTGAAATGGTAAAACTACAATACAGTTTGGGAATTACTTGAATAATCCATAATAATATCTTACAATGTTATATGATTATTAATAAAACACGTTAAACAGAAGTTCAGTACGACAACTCCGAGTCCTAACACGTGTCAGCCAAGAAAACCAGCAGAAAAAGGCAACTGTCAAAAGAAATGTGGTGTCAGCATTTAGATAATGGACATGCCATAATTAAGGCAGCTCAAGGTATTACCCAACCAACCCCCTGAGGCATAGAAGATAGTCCTTTCACAGTTTTGTTGTGCAAAAAGCAATACATACTGTATCACACAATGTCACACAAACTGCTCATACACAATGATTTTTCCAATAGTTAATCTTCTATCTTGAAATGTTTTGGACTAATATGAATAAAAAGCAAATTGCACAAGCATGTGTCCAGTTCAAATAATATATCCACCAGCAAATAAATCCTTTGCTCCCCACATAACTGAGCAAAACATCCATTCAGAAATCTAAAAAAGCAGGGTAAAGCCCATTATGGCAGGCAAAACCAACCTTAAACAAACAGTTTTTTTAAAGAACTAATAAGGGTCTGAAGAGGATTTTATAAGAACCCATAGCTCTGCCTTGGCCATGTTCCCATCCTTAGCTACCACTCCAGCTCCAGCCCCAGGCTGGTGGATCCCATTGTAAAGAAGCATCTAAATGAAGTTCTTACCTGGTTGTTACTTAAGTGCATCTCCTCAGGTTTTCCACAGCCATCCAACATCTTGTCCACAATGCTGGCACTGAGGTTGCCATCCACTCCATAGGTTTCCAGTATAGCTCCAATGAATCCCTGTTCTGTGGTAAAGTTGGTTGTTGCTTGAGAATGTGCCACCACCAGCCATACACTCAATATAAGTGCTAAGAAAACCCATATCCTTCCACATTGCCTCCCAGCACCCATGGTACAGCTGCCCTGTGCACTTACGGGTTTATTCTATTAGGAGCTGGCTTCTGTCTACACAAAGCTTGTAGAACTAGTTAGTGAATAAGATGTAGACAGTAAAAGCCAGTTCTGAGAGTTGTTAGCATTGGCTGTGTATTGCACCTGCACTGCACAAGTCTACGGGCTCCTGCAGAGAAGCCTGTATATGTCTTCTTCCACTTTGTCCTCTCCCAGTGATAACTCAGCTAGTATTGTGGATAAGAACTGCCCTCTGATACCAGATGGTATGAGCTCTTCCCAGTCTGTGGTAGATAAGATAACACTGCCTCAGAGTCAATGAAACCTGCATATTGAAAAGAAACAAATATTACATCACAACCCGCAAAGCACTCATCCCTCCATGCATTTCCTTCATAGTGCTTGCTGTACTCTGTGTACTTTCCCTGTATTCCTTTTCTCTGTCAATGAGGATTTTCTTTCTTTTAACTACTTCAGATATTGCATGGCATCATGTAACCAGTAAATAGAAGCAGGCCAAGTTCTTCCATTAAATGGGTTATTGTGGAGCTCAGCACTGTACAGATACTGTTTGCTTTTTTTCCCCTCTTTTGCCTTGTTTAACACTGTAAATAGCACTTTTGGCTTGTTCTTGACTCCCTAGCAAAATTTGATTCCTAGGAACCAGTTGATCGTTTTTTGGCAAAACAGTGAAAGCTAAGTACATGTGTTCATTCACTTTTCATACCTGAGAGAATGAAATAGGTTTTATCTCAAAATACTTTTATGACCTATAGAGTAACTAGATACGCTATAAAAGTTGCTGGGACAAATGGCCTACCTGAAGCTAAGGATGTCAGTCCCTTCAAAAAAATAAAATAAAGTGACTACATGTGGGGTATCTTCCTATAAAAGTCAACAGAAGATACAGAAGAAACTGAGCATTTGCACTACTGCACCTATTTATATGTCTAATGCCATCCTATATTCTGAACATGCAGCATGAGGCTTGTGGCAATCACACAAACTGACTGAACTGCCTTAAAAAACAGCTATATAAATAAAAACATAGTGGATCCACTTTCATGAAGGTATCAGATAATCGGTGAAAACTAATGATAGATATCTACTGCGGTCCATCACTTTTCAGTCCAATGTTTAGTAGATGTGGTGCTCACATTCAGCGTAAAGGCGGACTCCTAGCACTTCTGTCTCTACCGCCAGAGAGAGAAGGATGGTGGCCATGACCAAGGCTGGATCAGCATCTTCCTGCTAAATGCTGCTATCCAACACGAAACAGTTAAATTAGCCATACTTCAGGACATATCAGCTGTCATACATTCATTGGTTAAGCTACTGCTAGTAAAGAAGTGGACACTTGGATTGTTTACCCACAAACGTCTATTTGCATTTTGTCTGAAACTATTTTGCCAATGTAAAAATGTTATAAAACCAGCCATTGAAATAACCGAAACAAAGGACTAAAATTTCATCGTTCCATACATGAAGCAATAAATCTGTGCGCCCTTAACAATTAACTCAGGGTCCATAATATAAGAAATGTCGGATTGTCATCATTTCATCATCACTTCAAAGTATGAAAATATAGATATGAAACATTTAACGGACTTATATACCTATCATATCTACTAAAGTATCATTATTCCCCTACATATCCATCAGAAATTATTTTGGGAACAAATGACCACAAAATCAATGTGGAAGGAAAAAGATCACATCCACTCAGCACTACCTAGCATCTTAGATATACAAATATCCCTGTCTATAGCTTCCTCATGCACTGGTCGTATCGGCAGCAAATGTCCTCTCACCTGTACCTTTCCTGTCCTCTGCTGCTTCCAGTGCTGCTCCAGTTATAAAAGACACAGGGCAGGTCACATGGTTAGTTGTTATCCCATTAGTTACCATAATAACCACCTTGCAAAAAAAAAGTGCAGAGCTATGTAAGTGAAGCGTGTTTTATATTCCTTCTGCCTTGCTTCAGGGGTTAATGAGAACCAGCCCATGACCTGCAGGAATCAAATTGTCTCAGCACATTCTGAGACAAAATATATTAAAGTTTTTGTCTCTTATAGTTAATGTATAACCAAAAACACTTTTTTTCACATCCAGTTACACGTTTACACAAAACCCAACTGGCATGAAAAGGGTTTTACATTGATAGCCTATTGATTAGATGTACCATTGTCTGACTGATTGGGAAGGAGGGGGTGTCCAACCACTGATAGCTAGTACAAAGGAATGAAGAACCCCCCTGCTTTATCTGTGGGTGCTGTTGGAATGACAATGTGTCTTTAGTTCCTAGAATGGGACTGGGTTGCCATCCCCAGAACTGCAGAAGAATGCAATAGGATGTATATTAAATCCCGATCATGGACCTTTTCATAACAGTCCAAGAACAGTCCTCAGCAAAGTAGCGTACATTCAAGTGAATGCATATGAGAGGTAAGACTGCATTCACCTCTGTGCTATCATAAAAAAGTCAGACAAAATAGTGCAGCATGCTGTGTTATTTTGTCCGCCTTATAGTCAATGGGGTCCATCAAGTGCCTTTTATGTCCGTCGTTTGACCGATCCAGCACTTCAGTACTTTTTGCTGTTCTGCTCCTTTAATGAATGGAGCAAAGTATTGGGAATATTAACATACATGTAAACAAAGCCTTAGGGCATGTTCACATGAGGTATTTTCCTTGTGAAAAACTTTATGTATTCTCATTGATCCTAAATGGAAATGCGCGTTGCCATTCATGCTGCATTTATTCCACATAGATTTCAAAACTGCATCAAGAAATAACCTGTCCTTTTTTGGCCTGGTTAGTCACATTGAATGGGGCTAATGCGTGGTCAGATACTCAGCATTCAGACTACGAATCCGTGGCAGAAATGTGAGGGTCAGCCTAGAATTCCACAGGAAAAAAAAAACTTCAAGAACTAGCAGAAGAGCACATACAATCTCAACTTCCTGAATCCCTGTGTGGATTATTTTAATTGTTGTTTGTTTTTTGTTTAACCACTTCCAGACTGCCCATAGATTTAATATGTCTGGGTATGCAGTACCCCAGAGCATGGAAGTATCTGTAAATTGAGCTAAGTTAGTCTGTCTAGATTGGAGTCTGGAAAAAAGAGGAAGTTGTGATTTGTTGTTCCTCTTTCTAGGCCCAAAAACTACATAGACTCGCTGTCACGGAAGGTGAGGGAAGGGAAGCAAACCAAACACAACAAAATTACACAAAACAACAGGCTAGGCCCCACAGCTAGGGAACAGGGAAAGGTCACCTCCTGACAATCCCTGAGTCTTTCCTTCACTGCTACCAACATAAACAAATCTCGATGGTAGAAGTGTTCATGCACTCGAACCTAAGCCCTGCTGCAACTGATACAAACCCTCAGCTAGGGAGCAGGCGAAAAGACAACTGGTTCCTTGCACAAGATGAAGGAATCCATGTCTACCTAAGGCCTAGCCAGTACAAACAACAGAAGGGAAGAAAGGAGGGCTTAACTGAAGACGAACTGGGTGCAGGAGATCCACAAAACACCAGCAGAGAACTCCAGGAGAAACTATAAACCGCAAGGGCTATAGTGAGAGGCAGGTATAAATAGCATCACTATCAAACTAATGAGCAGAACCTGTGAGGGGTGGGATCCTGCCCAAAGCCACAAAAAAGCAATCTGTCAGATAGATTCACGTGCAGCAAGTCTTACAGATCTTCTCAGATCACTCACAGGGCAGTGCGTGAGACTCGCTGATCTCTGTATGATGTACAGAATGAGAGAAGACGTAAGACAAAAGAGAGAATTGGAGATCGTAAAATCTGTATTGCCAAGCGTAGGGGTCAGCAAGGCAAACCTGCTACTACAGCCATTCAGACTTTGCTGAAGTGAGGGGAATACTGTTAAAATGCTCTTCACACTTGGACTTCACCAGTCATATCTCTAAAAAACAGTATGTCTCAATTGCAAAAAATAGGCACAAATGCTAAATTGATATTGCCAATCATATATTCTGCAGGAAAAGACTTGAGAAAGATAGATAGGAAAGAGTGCGATCATTTCCTTTCATGCTCAAATCCATACAAAACCATCAGGGTAGACTCGAACTGTATATTGTGGGAACTGTGTTTCTGCTATCATTGGATGTACTACAACTCCCATTTTGCACTTAAGTAAAGAGAGGTGTTTTTTATGCCACATCTGGTTTGGTTAAAGACATCTGCACCATTTGCTAGCCATTGCACTCTACATGCCCTGCCTTACAAACAACATCATGGGCACGGTAAAGGATCTCCTAGCACCCCGACTGGGTACCTCCATTGATGGATGCTCCTAGTGCTTCCCAAGGGCTCCAAGCACTCCTCTTGACACCGCAAGCACTGCCGACCCCACGAACAGCCGTAGTTTGGTTGGGATCTCGTCGTCTTCTACCCACCCTGGACCTACGACAAGGTTTCCAGGTTACAATGGGTGTCTCTTCTTTCAGAGAGCGATGCAGGAACAAGCTCTTACAAGAGCTAGGGATTATACTCTAGCGAGTATAATGATTATAGCAATCCCCAGAGTGTAGTTCTCCAATCCCCCAAACATGAGCCCAGACTTCATGAAGGGTAGAACAAGACACTTGTCAGCCTTTTATGCAGGTCTTCCAGCAAGGGACACTCCCATGGGGGACCTTGTGGAAGACTGAGAGAGTTTCTTACATAAACCAATCACATGCAGTTACAGGCAGACAACACCCACCTGTGATACAATTAATCAACACAATGATTAAGGCTAGCCCTCGGGCCTCTCCAGCAGCCCCAGTGACGGTTTAGTCCGTCACAGACACCTCAACTACCATTGAGCAGATGCTCCAGAACTAGGGTGTGCTCCAAGGGAAGAAAGGGTGTGCCCTTATTTTTCCCTCATGACCGTAGAAAGCAATGTGAGGAAAGCCACTGTGATTGACTGTAAGAGCTAGAGCCACTACCGATCCCAACCTCTGCTCCATCTCCTCCTTGTCTCTCCACAGGTGGTCCACATTCACTTCTGCAAGAATGTTTTTAATGTATCTAATCATGCTGCTAGAGGAGCAGGGAGCCCACTGTCATTAACAGCCAGGCTCCCCACTGAGAAGGCAGAGATGTCTTTTTACAATCTCCATCTTCTCCATCTCTGTATACATGATGCTCAATGAACTATATGGGTCTTAGCAGACAAAGATCATCTGTGCTGGGAGTAGGTTGTATTTCTCCTTTAAATGAGGTAAATATGTCAGCCTCAGATACAGGAGAAATGACAAATATAAACATATGTTTAAATGACTCCAAAGATCTTGTAGAACCTTAAAATGCGTAAACTAAAAAAAAGAAAAAGAAAAAGAAAAAACATAAAAAAGAATACCACCACTAGTCCACATCCCAACTTCTAGCCCCGCCCCCGGCAACCAAAAACTATATATACTTTATATAAAAATTGCCATAATGGAAAGGAAACAATTCAGAGCTCTATTTTAGTTGCACTTTGTGTTAATAAAAAAAAATGACAAAATGTGAAAAAACTATTTTTTTTACATAAAAACGAAAAATTCCAAAATAAAAAAGGCATAAAAATAAAGCTCAAAAAAGATTACAAAAAAGATCAAAGTATCATAAAAAAAAGATGAGAAAAGTATTTAAATAATCAAGCAAAAAAAATGACTATTGAAGTGGCATTCACAAAAAACTAAACTAAACTGTATCTGGTCAGGAATGGGGTTAAATGGCCCGAACTTGAACTGATTAAAAAATCCATGCTTACCTTCTAAGTTATAGGGCTCTTTCACACGAGCGGATGCCGTGCATGGAATCCGCTGCGTGAAAGACAGCCAAGCTCCACTCTGGACAGCAGAGACACGGAACATTAACATGATTGATACTGCTCTCTGTGATCTTTTGACTACAAAATCACAGTGAGATAAAGTTGTCACCGTGATTTTGTAGTAAAAAGATCACAGAGAGTCACAGAGCATTATCAATCATGTTAATGCTCCGTGTCTCTGCTGTCCATAGCGGGACTTGGCTGTCTTTCATGCAGCGGATTCCAAGCACGACATCTGCAAGTGTATAAGCAAGTGTAATACAGCCTTAAGTATATTAGTACATTTCTTCTACAGGTGAGATATGGGTCCCAGAAAATCCTTGTAAATATTAGGTGGCCCCTTTGTGGCTCTTTGCTTCAAACATCTCAGGGTGGTTCAGACTCTATTTTCGGCATGACATGTGAGAAGATACAAAAATAGAGTCACATAACCTTTAAAAATTGTTTTTTCTTTTGCAAACTTTTGAAATTAGATTTTTTTAAAGGTTCTGTAGTTGTATTGTATTTGTATTTGTTAAAAAGATGTAAATGAATCATTAGACATGTAAATGAGCACTTGGGTGGCAACTATGCCCAGCCGAACACCACGTGTGTCAGTCAGTGTATTTAAATGTAATGTAGCATCTATTAATTTATTTATTTTTATTGCCGGGATTCAAACTCCCATGCTTGTACATTAGAGGTAAGGACGTTAACCACTACACTATACAGCTACATATTAACCCACACAGAAATATAAAATAAGTCTTCTGCTGAATAGGAATACTCACTAAATCAGAAATTACTATGATGTTTTTCTGCCACAGTTTAGCTTTCAGCTTTATAGCTGAGAGGATAAGTTCCTTGCCTCTAATGTACAATGTTGGGAGTTCAAATCCCTTCAGAAATTAGATTTAAATATGTCCCCAAGCACTGACACCATATATGGATATATCTATATATGGAGTCGAACTAGAGTCTTACCCTCTCCAGCATGGGGTGCCTGGGGTTCTTCCATTGTGCTCAGGTGCTCGCTCAACACTAGTGTCACATGATTAACATATTGGTATTGCATATGAATGTCACGTTCGGGTGTGGGAGGGAAACACCACACTGAACATAGGAGGGAAAGGGGTGAGGGAATAAAGCCTGGAAACTAGGGAAAGGAGTTGGACACCTCTTAGTAAAACCCTAATCAAAGTCTTGACTAACTACCAGTATGAACAGACCCCAGAGGTAGGTGAGCTCATACACAGGAATACCTAATGTCTTAACTCACCCTATAGGACCCTGGTAAAAATGTCAGGACTGAGACAACCTGTTCCTCCAAAAGGAAGGAGTCTCCCTCAGGCCTTAATAGAAATGACAGGGAAATGCAACACACAAAATAACCCAAACAAAATACAAAAGGGAAAGAAAACACTTAACTTCAAGTGGCTATGGCAGCACCAGGAACTCATGCGAGATCCACACGCAACTCAAACTGAAGCTATAAACCGCATAGCATAGTGGAAGAAACAACAATAAATAGAGAAGGTTAACTGACCATAATAGCCACGCCTGGGAAAAGAAGGTGTGGAAAGCACCAGAAACGACACACACGTCATTTGATCCAAACGGAAAACATGTCAGATCGAACCAAATGTTTCCAGTCTCACCGATCTCCTGCCACCTGTCGCGGGAACGTCCGTGACAATAAATTACCGCATATTCTTTAGGATACATGGAGTTGGTGACAATGTGATACAGAAGAACGGAGTGAAGGGAGAGGTATACTGTACTATTGTATTTCCAGGAACAGTAAAGCACGTATTACCTAGAAGTAACTTTATTACATATATCTGTATTTATAGATGTGATGTATTACTACTGTCAAGGTATGTGTTTGTGTATTAAAAAGCATAACAACAATTAAAGAAATTCTTCATCTTAAACGTAATATTACAAATATCTGATTAATAGGGTAATCATTTTGTGATTTGAGTGGTGCTAAGCAACCTTTGCTCTCTGTCCTCACTACAACGCCAATTATCTGTTGGCTTGAACAACAATATAATAATAATCTTCCATCCAGCTGCTATAAGAATTGAAGGTTGAATTGGATATATTATCAAAAAGAACAATTGAAAGATTGTATTTCTTACCCAAAATCGACAAGACCCTGCATAATCCACTGGAAGTCCAATTGCAAGGGGGATTGGGGGGGGGGGGGGAATCATTAAAGAGTAACTAAACTTCTACTCATTTATTTTTTTAATGTCCCAAATACCCTAAAAATAATTTTACTAATGTACTTTATTTATTAATGCATTTTTATTAAAGATATTCCCCCCTAAAGCCCTGATTGTCCTACACGCTTTAAAATTTGTGTTTCACGCACTGCCACTAATCTGCCACTTCAGAGAACTGAGATGGGGCACATTGATGAACTGGAATGCCATTATATGATATTCTGCTAATGTCAGCCATGAACATATGATCTGTGTGTTCCCTACCGCCCCCATATACAGATCTTTATATATACAGATCTTATATTCAGCTGATCTAAAAGCCCCCCAAACCAGTCATCATGTTACATTTCAACGCCCAATCCTTTTGCTTTCCTGAATAATTAGCTGCCGCTAGAGGTATCTGGCAGTAGTTTCTTCTCTTTTCTCACAGAAAACACATACACACTTGGCTGAACTGAATGACTATGCATATGAAGAGCCAGAAGAGATGGATGTCTGCCAAAATGAGTGTTTGACTGACTGTTATTGAAGGTATATGCATACCTCCCAACTTTTTAAAAGATGGGAGAGGGACACTATGTGGCAATTATTTTCAGCACTAGGCCATGCCTCTAACTTCGCCCAAAACATAACTGTATAACTAATCCCACCCAGTCCCCTAAATGCCCCCACATAGTAATTATTCCCTCTTTATGCCACCACACAGTATTTATGCCTACATTGTGTCCCCTTCACAGATTATGCCCAGATATGTGCCCCCTCACAGTAGTTATGTCCAGATATTTGCCCCTTTCACAATATTATGCCCAGATACGGGCCCTTTTCACTGTATTATGCCCAGATATGTGACCCCTCACAGTAATATGCCCACATATGTGCCCCCTCACAGTAATTATGCCCACATATATGCCCCCTCACAGTAATAAGCCCAGTTATGTGACCCCCTCACAGGAGTTATGCCCACATATGTGCCCCCTCACAGTAATAAGCCCAGTTATGTGCCCCTAGACGGCGTACATAGAAATCACTGGGCCCCATAGGAGAAATCTAAATTGGGCCCCCATTCCCCTTTTATAGCCCCTCACGCTACCCATTCCAGGCCTCTCTCTTTGCTCCATGAACTATGCTTGCTGCTGCGTTTTATAATTTATGCCACCAGGGCCAGATTGGGATTACAAAACAGCCCTGGCAAACAAAAGAGGTATAATAGATGCAGTGTGTACAGATGTATAGTATATACAGCAGTGTACTTTTATGTGAGGTACAAGGTATAATAGATGCAGTGTGTATAGATTTATAGTATATACAGCAGAGCACTGATATGTGAGGTACGAGGTATAATATATGCAATGTGTACAGATATATAGTATACACCCTAGTGTACTGATATGTGAGGTATGCAGTGTCCCACTACGTGTGTGTGGGCACTGCTTAAAAGCACTTTTTGCACTATTGAAAGCACTAGGTTGTAATGTATAACTTTGCACTTGTGTATCTGCAAAATCCCTGTTAACAGACTTATTAGGTGTAATTTATACATCCCACCACTAGATGAGGATAACGTTCAGGTCCTATATATACCCAGGTCAGGCCTAGTGAGACAGGTTAGTGGAGGTTGAATAGAGTGGGACCACAGGTCAGTGTGAAGATCAGTGAGTATATTGACACTGAGAGAGTGAAAAGGTGCAGATCTAGGACGTCAGCTCTAAAGAGAAGTTTTAGTCCAGAAAGGGACAAGAGAGAAGGACAAATTCAAATTCATCCAAAGGATAAAAGCCGTAAACCAGGCATAAAGAACCTTTGGGATATTTTAGGTGAAGGATACCATAGCCTCCGGCAACCTCACCAGAAGTTCCACTGACATTTAACTAACCCACTGCTCCAAAAACCAAAAAACCTAAACAGCCTAAAACAGTGGATTTGCAGAATTAACTCTGTACCATCTAGAGACTGCATATTTGTATTGCTTCAACCAAAAGACATCCAAAGTAAAAGTTGTGAGTTGCATCTTACCACTGTCTACCTCATTATTACTACCTATGGTTGTACCACCATTAACGGTACTAGTGTCACAACAAAAAACATCAAGGGACTCAGCCGCAACAAGCACCCTAAGCACCCTTAACATCAAGGGCACCTCAACCACCATCTTGACTGATGCTTCCTACCACAGAGCGTGCCCCGGAGGATTTCGTGCTGTCCACCTCAACACTGTGCTGCCAGCCCAGGGAGGCTATCTGCTAACCGTGAGTAAACTGATGAACTGTGTGTTATTTCATTTGGCCCCTCATCGGTCCACCGTGCACCTCACGTGTTGCCCCTGCCACTGGCTGGCTGCAGGTACAGGGTATAATATATGCAGTGTGTACAGGTATATAGTATATACAGCAGTGTACTGATATGTGAGGTACGGGGTATAATATATGCAGTGTGTACAGGTATATAGTATATACAATAGTGTAATATGTGAGCTACGAGGTATAATAGATGCAGTGTGTACAGGTATATAAAATACAGCAGTGTATTGAGGCATAAATTACAGCTCGTACCTCACATATCAGTCCACTGCTGTATCTACAATATATCTGTACACACTTCATCTATTATACCTCGTACCTCAAATATCAGTACACTGCTTTATACACTATATATCTGTACACACTGCATCTATTATACCTCATACCTCACATATCAGTCCACTGCTGTATATACAATATATCTGTACACACTTCATCTATTATACCTCCTACCTCACATATCAGTACACTGCTGTATACACTATATATCTGTACACACTGCATCTATTATACCTTGTACCTCACATATCAGTACACTGCTGTATATACTATATATCTGTACATATTGCATCTATAATACTGTGTAATATATGCAGTGTATATATATATATATATATATATATATATATATACAGAGCTATTGATGTGAGACATGCAAGGTATAATACTGTAGATGCAGTGTTTACAGAAATGTGTAGTCAGTTATATATTATGGTCACTATGTGTGAGGTACATGAGGTAGTGGTCACTGTAACTGTCTGAAGTATTATACATGAGTGAACAATGAGTAAAAACAGGGCATGGGGGGGGGCGTTAAATGACGAGAAGTGGAGGACCTCCTCTTACCACTCCATTCCAGTCGGTATGGATCAATGCAGAGCTGATTGTAAACTTCTAATACTTTCTGTTAGGGGTTGAAGGACCTGTGATAATGTCATCACAGGTCCTTGCAGATGTACTTTTCAAACCTGGGAACTACATTTTACACTGTGCAGTTCCCTTAAAGGACGTGTGATGACATCATCAAAGGTCCTTTAGCTTTAGAAAGATAGACAGGAGCAATTAGGGGGCGGGGCCTCTCCTCCACTGTGGGCCCCTCTTCCTCACAGGCCCCATATCAGCTGTGTGGTCTGCCTATATGGTAGGTACGCCACTCACAGTAATATGTCGAGTTATGTGCCCCTTCACAGGAAGTAAAAAAAATAAACTCTACATACTCACCTTGTTCTTCTGATGATCTCCTCAGCATCAGCAGGATACACTGTGTTGGAGGAGGAGGAGCACAGCTGACTCACAGACCAGCAGTATGGAGCGCCGGCAGGCAGTGGCGTTGTCAGGGGGGGGGGCCAGAGGGAGCCACGGCCCCCCTACATCATGCTGTGCCCCCCCATGTGCCCCCCCAACTAAAATGCCCCCCCCAAGTGAGCCGCCGCCGCCGGGCACAGGGAGATGAGCGCTTCCAATGCGCTCATCTCCATTTTAACCTGCCGATGCCAGCGGAGGTGCAGGGGAGGGAGAGGCGTGTCCCTTCCCCTTCCTCTGATAGGCTGCAGGCACTAGGCCGGCAGCCTATCAGAGGCCGGCGCAGGCGGAGCGATGACGTCATCGCGCCGCCTGAGCCATACAGCGCGGGACACAGGAAGAGTCTGCATCGCATCGCTGACACTGAGGTAAGTATAAGTGTTTTTATTTTGTTTGTTTTTTTACAATAGTGTTACTGGCACATTGGGGGGGCTTATTACAATGGGGGGGACTTAATACTGGCACATGATGCAGAAGAATGCAATAGGATGTATATTAAATCCCGATCATGGACCTTTTCATAACAGTCCAAGAACAGTCCTCAGCAAAGTAGCGTACATTCAAGTGAATGCATATGAGAGGTAAGACTGCATTCACCTCTGTGCTATCATAAAAAAGTCAGACAAAATAGTGCAGCATGCTGTGTTATTTTGTCCGCCTTATAGTCAATGGGGTCCATCAAGTGCCTTTTATGTCCGTCGTTTGACCGATCCAGCACTTCAGTACTTTTTGCTGTTCTGCTCCTTTAATGAATGGAGCAAAGTATTGGGAATATTAACATACATGTAAACAAAGCCTTAGGGCATGTTCACATGAGGTATTTTCCTTGTGAAAAACTTTATGTATTCTCATTGATCCTAAATGGAAATGCGCGTTGCCATTCATGCTGCATTTATTCCACATAGATTTCAAAACTGCATCAAGAAATAACCTGTCCTTTTTTGGCCTGGTTAGTCACATTGAATGGGGCTAATGCGTGGTCAGATACTCAGCATTCAGACTACGAATCCGTGGCAGAAATGTGAGGGTCAGCCTAGAATTCCACAGGAAAAAAAAAACTTCAAGAACTAGCAGAAGAGCACATACAATCTCAACTTCCTGAATCCCTGTGTGGATTATTTTAATTGTTGTTTGTTTTTTGTTTAACCACTTCCAGACTGCCCATAGATTTAATATGTCTGGGTATGCAGTACCCCAGAGCATGGAAGTATCTGTAAATTGAGCTAAGTTAGTCTGTCTAGATTGGAGTCTGGAAAAAAGAGGAAGTTGTGATTTGTTGTTCCTCTTTCTAGGCCCAAAAACTACATAGACTCGCTGTCACGGAAGGTGAGGGAAGGGAAGCAAACCAAACACAACAAAATTACACAAAACAACAGGCTAGGCCCCACAGCTAGGGAACAGGGAAAGGTCACCTCCTGACAATCCCTGAGTCTTTCCTTCACTGCTACCAACATAAACAAATCTCGATGGTAGAAGTGTTCATGCACTCGAACCTAAGCCCTGCTGCAACTGATACAAACCCTCAGCTAGGGAGCAGGCGAAAAGACAACTGGTTCCTTGCACAAGATGAAGGAATCCATGTCTACCTAAGGCCTAGCCAGTACAAACAACAGAAGGGAAGAAAGGAGGGCTTAACTGAAGACGAACTGGGTGCAGGAGATCCACAAAACACCAGCAGAGAACTCCAGGAGAAACTATAAACCGCAAGGGCTATAGTGAGAGGCAGGTATAAATAGCATCACTATCAAACTAATGAGCAGAACCTGTGAGGGGTGGGATCCTGCCCAAAGCCACAAAAAAGCAATCTGTCAGATAGATTCACGTGCAGCAAGTCTTACAGATCTTCTCAGATCACTCACAGGGCAGTGCGTGAGACTCGCTGATCTCTGTATGATGTACAGAATGAGAGAAGACGTAAGACAAAAGAGAGAATTGGAGATCGTAAAATCTGTATTGCCAAGCGTAGGGGTCAGCAAGGCAAACCTGCTACTACAGCCATTCAGACTTTGCTGAAGTGAGGGGAATACTGTTAAAATGCTCTTCACACTTGGACTTCACCAGTCATATCTCTAAAAAACAGTATGTCTCAATTGCAAAAAATAGGCACAAATGCTAAATTGATATTGCCAATCATATATTCTGCAGGAAAAGACTTGAGAAAGATAGATAGGAAAGAGTGCGATCATTTCCTTTCATGCTCAAATCCATACAAAACCATCAGGGTAGACTCGAACTGTATATTGTGGGAACTGTGTTTCTGCTATCATTGGATGTACTACAACTCCCATTTTGCACTTAAGTAAAGAGAGGTGTTTTTTATGCCACATCTGGTTTGGTTAAAGACATCTGCACCATTTGCTAGCCATTGCACTCTACATGCCCTGCCTTACAAACAACATCATGGGCACGGTAAAGGATCTCCTAGCACCCCGACTGGGTACCTCCATTGATGGATGCTCCTAGTGCTTCCCAAGGGCTCCAAGCACTCCTCTTGACACCGCAAGCACTGCCGACCCCACGAACAGCCGTAGTTTGGTTGGGATCTCGTCGTCTTCTACCCACCCTGGACCTACGACAAGGTTTCCAGGTTACAATGGGTGTCTCTTCTTTCAGAGAGCGATGCAGGAACAAGCTCTTACAAGAGCTAGGGATTATACTCTAGCGAGTATAATGATTATAGCAATCCCCAGAGTGTAGTTCTCCAATCCCCCAAACATGAGCCCAGACTTCATGAAGGGTAGAACAAGACACTTGTCAGCCTTTTATGCAGGTCTTCCAGCAAGGGACACTCCCATGGGGGACCTTGTGGAAGACTGAGAGAGTTTCTTACATAAACCAATCACATGCAGTTACAGGCAGACAACACCCACCTGTGATACAATTAATCAACACAATGATTAAGGCTAGCCCTCGGGCCTCTCCAGCAGCCCCAGTGACGGTTTAGTCCGTCACAGACACCTCAACTACCATTGAGCAGATGCTCCAGAACTAGGGTGTGCTCCAAGGGAAGAAAGGGTGTGCCCTTATTTTTCCCTCATGACCGTAGAAAGCAATGTGAGGAAAGCCACTGTGATTGACTGTAAGAGCTAGAGCCACTACCGATCCCAACCTCTGCTCCATCTCCTCCTTGTCTCTCCACAGGTGGTCCACATTCACTTCTGCAAGAATGTTTTTAATGTATCTAATCATGCTGCTAGAGGAGCAGGGAGCCCACTGTCATTAACAGCCAGGCTCCCCACTGAGAAGGCAGAGATGTCTTTTTACAATCTCCATCTTCTCCATCTCTGTATACATGATGCTCAATGAACTATATGGGTCTTAGCAGACAAAGATCATCTGTGCTGGGAGTAGGTTGTATTTCTCCTTTAAATGAGGTAAATATGTCAGCCTCAGATACAGGAGAAATGACAAATATAAACATATGTTTAAATGACTCCAAAGATCTTGTAGAACCTTAAAATGCGTAAACTAAAAAAAAGAAAAAGAAAAAGAAAAAACATAAAAAAGAATACCACCACTAGTCCACATCCCAACTTCTAGCCCCGCCCCCGGCAACCAAAAACTATATATACTTTATATAAAAATTGCCATAATGGAAAGGAAACAATTCAGAGCTCTATTTTAGTTGCACTTTGTGTTAATAAAAAAAAATGACAAAATGTGAAAAAACTATTTTTTTTACATAAAAACGAAAAATTCCAAAATAAAAAAGGCATAAAAATAAAGCTCAAAAAAGATTACAAAAAAGATCAAAGTATCATAAAAAAAAGATGAGAAAAGTATTTAAATAATCAAGCAAAAAAAATGACTATTGAAGTGGCATTCACAAAAAACTAAACTAAACTGTATCTGGTCAGGAATGGGGTTAAATGGCCCGAACTTGAACTGATTAAAAAATCCATGCTTACCTTCTAAGTTATAGGGCTCTTTCACACGAGCGGATGCCGTGCATGGAATCCGCTGCGTGAAAGACAGCCAAGCTCCACTCTGGACAGCAGAGACACGGAACATTAACATGATTGATACTGCTCTCTGTGATCTTTTGACTACAAAATCACAGTGAGATAAAGTTGTCACCGTGATTTTGTAGTAAAAAGATCACAGAGAGTCACAGAGCATTATCAATCATGTTAATGCTCCGTGTCTCTGCTGTCCATAGCGGGACTTGGCTGTCTTTCATGCAGCGGATTCCAAGCACGACATCTGCAAGTGTATAAGCAAGTGTAATACAGCCTTAAGTATATTAGTACATTTCTTCTACAGGTGAGATATGGGTCCCAGAAAATCCTTGTAAATATTAGGTGGCCCCTTTGTGGCTCTTTGCTTCAAACATCTCAGGGTGGTTCAGACTCTATTTTCGGCATGACATGTGAGAAGATACAAAAATAGAGTCACATAACCTTTAAAAATTGTTTTTTCTTTTGCAAACTTTTGAAATTAGATTTTTTTAAAGGTTCTGTAGTTGTATTGTATTTGTATTTGTTAAAAAGATGTAAATGAATCATTAGACATGTAAATGAGCACTTGGGTGGCAACTATGCCCAGCCGAACACCACGTGTGTCAGTCAGTGTATTTAAATGTAATGTAGCATCTATTAATTTATTTATTTTTATTGCCGGGATTCAAACTCCCATGCTTGTACATTAGAGGTAAGGACGTTAACCACTACACTATACAGCTACATATTAACCCACACAGAAATATAAAATAAGTCTTCTGCTGAATAGGAATACTCACTAAATCAGAAATTACTATGATGTTTTTCTGCCACAGTTTAGCTTTCAGCTTTATAGCTGAGAGGATAAGTTCCTTGCCTCTAATGTACAATGTTGGGAGTTCAAATCCCTTCAGAAATTAGATTTAAATATGTCCCCAAGCACTGACACCATATATGGATATATCTATATATGGAGTCGAACTAGAGTCTTACCCTCTCCAGCATGGGGTGCCTGGGGTTCTTCCATTGTGCTCAGGTGCTCGCTCAACACTAGTGTCACATGATTAACATATTGGTATTGCATATGAATGTCACGTTCGGGTGTGGGAGGGAAACACCACACTGAACATAGGAGGGAAAGGGGTGAGGGAATAAAGCCTGGAAACTAGGGAAAGGAGTTGGACACCTCTTAGTAAAACCCTAATCAAAGTCTTGACTAACTACCAGTATGAACAGACCCCAGAGGTAGGTGAGCTCATACACAGGAATACCTAATGTCTTAACTCACCCTATAGGACCCTGGTAAAAATGTCAGGACTGAGACAACCTGTTCCTCCAAAAGGAAGGAGTCTCCCTCAGGCCTTAATAGAAATGACAGGGAAATGCAACACACAAAATAACCCAAACAAAATACAAAAGGGAAAGAAAACACTTAACTTCAAGTGGCTATGGCAGCACCAGGAACTCATGCGAGATCCACACGCAACTCAAACTGAAGCTATAAACCGCATAGCATAGTGGAAGAAACAACAATAAATAGAGAAGGTTAACTGACCATAATAGCCACGCCTGGGAAAAGAAGGTGTGGAAAGCACCAGAAACGACACACACGTCATTTGATCCAAACGGAAAACATGTCAGATCGAACCAAATGTTTCCAGTCTCACCGATCTCCTGCCACCTGTCGCGGGAACGTCCGTGACAATAAATTACCGCATATTCTTTAGGATACATGGAGTTGGTGACAATGTGATACAGAAGAACGGAGTGAAGGGAGAGGTATACTGTACTATTGTATTTCCAGGAACAGTAAAGCACGTATTACCTAGAAGTAACTTTATTACATATATCTGTATTTATAGATGTGATGTATTACTACTGTCAAGGTATGTGTTTGTGTATTAAAAAGCATAACAACAATTAAAGAAATTCTTCATCTTAAACGTAATATTACAAATATCTGATTAATAGGGTAATCATTTTGTGATTTGAGTGGTGCTAAGCAACCTTTGCTCTCTGTCCTCACTACAACGCCAATTATCTGTTGGCTTGAACAACAATATAATAATAATCTTCCATCCAGCTGCTATAAGAATTGAAGGTTGAATTGGATATATTATCAAAAAGAACAATTGAAAGATTGTATTTCTTACCCAAAATCGACAAGACCCTGCATAATCCACTGGAAGTCCAATTGCAAGGGGGATTGGGGGGGGGGGGGGGAATCATTAAAGAGTAACTAAACTTCTACTCATTTATTTTTTTAATGTCCCAAATACCCTAAAAATAATTTTACTAATGTACTTTATTTATTAATGCATTTTTATTAAAGATATTCCCCCCTAAAGCCCTGATTGTCCTACACGCTTTAAAATTTGTGTTTCACGCACTGCCACTAATCTGCCACTTCAGAGAACTGAGATGGGGCACATTGATGAACTGGAATGCCATTATATGATATTCTGCTAATGTCAGCCATGAACATATGATCTGTGTGTTCCCTACCGCCCCCATATACAGATCTTTATATATACAGATCTTATATTCAGCTGATCTAAAAGCCCCCCAAACCAGTCATCATGTTACATTTCAACGCCCAATCCTTTTGCTTTCCTGAATAATTAGCTGCCGCTAGAGGTATCTGGCAGTAGTTTCTTCTCTTTTCTCACAGAAAACACATACACACTTGGCTGAACTGAATGACTATGCATATGAAGAGCCAGAAGAGATGGATGTCTGCCAAAATGAGTGTTTGACTGACTGTTATTGAAGGTATATGCATACCTCCCAACTTTTTAAAAGATGGGAGAGGGACACTATGTGGCAATTATTTTCAGCACTAGGCCATGCCTCTAACTTCGCCCAAAACATAACTGTATAACTAATCCCACCCAGTCCCCTAAATGCCCCCACATAGTAATTATTCCCTCTTTATGCCACCACACAGTATTTATGCCTACATTGTGTCCCCTTCACAGATTATGCCCAGATATGTGCCCCCTCACAGTAGTTATGTCCAGATATTTGCCCCTTTCACAATATTATGCCCAGATACGGGCCCTTTTCACTGTATTATGCCCAGATATGTGACCCCTCACAGTAATATGCCCACATATGTGCCCCCTCACAGTAATTATGCCCACATATATGCCCCCTCACAGTAATAAGCCCAGTTATGTGACCCCCTCACAGGAGTTATGCCCACATATGTGCCCCCTCACAGTAATAAGCCCAGTTATGTGCCCCTAGACGGCGTACATAGAAATCACTGGGCCCCATAGGAGAAATCTAAATTGGGCCCCCATTCCCCTTTTATAGCCCCTCACGCTACCCATTCCAGGCCTCTCTCTTTGCTCCATGAACTATGCTTGCTGCTGCGTTTTATAATTTATGCCACCAGGGCCAGATTGGGATTACAAAACAGCCCTGGCAAACAAAAGAGGTATAATAGATGCAGTGTGTACAGATGTATAGTATATACAGCAGTGTACTTTTATGTGAGGTACAAGGTATAATAGATGCAGTGTGTATAGATTTATAGTATATACAGCAGAGCACTGATATGTGAGGTACGAGGTATAATATATGCAATGTGTACAGATATATAGTATACACCCTAGTGTACTGATATGTGAGGTATGCAGTGTCCCACTACGTGTGTGTGGGCACTGCTTAAAAGCACTTTTTGCACTATTGAAAGCACTAGGTTGTAATGTATAACTTTGCACTTGTGTATCTGCAAAATCCCTGTTAACAGACTTATTAGGTGTAATTTATACATCCCACCACTAGATGAGGATAACGTTCAGGTCCTATATATACCCAGGTCAGGCCTAGTGAGACAGGTTAGTGGAGGTTGAATAGAGTGGGACCACAGGTCAGTGTGAAGATCAGTGAGTATATTGACACTGAGAGAGTGAAAAGGTGCAGATCTAGGACGTCAGCTCTAAAGAGAAGTTTTAGTCCAGAAAGGGACAAGAGAGAAGGACAAATTCAAATTCATCCAAAGGATAAAAGCCGTAAACCAGGCATAAAGAACCTTTGGGATATTTTAGGTGAAGGATACCATAGCCTCCGGCAACCTCACCAGAAGTTCCACTGACATTTAACTAACCCACTGCTCCAAAAACCAAAAAACCTAAACAGCCTAAAACAGTGGATTTGCAGAATTAACTCTGTACCATCTAGAGACTGCATATTTGTATTGCTTCAACCAAAAGACATCCAAAGTAAAAGTTGTGAGTTGCATCTTACCACTGTCTACCTCATTATTACTACCTATGGTTGTACCACCATTAACGGTACTAGTGTCACAACAAAAAACATCAAGGGACTCAGCCGCAACAAGCACCCTAAGCACCCTTAACATCAAGGGCACCTCAACCACCATCTTGACTGATGCTTCCTACCACAGAGCGTGCCCCGGAGGATTTCGTGCTGTCCACCTCAACACTGTGCTGCCAGCCCAGGGAGGCTATCTGCTAACCGTGAGTAAACTGATGAACTGTGTGTTATTTCATTTGGCCCCTCATCGGTCCACCGTGCACCTCACGTGTTGCCCCTGCCACTGGCTGGCTGCAGGTACAGGGTATAATATATGCAGTGTGTACAGGTATATAGTATATACAGCAGTGTACTGATATGTGAGGTACGGGGTATAATATATGCAGTGTGTACAGGTATATAGTATATACAATAGTGTAATATGTGAGCTACGAGGTATAATAGATGCAGTGTGTACAGGTATATAAAATACAGCAGTGTATTGAGGCATAAATTACAGCTCGTACCTCACATATCAGTCCACTGCTGTATCTACAATATATCTGTACACACTTCATCTATTATACCTCGTACCTCAAATATCAGTACACTGCTTTATACACTATATATCTGTACACACTGCATCTATTATACCTCATACCTCACATATCAGTCCACTGCTGTATATACAATATATCTGTACACACTTCATCTATTATACCTCCTACCTCACATATCAGTACACTGCTGTATACACTATATATCTGTACACACTGCATCTATTATACCTTGTACCTCACATATCAGTACACTGCTGTATATACTATATATCTGTACATATTGCATCTATAATACTGTGTAATATATGCAGTGTATATATATATATATATATATATATATATATATATATATATACAGAGCTATTGATGTGAGACATGCAAGGTATAATACTGTAGATGCAGTGTTTACAGAAATGTGTAGTCAGTTATATATTATGGTCACTATGTGTGAGGTACATGAGGTAGTGGTCACTGTAACTGTCTGAAGTATTATACATGAGTGAACAATGAGTAAAAACAGGGCATGGGGGGGGGCGTTAAATGACGAGAAGTGGAGGACCTCCTCTTACCACTCCATTCCAGTCGGTATGGATCAATGCAGAGCTGATTGTAAACTTCTAATACTTTCTGTTAGGGGTTGAAGGACCTGTGATAATGTCATCACAGGTCCTTGCAGATGTACTTTTCAAACCTGGGAACTACATTTTACACTGTGCAGTTCCCTTAAAGGACGTGTGATGACATCATCAAAGGTCCTTTAGCTTTAGAAAGATAGACAGGAGCAATTAGGGGGCGGGGCCTCTCCTCCACTGTGGGCCCCTCTTCCTCACAGGCCCCATATCAGCTGTGTGGTCTGCCTATATGGTAGGTACGCCACTCACAGTAATATGTCGAGTTATGTGCCCCTTCACAGGAAGTAAAAAAAATAAACTCTACATACTCACCTTGTTCTTCTGATGATCTCCTCAGCATCAGCAGGATACACTGTGTTGGAGGAGGAGGAGCACAGCTGACTCACAGACCAGCAGTATGGAGCGCCGGCAGGCAGTGGCGTTGTCAGGGGGGGGGGGCCAGAGGGAGCCACGGCCCCCCTACATCATGCTGTGCCCCCCCATGTGCCCCCCCAACTAAAATGCCCCCCCCAAGTGAGCCGCCGCCGCCGGGCACAGGGAGATGAGCGCTTCCAATGCGCTCATCTCCATTTTAACCTGCCGATGCCAGCGGAGGTGCAGGGGAGGGAGAGGCGTGTCCCTTCCCCTTCCTCTGATAGGCTGCAGGCACTAGGCCGGCAGCCTATCAGAGGCCGGCGCAGGCGGAGCGATGACGTCATCGCGCCGCCTGAGCCATACAGCGCGGGACACAGGAAGAGTCTGCATCGCATCGCTGACACTGAGGTAAGTATAAGTGTTTTTATTTTGTTTGTTTTTTTACAATAGTGTTACTGGCACATTGGGGGGGCTTATTACAATGGGGGGGACTTAATACTGGCACATGATGGGGGGGACTTAAAACTGGCACATGATGATGGGGGGGACTTAATACTGGCACATAATGATGGGGGGGACTTAATACTGGCACATGATGATGGGGGGGACTTAATACTGGCACATGATGATGGGGGGACTTAATACTGGCACATGATGATGGGGGGACTTAATACTGGCACATGATGATGGGGGGGACTTAATACTGGCACATGATGGGGGGGACTTAATACTGGCACATGATGGGGGGGACTTAATACTGGCACATGATGGGGGGACTTAATACTGGCACATGATGGGGGGGCTTAATACTGGCACGATGGGGGGCTTAATACTGGCCCATGATGGGGGGCTTAATACTGGAACATGGGGGGGCTTAATACTGGCACATGATGGGGGGCTTAATACTGGCACGTAATGGGGGGGCTTAATACTGGCACATAATGGGGGGCTTATTACTGGCACGTAATGGGGGGGCTTATTACTAGCACGTAATGGGGGGTTTATTACTGGCACGTGATGGGGGGGCTTATTACTGGCACGTGGTGGGGGGCTTATTACTGGCACATTGGGGGGCTTATTACTCGCACATTATTGGTGGGCACTATAGGGGCATCTACTGAGGCCACAAAGAAGGGGTGTTTTATATGGGGGGCTCTGTACAGTAGCATTTTATACTGGGACACATTATGGTGGGTACTATGGAGAAGGGGAGACAGGAGTACTATGGAGTCATCTACGGGGGGCACTAAGAAGGGGTATTTTATACTTGCAAATTATGGGGGACACTGAGGGCATCTACTGGGGCACGATATATGGGGCATTTTATACTGGTACATTATGGGGGCACTAGCAGGGAGGGGGGAGAGGAGCACTATGGAGGCATTTACTGGGGCACTATATAGGGGTATTTTATACTGGCACATTATGGGGGACATTAGCTCAACTGGGGGCATAAGGGGGTATGTTTTGCACATTATAAGGAGAATTATTTCTACTGGGGGGCATTATGGTGGGTTTTATTACTCCCCCATGGTATGACCCCCTAGTAGCAGCACCAGCCTCTCCCTGCTCTGCTATCCCTCTGCCCCTTCTCCAAATCCTTATTATGAAATCTTTCTCATTAGGATAAAACACAACATCAGCTCCGCCGAGCCCCCGGCCAAAGTGTTGAAGTGGCGTCCGAGATCCCCAAGGGCCAAGCCAAGTAACTGTAAGTGTTCATGTGAAATATGTTTATATTAAATATGTATACTCCTGTGAGAGGCGGGGAGGGAGATCTGTGGATGACACTGTTATGGAGGGGGAAATGGGGATGACACTGTCATGGGGTGGATCTGTGGATGACACATATAGCATAAGATGCTATATGCGGTATGTGGCATCCACAGATCCCCCCCATAGCAGTGTCATCCACAGATCCCCCTCTCTATAAAAGTGTCATCCACAGACAGCTGGACTTTTCTTCCCTGTTGCGGTTTTAGGTATTGGGTAAAGTATAGCAGCATTTCTAAGCGTACTTGTGTAAATGTATCGTTGTTATAGCTGCCCCCCCCCCTACTTTTGTCCTGGCCCCCAGTGTGCCCCCCCAAATTTTGAAAGCTAGAGACGCCACTGCCGGCAGGGGGAGGAATGATGGAGCAGGGAGCCGACAGCTTCTGCTTCATCATTATAGACAACTGTCGCTGTGCCTGTGGAAGCAGAGACAGCTGCCTGAGAGCAGGACATACCTCCCCTGCTCTGGGACTGCAAGAAATCCAGGACTGTACCACCGGATCCAAAACAGTTGGGAAGTGTGTGTATGGCCACCATAATAATAGCACCCTTTTGATCACTGTTTGATCACTGTTATCAGTGATCTGTATGCATAAACATGCTCATTCATTGGGTAATTGGAATCTTATAGCAGGTTTAAAAATCCTCATTTATTAGGGACAGGTCGCGCGTAATCCCAATCTGCTGCCAGCAAACAGTTATTCAGTATAGGGACGAGTCCGGTAAGAAAATATATGTTTTTTTAAGTATACTTTTTTTTACAATGGAACTCCATGGTGAGCAGATGCCACGGTGGAAAAAACGTGATGTGAACCCAGCCTAAGCGATTGCTCCTCCCCATACTGAGGAGAAGATCCCTGCATGTAATAGCAGCGGTCTCCTCTACTAATGAGCAGGCAATCTTCTGCTTCATCTGCAGGTGTAATAGGACCCTAAGATGCAGATCTCGTCTTCTCTGCATTCTTCCAAGCACTTTCTGCACAGGTTTCCCTACCACTCAACCAAATATAGAAGCAGCTCTGGCAGTTGCATTCAGAATTATGCTGCGAGCACTATGTTCAGAAGTTTTAATTACTGAAAACTCATTATTTCAGTTTCTTGTCACAGTATATCATTGGGTCAACTGTGTTTTCCCAGATTAAAATTTACCAGTATTATAAATGATACATGATAGTTAGGGTACCATTATATATTGTTCATGGTGGATCAGAGGTCTTTTGGGCATAAGACATTATCTATACACCAAGATAAGGTAATAATAATAAAAAAAACATTAAAATACTTGCAAACATTTTTATAGACATTGTTGTAAATGTCTGCTTGTAAATCAATACTGCTGACAGTAACTCTTAAATTTTTTTTTATGACATCATTGTAAAGTTCATGCAGAAGAGTCCAAAGCAAAAGTATTTGATACATCAGCTGAAATTCACTTTACCAGGGAAGAAACAAACATACTGTAACGTGTAAGGCACCATGCATGTAGTAAGTGCCATATGAACTCTGTCTGCCATTGTACAGTGCCCCTAAACAGCCCCATAATGCTAAGATGAATGCAAAATGTAGGCATACAGAGGTACAGTAAGGCCCCGTGTAGAGCATTTCACAGCTCAGAGGTTGTATGGAGTCATAATTCAGATAAGTCTTCAAAGTAAAAAATATCTGCATGGTCAAAATCAGAACCAGTTTTTTTCTGATTAGTAATATTGATTATTAGTAATATTTTTGTGTAGTATGGTTAAAACATATATTCATCTATGTTTTATAGGTTGACTAGCCTTAATGGCTTAGTGGGCTCCTTTACTCAATTGAGAGTTATTCGTATTCCCATCTGGGACATTTATGGTACAGTATATCCACAGGATATGCCAAAAATATCTGACAGGTGTTGGTACCACCTCTGAGACATGCTCCTTTCTCCAGAGCAGGAATGGAGAGGTTCTAACCATTCACTTCAATAGCGCTTCAAGTAGAAGGAGATGCTTATGCATGGCCACCTCTCCACTCCCAGCTGGAAGAGACAGGGCCCAATTCTGTAGATAAAAGAGGACCTCAGAGGTGGGACCTGCTCCTATCGGAAATTTATGGTATATTCAGTGGGCATGCCATAAATGTCTGAGATAGGAATGCTCCTCCAAGAATTATAACATCTAATGAGTCTATAGTGCCTTGAGTGAAGGATCTGTTCAGACACTGATCCAGCAAGAAATATTGGGATATTTCAGCTCTGAAATCGAAAGAATAATGTAGTAGTGCTGGCGTATAAAGCTGGCCAGACACAATAATGTCAGCTGAAGTTCCCAATTTTGGTAAGACTTACCTATTGTCTAATGTGTATGGAGTGTAACAACTTTCTACCAATGGCAAATTTCAGAGGAATTAAGTATTGGACTGTAATATTTCAACATGCCTCGTGATTTTGTTCTCAGGGGAACACATTGCACAGTTGTTGGGAGGGACAGTTGTAAGCTGAGCAAGTGTTTGGCAGACAGCTATGGCCAGTGTACAGGGTAGGGCCAGATTTAGGGTATGCTCACAAGCAGCATTTTGTGGCATTTCTGCTGAGAATTTTTCAATAAACTTTTAATTAAAAGAAACACAAAATGTGACAGATACACTAAGCTAAGTCACAGATAAACATAAAGGGTTTGTTCAGGCTCAAGATATTGATGACCTGTCATCAGGATACATCATCAATATCAGATCGGCAGGGGTGTAACTAGAAATGACTGGGCCCCATAGCAAATGTTTTAATGCCCCTCGACCACTGCTCCTCCCCACCCCCCCCACAACTTCACAGCAACTCTAGCCCATATATATAATACAGATAGTTAGTGGGAGATAGTCAGTGTAGGTTAGATAGTGATATAGTGTAGGTGATAGGAATTACTGTTTCTCTGCTGTCCATACATACAGTGAGCAAAAATATAAATGCAACACTTTTGGTGTTGCTCCCATTTTGCATGAGCTGAACTCAAAGATCTGAAACATTTTCTACATACACAAAAGACCCATTACTCTCAAATATTGTTCACAAATCTATCTAAATCTGTGCTAGTGAGCACTTCTCTTTTGCCAAGATAATCCATCCCACCTCACAGGTGTGGCATACCAAGGTGCAAATGGAGAGTGTACTACAATGACCTAACCAAAGCCATGAACAAGATATTGGAGCCAAATACAGTACATAGGTTTTAAAGTGCAAAGTGCAAAAGATACAATGTACATGGACAATAAAATGAACAGTATAATAAATAAAGAATTACATAAATACTAAAAATAGTGATCCAAAAGCCCCAACGCGCGTTTCGCGTAAGCTTCCTCAGGGGGTGTATCACCAGCTCCCTCCACTGTTTATTATCCACCGCAGACTGCAGGTAACAGCTGATAGGTGGGGATGCCGGGGTGTCGGACCCCACTAATCTGATGTTGAGGATAGATCATCAATATCTGTAGCCCAGACATCTTTAACCCCTGAATATTTTTGCCCAGTTTTGCTCAGGCTTTGGGAAAAGGATCTAACAGTTCAGCCCTAGCAGAGCTCTAGCTGCAGAGTGAGGGAGAGCTGCTTTAATCCTTCAAATGTCGAGCTGTGAAGCAGCTAGAGATATGGGCCTGGTCTTTGAAAGCTGGCAATCTAGGGTTTAAATCAAGACCAGGAAAGCAGCATTATCTTCTCTACATCAGGAAATATAGCCTTTAGAAATCTGGTCGAGAGTGAAAGCAGCTGAAAGTGAATGCAAGCAGTTTTCACTCTCGACCCAATTTCTAAAGACTATATTTCCCTACATATAGCAGTTAGTGCTTTGATCCTTGATACTTATTTTTAAAGCTTAAACTATCAGCTTTCAAACAAGACCATGCCCATATATCTAGCTATTGCACAGCATGAGATATGAAGTGTTAAAGCAACCCTCTCCCTGTCAGCTGACTGTGATCTCAGCTTTTCTGGAGGAGAAGGGGAGGGTAGTGGAGGAGCTGACAGGTTATAGGGAGGAGAGAAAAAAACTTCCTGTCTCATAACCCCAAGAGGGGGGTAACATGGACTTCTGTGAATGCTACCTATCCCCCTCTCCTTCATCAATCAGTCGGCATCCTTGCTCTGTGATTGTCACCATTCATTTAATCACCAGTCTGTGCCAAATTAGACCATTTTATTGACACGATGACCCTAACATTTACCAGAGTCCAGATCAAAGAAATAAGTCCCACCGAATACTTGCACCCCTCACACACAAACATAAAGTTTCCATTTTACATTGTTCCTCCAGCTCCAGTCCATATTATATCTTTACCACACAACATGCAGACCACTTCCCTAGAGATACCATTACACACATGCGCAGCCAACCTCCATTCATTTCTATGGGGCCGCCGAAAATAGCCGAGCTCCATAAAAATGAATGGAAACGGTGGCCGCACAAGCTTGGCAGTGGCTGTACCCGGGAAACCTGGGGTCCTCCAGCAACCACATTCCCCTCTCCGTTCTCAGCGTAGGTGCCAGAGGTGGGATCCGCACCTATCAGACAATGGGGGCATATCCTAGCAATTTGCCCCCATTGTCTATGATGGGACAGCCCCTTTAAGGCTAAAATTAATTATGTTACTCAGGGGGTAAAATGCACTTCAGTCACCCGAGTTGTGCAACAGTTATATTTACTTTAGACATAAGCATGCTGCCACCACACAGCCAGATGAGCAGCTTTTACCCTCACCTATAGTGTTCTTCTCCTTTCCCTTGTAGATTGGAAGCTCTCGCGGGCAGGGTCTTCTCCCCTCTGTACCAGTCTTTTACTAAGTCCATGCTCATTGTACTTGTACCCCCTCTTAGATGTAGAGAATAGGGATGAGCGAACCCGAACTGTATAGTTCGGGTTCGTACCGAATTTTGCCGTGTCCGTGACACGGACCCGAACCCGAACATTTTCGTAACAGTCCGTGTTCGGGTTCGGTGTTCGGCGCTTTCTTGGCGCTTTTTGAAAGGCTGCAAAGCAGCCAATCAACAAGCGTCATACTACTTGGCCCAAGAGGCCATCACAGCCATGCCTACTATTGGCATGGCTGTGATTGGCCAGTGCAACATGTGACCCAGCCTCTATTTAAGCTGGAGTCACGTAGCGCCACACGTCACTCTGCTATGATCAGTATAGGGAGAGGTTGCAGCTGCGACGTTAGGGCGAGATTAGGCAGATTAACTCCTCCAAAAGACTTGATTCTGTGATCGATCTGCAGCTGTGGATCATTGAAGTGCTATTATTGACTTGCTCACTTTTTTTAGGCTGCCCAGAGCGTTTTTAGATCACTTTTTTTCTGGGGTGATCGGCGGCCATTTTGTGACTTGTGGTGCGCCAGCACGAGCTATCACCAAGTGTATTTAACCATCGATAGTGTGGTTATTTTGTGCTATATCCTACATCAGCTGCAGGCTGAGCCTGTGTCACCCAAGTGCATTTAACCATCAACAGTCTGATTATTTTTTGGCCATATACTACATCAGCTGCAGGCTGAGCCTGTGTCACCCAAGTGCATTTAACCATCAACAGTGTGGTTATTTTTTGGCCATATATTACATCAGGGGCAAGTTGAGCCTGTCACCCAGCGCCTAAAAAATAGACCTGACATTTCTATTCAACCAAATCTGCACAGTTTTAGCTGGTCAAGTTATTTGTAGTGACCGTAAAAGCAGACTTTTTGTTCTGGGTTGAAAAAGCATTCCCAAATTTGCCATTCTGAAAATAACTAGTTTGTGGTATTTGAGGCCTACTTGAAATCTATCCCAAAAAGAAAATCTTACATTGAAGGTATTGATAGTGTGATTCAGAAAAACCTAAGACACACGCTAGCGTGCTGATAGAAGTGTCATTCTGTGATTAAACCTATAACTGTCACACAGCGCAAAAAAAAACAGGTCTCACATCTCTATTCAACCAAATCTGCACAGTTTTAGCTGGTCAAGTTATTTGTAGTGACCGTAAAAGCAGACTTTTTGTTCTGGGTTGAAAAAGCATTCCCAAATTTGCCATTCTCAAAATTACTAGTTTGTGGTATTTGAGGCCTACTTGAAATCTATCCCAAAAAGAAAATCTTACATTGAAGGTATTAATAGTGTGATTCAGAAAAACCTAAGACACACGCTAGCGTGCTGATAGAAGTGTCATTCTGTGATTAAACCTATAACTGTCACACAGCGCAAAAAAAAACAGGTCTCACATCTCTATTCAACCAAATCTGCACAGTTTTAGCTGGTCAAGTTATTTGTAGTGACTGTAAAAGCAGACTTTTTGTTCTGGGTTGAAAAAGCATTCCCAAATTTGCCATTCTGAAAATAACTAGTTTGTGGTATTTGAGGCCTACTTGAAATCTATCCCAAAAAGAAAATCTTACATTGAAGGTATTGATAGTGTGATTCAGAAAAACCTAAGACACACGCTAGCGTGCTGATAGAAGTGTCATTCTGTGATTAAACCTATAACTGTCACACAGCGCAAAAAAAAACAGGTCTCACATCTCTATTCAACCAAATCTGCACAGTTTTAGCTGGTCAAGTTATTTGTAGTGACCGTAAAAGCAGACTTTTTGTTCTGGGTTGAAAAAGCATTCCCAAATTTGCCATTCTGAAAATAACTAGTTTGTGGTATTTGAGGCCTACTTGAAATCTATCCCAAAAAGAAAATCTTACATTGAAGGTATTGATAGTGTGATTCAGAAAAACCTAAGACACACGCTAGCGTGCTGATAGAAGTGTCATTCTGTGATTAAACCTATAACTGTCACACAGCGCAAAAAAAAAACAGGTCTCACATCTCTATTCAACCAAATCTGCACAGTTTTAGCTGGTCAAGTTATTTGTAGTGACCGTAAAAGCAGACTTTTTTTTCTGGGTTGAAAAAGCATTCCCAAATTTGCCATTCTCAAAATTACTAGTTTGTGGTATTTGAGGCCTACTTGAAATCTATCCCAAAAAGAAAATCTTACATTGAAGGTATTGATAGTGTGATTCAGAAAAACCTAAGACACACGCTAGCGTGCTGATAGAAGTGTCATTCTGTGATTAAACCTATAACTGTCTCACAGCGCAAAAAAAAAACAGGTCTCACATCTCTATTCAACCAAATCTGCACAGTTTTAGCTGGTCAAGTTATTTGTAGTGACCGTAAAAGCAGACTTTTTGTTCTGGGTTGAAAAAGCATTCCCAAATTTGCCATTCTGAAAATAACTAGTTTGTGGTATTTGAGGCCTACTTGAAATCTATCCCAAAAAGAAAATCTTACATTGAAGGTATTGATAGTGTGATTCAGAAAAACCTAAGACACACGCTAGCGTGCTGATAGAAGTGTCATTCTGTGATTAAACCTATAACTGTCACACAGCGCAAAAAAAAAACAGGTCTCACATCTCTATTCAACCAAATCTGCACAGTTTTAGCTGGTCAAGTTATTTGTAGTGACCGTAAAAGCAGACTTTTTGTTCTGGGTTGAAAAAGCATTCCCAAATTTGCCATTCTCAAAATTACTAGTTTGTGGTATTTGAGGCCTACTTGAAATCTATCCCAAAAAGAAAATCTTACATTGAAGGTATTGATAGTGTGATTCAGAAAAACCTAAGACACACGCTAGCGTGCTGATAGAAGTGTCATTCTGTGATTAAACCTATAACTGTCACACAGCGCAAAAAAAAAACAGGTCTCACATCTCTATTCAACCAAATCTGCACAGTTTTAGCTGGTCAAGTTATTTGTAGTGACCGTAAAAGCAGACTTTTTGTTCTGGGTTGAAAAAGCATTCCCAAATTTGCCATTCTGAAAATAACTAGTTTGTGGTATTTGAGGCCTACTTGAAATCTATCCCAAAAAGAAAATCTTACATTGAAGGTATTGATAGTGAGATTTAGAAAAACCTAAGACACACGCTAGCGTGCTGATAGAAGTGTCATTCTGTGATTAAACCTATAACTGTCACACAGCGCAAAAAAAAAAACAGGTCTCACATCTCTATTCAACCAAATCTGCACAGTTTTAGCTGGTCAAGTTATTTGTAGTGACCGTAAAAGCAGACTTTTTGTTCTGGGTTGAAAAAGCATTCCCAAATTTGCCATTCTCAAAATTGTTGTGAACGGGAACAATGAGGAAAACATCTAATAAGGGACGCGGACGTGGACATGGTCGTGGTGGTGTTAGTGTACCCTCTGGTGCTGGGAGAGGACGTGGCCGTTCTGCCACAGCCACACGTCCTAGTGAACCAACTACCTCAGGTCCCAGTAGCCAGCAGAATTTACAGCGATATTTGGTGGGGCCCAATGCCGTTCTAAGGATGGTAAGGCCTGAGCAGGTGCAGGCATTAGTCAATTGGGTGGCCGACAGTGGATCCAGCACGTTCACATTATCTCCTACCCAGTCTTCTGCAGAAAGCGCACAGATGGCGCATGAAAACCAAGCCCATCGGTCTGTCACATGACCACCATGCATATCAGGGAAACTGTCTGAGCCTCAAGTTATGCAGCAGTCTCTTATGCTGTTTGAAGACTCTGCTGCCAGGGTTTCCCAAGGTCATCCACCTAGCCCTTCCCCAGGGGTGGAAGAGATAGAATGCACTAACGCACAACCACTTATTTTTCCTGATGATGAGGACATGGGAATACCACCTCAGCACGTCTCTGATGATGACGAAACACAGGTGCCAACTGCTGCGTCTTTCTGCAGTGTGCAGACTGAACAGGAGGTCAGGGGTCAAGACTGGGTGGAAGACGATGCAGGGGACGATGAGGTCCTAGACCCCACATGGAATGAAGGTCGTGCCACTGACTTTCACAGTTCGGAGGAAGAGGCAGTGGTGAGACCGAGCCAACAGCGTAGCAAAAGAGGGAGCAGTGGGCAAAATCAGAACACCCGCCGCCAAGAGACTTCGCCTGCTACTGACCGCCGCCATCTGGGACCGAGCACCCCAAAGGCAGCTTCAAGGAGTTCCCTGGCATGGCACTTCTTCAAACAATGTGCTGACGACAAGACCCGAGTGGTTTGCACGCTGTGCCATCAGAGCCTGAAGCGAGGCATTAACGTTCTGAACCTTAGCACAACCTGCATGACCAGGCACCTGCATGCAAAGCATGAACTGCAGTGGAGTAAACACCTTAAAAACAAGGAAGTCACTCAGGCTCCCCCTGCTGCCTCTTCTGCTGCTGCCGCCTCGGCCTCTTCTGCTGCTGCCTCGGCCTCTTCTGCTGCTGCTGCCGCCGCCTCGGCCTCTTCCTCCGCCTCTGGAGGAACGTTGGCACCTGCCGCCCAGCAAACATGGGATGTACCACCAACACCACCACCTGCGTCACCAAGCATCTCAACCATGTCACACGGCAGCGTTCAGCTCTCCATCTCACAAACATTTGAGAGAAAGCGTAAATTCCCACCTAGCCACCCTCGATCCCTGGCCCTGAATGCCAGCATTTCTAAACTACTGGCCTATGAAATGCTGTCATTTAGGCTGGTGGACACACACAGCTTCAAACAGCTCATGTCACTTGCTGTCCCACAGTATGTTGTTCCCAGCCGCCACTACTTCTCCAAGAGAGCCGTGCCTTCCCTGCACAACCAAGTGTCCGATAAAATCAAGTGTGCACTGAGCAACGCCATCTGTGGCAAGGTCCACCTAACCACAGATACGTGGACCAGTAAGCACGGCCAGGGACGCTATATCTCCCTAAGTGCACACTGGGTAAATGTAGTGGCGGCTGGGCCCCAGGCGGAGAGCTGTTTGGCGCACGTCCTTCCGCCGCCAAGGATCGCAGGGCAACATTCTTTGCCTCCTGTCTCCTCCAACTCCTACTCAGCTTCCTCCTCCTCTTCTTCCACCTGCTCATCCAGTCAGCCACACACCTTCACCACCAACTTCAGCACAGCCCGGGGTAAACGTCAGCAGGCCATTCTGAAACTCATATGTTTGGGGGACAGGCCCCACACCGCACAGGAGTTGTGGCGGGGTATAGAACAACAGACCGATGAGTGGTTGCTGCCGGTGAGCCTCAAGCCCGGCCTGGTGGTGTGCGATAATGGGCGAAATCTCGTTGCAGCCCTGGGACTAGCCGGTTTGACGCACATCCCTTGCCTGGCGCATGTGCTGAATTTGGTGGTGCAGAAGTTCATTCGCAACTACCCCGACATGTCAGATCTGCTGCATAAAGTGCGGGCCGTCTGTTCGCGCTTCCGGCGTTCACACCCTGCCGCTGCTTGCCTGTCTGCGCTACAGCGTAACTTCGGCCTTCCCGCTCACCGCCTCATATGCGACGTACCCACCAGGTGGAACTCCACCTTGCATATGCTGGACAGACTGTGCGAGCAGCAGCAGGCCATAGTGGAGTTTCAGCTGCAGCACGCACGGGTCAGTCGCACTGCGGATCAGACACACTTCACCACCAATGACTGGGCCTCCATGCGAGACCTGTGTGCCCTGTTGCGCTGTTTCGAGTACTCCACCAACATGGCCAGTGGCGATGACGCCGTTATCAGCGTTACAATACCACTTCTATGTCTCCTTGAGAAAACACTTAGGGCGATGTTGGAAGAGGAGGTGGCCCAGGAGGAAGAGGAGGAAGAGGGGTCATTTTTAGCACTTTCAGGCCAGTCTCTTCAAAGTGACTCAGAGGGAGGTTTTTTGCAACACCAGAGGCCAGGTACAAATGTGGCCAGACAGGGCCCACTACTGGAGGACGAGGAGGACGAGGAGGAGGTGGAGGAGGATGAGGATGAAGCATGTTCACAGCGGGGTGGCACCCAAAGCAGCTCGGGCCCATCACTGGTGCGTGGCTGGGGGGGAAACACAGGACGATGACGATACGCCTCCCACAGAGGACAGCTTGTCCTTACCTCTGGGCAGCCTGGCACACATGAGCGACTACATGCTGCAGTGCCTGCGCAACGACAGCAGAGTTGCCCACATTTTAACGTGTGCGGACTACTGGGTTGCCACCTTGCTGGATCCCCGGTACAAAGACAAAGCTCCTCTGAGGGCAGGGTTAGCATGGCAGAGATGTGGAAAAGTTTTGTCACCACGCCACAGCTAAGTGCACCACCACCTGATACGGAACGTGTTAGCAGGAGGCAACATTTCACTAACATGGTGGAACAGTACCTGTGCACACCCCTCAACGTACTGACTGATGGTTCGGCCCCATTCAACTTCTGGGTCTCCAAATTGTCCACGTGGCCAGAGCTAGCCTTTTATGCCTTGGAGGTGCTGGCCTGCCCGGCGGCCAGCGTTTTGTCTGAACGTGTATTCAGCACGGCAGGGGGCGTCATTACAGACAAACGCAGCCGCCTGTCTACAGCCAATGTGGACAAGCTGACGTTCATAAAAGTGAACCAGGCATGGATCCCACAGGACCTGTCCATCCCTTGTGCAGATTAGATATTAACTACCTCCCCTTAACAATATATTATTCTACTCCAGGGCACTTTCTCATTCAATACTATTTTTAATTTCATTTTAACATTATATTGCGGGGCAACCCAAAGTTGAATGAACCTCTCCTCTGTCTGGGTGCCGGGGCCTAAATGTGTGACAGTGGCCTGTTCCAGTGGTGGGTGACGTGAAGCCTGATTCTCTGCTATGACATGAAGACTTATTCTGTGCTGACATGAAGCCAGATTCTCTGTTACGCGACCTCTCTCCTCTGCCTGGGTCTAAATATGTGACAGTGGCCTGTTCCAGTGGTGGGTGACGTGAAGCCTGATTCTCTGCTATGACATGAAGACAGATTCTGTGCTGACATCAGGCCAGATTCTCTGTTACGGGACCTCTCTCCTCTGCCTGGGTGCCTGGGCCTAAATGTGTGACAGTGGCCTGTTCCAGTGGTGGGTGACGTGAAGCCTGATTCTCTGCTATGACATGAAGACAGATTCTGCGCTGACATCAGGCCAGATTCTCTGTTACGGGACCTCTCTCCTCTGCCTGGGTACCTGGGCCTAAATGTGTGACAGTGGCCTGTTCCAGTGGTGGGTGACGTGAAGCCTGATTCTCTGCTATGACATGAATACAGATTCTGCGCTGACATAAGGCCAGATTCTCTGTTACGGGACCGCTCTCCTCTGCCTGGGTGCCGGGGCCTTAATGTGGGACGGTGGCCTGTTCCAGTGGTGGGTGACGTGAAGCCTGATTCTCTGCTATGACATGAAGACAGATTCTGCGCTGACATAAGGCCAGATTCTCTGTTACGGGACCTCTCTCCTCTGCCTGGGTACCTGGGCCTAAATGTGTGACAGTGGCCTGTTCCAGTGGTGGGTGACGTGAAGCCTGATTCTCTGCTATGACATGAATACAGATTCTGCGCTGACATAAGGCCAGATTCTCTGTTACGGGACCTCTCTCCTCTGCCTGAGTGCCTGGGCCTAAATATGTGACAGTGGCCTGTTCCAGTGGTGGGTGACGTGAAGCCTGATTCTCTGTAATGACATGAATACAGATTCTGCGCTGACATAAGGCCAGATTCTCTGTTACGGGACCTCTCTCCTCTGTCTGGGTGCCGGGGCCTAAATATGTGACAGTGGCTTGTTCCAGTGGTGGGTGACGTGAAGCCTGATTCTCTGCTATGACATGAAGACAGATTCTGTGCTGACATAAGGCCAGATTCTCTGTTACGGGACCTCTCTCCTCTGCCTGGGTGCCTGGGCCTAAATGTGTGACAGTGGCCTGTTCCAGTGGTGGGTGACGTGAAGCCTGATTCTCTGCTATGACATGAAGACAGATTCTGTGTTGACATAAGGCCAGATTCTCTGTTACGGGACCTCTCTCCTCTGACTGGGTGCCTGGGCCTAAATGTGTGACAGTGGCCTGTTCCAGTGGTGGGTGACGTGAAGCCTGATTCTCTGCTATGACATGAATACAGATTCTGTGCTGACATCAGGCCAGATTCTCTGTTACGGGACCTCTCTCCTCTGCCTGGGTGCCTGGGCCTAAATGTGTGACAGTGGCCTGTTCCAGTGGTGGGTGACGTGAAGCCTGATTCTCTGCTATGACATGAATACAGATTCTGCGCTGACATAAGGCCAGATTCTCTGTTACGGGACCGCTCTCCTCTGTCTGGGTGCCGGGGCCTAAATGTGTGACAGTGGCCTGTTCCAGTGGTGGGTGATGTGAAGCCTGATTCTCTGCTATGACATGAAGACTGATTCTGCGCTGACATAAGGCCAGATTCTCTGTTACGGGACCTCTCTCCTCTGCCTGGGTGCCTGGGCCTAAATGTGTGACAGTGGCCTGTTCCAGTGGTGGGTGACATGAAGCCTGATTCTCTGCTATGACATGAAGACAGATTCTGTGCTGACATCAAGCCAGATTCTCTGTTACGGGACCTCTCTCCTCTGACTGGGTGCCTGGGCCTAAATGTGTGACAGTGGCCTGTTCCAGTGGTGGGTGACGTGAAGCCTGATTCTCTGCTATGACATGAAGACAGATTCTGCGCTGACATCAGGCCAGATTCTCTGTTACGGGACCTCTCTCCTCTGCCTGGGTCTAAATATGTGACAGTGGCCTGTTCCAGTGGTGGGTGACGTGAAGCCTGATTCTCTGCTATGACATGAAGACAGATTCTGTGCTGACATCAGGCCAGATTCTCTGTTACGGGACCTCTCTCCTCTGCCTGGGTGCCTGGACCTAAATGTGTGACAGTGGCCTGTTCCAGTGGTGGGTGACGTGAAGCCTGATTCTCTGCTATGACATGAAGACAGATTCTGCGCTGACATCAGGCCAGATTCTCTGTTACGGGACCTCTCTCCTCTGCCTGGGTACCTGGGCCTAAATGTGTGACAGTGGCCTGTTCCAGTGGTGGGTGACGTGAAGCCTGATTCTCTGCTATGACATGAATACAGATTCTGCGCTGACATAAGGCCAGATTCTCTGTTACGGGACCGCTCTCCTCTGTCTGGGTGCCGGGGCCTTAATGTGGGACGGTGGCCTGTTCCAGTGGTGGGTGACGTGAAGCCTGATTCTCTGCTATGACATGAAGACAGATTCTGCGCTGACATAAGGCCAGATTCTCTGTTACGGGACCTCTCTCCTCTGCCTGGGTACCTGGGCCTAAATGTGTGACAGTGGCCTGTTCCAGTGGTGGGTGACGTGAAGCCTGATTCTCTGCTATGACATGAATACAGATTCTGCGCTGACATAAGGCCAGATTCTCTGTTACGGGACCTCTCTCCTCTGCCTGAGTGCCTGGGCCTAAATATGTGACAGTGGCCTGTTCCAGTGGTGGGTGACGTGAAGCCTGATTCTCTGTAATGACATGAATACAGATTCTGCGCTGACATAAGGCCAGATTCTCTGTTACGGGACCTCTCTCCTCTGTCTGGTTGCCGGGGCCTAAATATGTGACAGTGGCTTGTTCCAGTGGTGGGTGACGTGAAGCCTGATTCTCTGCTATGACATGAAGACAGATTCTGTGCTGACATAAGGCCAGATTCTCTGTTACGGGACCTCTCTCCTCTGCCTGGGTGCCTGGGCCTAAATGTGTGACAGTGGCCTGTTCCAGTGGTGGGTGACGTGAAGCCTGATTCTCTGCTATGACATGAAGACAGATTCTGTGTTGACATAAGGCCAGATTCTCTGTTACGGGACCTTTCTCCTCTGACTGGGTGCCTGGGCCTAAATGTGTGACAGTGGCCTGTTCCAGTGGTGGGTGACGTGAAGCCTGATTCTCTGCTATGACATGAATACAGATTCTGTGCTGACATCAGGCCAGATTCTCTGTTACGGGACCTCTCTCCTCTGCCTGGGTGCCTGGGCCTAAATGTGTGACAGTGGCCTGTTCCAGTGGTGGGTGACGTGAAGCCTGATTCTCTGCTATGACATGAATACAGATTCTGCGCTGACATAAGGCCAGATTCTCTGTTACGGGACCGCTCTCCTCTGTCTGGGTGCCGGGGCCTAAATGTGTGACAGTGGCCTGTTCCAGTGGTGGGTGATGTGAAGCCTGATTCTCTGCTATGACATGAAGACTGATTCTGCGCTGACATAAGGCCAGATTCTCTGTTACGGGACCTCTCTCCTCTGCCTGGGTGCCTGGGCCTAAATGTGTGACAGTGGCCTGTTCCAGTGGTGGGTGACATGAAGCCTGATTCTCTGCTATGACATGAAGACAGATTCTGTGCTGACATCAAGCCAGATTCTCTGTTACGGGACCTCTCTCCTCTGACTGGGTGCCTGGGCCTAAATGTGTGACAGTGGCCTGTTCCAGTGGTGGGTGACGTGAAGCTTGATTCTCTGCTATGACATGAAGACAGATTCTGCGCTGACATAAGGCCAGATTCTCTGTTACGGGACCGCTCTCCTCTGTCTGGGTGCCGGGGCCTAAATGTGTGACAGTGGCCTGTTCCAGTGGTGGGTGACGTGAAGCCTGATTCTCTGCTATGACATGAAGACAGATTCTGTGCTGACATGAAGCCAGATTCTCTGCTATGGCATGAAGAGACTGATTCTGTGCTGACATGAAGCCAGATTCTTTGCTATGGCATGAAGAGACTGATTCTCTGCTGACGTGAAACCAGATTCTCTGCTATGGGACCTCTGTCCAATTGATATTGGGTCATTTTTTTTTTTTTAATTATTATTTTAATTCATTTCCCTATCCACATTTGTTTGCAGGGGATTTACCTACATGTTGCTGCCTTTTGCAGCCCTCTAGCTCTTTCCTGGGCTGTTTTACAGCCTTTTTAGTGCCGAAAAGTTCGGGTCCCCATTGACTTCAATGGGGTTTGGGTTCGGGACGAAGTTCGGATCGGGTTCGGATCCCGAACCCGAACATTTCCGGGAAGTTCGGCCGAACTTCTCGAACCCGAACATCCAGGTGTTCGCTCAACTCTAGTAGAGAACCATGAAATTAATGTTGATTTCAAATAAATAATAAAAAGTGACATTTGTAGGAGTGTTTTTCCATTTTTAATTGTGACTGTTGAGGGTTAATAAAATGTTTAGTAACTTTTTGATTTACTTTGCCTTTCAGCCCCTTACTATTTTCAGAATGGCAGCACAGCGGCTCAATGGCTAGCGCTGGGGTCAATGTTTGCGTGGGTTTCCTCTGGGTACTTTGGTTTCCTCCTACACTCCAAAGACATACTGATGGGGAATTTAGATTGTGAGCTGCATTGGAGACAGCAAGTGATGATAATATCTGTAAAGCACTGCGGAATATGTTGGTGCTATATAAGCAAGTGAAAAAAAAAAAAAAAAAAAAACATTCCTACACATTGTGGAAAGCTGTAGAACAGGAGATGTGTGCACTGCTGATGCACTTGGTTCACAGGCAGATTGCCTAGACTGGATGCAAGTATACACTGACAAGGAGCTGGAATGTTCTTGATTAGTTTTGAGGTTTTCTTCTGAGCTCTACCTAACTGGACTGTTACTGGGGTCACCTTCATTAATTATCAGGATGTGTTCAATAAAAAAAATTGTTTGACATTTCTGAATTACCAGGCTATAAAATAACTCATTTTATAACCATCAGATAAACCTAAAGTATTCCAGCCTGCACAACATAAAACTAGGAAAGGTCTCCTTAGTATTTATGCAGATGCTTGCCATCCCTTGGTTACTGAATGTTATTCTGCCGCAGGTTATTTGTTCATGACACTGATAGTGACATCTTCTAAGCATCACGCTGCAGATTCCTGACAGTGAGATATTATTGTAGCAGCAGGGTCCCACATAGTACACCATGAGACCCTTACTAACCATTTAATGCCAAGTAATGTCAGTGTACACTGGTGCTTATAAAGCTCGGGCGGTACTCTACATGCAAACCTCTCTTTCTGTATATGAAAATTCTGGAAGAGGCTTCCGATTGGAAATATTCATTAGTAAGGTCTTTCTAATGTACAGAATCTACACAACAGATATAGACTAAAGGTAGCCAGACCTCCCAAGTTTCCCTCTTTTGGAGGGACAATCCCTCTTTTTGACCCAAGTCCCTCTGTCCCTATTTTCTCCTTAAATGTCCCTTTTCTTGATCTGAGGTATAGATTTGCATTATTACATTTACAATATTGATCCAGAAAGTGTTTGTCTGGTTCCTCTCTGTATATTTGAGCACGCCTTATAGATTATTTTTATTATTTGACGCAGTTGAGATTTTAGAAATTTCTATATTCAGATTATTTTTGCACTATTGTGTAAAAGAAAACTACAGAATGTATAGATATGCAGGAAAAATTTATTTTTCACACAATGAACCATAAGTCTCCCTCTTTGACCATCCAAAAAGTTGGGAGGGATGGGTAGCTAAACAAATAAAAGTAAAGTCATCTGAAGCTGGCGACAATCTTGCATGTATGGCTGTGCTGACTCTGCACAACAGATAAGGCCAGGGAACGAAGGAGAACGCATACTGAATTTCCACATGCCCAATTTTGTTTTTAGGGGACATAAGCCACCAGTGGTGCTTGCAGATACCTCCAAAAAATATACAGAGTTGGCAACAAGCTGCATCTAATTGGCATTTCTATGACGTGTTTTTTTTATTTTATTTTTTATTTACCTGTACAAGTTCCTTTGAAGTACCCTAGTGCTGTCTGTCTATGACGCCTGTCATTAAGGCTAGGTCTACACAACGACATGTGTCACGCGACAATAAGTTGGGCGACAGATAGGGCACAACTACACTGCAACATTTGTCACACAACATTTTATCACACCAATGTCGCGCGACAATTTTTATAATAGTCTATGGTGTCGCAATGCGACATGCTGCGACTGCGACGCGACAGTTGCAGAAAAATCCACCTCGAATGGATTTTTTGCGACTGTCGCATCAGTCGCGGCATGTCGAAGTGTGACATCATAGACTATCATTATAAAAATTGTCGCGCAACAAATCTCGTCATGTAGACCTAGCCTAAAGGGGTCTTCTGTGACTTTTATGCTGATCTGTGGGGGTCCTTCACCAGGGATTCCCACCAATCAGTTGTTTGAGAAGGCACTGGCTCTCTCAGTAGGGCCGCAGCCTTCTCTCAGTTTAGCCTAGGCCACATTGCCTTGGCGCATCTCAACCCCATTGATGGAGCTGTGTTTGGTAACCTGAGAGAAGGCCGCAGAGTTACTGCAAATTCCTTCTCAAACAGCTGGTCGAGGGGGGTCCCTGGTTTCGGACCCACATAGATCAGTATAAAAGTCTAAGAAAAACCCCATTAAGGCATTGTTAGATGTGTCTGTGTATTTAGTTGACCCTTCAGAAACAGGGACATGGTGTGCTCTAAGCAAGCTCTGCCTCTAATGCTACCAGATAGCTATCCTATAAGTGAACGTTTGACCTTTTAAGCCAGCACCTCATCTGCAGACAGCTGTTTTGGGGTGATTGCCCCTCATCAATGCAGAGCAGGGAGAACTGACAACTGGGTGAGAGGCCTAGGTCAGTTATGGGACGGATAATATCTCCTGACAGAGAACATGGCTAAGCTATTATCCAAGTCATGTCTCAACGACTGTTTAAAAGGCTGAACATTGACTTATAGGATAGATACCTTATATCTGGTGGCATTAGAGGCGGAGCTTGCTTGGCTGATTTTCATACCCTCTTCTCAGCCTATAAGACGCCTCACATGATTAGGTCCTCTCCATAAGGAGATATAGTATCCCCTGAATCCCAAGTGTAGTGAGTTAATGCTCAGTTCTGTAATAGCACGTCAGTGATGGCACAGCGCCATTGCATTGCAGGTTATCAGCTGCATTATATATCTGGCACCTTGTTGTCAATGCCAGGAGTGGAGATAATTCCAATCTGGGCAGTTTAACCCCTCAGATGCTGCAGTCAGTAGTGACTGTCACATCTGAGTGGTTAGACAGAAGGAAGGAGCACTCTGTATCCTTCAGTTGACATAATCTGAAGGCTCCCAGTCCTGCATTGTGCTGGCCTCTACTACATCTTGCCTGTGAAAAGCCCTATACACTGTAGTTCACTGAAGTATTATACTGTATAGTAAATGCAATCAACCATTGCAAAGTCAAGTGACAAAATATAAAAAATATGAGCTGAGAATGTAGTTTATGTGATCCTGCGGTACGCAGGCCTGCAGGGTATAGCGATGTGAGGTCACGGTTACTTAGGCAAACGAGGGTTGCTATGGGTTACTCACAGTTTGTAGGATGACCCTAGGCAGCGTACAGCAGTGATGGAGAGGCTGGCACAGAAGTCCTCTGGGGCACTCTCTGGATATAGGGACCAGGCCTGATGGTGGGTGAGGTGCCCTGGATGTTGCAGATGTTTAATGTGCCTAGGGCAAGGTCCCTTTAAGGTTCGTGATGCCAGTGCCTGTAACGATGGCACACCGATTTATAGTTGTAATAAGTGAGGAACACAGTGTGGTGGTGAACCAAATTTTCTTTACTGGAAACAGTTCAACTTTGTACAATTTTGAATTCAGTTCCACTTTGCAGCAGTAATCATTTAGCAGACTTACATCAATGGCAGGCAATGTTGTTTGCAAGATACTCAGAGGGTAAAATCAACACTCACAGTCCAGGCTGCACTATTTCCTCAGATATCCTGGCTGTCTGTATCCCAAGGCCCGTATGCCCTAATACTGGCTTTTATCCTTGGTAGCAATCTTCCTCAGGTATATATCCCTTGCTTTAAGTTAATGATCCTTCTGCCCTTGAGCTTACTTGGCTAGCTGGAACTCTGGCTCTGCTCTGCTTTGGTTAGGGAACTGCAGTTTTCTCCCAGGATGCAAACTCTTCTCTTGGGGTGAATCTTCTGAGCTAACTCTGGCTCATTATCCACAGGCTGGCTAGTCTGCACTTGCTAGCCACCTGGTCTACACTCCTCTTCCCTGTCTGGGCCTAGCTATATATACTAAGGGCTTACTAGCTCCCTCTAGCGTATAGAAGGCTGAACTACACTCTAATAGGCCTGCTACCCAGATAACACAGGGAAAATGAACATAAAACATCACATTAATACCATAGACATATTAACCCTTGTGTAGTGCCCACCTTTACCTAGTGGGACACTACATACCCCACTGCTGTGACGTTGCCCGTCCTCGGCGCAACATAAGGGGCCCGTCCAGCTGGAAACTGCAACCTGAAAGACAGAACGAAAAACAGGCATATACAGTAATCGCCACTTTAGCAGTATAAATATATCAAACAGTTCCACTGGAAAGTGCGGTGAAAAGGGGCGTCGTTCTCTTCTTTCAGGATAGTATAAGGGAACAGGGGGCACTGACCTGGTAAAGCGTGTCAAGGATAACCAGGATAGTCCATAATGATAGAAAATGTAAATATAAGTTCCTGGAGGCTCAAAGAACAAAATGAGTCCGTACCCGGGTCTTGTAAATAATTAAACAGGGGTTTCCCGGGAGGGGCTACCTGGCCCCATAATGTAGTCTCCAAATCTCACAGGTGGGTGTCCCTTGGTAGACCGCGTGGACCTTATTACTGGTGGAGATTCTTCCTGACTTGATTCAGGAGGGCTGGAGGAGTCCAAAGGCTCTGGAGCTCTTTCAGATACACTCTGGGACAGGTCATCCTGAGGTGGAGGACTAGCAGGAGCTGAAGTGGGTTCATCCTGGGGTTGAGAACCAGCAGGAACTGGAGCTGGTACTACCAAGTTCAACCAGGGTGTGAGGAACCAATGAAGTGGCTCTTTATCGTGTATCAGGTTCTCAACAGCCTGCATAGGATCAGCAGGTTGGGTTGGCAACTCGGGCTCAGGAGACTCCGGCTCAATGTCCTCTGCTGCAACTTCTCCTTCTATGCAGGGTTTTAAACGATTCCTGTGTACAATTTGGGAGCCTTTATCTTCTCTGGAAATTTGATAAATATGGGCCTCAGCATTAGGGATGGCAGAAATGACATAAGGAGCCCTTTCCCACTTACTGTCCAATTTACTGGTTCGGTGGTTATTTTTTAACCACACCATGTCTCCTATAGCTAGAGGCCCTGCATGAGCAGCCAGGTCATAGTCTCTCTGCTGTCGCTCCCAGGCATTTTCCATGCATTCTTGGACAATCTCCTTAGCATTGAGGCGCCTTGGATGTTCCACTACACAATCAGTTTTTGGTAGTGGATTGATGACATCAGGCACCTGTACATCCAGGGAGTGGTCAGCAGGTAATCTCCCTTGACGGCCGAACATCAGATAGAAGGGCGTGTACCCGGTGGAGCAGTGAATGGTATTATTGTAAGTATACATGAGTTGTGGCAGCAGAGTAGGCCAATTACCCCTTGTCTCAGGGGGTACTGCTCTCAGCATTTCAATTTGATTCATCTTTTCACAGAGTCAGTTACCTTGCGGATGATAGGCAGTGGTCCGGACTTTCTGGCAATTATGTAGCAGGCACATCTCCTGGAACAGCTGTGATTCAAACGCAGACCCCTGGTCGGTGAGGATCCTCTCTGGGCAGCCGTAGGGCAGGAGGAAATGCTTCCAGAACGCCTCCGCCGCAGTCTTGGCTGTCAGGTCTTGCACAGGCACTGCTACGACAAACTTAGTGAAGTGATCAATAATAGTCATGGCATAAGTATACCCTGAGCGACTTGGCTCCAACTTCACATGGTCAATGGCAACAAGTTCTAAGGGAGTTTTACTTACGATAGGATGGAGAGGCGCCCTCTGGTCATGGCGTTCACTTCTCCCCACGGCACAGGCAGTGCACTCCCGGCACCATTTCTCAAGGTCTTCTCTCATCCCGATCCAATAGAACCTCCTGCGAATAGTGGCCTCCGTTTTCTGCACGCCGAAGTGTCCAGACTGGTTATGATACATCTCCAGCACCAGACTGGCATCTCGACGTGGTATGAGGATCTGGTATACTCTATCGCAGGACACTGGATCCAGGCTCCTTCTAAGCAACAGGCCTTTTTGAAGGAACAGTTGGTGGCGATGTCTCCACAGTCTCAATAGTTCTGGGTCTGAACTCTTCCTGCGGACTCTCTCAGGAGTTCTCCCACTAGTAAGGAAGTCGAGCAGTTCACCGAGGACTCTACTTTCGGACTGGAGCTTAATCCACCTTTCTTGTTCACCCCTGGACTCAGGAATATTTGATGAGGAAGAATCAGCAGCTGAGCGATTTTCAGTGCAAACATTATCTTGCTGAGCAAATTTGTTGTAAAATTCCGGCATCTCCACTTCTTCCCAGGCATCTTTTGGTTCCTCTGGGGCTTCTGTAGTGGGAAGCCGGGACAGGGCATCAGCATTATCATTGGAGCGGCCTGCTCGGTATTTCACAGTGAAGTCATAGTTGGCAAGGCGTGAGGCCCATCTTTTCTCCAGCGCCCCTAATTTGGCTGTGTTCAGATGTGCCAGGGGGTTGTTGTCCGTGAAGGCGACAAACGGAGTGGCAGCAAGATAGTCTTTGAACTTTTCAGTTACAGCCCACACTAAAGCGAGGAACTCCAGCGTGAAGGAACTATAATTCTGATCGTTTTTCTCAGCTCCCCTCAGGGATCTACTGGCGTAGGCAATCACCCTCTCTTTGTTGTCCTGCACCTGGGCCAACACGCCTCCCAGGCCTCTTTTACTAGCATCCGTGTAGAGGTGGAACGGCTTCTGATAATCCGGGTAACCCAGAACAGGGGGTTCAGTCAGCTTCTTCTTTAGGAGCTGGAAGGCAATCTCCCATTCTTCATTCCATTCAACAGGGATAGGAGTCTTTGGACTCTTCTTGGGATGCCCCCTTAGGAGTTCCTGGATCGGATCCACAATTTGAGCAAAATGCGGGATGAAGCGTCTATAGTATCCTGCAAAGCTGAGGAAACTTCTCACCTCTTTCACGGTGGTGGGAGTAGGCCAATTACGGACAGCGGCAAGTTTATCAGGATCAGGCTGGACTCCTTCGGCACTAACAATGTGCCCTAGATACTTTACTGCTGGTTTCAGCAGGTGGCACTTGGACGGCTTAATTTTAAGGCCATATTTAACAAGGACTTGAAACACTTCAGCCAGGTGTTTTAAATGGTCCTCATACATCTTTGAGTAGATAATGATGTCATCCAGGTATAGTAGGACAGTCTCAAAGTTCCTATGGCCTAAACAACGCTCCATCAACCGCTGGAATGTCCCTGGAGCGTTGCACAATCCGAACGGCATATAATTAAATTCAAATAGGCCCATAGGTGTAGTGAAAGCGGTCTTCTCTCGATCTTCTGGGGCCATAGGTACCTGCCAGTACCCGCTAGTTAAATCCAGAGTGGAGAAATAGGCAGATGACCCCAGGGCAGTCAAGGACTCCTCAATGCGTGGCAACGGATAAGCGTCTTTGTGGGTGATCTGATTGATTTTCCTATAATCCACGCAGAACCTTATGCTGTCATCTTTTTTTCGGACAAGAACTAGGGGCACAACCCAGGGACTATGACTGTCCCGGATTATGTTAGAGTCCTTCATCTCTTGTATTATCTCTTTCACAGACTGATAGGTAGTAGGTGGTATGGGTCTGTATCTCTCCTTGATAGGAGGATGAGAGCCAGTGGGTATGGTGTGTTTGATTACACTGACCTCTCCGTAGTCCGTGGAGTGCTTGCTAAAAGCCTGGTGGTGCTCCTTCACCAGCTTCAGAACTCCCTCCATTTGCTCCTTCGGGGTGGATTCGTTCCCCACATGAAGTTCTTCCCACCAGGATACTGAAGAGGCGCTGGCAGGGGCGCTGCTGCTCTGTGCGGTCTGGAACGTCTCCGTGGCAGGCAGACGGATCACATCCTGGAAAGACACCTGGAAAAGCTGAGCAACGGGGCAGTGCTTAAAGAGAGTAACAGGGTGATCATCGAAATTAATCAGACGGACAGGCACTTTACCTTGAGACACGGTCACCAGACTCTTGGCTGTTCGTACGAAGGGATGATTCTCAATTTGAATAGGTTCCACTAGGGCTTGATAGTCCTGGCCCTGGATCCCTAACACAGCACGACACCACAGGATGATCTGGGAATTTGGAGGCAAAATTAATTTTTGGACGAGATCCTACGTATCTGGGCATCCAGCTTGGATCCTTTGGACCTACTGTTCTACCTCCCGAGGGGCGGTCCTCTGCTTCAGGGGTTGCCCGTTTAACTGCCAGCACATTGATTCAGTATGTCCATATTTTTTACAATAGTGACAGACAGGCTGTTTACGATTTCTAGACCGGTAACTTGGTCGTCCATCAGGTTCCTTGGGGTATACATCTTTATATGCAGGCGGGAGCCTTGGAGGCAGGGGGCTTTCATCTTCTAGTAGCAATGGTCTCTCCCATTCTTCTATTTTCCTGCACACCTTCTCCAGGCTCTTAGTGAGATGGTTTACCTGCTCCATTAGTGCCGCCACCACATCTGTTACTGGAGCCTGCGTGGCTTGACTGAATCCAGTCGGCCCCACATTGACAGTCTTTGGCTGACAGACCTGAGGTTCAGGGGAGACTGCTGGCCCTGCGGCCGGGTTTTTGGCCTAGGATACTGATGGCCAGCTCTTTAAAGTCCAGAAATGCACAATTGGGGTGTTGAGCTGACAGCATCCTCAGCTGGCCCTTTAAATGCTCAGTACTTATACCCGCAATGAACTGCTCTCTAAGAGTCCTGTCCTGGTCCTCGGCCTCCTTGGGGTCCACCTGGACCACAGCCCTCAGGGTCTCTTGCAAGGACAGAGCAAAATCACAGAGCGACTCCTCAAGCTGTTGCTTCCTGCTGAAAAATCGCATTTTAACTTCGGACACCGTTCTGGCCTCAAACGTGGTGCCGAGGCGATCAAAAATCTGTTCCAGGCTACTCTTTTCAGAACGGGCCATGACATCACTTCCCTGCGGGCGGCCCCTTCTAACTGATCTAGGAGGATCTCCATTTGTTGTTCAGCAGAGATAGGATAGAGCCGGAATAAGGCCAGGATCTGGTCTCTAAAGTCTTTTAATTTATGGGCTTCCCCGGAATATCGCGGGAACCAGGGGTCCCCAAAATAATACGCATAGTCAGTGGCATCAGGCTTGATGCTGCCGCGGTGGCAGGCGCCCTATTACCAGCTACGGGCACTTCAGAGGGCAAATCTGGGGCTGCCTGCCCCGCTTCTTCAGGCGCGGACATAGCGTTGCTAAGGGGGCGATGGAGTGAGTATGGCCCTTTAAGAAACTGCGGAGCGGACCGGAGCTAAGACGGACAGATTTTTCCCCCAGGTCAAGTCTCTTTTTGCTAGTGGGGGACCCTCCCCGGTCTCCTGGCAAGGATCGGGACCTCCCTGGTACAGTTATATAAAGGGGCCGGTGAATGGTAAAGTTGGTACTTACTCCGGCGGTGCTCGCTCCAAATCCCGCGAGAGGCGTGGTTACGTCAGACGGGAGTCCCACACACAGCGTCAGAAGGTAGGAGCGGCCTCTTGGAGCTCCGGGATTCCAGGTAGGCGGTATCCTCTTTCCAGACAGGGCGGCGTTTCTTCTCTTTGCAGGCTGGGCGGTACCTTCTCCTTGTCTTTTTCGCGCCAAACGGGAACAACGAGGCGCACTAATAATCTAGTCAGGTTAAGCAGCCATCTTTGAGCACATCGCTGTCTATTCGCTGAGAGCAAGCGGTGACTTAAACAAACGGCAAACAGTCCATGCCATAAAATCTTCACACCGCGATTATTACAGTTCTTTGGCCCAGCGATTTTTCCAATAAAGAAGTAGGGCTTTTCACTTTATTGGCAAATAATGGCACACAGTTTTTAAATTCCGCAATGGCGCAGAAATAATCCGTAAATCCTGTTCGTGACTTCAAAATATGCGGTACTCAGGCCTGCAGGGTATAGCGATGTGAGGTCACGGTTACTTAGGCTAACGAGGGTTGCTATGGGTTACTCACAGTTTGTAGGATGACCCTGGGCAGCGTACAGCAGTGATGGAGAGGCTGGCACAGAAGTCCTCTGGGGCACTCTCTGGATATAGGGACCAGGCCTGATAGTGGGTGAGGTGCCCTGGATGTTGCAGATGTTTAATTTTGCCTAGAGCAAGGTCCCTTTAAGGTTCGTGATGCCAGTGCCTGTAACGGTGGCACACCGATTTATAGTTGTAATAAGTGAGGAACACAGTGTGGTGGTGAACCAAACTTTTCTTTACTGGAAACAGTTCAACTTTGTACAATTTTGAATTCAGTTCCACTTTGCAGCAGTAATCATTTAGCAGGCTTACATCAATGGCAGGCAATGTTGTTTGCAAGATACTCAGAGGGTAAAATCAACACTCACAGTCCAGGCTGCACTATTTCCTCAGATATCCTGGCTGTCTGTATCCCAAGACCCGTATGCCCTAATACTGGCTTTTATCCTTGGTAGCAATCTTCCTTAGGTATATATCCCTTGCTTTAAGTTAATGATCCTTCTGCCCTTGAGCTTACTTGGCTAGCTGGAACTCTGGCTCTGCTCTGCTTTGGTTAGGGAACTGCAGTTTTCTCCCAGGATGCAAACTCTTCTCTTGGGGTGAATCTTCGGAGCTAACTCTGGTTCACTATCCACAGGCTGGCTAGTCTGCACTTGCTAGCCACCTGGTCTACACTCCTCTTCCCTGTCTGGGCCTAGCTATATATACTAAGGGCTTACTAGCTCCCTCTAGCGTATAGGAGGCTGAACTACACTCTAATAGGCCTGCTACCCAGATAACACAGGGAAAATGAACATAAAACATCACATTAATACCATAGACATATTAACACCTTTACCTAGTGGGACACTACAATCCATTGCAATAAATGTTCAAAAATGTAAGTGGGTTCTACTTAGAGTTTTCTCAGAACACTTCAATGATACTGAAGGATTTGAGCAAGCCTACATTCACAGAAGATCTGTGGTTAGTTCTCCAAGATATTTGGAACAAATTCCCTGCTGAGTTCCTTCTAAAACTGTGTGCAAGTGTACCTAGAAGAAGTGATGGTGTTTTGAAGGCAAATGGCGGTCTCACTAAATGTTGATTTAAATTAGGATTTCTCTTGTTCATTCACTTAGCATTTTGTTAATTGATAAACAATAAGCTATTAACATTTCTATTTTTAAAAGCACTCTTACTCTGCAGCATTTTTTTCCGACGTGCCTAAAACTTTTGCACATCACTGTATACAGGGTGGGTTCACATCTGCGTTCTGGATTCCGTTATGGCTTTCCGTTATAGCATGGTTATAACAGAAAATAACGGAATCCATAAGACGGAAGTCAAAACGGAAGCCTTTAAGAGGCATTCCGTTTTGATCCGTCTTAATAGAAGTCTATGGGAATCATAACAGATCTGTCTGGTTCACGTTGTGCAAGACGGAAAACAAAGTCCTGTCGACAGAACTTTTTTCTCCGTTCTGCATAACGGAAATGGGACGGATCCGTTATGATTCCCATAGACTTCTTTTATGACGGAAAGCACAACTGAATGCCTTTTAACGGCATACAAGTCTATGGGCAGCAAAACGGATCCGTCCCGTTTCTGTTATGTAGGACTGGACACCTGCATATTGGAAAGCAGGACGGCTCCGTTCTGCTGCCCATAGAATTGTATTATGGAGGATCAAAACAGAATGCCTCTGAAAGGCTTCTGTTTTGACTTCCGTCTTATGGATTCCGTTATTTTCCGTTATAACCATATTATAACGGAAAGCCATAACGGAATCCAGAACGCAGATGTGAACCCACCCTAACGGCATACAGTGATGTGCAAATGTTTTAGGCACGTTGAAAAAAATGCTGCAGAGTAAGAGTGCTTTCCGTCTTGATCCTCCATAATACAAGTCTATGGGCAGCAGAACGGATCCGTCCTGCTTTCCATTATGCAGGTGTCCAGTCCTCCATAACAGAAATGGGACGGATCCGTTTTGCTGCCCATAGACTTGTATTATGACGGAATGCAAAACAGAAGCCTTTAAAAGGCATTCAGTTGTGCTTTCTGTCTTAATAGAAGTCTATGGGAATCATAACAGATCGGTCTGTCGACAGGACTTTGTTTTCCATCTTGCATAACGGGAACCAGACGGATCCGTTATGATTCCCATAGACTTCTATTAAGACGGATCAAAACGTAATGCCTCTTAAAGGCTTCCGTTTTGATTTCCTTCTTACGGATTCCATTATTTTCAGTTATAAGGGTACTTTCACACTAACTGATCCTTATGCATTTTGAATGGAGAGCATTCCGTTTAGTATGAATCAGGATGCATCCGTTCAGTCCCTCTTACGGTATTTGGCCGGAGAAAATACTGCAGCATGCTGCAGTATTTTCTCCATCCTAAATTCCGGAACACTTGGCGAAATGCCAGATCCAGCATTAATTTCCATTGAAATGTATTAGTGCTTGATCCGGCATTAAAATTGCCACATTGACGGATCCGGTCTTTCGGTCTGCGCATGCGCAGGCCTTTAAAAATGTGAAAATAATAAATACCGGATCCGTTTTTCCGGATGACACCGGAGAGACGGATCTGGTATTTTAATGCATTTGTCAGACGCATCCGGATCCGTCTACAAATGATATCCGTTTGCATACGGATTTCCGGATCCGGCATGCAGTTCCTCACAACGCAAGTGTGAAAGTACCCTAACCATGTTATAACGGAATCCAGAACGCAGATGTGAACCCACCCTTAGTCATATCAAGGCTACACAGTCATGGGAATTATTGAAATAAATTTAATTCGATGATATTCTAATTTATTGAGATGTAATGTCATTGCCATGCTGTTAGCTGCTTGTCCTATATAGAAACCAGGGCACTTTATAAAACTTGGACTGGACTGCCTCTCAGTTTTCCTATACTGTACATGCATTAAAAATAGACTAAAATAATGAAACTGAATATATTACACAGAAATATACTGTAAATCAAAATCCCAAGTGAATAGTGACCACCTACACTCACCTAAAGAATTATTAGGAACACCTGTTCTATTTCTCATTAATGCAATTATCTAGTCAACCAATCACATGGCAGTTGCTTCAATGCATTTAGGGGTGTGGTCCTGGTCAAGACAATCTCCTGAACTCCAAACTGAATGTCAGAATGGGAAAGAAAGGTGATTTAAGCAATTTTGAGCGTGGCATGGTTGTTGGTGCCAGACGGGCCGGTCTGAGTATTTCACAATCTGCTCAGTTACTGGGATTTTCACGCACAACCATTTCTAGGGTTTACAAAGAATGGTGTGAAAAAGGAAAAACATCCAGTATGCGGCAGTCCTGTGGGCAAAAATGCCTTGTGGATGCTAGAGGTCAGAGGAGAATGGGCCGACTGATTCAAGCTGATAGAAGAGCAACGTTGACTGAAATAACCACTCGTTACAACCGAGGTATGCAGCAAAGCATTTGTGAAGCCACAACACGCACAACCTTGAGGCGGATGGGCTACAACAGCAGAAGACCTCACCGGGTACCACTCATCTCCACTACAAATAGGAAAAAGAGGCTACAATTTGCATGAGCTCACCAAAATTGGACTGTTGAAGACTGGAAAAATGTTGCCTGGTCTGATGAGTCTCGATTTCTGTTGAGACATTCAAATGGTAGAGTCTGAATTTGGCGTAAACAGAATGAGAACATGTATCCATCCTCTGATGGCTACTTCCAGCAGGATAATGCACCATGTCACAAAGCTTGAATCATTTCAAATTGGTTTCTTGAACATGACAATGAGCTCACTGTACTAAAATGGCCCCCACAGTCACCAGATCTCAACCCAATAGAGCATCTTTGGGATGTGGTGGAACGGGAGCTTTGTGCCCTGGATGTGCATCCATCAAATCTCCATCAACTGCAAGATGCTATCCTATCAATATGGGCCAACATTTCTAAAGAATGCTATCAGCACCTTGTTGAATCAATGCCACGTAGAATTAAATCAGTTCTGACCAACACCGTATTAGTATGGTGTTCCTAATAATTCTTTAGGTGAGTGTATAACCCCCCCAAAAAATACTCGACCAAAATATATTCAATATATCGGAACAAGGCAGAACCCAGTTTGGAGCAAATTTATTCGGTTTATATTATTTCACAATTGTATTTATTATAAACTATAGTTACAGGTTAGCCCGATCTATGCCAATCTTTTATGACCTGTATTTGGAGGTCATATCTCCAATGTTGGGTGAGGGCCTGATGCTCTGACATTGGTACATGGACAATATTATTTTAATTTGGGATAAATCACATCAAGATCTCATTACCGTATTTTTTGCCCTATAAGACGCACTTTACCCCCCCCCCCCCAAAGTGGGGGAAAAATAACTGGATTAGGAATGACAGCGGGGACTGGTGCAGTCCCTGTATTCTATTGCACTGGCCCTGCTCACTGTTGCATAATCTTATCTAACCTGTAGGCATTGTTAATATATAATAATCATGTGTAATCCAGCTGTATTACTTACAACTAAGTTCCGTAGCAGAGAGGAGGGAGGAGACAGGCCGGGAGGGCGTGCGGGCGGTGTGTCACTCACTACGTCATGCGCCTGCACCACCCACTTTATGAATGAAGCAGGCGGCACGGGCACATGACGTACAGTAGTGAGTGACGCGTCGCCCGCCCGTCCTCCCGACCTGCTTCCTCCCTCCTCTCTGCTACGGAACTTAGTTGTAAGTAATACAGCTGGATTACACATGATTATTATATCTTAACAATGCAGGTTAGATAAGATTATACAACAGTGAGCGGGGCCGATGCATTAGAATACAGGGACTGCACCGGTCCCCGCTGTCATTCCTAATCCAGATGCCAGCCCCCAGCCCCTGTATTGGGCATCATTCACACTGCAGAGACACTGTTATGGGGGGGGGGATCTGTGGATGGCACATAGCATAAGATGCTATATATGTGTCATCCACAGATCTCCCAAAGCAGTGTCATCCACAGATCCCCCCATAGCAGTGTCATCCACAGATCCCCCCATAGCAGTGTCATACACAGATGTCCCCATAGCAGTGTCATCCAAAGATCCCCATAACAATGTCATCCAGAGATCCCCATAACAGTGCCATCCAGAGATCCCCATAACAGTGCCATCCAGAGATCCCCATAACAGTGCCATCCAGAGATCCCCCATAACAGTGCCATCCAGAGATCCCCTCCATAACAGTGCCATCCAGAGATCCCCTCCATAATAGTGTGTCATCCACAGATCCCCATAACAGTGTGTCATCTATAGATCCCAAATAACAGTGTCCTCCACAGATCCCCCATAACAGTGTGTCATCCACAGATCCCCCATAATAGTGTCATCCACAGACCACCATAAGTTCAAAACCCACCAAAAGCACACCTTTTGGTTCAAAATATTGTTTTCTTATTTTCCTCCTTCAAACAATTAATACCAACAATCTAATCCTACGCTTTACAGTTTACACTACACATTAGTATACAATGTGTCAATTTTCTTGATTTGATAAGTGCTGCAGATACATCTTGAACCTACTATCAAAAATCTGTAGCAAGGAACAGTTTTATTTTAGCCCCTGCCATGATTTTCCATTCTTGCAATTTCATTTTTCCTGGAGCCATAACTTTTTTATTTTATCATTCACTTGGCCATATCAGTGCTTGTTTTTAGCAGGACAAGTTGCACTTTTTAATAGCACCACTTATTGTTGCAAATACTGTAACAGAAAAAATTCCAAATGGGGTAAAATTGAAAAATAAAAACATTCTCTGGGTCAGTACGATTACAGCTATACCATATTTGCATATCTTTTCTTCTCTGTTAATACTGGAAAAAAAAAACGTTGGAAATTAATTTTCTTTTTATCGCCGTATTCTGACCCCCATACGTTTTTGGTAATCATGTTTACGTTGCTGTGTGAAGGCTTTGTTTTTGTGACATGATCTGCAGATTTTATTGATAACCTTTTGGGGTGCATATGACTTTATCACGTTTTACTAAATTATTTGAGGAAGGTTAAGTGATGAAAAAAATGGCAAATCGGCCATTTTTACTTTTTTCCCGTTATGCCATTTGCATTCGCAGGCATTTTTGGACATGACGATGCCTATATTGTTTTTTTTTTATGTTTATTTTTATTGATGACAAAGGGAGGTGATTTGAATTTTTATATTATTTTATATTTTTAAACCTTTTTTTTAATTATTTTTCTACTTTTTTTTAAGTCACCCTAAGTGACTATAAGAAGCAATCATTAATTTTATTGCAACAGGAGGCTCCCATTGTGCATTAACTTTCTTTACTACTCCTATTAGCAGCAAGAATAACTATTACAACAGGTGAAAGAGTTACTTTTTTCAAAACAGGTACTAAATATGTAAATGAGGAAGTCCAGGTAACCAATCAGTGATCTTCCTAGTGTATAACAGATGATGACAATGTAGACTCTGCCTCTTTCTTGCTGCTCCCATCTAGGAAGAGATATGTACTGATAGTTTTGTCTTTTCTTGGTTATTGACTGTATTTTGATGCATAAACTGTGGTAATTGCTGTTATTGTATCGGATTGCCATTCGGTGCTGCGCTTCGCATGGACAGTTGCGTGTTTCCCGGTAGGACACCGTGACCGGGGCCTCCGCTTTCGTTTTGTCAATGGTGGTCATTTTCCCCCTTTTTCCCCTGACTTCCGACACGTTTTGGCAGGCTGTTGTTGCCTTTTTTCTCTATCAATTTGCCTCCTTTCCCTCTCCAGTCCACGGACGCCGTCTTCTTTCCTTCGTCGCCGAGGTCTCGTGTGTCGCGGGACTTCGGGCGCTCCGCTCTCTTCAAACTGTGAGGTGATTGCGCGCGCTTTTAAAATTACCTCAGCGCATCTAATCACCTCACAGAACTCCAATACGTCTCTACAGTTTTCTACACATCTACAAACCATTAAATATATATTTTTATATATATCTTCTTCTTCTGCCCAATTGTAAGTATCCCCTGTACATCTACATTTACGTGCATACAGTTATTCTATACTTGTCTGTATATATTTTATATACTGATAGAGTATATTCTTAACCACTTGCCATCTGGGCCATTTGCCCCCTTCCTGACCAGGCCTAATTTTGCAAAACTGACATATCTCACTTTATGTGGTAGTAACTTTGGAACGCCTTTACTTATCCAAGTCATTCAGAGATTGTTTTCTCGTGAAACATTGTACTTCATGATAGTCATAAATTTGAGTCAAAATATTTCACCTTTATTTATGAAAAAATCCCAAATTTACCAAAAATTTGGAAAAATTCGCAATTTTCTAAATTTCAATTTCTCTGCTTTTAAAACAGAAAGTGATACCTCATAAAATATTTATTACTTAACATTCCCCATATGTCTTGGCATCATTTTGGAAATGTCATTTTATTTTTTTAGGACGTTAGAAGGCTTAGAAGTTTAGAAGCAATTCTTCAAATTTTTAAGAAAATTGCCAAAACCCACTTTTTAAGGACCAGTTCAGGTCTGAAGTCACTTTGTGGGGCCTACATAGTGGATACCCCCATAAATGACCCCAGAAACTACACCCCTCAAGGTATTCAAAACCGATTTTACAAACTTTGTTAACCCTTTAGGCGTTCCACAAGAATTAAAGGAAAATGGAGATCAAATTTTAAAATTTCACTTTTTTGGCAGATTTTCCATTTTAATCAATTTTTTTCTTAAACACATCGATGGTTAACAGCCAAACAAAACTCAATATTTATTACCCAGATTCTGCGGTTTACAGAAACACCCCACATGTGGTCATAAACTGCTGTATGGGCACACGGCAGGGCACAGAATAAAAGGAACTCCACATGGTTTTTAGATGCCATGTGCCATTTGAAGCCCCCTGATGCACCCTTACAGTAGAAACTCCCAAGAAGTGATCCCATTTTGGAAACTAGGGGATAAGGTGCCAGTTTAATTGCTACTATTTTTGGGTACATATGATTTTTTGATCATTCATTATAACACTTTATGGGGCAAGGTGACCAAAAAATTGGTTGTTTTAGCACAGTTTCTATTTATTTATTTTTACAGCGTTCACCTGAGGGGTTAGGTCATGTGATATTTTTATAGAGCTGGTTTTTACGGACGCGGCAATACCTAATATGTATACTTCTTTTTATTTGTTTCACTTTAACACAATAATAGCATTTTTGAAACCAAAAAAATGATGTTTTAATGTCTCCATGTTCTAAGAGTTATAGTTTTTTTATTTTTTCAGAGATTTTCTTATGTAGGGGCTCATTTTTTGCGGGATGAGGTGAAGGTTTTCTTGGTACCATTTTGTGGGACATACGCATTTTTGATCACTTGGTGTTGCACCTTTTGTGATGTAAGGTGACAAAAATTGCTTGTTTTGTCACCGTTTTTTTTTTTTTTTTTACGGTGTTCACCCGAGGGGTTAGGTCATGTGATATTTTTATAGAGCTGGTTTTTACGGACGCGGCAATACCAAATATGTCTATTTTATTTTATTTTTTCTATTTTTAACTTATTCCTTATTTGGGGAATTTTTTTTTTTACATGTGAAACCTTTTTTTTATTTTATTTTTTCAACCCTTTATTTTTTTATATTTTCCATTTTTTGTCCCCCATAAGCTCATACAAGACCTCTGGGGGACATTTACTTCACTTTTTCTTTTTATTTTCACTGTTGCTTTCTCCTGTAACTGAGGCTGACATAGTAGCCCCAGTTACAGGAGAAATACACCCCCCAGAGAGGCTGTACAGCATAATTCTGTGCTGTACAGCCTCAGAGCAGGGCTGATCGAGGTCTGTGAAAGACCTCACACAGCTCCTGCACTCTCCGGTCACGGCGGTCACATGATCACCGAGCCGGAACAGGCAGCGCTATGCGAGCGCTCGGTGAGCGCTGTGTATGCAGCGATCCAGAAGTCAGGGACACCTGGGCACTGTCCCTGCCTTCTCTCTGGGTTGCCCTGCTGTCACTGACAGCGGGCAACCCGATCAGCAGCTGCACGATTAGCGTGCAGCTGCACTTTCTGAACGGACGTTCTGGAACGTCCATTCAGAAATAGAGAACCACCTCCCGGACGTTTATAGTCTATGGGCGGACGGGAGGTGGTTAAATGCGCGTATTTGTGTATGTATATGTATAAAACACTTTTCTATACCACATTCATTTAATTTTCCCATTTTTCTCTTCTATTCATACTCATATAATTAGCAACATGAATCCTTCTGAAGAACAACCTAATCCCCAATCTATTCAATCCATACCCATTGGCTATGAAGTATTAATTTCGGATTCTATCCAGCAAATGGTTGATCAATCCGTCTCTAAATCAGTATCCGTTGCGATACAGTCAGCCATGGTATCCACTCAGGACTCAATTTCTAGATCCCTTTCCTTGGTAGTAAACCAAAGGTCACCTCAAAATTACCCTTCTACTCCGACTGACAACTTCCTTTCAGTGGAAGATTCAATTACGGAGCTAGCCAAAGGATTTAAAAAATCAGGCAAATCTGCCAAGAAAAGAAGGCTTACAGACGACCCAAAATCCCACACCCTAGGAAAGGGTCAAGATTCCAATGAACGCCCGTATAAACCAGGCGGTAATTATAATGGTGGTGAAAATCCCCACAAAAGACCCTCCACCCGGGAGGAGACTACCAATAGCTGGGTTATGACAGCCAGTAAGAGGGCTAAGTTTATCTCTTACAAAGAAATATCTTCCACCTCCTCATCAGATGACTCTGATTCCGTTTTGAAAGATGAATTACCATTTTACTATGAAGACGGCTATCCTGAGAATCCTGAGGACTCTTCTTCAACTAGCCAACTCCCAGAATCCCTAATCCTAGACAGTCAAGGAATCCCCTTTTTCAACCCCGACCAGATAAAACACCCTAGATCCGGAGAGTGGGTTCCTCAACCTCAAATTTCTAAATTTTTAATTCATTGGGTCAATAAATCCCTGGATAGATCCTCCAGAAACAAACTTAAAGCAGACTGTCCAAGACCTACTTTACCCCACAAAAAATCCCAGACTCCTGAATTAGACCCCATCATTTTTAAATATCTAAATAAAACAGGAAAGAATCCCAAAAGAGGTCTGGACAGATCATTTAAACTATGTCAGAATAAACTCTTAGACCTATTAGGACCCCTCACTAAAATACTGTATTTGTCTGAACAAGCCGTTACTACAGGCCAACCAGTAGACACGTCAGTCCTACGTGGCTGGGCCCAAAGGGCCATCTGTTTCTTTGGAAACATTAATTCTGCCCTTAGTGCGGAGAGAAAACGTAATGTCCTAATGAAATTGGACCCACAACTTACTCATCTGGCCAATTCAGACCCTTATGCGTCTGCTGAAGGTCTCCTCTTCGGAAACTCCCTCATCAAAGAGATAGGAAAATTCGTCTGAGTATTTTCCTCCCTCGATAAAGCCAAAATCTTTGAAAAAAGTAGGTCAGCCCAAAATTTTTGGCATGGGTGGGAAAGTTAGGGGCCACTTTCCCAGCCGAACTTCACAGTTCAGACAAACTCAGCAGGCTCCCTTCCAATCAGATAGATCTACCACCTTTACACCATCCACTACATTTTTCCCAACCAGAGGACGTCCATGGAGAACCCGAGGCCATCGAGGTTTCCCTAGATCCAGACCATCATCAGGTAAGCTTTGCTATCCCAAACTATTCCCACATTCCTCTAGGGGGAAGACTGAAACATTTTTTCCAAACATGGTCCTCTCTAACCTCAGATTCATGGATCCTGAACACCATATCAGGCTATCAGATAGATTTCCAATCCTCCCCATCACAGAACCACATCCCTCAACCAATACATTTCTCCACTTTAGATCAAAACCTCATAGAGTTAGAGATACAGGATCTTTTCTACAAGAAAGCTATCATTCAAGTACCACCTCTATCTCCAGGTTTCATCAGCAACATTTTTCTAGTAAAAAAGAAAGATGGGGGTCACAGACCTGTCATAAATTTAAAAACCCTCAACGATTTTGTGACTTATCATCACTTCAAAATGGAAGGAATTTACCTTCTCAGGGACCTCTTACTCCCTCAAGATTGGCTAATAAAAATAGATCTAAAAGATGCTTATCTCAACGTACCCATACACCCTTCCCATCAACCTTTTCTAAAAAATTTCTGGAACAACCAGAAATGACAATTTACTTGCCTTCCATTTGGTCTATTATCAGCCCCTTGGTGCTTCACCAAATTAATGAAACCAGTGATCTCATCCCTAAGATCCCGAGGTGTACGTCTAATCATATATTTGGACGATATTTTATTTATGGCACAATCACTCTCACTAATCCTTACTCATTCACAATGGACCATTTCTCTACTAACCAATCTTGGTTTTCTAATCAATTACAAAAAGTCCGTCCTATCCCCATCCAGGGAAATAGAATTTCTGGGTTTCAATATCAATACCATCTCCGCTCTATTAAGTCTCCCTACCAAAAAACTCTCCTTGATTCGAAAATAAATCCATTCAGTATTAAACAAACATCTAGTATCACTACGGACCATTGCACGGATTGTGGGCCTCTTATCGGCCTTCATACAAGCAATCTTCCCCGCCCCATTACACTACAGAGCCCTCCAACGCCTAAAAACACAACATTTACGGGAGGGTCTACAATATTCGAACAAAGTTCCCCTATCTCCAGAAGCCAAAGAAGAACTTCTTTGGTGGCTTCAACATATTCTGATCTGGAATGGGAAAATGATATTCAATTCCTTACCAGACCTGGTACTAGAATCAGACGCCAGCCTATCGGGATGGGGCGCTCGTTGCAGTCCTTATTCCACAGGAGGAAAATGGTCAGAATCAGAATCTCATCTACACATTAATTGTCTGGAACTACTAGCCACCTTTTTCGCGATGAAAAGTTTCGCAAAAGCCAAATCACACTGCTGCATCCTACTACGTATAGACAATATCGCAGCAGTTCAATACATCAACTGTTTAGGGGGCACCACCTCCAAGATTCTAACCGACATTGCCAAAGATTTTTGCCATTTCTGTCTGGACAGGGATATCACCCTAAAAGCAGAATATCTCCCAGGTTTGATAAATTCAGTTGCCGACTGGAATTCCCGATACCTTTCGGATTCCAGCGATTGGCAATTAAACCCTTCCTTCTTCCAACAGATCAACAAACTATGGGGTCCCCTCCTCATAGATCTATTCGCATCACGACTGAACACCCAAATACCCACCTTCTTCAGCTGGCGTCCGGATCCAGAAGCTTTAGCTCTAGATGCTCTTCGCCAAATTTGGCCACAAAAACGTCTCTACGCTTTTCCCCCCTTCTCATTAATCCCCAGAGTTCTACTTCAGACAATTGCACAGGGATCCACACTAGTGATCATCACTCCATGGTGGCCAGCTCAAACATGGTTTCCCACATTACTCAGTCTAACGATAGATATCCCGAGAATTCTCCCTTCTCCCCAGGATCTCCTCCGAGACCCTTCGGGACACCTAGACCCTCTGATCCTATCGGGACACCTAACATTAATAGCTTGGTTGATTTCAGGCAATCAACAATCGATCTCGGCCTTTCACAATCTACTATCGACATCCTCCATGACGCATGGGCCCCAGGTACCAAAAAGGCTTATAGATCAGCCTGGAAAATTTGGCTTCATTGGTGCACTCAATGGAATTTGGAACCCATTCACACACCTATTACCCACATATTAAACTTCCTTTCTGAATCCTTTAATATGGGGAAGGCTTATAGGACCATAAACCTTTACCGTTCCGCAATATCATCAGAACATGCCCCTGTTAACTCCATTCCTGTTGGCAAACACCCAATGGTCTGTAGACTTATGAAAGGCATTCGTTTTAGAAATCCCCCTAAACCTAGATACCATTCCACTTGGGACGTTACCTCCCTTCTAAATCTTTTTTCTAATTGGGAAGACAATGAACATCTTTCACTAAATTTACTCTCATTTAAAATCACTACCCTCTTATGTCTCATCTCCATCAAAAGGGTTTCAGATGTCAGAGCCTTGGACATTTCTCACAGATCCTTCACCCCTAACGGAGTAACCTTCCAAATCACCAGAAGAACCAAAACCAACCTACATATGTTTTTTTACCCAGCTTTCCCTTCTAACGATAAACTATGCGTTGTCCGCTGTTTAAAAACATACGAATCCATGACCCAATCTCTACGCACTCCTCAATCTTCCCAACTTCTTATTTCATTTCGTAAACCACATCTTCCAGTATCCTCCCCTACATTTGCTAGATGGATTAAACTTACCATGCAAATGGCAGGGATTAATACATCAATATTTGGTCCCCGCTCAATCCGAGGAGCGGTTTCCACTAAAGCCTTCCAAAAAGGAGTTTCTCTCTCTGATATTTTGAAGTCCGTGGATTGGTCTTCAGATTCCACTTTTAAAACATTTTATTTCAAACATGACACTCATGTATCTATGTCCATCATATTAATTATAATTATGGCATTTTTATACACATTTAACTTTAAACTTGCACAATGGGAGCCTCCTGTTGCAATAAAATTGGAGATTTTCCTAGCTATTGTAACGGAAAATATAGATTTTATTGAAGACAGGAGGCGAACATTGTCCCCCCCTATTAACCCGACCCTGATTGTACATATATATTTTTCTGTCTCCATAGCATACTAGAATATCTTCAACTCTTCAATCCTCCATCCATCTTCAAACGTTCCTGTTATTCCGAATTTATATCATCTAGATCTACTTTGCATTCTTTTTATTGTCAAGATCCGGTTAATTTCAAGTTACTTCATCTCGAGTCACCATCAAGAAAGAGGCAGAGTCTACGTTGTCATCATCTGTTATACACTAGGTAGATCACTGATTGGTTACCTGGACTTCCTCATTTACATATTTAGTACCTGTTTTGAAAAAACTCTTTCACCTGTTGTAATAGTTATTCTTGCTGCTAATGGGAGTAGTAAAGAAAGTTAATGCACAATGTTCGCCTCCTGTCTTCAATAAAATCTATATTTTCCGTTACAATAGCTAGGAAAATCCTGCCACCTGCTGGGATCCACAGGACCTAAAACTCCAAAAGCCCTGGTTTCTTCAGGGAGACCAGGGCTTTTAATTTTAACCAACAGCTCCCCTGATTGCCACACAGAGGAGTCGGTCCAGTCCTGACTGCAAGCGCACCTAGGTTTTTCATCTCTCGGAAGCCGTGGTCATATGTGATCTGTGCACATGAGGAGTTAAATGTCTGCAATCAGCGTTATCGCTGCTAGATTCTCTCTTCAGGCTGGCAGCTAAGGGGGTATGTCCTTTCTCAGAGGTCGTGTCATTTGCATCTCGCTTCCTGTAACAGTCATAACTTCTAATAGTAGACATACAGTGCCTTACAGAAGTATTCACCCCCTTGAATTTTTTCGTGTTTTGTTTTAGATTACAGCCTTAAGTTCAATGTTTTGTTAATCTGAATTTTATGTGATGGATCAGAACACAATAGTCTAAGTTGGTGAAGTGAAATGAGAAAAATATATAAATAAAACTATTGTTTAGAAATAGAAAACAGAAAATTGGCATGTGCTTATGTATTCACCCCCTTTGTTAGGAAGCCCATAAAAAGCTCTGGTGCAGCCAATTACTTTCAGAAGTCAAATAATTAGTGAAATGATGTCCACCTGTGTGCAATCTAAGTGTCACATGGTCTGTCATTACATATACACACCTTTTTTGAAAGGCCCCAGAGGCTGCAACACGTAAGCAAGAGGCATCAATAACCAAACACTGCCATGAAGACCAAGGAACTCTCCAAACAAGTAAGGGACAATGTTGTTGAGAAGTACAAGTCAGGGTTAGGTTATAAAAAAATATCCAAATCTATGATGATCCCCAGGAGTACCATCAAATCTATCATAAGCAAATGGAAAGAACATGGCACAACAGCAAACCTGCCAAGAGACGGCCGCCCACCAAAACTCATGGTCCAGGCAAGGAGAGCATTAATCAGAGAGGCAGCAACGAGACCTAATGTAAACCCTGTAGGCAGTGGCGTACCGCCAATGGAGGCAGAACACGCAGCTGCTATGGGGCCCGAGGAGGAATGGGGGACCGGCAATAAAGGCTCCGCCCCCTAATTATACCATCTGGGCTTCCATCTCGAGTCCCTACCACTGGATGGGGCCCGCCTTCTGGCTCCCGGCTACCCTGCCTGCAGGTCCTAATGAGTGTTCTTTCTTCTCTACTCTCTGCTGGGTTGGCCAATGAGCATAAGCAGTTCTAACATAGCCTGCTGTTTGTTGGCTGGCCTAACACCTAGCAGAGAAATTTTAGTTACCTGAGGCAGTAGCTGTGCTCTAATGACGACGCACTCTAGCCTAGGCAATCCAGGCACCAGACAGCTCCTCCACAAGTAAGTGCAGAGCCCGCACTTGATCTTTAGCTAAATTTATCCCCGCTCTACATAAGCCCCTAATTTCAAACTGTGGGCCAGTGAGTGATGACTTTACTGTGACCCGTGACACTGCAAGGAGTAACTGCCCTGGTCTGCTTGCTGAAGTCTCTACTGCCATCTGACAGTCCTTAGCTGAGCAGGTTAACCCCTGCTATTCTGGCCTCAAGGTTATCCAGCATGTATGCTTGCAAATACTTTGTAGACTATAGGTACAGTATATACACTGCTCAAAAAAATAAAGGGAACACTTAAACAACACAATGTAACTCCAAGTCAGTCACACTTCTGTGAAATCAAACTGTCCACTTAGGAAGCAACACTGAGTGACAATCAATTTCACATGCTGTTGTGCAAATGGGATAGACAACAGGTGGAAATTATAGGCAATTAGCAAGACACCTCCAATAAAGGAGTGGTTCTGCAGGTGGTAACCACAGACCACTTCTCAGTTCCTATGCTTCCTGGCTGATGTTTTGGTCACTTTTGAATTCTGGCGGTGCTTTCACTCTAGTGGTAGCATGAGATGGAGTCTACAACCCACACAAGTGGCTCAGGTAGTGCAGCTTATCCAGGATGGCACATCAATGCAAGCTGTGGCAAGAAGGTTTGCTGTGTCTGTCAGCATAGTGTCCAGAGCATGGAGGCGCTACCAGGAGACAGGCCAGTACATCAGGAGACGTGGAGGAGGCCGTAGGAGGGCAACAACCCAGCAGCAGGACCGCTACCTCCGCCTTTGTGCAAGGAGGAACAGGAGGAGCACTGCCAGAGCCCTCTAAAATGACCTCCAGCAGGCCACAAATGTGCATGTGTCTGCTTAAACGGTCAGAAACAGACTTCATGAGGGTGATATGAGGGCCCGAGGTCCACAGGTGGGGGTTGTGCTTACAGCCCAACACCGTGCAGGACGTTTGCCATTTGCCAGAGAACACCAAAAATTCGCCACTGGCGCCCTGTGCTCTTCACAGATGAAAGCAGGTTCACACTGAGCACATGTGACAGACGTGACAGAGTCTGGAGACGCCGTGGAGAACGTTCTGCTGCCTGCAACATCCTCCAGCATGACCGATTTGGCATTGGGTCAGTAATGGTGTGAGGTGGCATTTCTTTGGAGGGCCGCACAGCCCTCCATGTGCTCGCCAGAGGTAGCCTGACTGCCATTAGGTACCGAGATGAGATCCTCAGACCCCTTGTGAGACCATATGCTGGTGCGGTTGGCGCTGGGTTCCTCCTAATGCAAGACAATGCTAGACCTCATGTGGCTGGAGTGTGTCAGCAGTTCCTGCAAGATGAAGGCGTTGATGCTATGGACTGGCCTGCCCGTTCCCCAGACCTGAATCCAATTGAGCAAATCTGGGACATCATGTCTCGCTCTATCCACCAACGTCACGTTGCACCACAGACTGTCCAGGAGTTGGCAGATGCTTTAGTCCAGGTCTGGGAGGAGATCACTCAGGAGACCGTCCGCCACCTCATCAGGAGCATGCACAGGCGTTGTAGGGAGGTGATACAGGCACGTAGAGGCCACACACTACTGAGCCTCATTTTGACTTGTTTTAAGGACATTACATCAAAGTTGGATCAGCCTGTAGTGTGTTTTTCCACTTTCATTTTGAGTGTGACTCCAAATCCAGACCTCCATGGGTTAAAAAATTTGATTTCCATTTTTTAATTTTTGTGTGATTTTGTTGTCAGCACATTCAACTATGTAAAGAACAAAGTATTTCAGAAGAATATTTAATTAATTCAGATCTAGGATGTGTTATTTTTGTGTTCCCTTTATTTTTTTGAGCAGTGTATATATACTGCATACACTGTATATCTGTGTCTATTTTTGGCCCAAGGAGAAGTAGCCATTGCATAAGACATCCTCTTTAACAGTGTGTGTATATACTATATATATCTATATATATCTACTGTATATATGCTTGGGTCAGTTGGTCTGCGGTCAGGATTCTTCGCTGTAACAGAAGCAAAAACCTGTCCATAAAATGCAGTAAACTTTTTTCTGGTACCATATTTATGTACGACATTTGATTCTCATACCATATCTTTGTAGATAACATGGTGCTATTATGGCATATTTCCAGTAACATTGGTTCTGTAACCATAGCTATACATTAAAGGGTTTGACCATCTTTTTAAAATGATGGCCTATCCTGCGGACAGACTAGCATTACTTTCTAGTCCACTGCAGTCTCACTGATAATATGTTCTGTAGAACCTCCAGTGCCAGAAGTAGGTGTCTAATCTACACCTCTCCAGTGTAAAGTGGACAGAGCTCGTTACAGTACAGTGGATGGATGGTGTTGTGTAGTTCCTGTAACTTTCGTTAGAATAGTTCCTGTGCCGACGTCTGGCACCCGCTCTCCTGCAGAACAGCTGATCAGTGGGAATGTCAGACTCCCACCAATGAGATCAAGATGGCCTGTCCTCAGGATGGGGTATCCTTGCAAAAATCTCGACAACCCTTTTAATCGTCAGATCATTTTAGATCTTTACGCTGGTAGGGGGGCACATTTTTTATATATACGGGTAGTGAGTGGGGCTAGAAACATTAACAATGTTTTTGTTTGTAAAATTGGGGCATATTAGCCCCAATATGGGAGGGGTTTGTGTTAGCCCCATCTATTTTCAGCCCGAAATATTGCGACTTTGCCTGAACTGTCTTTGAATATCAGGGACAATCCCAGCAAATGTAGGACAGCTGGCAACTATGTAGGCATGGGGGCCCCATTCATATTCTTGCTATGGGGCCCAATGATTTATATGTACGCCCCTGCCTGGAGGAGCTGCAGAGTTCCACAGCAGAGACTGGAGTATCTGTACATAGGACGACTATAAGCCGTACGCTCCATAGAGTTGGGCTTTATGGCAGAGTGGCCAGAAGAAAGCCATTACTTTCAGCTAAAAACAAAAAGGCACATTGTGAGTTTGCGAAAAGGCATGTGGGAGACTCCCAAAATGTATGGAGGAAGGTGCTCTGGTCTGATGCGACTAAAATTTAACTTTTTGGCCATCAAAGAAAATGTTATGTCTGGCGCAAACCCAACACATTCACCCAAAGAACATCATCCCCACATTGAAACATGGTGGTGGCAGCATCATGCTGTGGGGATGTTTTTCAGCAATTTGGACTGGGAAACTGGTCAGAGTTGAGGGAAAGATGGATAGTGCTAAATACAGGGATATTCTTGAGCAAAACCTGTCCCACTCTGTGCGTGATTTGAGGCTAGGACGGAGGTTCACCTTTCAGCAGGACAATGACCCCAAACACAGGGGAAACATGTAAATGTGTTGGAATGGCCTAGTCAAAGCCCAGATCTCAATCCAATAGAACATCTGTGGTCAGACTGAAAGATTGCTGTTCACAAATGCAAACCATCCAACTTGAAGGAGTTGGAGCAGTTTTGCAAGGAGGAATGGGCAAAAATCTCAGTGGTAAGATGTGGCAAGCTCATAGAGACTTATCCAAAGCGACTTGGAGCTGTGATTGCCGCAAAAGGTGGCTCTACAAAGTATTGACTTTAGGGGGGTGAATAGTTATGCACATTGACTTTTTCTGTTATTTTGTCCTATTTTTTGTTTGCTTCACAATAAAAATTAAAAAACATCTTTAACGTTGTGGGCATGTTCTGTAAATTAAATGGTGCAAATCCTCAAACAATCCATGTTAATTCCAGGTTGTGAGGCACCAAAACATGAAAAAAGTCAAGGGGGGTGAATACTTATGCGAGACACTGTAGCTGATGGCAGTTGAAGGATGGAACTGAGCATGTGCATCGACCTTAGCATGGTAGACAGAGAAATAAGGAAAAGAGCAAACAGCAGGTGGCGCTATACAGATACATTTTATTGAATAAACTCAGTGGCTGTAATACATTTTTAAATACATACAATTACAAAAGTAGATACAGGTGACATTTTGAAATAATTAGGATATTTTCCATTCGACAACCCCTTTAACATTCTGACCAGTCAATTTAGACATTTAAAAATAAATTGTACACTTCCCGAAAAGTTTAAAAAAAGGAAGCACAAAAGCTGAGCAATCAAATGTTAACAACACAGAAAGTCTCAACAATAACCGGGAACATTCCCTGTGATGCACAGCTATTTGACGTGTTCAATGTGTTGTCCCTGGTGCTGAGCACAGAACTTTGAAGTTTTGAACTTTCTGGTCTTCTTTGAAAGGCTACATGACCCCCTTCCCATGGGAAAAATTTACCCTTGATTCAATATGGCGGCTTTCAAGATGTTGGCTATGTTCCAGACGAAGCCTAAAAGATAGACCCCTCCCCCATTACTTGCTGGGGTATTCAGATATTTCATTTTCTCTTTAATTTATGAAATAAAAGGGTGTCCTGAGACTTTTGACTCACCCTGTATAAGGGTACAGCCACACAGTCAGGTTTCTGCAAACTGTTTTGAAAGCCAAAACCAGGAGTGAATTGAAAAAAATAAATAAAAATTGTATCTGTCTTTTATACTTTCTCTTCTTTTATGATTCACTTCGGATTTTGACCGTATGGCCGTACCTTAAGTCTTTCCTTTGTATTTCTCATTCTCTTTCAAGCCATTTCTGATTTTAGGTAAAAAATCTGCCACAAAAGGTCGTGAGACACATTATTTATTAGATTAATACAATATAATTGAAAAGGTTGGCTATCCTACAATAGGCTCATAGAACAGTATACAATGCTCTATTATATTACAGGGCTCACTTTTTAGAGGGATTAGCAGGATTATTTGCTGGGTCTCTTTATTCTAACCATTGTTGGATAGACATGCAACAAGAGTACATGAAAGACAGACAGGTAAAAATAAATGCATTAGTTTGCATAAAATCTTTTTTCCATTCTTAGGCCTCATGCACACGACCGTTGTGTGCATCCGCGTCCGTTCCGTAATTTTTCACAGTTTAGCGGAGGTACCATTCATTTCTATGGAGCTGTGAAAAAAAACTGATAGTCCTCAGTTTTTTCTCCGCGTCCATGATCCGTGATTCCAGTCCGTCAAAAAAATATAACCTGTCCTATTCTTGTCAGTGGAAAACGGAGGACGGACCCATTCAAGTCAATGGGTCCATCAAAAAAAACGGATGCAAAACTGGTATGTCATCCGTGTCCGCTTCCGTGTCCGTTTTTTCTACAAGACCATGGTGCAATAAAATTACACTTTTCATTAACCTTCCTTTTTTTCCCCCTGTCAGACAAAAAAAAGGAAGACACAAGGAAACACAACTGAAGCAAAATCGGACACGGACCACTGAAGCCAAATCACTGACAGTGAAAAAACACTGTCGTGTGCATGAGGCCTTATATTTATAACATGCATTTCTTATTTATATAATACTTTCATGTATTTTCTTACTCAACATTTTTTTAACTCTGTGTATCTGGTTAAAGGCACATTTCGGCTGCTTGTTCAGTGGAGGTGAAACTCGGCAGTTACATGCAGTGACCATCTCCACAGTATGAGGACGAGCGGTCCATATTGCCATCGCTCGTCCACATACAGCTGCATTGTTTCTGGACAACAGCGGAAACGAGCGTTCACAGTAACTTCCATTCCCCACAAACTGCCTGTCTAAATCTACCTTTACAAGCACTATATATATATATATATATATATATATATATATATATATATATATTGTAGGAAGGCGCAAGGGGCCGTCATTGATGGAAGGTATTTGTCACCGAGATTCCTGGCCTCGGTGAGATAAGAGCCGGTAGTTTTAAGTGTCAGCGGCAGCTAGTGCTTACTGACACTGTTTTGTTGTTAGTATTGCTGTAAAGTCTATCCAGGCAGGCTCTTACTGGGAGTAGCCAAAGTGCTGGGTGGGTGGCTTCTCTCCAGGCCGGGTCTTTTTGGCCTATATAAAACCCAGCCAGCAGTCTCAGCTGGGTGTGGTTTTTCCTCCATCTGACAGAGAAGCTGGGGAGTCTCTGTGTTTTGGGACCTGTGAATTTGTGCCGTGCTAATGGGCTGAGAGACGCATGCCGGGAAACAGTCCCCTAAAGCCTGCTGTGGACTGTGGATGGAAAACTGATAACTAGGTGAATATTTAGTTCTATGGACATTGCATGGTGTGAACAAACACCAAGACCATGAACGGTCATTTTGTTTTTCCTTATGTATGAATAAACACCGAACTGTTTACGTTAAAGACTTTGTGATTGCCTCTATACTGCGTCTGCTAGCCTGTCTACCAGAGCAAAACCCCACAATATACAGTGGATATAAAAAGTCTACATACCCCTGTTAAAAAGTCAGGTTTCTGTGATGTAAAAAAATGAGACAAAGATAAATAATTTCAGAACTTTTTTCACCTTTAATGTGACCTATAAACTGTACAACTCAATTAAAAAACAAACTGAAATCTTTTAGGTAGAGGGAAGAAAAAATATACAAATAAAATAATATGGTTGCATAAGTGTGCACACCCTTAAACTAATACTTTGTTGAAGCACCTTTTGATTTTATTACAGCACTCAGTCTTTTTGGGTATGAGTCTATCAGCATGGCACATTTTGACTTGGCAAGATTTGCCCACTCTTCTTTGCAAAAACACTCCAAATCTGTCAGATTGCGAGGGCATCTTCTGTGCACAGCCCTCTTCAGATCACCCCACAGATTTTCAATCGGATTCAGGTCTGGGCTCTGGCTGGGCCATTCCAAAACTTGAATCTTCTTCTGGTGAAGCCATTCCTTTGTTGATTTGGATGTATGCTTTGGGTCGTTGCCATGCTGAAAGATGAAGTTCCTCTTCATGTTCAGCTTTCTAGCAGAAGCCTGGAGGTTTTGTGCCAATATTGACTGGTATTTGGAACTGTTCATAATTCCCTCCAGCTAAAGAAAAACAGCCACAAAGCATGATGCTGTCACCACCATGCTTCACTGTGGGTATGGTGTTCTTTTGGTGATGTCACTGTTGTTTTTGGCATCAAACATATCTTTTGGAATTATGGCCAAAAAGTTCAACCTTGGTTTCATCAGACCATAACACCTTTTCCCACATGCTTTTGGGAGACTTCAGATGTGTTTTTGCAAAATGTAGCCTGACTTGGATGTTTTGATTCGTAAGGAAAGGCTTTGGTCTTGCCACTCTACCCCATACCCCAGACATATGAAGAATACGGGAGATTGTTGTCACATGTACCACACAGCCAGTACTTGCCAGATATTCCTGCAGCTCCTTTAATATTGCTGTAGGCCTCTTGGTAGCCTTCCAGACCAGTTTTCTTCTCGTCTTTTCATCAATTTTAGAGGGACATCTAGTTCTTGGTAATGTCACTGTTGTGCCATATTTTCTTAACTTGATGATGACTGTCTTCACTGTGTTCCATGGTATATCTAATGTCTTGGAAATTATTTTGTACCCTTCTCCTGACTGATACATTTTAACAATGAGATCCCTCTGATGCTTTGGAAGCTCTCTGTGGACCATGGCTTTTGCTGTGGGATGCGACTAAGAAGATTTCAGGAAAGACCAACTAGAGCAGCTGAACTTTATTTGGGGTTAATCAGAGGCACTTTAAATGATGGCAGATGTATGCTGACTCCTATTTAACATGACTTTGAATGTGATTGTTTAATTCTGAACACAGCTACATCCCCAGTTATAAGAGGGTGTGCACACTTATGCAACCACATTATTTTAGTTTTTTTTTTTTCTTCCCTCCACCTAAAAGATTTCAGTTTGTTTTTCAATTGAGTGGTACAGTTATAGGTCACATTAAAGGTGGAAAAAGTTCTGAAATTATTTATCTTTGTCTAATTTTTTTACAGCACAGAAACCTGACATTTTAACAGGGGTGTGTAGACTTTTTATATCTACTGTATATATATCTATATATTATGCACTTCATGTTATTGTTGTGTCCATTGTCTCAGTTTCCCAGCCATTAAAGCTATTTACTTAATAACTACAGGGTTTCATGTCCTGAACACATATACTTGAAACTGGGATATGCAAATAATGTAATCTTTGTAAAATAAAGGAGAGGATTAATATGGGAGTGTAAGCAAAGATGAAATACATCATGCATGTCCATTTCCTTCTTCTCCACGTGAGTCATGCTAAGGACTTGATGTATTTAATAACTAATGTAGGTATATCCCTTCCTCAACACTGTTTATCTATTAGATTACAGAGATTTATAGTAATTTGCCTGTTAAACAAGATCTGTCTGAGGGGGGCGTGGCCAACTGCCGACATGGCCGGACGTGTCTGAGAGCAGCTCCGGCTCCCACCATTGATCCTGACTAATTCTGCAGCTTGTAATCCAGCCTTTTCACCCAGAACCGGTGCCCAGGAGCCCTAGGAAACCGAGCATCCTGATTATGGGTCCTAGCAAGGCGCAACAGGCGGCTGACCGCCTTAAAGAGTTCGCTCGCCAGGAGACACAACATGGCGCCGCCGCCACTTCTTCTCCTCGTGCGCCACAGACCAGAGGGCAGTCCGCACAACTCTTGCCGACGGAGACTGAGGGAGAACCTGATTTTACCCTGCAATCTTCCCACAGTCAGATAATGGCAGCTATCATGGGGTGCCAGTCTTCCCTTACAGGCAAGATAGAGGAGGTCAGAGTAGACCTTGGCCTCCTACGTCATGATGTCTAGCAGCTGAGAGAGCGGATCCGGCATACTCAGGAGCGAGTATCTGAGCTGGAGGACTTAACGAGGCCCCTAATGGCTAGAGTATCTGCTGTTGAAGGCGCGGTTGAATTGTGGTGCCAGAAATGCGATGACCTCGAAAACCGTGCGAGGAAAAATAATATACGCATACTTGGCATGCCTGAGAGGGCGGAGGGATCTGACCCCTCTACATTTTTGGAATCTTGGTTCAAATCTACGTTCCCTGATGTGACTTTCTCCATGGCCTTCGCAGTAGAGAGAGCCCATCGTGTCCCGGCCCGGATGCCCCTAGACCGCTCCTCGCCTGCATGCTTAATTGGTGAGACCGCAATCATTTGTCCAAGGCAAGATTGAAACAAACCATCACCTTGGGATCAGCAAACATCTCCCTGTACCCAGATTTCTTGGCGGAATTGCAAAAGAAACGGGCTACATTTGCCTCCATCAAGAAGCGCCTGCGAGATCTCAACTTGCAATACTCAATGGCCTAACCCGCCCGCCTAAGAGTCCTGGATGGAGGGAAATCGCATTTCTTCAACAACCCCAGGGAAGCCGAGGATTGGCTCTCCGTGAGACCCCGGAATTCGCCCCAGAGATGAGGTGACACTTATTTAAGCAGGGCTCTAAGTTGCTGTTTGGGTCCGGACATACCTTCCCTTTTTTCTCTACTATGGGTTATTTGTTTTATTAGGACCACATGCGGCTGATGATCATCTGGACCAGCGGATGTGAGAGGCCCGCAAAGTCTGCTAGGTCATTCTGTAGGTACTGTTTCAGCCGACTTATGTTACAAGCAATCATATTTGTTTGGGGAGTCCATTCTCTCACCTGCACTAGTTTGTTCCACCTCTACACTGTGCAGGTCCCCCACCTCTATGGCCTCTGATAGTGCCTGTTCAATTTTTGTTCTCTACCCAGTTTGTTGGGTTCTCATGTTGGGTTATCTGTTTTACTGTGTTTCTGTGACTTGGTGCACCATTTATTGCTGTGGTATACATCACTATTGTAGCCTTATACTCTGTGACTATGGGTTTCCTGGATCCATTCTTCGATTCATTATACTCCAACACTCATGACTAATGTAACAGTTATGTCTTGGAACGTGCGCTGTCTGGGAGGCCCCAGGAAGCGTAAGGCAATATTCGCCCATGTCCGCAGGTATAATCCGCATATTCTATGCCTCCAGGAAAACCCATCTTACAGCTGAAACAGGGAGTAGACTACATAAACCGTGGGCACAATGGGTGGCCAGTGCATTTGGTAGTTCTTATTCTAGAGGGGTGTCCATGATTGTTCACCGTTCTGTTAGATGGGAGCTACATCAGGAATTGATTGACCCTGAGGGCAAATACATCTTCGTGTATGCACACATGAGCGGTGTCCCCTATGTTATACTAAACTTGTATATTCCTCCTCCTGCCAACCTCTCTGTCCTCCAGGCTGCGGCGGGTTTTGCACTTCAATTCCCGTCGGCCAGGTTGCTGTGTATGGGAGATCTCAATTTAGTGGTGGACGAGTCACTGGATAGGTTCCAGGCCACTCCCCGTAGTGGCATTGCCCGCATGAGTGACACGTTACGTAAACGCTTTATTTCGGAGCTGGGGTGGCTGGACGTATGGAGGGAGAGAAATCCTACCAGTAGGGAGTTTTCTTGCTTCACGCCCTCCAGAGGGGCATTGTCCCGTATTGACTACTTGCTAAGTGATGCGCAAGCTTATTCAATGATCAGCGATATAAAATATGGGCCTCAGGGACCGTCTGATCATGCACCTGTTGTGGGAACGCTAGCTTCGACTGACGGGGTGTCGCGTTGTCACAGACTCCGCATTCACCCGTTCTGGCTCTCCCTGATGACCAAAAATGACCAGATACTGGATCAGTTGCGAATATTTTTGGACCTGAACAAAAACGGGGATAGTGATACCCTCATCTTGTGGGATACCCTGAAAGCTTTCTTGAGAGGCTGCATTAAATCCTCAATTTCATATATCAAGAAGGCTGCGAGGCTTAAAGAGGAGGAGTTGGGTACACTTTGCAGGTCAGCCGAGCACAAATATGTTTCAGATCCCACGGAGGAGAACAGATTAGATTGGATGCTAACGGGTAGACAATACATGCTATGTTTACAGGAAAAGAGTGACCGTAAGTTGCTCTTTCTCACACAGCAGGCATTTGAACATGGTAACAAAACAGGGAAAGTATTGGCTCAGGTCGTGCGGCGCAATATGGCCCCTCCTGTGCTTCGCATACAGGATGCAGGGGGTGATGCGGTTGAAGATCCCAGTGGGCTCTTGAATAGATTTAAAGAAATCTACAGCGAATTATACACCTCAAGGTCCCAGTATACCCCATCTGAGCTTGAAACATATCTTGGGGAGGTATCTCACCCTCAATTATCCCCTCTGGATAAGGGGCTTCTTGATGAGGAGATTACACTTGAAGAGGTCATTGCAGCAATCAAAGGTCTGAATCTGGGGAAGTCCCCTGGCCCCGATGGCATTACTCTCAAAGTATATTCTAAATATGCGGATGTCCTGGGACCTCAGCTGCTCGAGATGTATGTTGCTTCCCTAGAGAGAGGTCATCTCCCTGACTCATTATATAAAGCCTCTATTGTGATACTTTTGAAACCTGATAAGAACCCATTAGAATGCGGATCTTATTGTCCAATTTCCCTTTTGAACCTCGATTAAAAAAAATTAACCAAGATTCTTGCAAATAGATTGAACAAAGTAATCACCTCCATAGTGCACGAGGACCAATCCGGCTTCATACCAGGTCGCTCTACTTCCAGCAACATCAGGAAGACCCAGATAATTGCACAGGTTGGCTGTGCAGCTGGCAATCAATGGGCCTTTGCCGCGTTAGACACGGCCAAGGCATTTGATTCTATCGAATGGCCCTTTCTGCTGCAGGTGCTAGAAAGCTTTGGCTTCGGTCCAACCTTTGTTAATTGGATCCGGGTGCTATATTGTCAGCCCACAGCTAATATCTTAATTAACGGCTCCCTGTCCACTACCTTTCAATTGAATCGCGGAACCTGGCAGGGGTGCCCTTTGTCCCCCCTATTATTCGCAGTGGCCATAGAACATCTAGCCATCAGGGTACGTCAGGATGCCATCTACAGGGGGATATCCGCGGGGGGCAGTGGGGACAGATTGGGGTTATACGCGGATGATTTCATATTGTATATGGATGAGGTGGAGACATCCCTGCCGAGGGCAATTTAGCTCATCGATTTCTTTGGCCATTTCTCGGGCCTACGCATTAATTGGTCCAAGTCGGCCCTCATGCCCTTATGGTCCCCGAGTTGGCCTCCTATATATCACAATCTGATGGTGGTGGACCGTTTTAAGTACCTGGGCCTCATTATCACTAAAGACCCCCGCTATGTCACATCAGCTTAATATTGTCCCTATAGAGTGCTATGCTGCAGACAAGTTCAAGGCCTGGGCCACCCTGCCTTTATCCATAATGGGTTGATTGAATCTCATCAAAATGGTGTTCCTGCGCAAAGCGCTATATTTGTTGGAACACGCCTGCACCCCAGTTCCGAGATGCTTTTTTGATCGCCTACACTCTATTATCACAACTTTTGTGTGGGGTAAAGAAAGGAGGAAACTGTCTTTGACCACTTTACAGAGGGTTGGCAGCAGGGAGGGGCAGCTTTGCCCGACCTGTTTTTATACTTCTTGGCAGGTCAGCTGAGATTTCTGACCACTTGGTTCTCACAGTCGTCTCTCCCGAACTCAGAGTGGCCAGTTTTGTAAAACCTTCAGGCCATCACTGGCCGAGTACTACCTGCGCACAGGCTGGCTCATCAGGTTTGGAGGGCTGCAAAACTCCAACAATACCACTACCTCCCCGATGCTGTTACACTGTGGGACAATCCCATATTCCAACACTTTATGCACTGTAAAGGGAGATCTGTATGGGGAAATTATGGTATTCTCACCCTGAGGGATTTATATGAAAATGGTATACTATTTTCTTTTACTCAGCTTCAGGAGAAGGCAGGAGTCATACGCTATCATTTCTATAGATACTTGCAGTTGTGACACGCCTTAACTGCGCAATTCCACAACAACACACGAGCCATTTCTAAGTATCCATTGATTGGCGTACTCAACATCAGGGGCCGAGGGGTATGATATCAGCTCTATATACTCACCTTCTTGACCTTAAAATACGATCCAAACCTTTGTCAGTGGAAACCAGGTGGAAGGAGCGGATATCACAGCTCACTGATGAAGAATGGTCTGAGGCTTTAAGTGCGCCGTCTAGTGTTTCACCCTCCCTTAATAACAGGCTGATTCAGCTTTTTATACTCCACAGGAGTTATTTAACTCCAACCAGGTTGTACAAGATGGGCAGGATAGATCACACGAGATGCCACAGATGCGCTCAGGTTAATACAGATTTTTGGCATCTTCTGTGGGATTGTCATTATATACAGTCCTTCTGGAAAGGGATTGTGCACACTCTGTCCTCTATGATAGCTGATGTTGTACCCCTTTTTCCCAAGGCGTGTCTTCTGGATGTAGTGGAGAACGATAACCGTACACTATACGTATGCACCTTCCTGAGAGAAACCTTGTTCTTGGCCAGGAAGGCCATAGCTGTAACGGGGTTCCGAAGGTGCACTCGGTCCCCCATTAGCCGCAGACCTGCTGCTTAGCTTCGGGAGCGAGGATCTGTGTTTGACCTCGTTCCCAGGGCGGCTTTACTAGCTGGGTGGCTCCCTGCTCCTAAGTCTGCCTTGAGCGCCGAGCTGATCACTCGGTGCTCGACTGGTTGGTCTGTCGGTCATGTGACGCTGGCCACGTCACATGACCCTCACTCCCCACTATAAATACAGGAAGCCTGCTGGCCACAGGTTGCCTGTTAATTTAGATTCCACCTGTGGTTTTGTCTTTCCTGGCGTACTTACCTCCTGCTGAATTCCTGACGATCCTCTGCCTGCTCATTGTGTACTTTGCTGCTCTCCTGGTATTCTGACCCCGACCTCCTGCTGACGATCCTCTGCTGACTCCTTTGGTACTACACGACTCTCCTGGTATTTATGACCCCGACTTCTCCTGACTATTCTCTGCTTGCTCCATTTGTACTTTGTAGCTTTCCTGATATTGACTCGGTCCGTTCACGTTCTGTTGTTGGTCTGTCTGTCATCCCTGCACTTAGTCCAAGCTAGGGATTGCCGTCCAGTTGTCCCCTGTCATTAGGACTCGCGAGGCAAGTAGGCAGGGCCAGGGGTAAGGGTGGAGCGCAGTGGTCACTTCCCTCCCCCCTGTGTGTGAGTGTACGCGACCGTCACAATAGCGCTTCGATGGATGGCAGACAGGCCTCCGACCTTAGGTCAGTGGAAGGCACTGGTCAACCAAATATTAACCTTTGAAAATATAATGTATAGCCATAGGAAATGCCCTCAAAAGTTTGAGAAGATCTGGGGATCCTGGTACTCCTTTCCGATTACGGTGCTCCAATCTCATATGCACGCCGCTTAATACATGCCTTATTGCATTTTCTATGTTGTGTTGATGATTGCAATGATGGTTTCTGAAAAGAACAGTACATTAGGATGTGACACAGTATTTTGTCTCTACTTCTGTTTCATGCATGGGGGAAAAACCTGATTATGCTAGTCCTGATTGCTGCTATTATTTGGGTATTACATATGTCTGTATACTCATGTACTGTGATGTTATACTATGTGATCATGCACCAACCTTTGTTTGTTATATTTCAATAAAACGAGTAAAAAAAAAAAAAAAAGATCTGTCCAGTCTTCATATACGTCAGTTCAAAGTCACTTGTTGCAATCCCCATGCAATAACAAAAACAGCTTTGTTAGAAATTTGTGTTACACCTCTCCTATTCCTCTAATAAATGTATCACTAAGTAACTGGGTGTTACCATCCCTCATGTGAGAGGGGTGTGTCCCTATATGTCCAAATAATCTTGACAGTATATAAGTAAATATGTTTATGTACAGTGCTGCTCATAATTATTCATACCCCTGGCAAATTTTTACTTAAAGTTACTTTTATTCAACCAGCAAGTAATTTTTTGACGGGAAATGACATAGGTGTCTCCCAAAAGATAAGACGATGTACAAGAGGCCTTATTGTGGAGGAAAAAAAAAATTTCTCAGCTTTTATTTACATTTGAGCAAAAAGTGTCCAGTCCAAAATTATTCATACCCTTCACAAACTGTCACAGTCTGTGGGAAAATCAAAAGTTCTATACCATTCCAAATAGTCCAAGCTGTTCAAAAGCATCCTAACTACCCTGATTAATTGGGAACAGCTGTTTTAATCAACTCAACAGGTGTCACGGCTGTATGTGAGCAACAAGAGCATACACAGTAAATAGAGCTACTGACCGGACCCAAACTAGGGAGGATAAAGGATGACCCATGTCAGACCCTCAAAGCTCTCCCTATGCTGCTAAGCACATGCCCGGATCCAAATGGTGGATCGAGGCATGCCCGCGTACCTAAGACTGATGACCACTGTAACCCCTACAATAGTGGAAGGGGCACGGCCACCGGTGCCCTGCTCAGTATATGGACGGAACCGGGGTCGTCTCGGATCCAGTCAACAAACAAACAGAAACACACAATGTCTGCACACTTAACTGAAGGAGCTGCATGCAGCAGAGAAGACAGATCCAAAGACAGCTGGCAATATCCGGAGTACTTGCTGCAGCAGAACACAGGTCCAGTGAAATGATAGCACACAATTGAAGATGCTCAAGCGAGAGATACAACTCAAATGAGAAATATAATCCGCACCCTAGAAAGGAGGAGGGGTGATTTAAAGGCAGAGAAATCAAACACCGAAAAAAAAAAAATAAGAAGGAAAATTAAGCATAGGATGAGACTATGTATTACTGTATTGTTGTTTTGTGATACCAAGATGTAATACTGTAGACTTTTACTATTTCTAATAAAAAAAAAACACAGAAGGAACAGCTGGGAGGAAGGAAACAGAAAGTAAAGACCTCATCACTGGGGCGGAGAAACAGAGCAGAGAGAACTCCTCCAAGCTCTAGTAGTAACATCATCACAGGGGTGGAGAAACAGAGCTGTGAGAACGTCTCAAAGCTCTGGTAGTGACAGTACCCCCCCCTCTACGGGTGGACTCCGGACACCCAGGACCCACCTTCTCAGGATGAGCCCTATGAAATGACCTGATGAGGCGAGTGGATTTAATGTCCGACACCGGAACCCACATCCTCTCCTCAGGACCATAACCCTTCCAATGAACGAGGTACTGAAGAGAACCGCGGACAATGCGAGAGTCCACAATTCTGGAAACCTCAAACTCCAGATTGCCATCAACCAAAATCGGAGGAGGAGGCAAAGAGGAGGGTACATTGGGCTGGACATATGGTTTTAAGAGAGATCTGTGAAATACATTATGTATCTTCCAAACCCGTGGAAGATCAAGACGGAAGGCAACAGGATTGACGACTGACAAGATTTTATAAGGCCTAATAAACTTGGGACCCAATTTCCAGGAGGGAACCTTCAGTTTAATATTTCTTGTAGACAACCACACCAGATCACCCACATTCAGGTCCGGACCAGGCACACGTCTCTTATCAGCCACACGCTTAAACTTCTCACTCATCTTTCTAAGATTACTCTGAATCTTTTGCCAAATGGTAGACAAAGACGAGGAAAATCTCTCCTCCTCAGGCAAACCAGAAGGAGCCCCTCCCGAGAATGTCCCAAACTGCGGATGGAACCCATATGCACCAAAGAATGGTGACTTATCAGAAGATTCCTGACGACGGTTGTTCAGAGCAAACTCAGCAAGAGGGAGAAAAGAACACCAATCCTCCTGGTTCTCTGCCACAAAACAGCGCAAATATGTCTCCAGATTCTGATTAAGGCGCTCAGTCTGACCATTCGACTGCGGGTGAAAAGCAGAAGAGAAGGACAGCCGAACCCCCAGGCGAGAACAGAAAGCCTTCCAGAACCTGGACACAAACTGCATGCCTCTATCGGAAACAATATCAGAAGGAATGCCATGCAATTTAACAATATGGTCGACAAAAGCTTGCGCCAACGTTTTAGCATTGGGTAAACCAGGGAAAGGTACGAAATGAGCCATCTTGCTAAAACGGTCCACCACCACCAGGATCACCGACTTCCCTGAGGAACGAGGAAGATCCGTGATAAAGTCCATGGACAGGTGTGTCCAAGGACGGGAAGGTATGGGTAACGGGAGAAGGGAACCTGAAGGCCGCGAACGAGGGACCTTAGTGCGAGCGCACGTCTCACAAGCAGCCACAAAACCCTCCACCGACTTACGAAGAGCCGGCCACCAAAATCTCCGAGCAATGAGATCTACCGTGGCTCTACTCCCGGGGTGACCAGCAAGAACAGTATCATGATGCTCCTTGAAGAGTTTGTGACATAGCTCAGGAGGCACAAACAACTTCCCAGAAGGACAACGGGCAGGTGCCTCAGTCTGGGCAGCCTGGACCTCGGCCTCCAAATCAGAATACAGAGCAGAAACAACTACCCCCTCCGCCAAAATGGGACCCGGGTCCTCGGAGTTTCCTCCTCCCGGAAAACAGCGAGAGAGAGCATCAGCCTTCACATTTTTGATCCCAGGGCGGAATGTAAAGACAAAATTGAATCTGGAGAAGAACAGAGACCATCTGGCCTGTCTCGGATTCATACGCTTGGCCGACTCCAAGTATGCCAGATTCTTATGGTCGGTAAAAACGGTGATAGGGTGCCTGGCCCCCTCCAACCAATGGCGCCATTCCTCGAAAGCCAACTTGATGGCCAACAACTCCCTATCTCCCACATCATAGTTTCTCTCTGCCGGGGAGAGTTTTTTAGAGAAAAAGGCACAGGGTCGCCATTTGGCAGGAGAAGGGCCCTGGGACAAAACCGCACCCACACCCACCTCTGAAGCATCCACCTCAACAATAAAAGGTAAGGAAACATTGGGATGCACCAAGACGGGAGCAGACGCAAAACTCTCTTTAATCTTAGAAAAAGCTGCAAGCGCCTCCTCCGACCAAGAGGAAAAATCCGCCCCCTTTTTTGTCATGTCAGTGAGGGGTTTGACCACAGAGGAATAATTCAAAATTAACTTTCTGTAATAGTTCGCAAAACCCAGAAAGCGCATCAATGCCTTCTGATTCTCAGGAAGCTCCCACTCAAGTACAGCACGGACCTTCTCCGGATCCATGCGAAAACCAGAAGCAGAGAGGAGAAAACCCAGAAATTGAATCTCCGATACCATAAAAACACATTTCTCCAGTTTGGCGTACAATTTATTTTCCCGCAGAATCCGCAGAACCTGAAAAAGATGATCCTGATGGGTCTGAACATCAGGGGAAAAAATCAAAATATCATCAATATACACCAATACAAATTTCCCCATTAAATGGTAGAAAATACTATTAACAAAATGCTGAAAGACGGCCGGAGCATTCATCAGGCCGAAAGGCATAACGAGATTCTCGAAATGCCCGTTAGGGGTATTAAAGGCCGTTTTCCATTCATCCCCCTCTCTGACCCTGACCAGGTTGTACACGCCTCTCAAATCCAATTTGGAAAAAACCTTGGCCCCAACAATTTGGTTGAAGAGGTCCGGGATCAGAGGAAGGGGATAGGGATCGCGAATCGTGATATGGTTCAGCTCCCTAAAATCTAGGCAAGGTCTCAGAGAGCCATCTTTTTTTTAACAAAAAAAAAACCAGCGGCAACAGGTGATTTTGAGGGACGAATATGCCCCTTATCGAGACTCTCGGAGATATAGGTTCGCATTGCGATTCTTTCCGGTTGTGAGAGATTGTAGAGGCGTGCCTTTGGCAGCTTGGCGCCGGGAATGAGGTTAATGGGACAGTCAAACTCCCGGTGAGGAGGTAGCTCCTGAACACCGCTCTCGGAAAACACGTCCGAGAAATCAGAGAGAAATGATGGCACAGTTTTAGTAGACACCTCTGCAAAAGTCGTTGTGAGACAATTCTCTCTACAAAAGTCACTCCACTCATTTATTTGCCTTCCTTGCCAATCAATAGTGGGGTTATGTCTAGTGAGCCAGGGTAACCCCAAAACTAAAGGAGAAGGCAATCCGTTAAGGACGAAACAAGATATATCCTCCACATGAGTGTCACCTACAGCTAACCGGATATTGTGAACAATGCCCTTCAGGGATCTCTGTGAGAGTGGAGCAGAGTCAATAGCAAAAACAGGTATATCCTTTTCTAATGTGCAAACCTGAAAACCATGCATGGCTACAAATTAAGTGTCAATAAGATTGACGGCCGCTCCACTATCGACAAAAATCTCACAAGAAATTACTTTGCTCTCTAGCGCCACCCTGGCAGACAGGAGAAAACGGGAACTGCAGGTCAGAGGAAAAGCATCAATTCCTACATCAACTTTGCCCAAAGTAGCAGATGAAGCAGAGTTTGATGATTTACCTTTTGAGGTTTTTCTCTTATTATCACTCTTAGTATAGTTCAAGAATCTCCTAGACGGACAAACATTTGACAAATGACCTATGCCCCCACAACAAAAACACACCATACTCTGAGGACTAAATCCTCTTTTATCAGGGGCAAGTCGACCTAGCTGCATGGGCTCCTCCTCAGAGGGGATCGAGACAGGATGAGGCCCCTGCACACTGAATGAGTCCGCACCACTGCCCCTAGACTGACAATGGCTGGACAGAGAGGTCTCGTTTCTTTCTCTTAGACGCCTGTCAAGGTGTACCGCCAATGACATGGCAGACTCTAAGGACGTTGGTCTCTCATGGAAAGCAAACGCATCCTTCAATCTCTCTGAGAGACCATGACAGAACTGACTCCGGAGTGCAGCATCATTCCAACCTGAATCAGCTGCCCATCTCCGAAATTCAGAACAATAAAGCTCCGCAGACAGTTTGCTCTGCATAAAAAACGTAAGTTAGATTCGGCCAGAGCAACACGATCCGGGTCATCATATATCTGCCCCAGGGCCACAAAAAATCTTTCCACGGATCGAAGGGAGGGATCCCCCGATGGCAGTGAAAAAGCCCAAGTCTGAGCATTACCCCTGAGCAGGGAGATGACAATCCTCACCCTCTGCTCCTCATTACCAGAGGAATGGGGACACAAGCAAAAATGGAGTTTGCATGCCTCTCTAAAGCGAACAAAATTCTCACTGCCCCCGGAGAACGTTTCCGGAAGTGAGACCTTTGGCTCGCAACAGACTCCATGGGCCGGAGCATAGCCCAATGCATGAAGCTGAGTCATAGATTGACGGAGATCCGCTACCTCCAAAGAAAGACCCTGCATGCGGTCAACCAGGCCAGAAAGAGGATCCATGTCAAAAAGGACGGTTTTTGGCGGATTATAATGTCACGGCTGTATGTGAGCAACAAGAGCATACACAGTAAATAGAGCTACTGACCGGACCCAAACTAGGGAGGATAAAGGGTGACCCCTGTCAGACCCTCAAAGCTCTCCCTATGCTGCTAAGCACATGCCCGGATCCAAATGGTGGATCGAGGCATGCCCGCGTACCTAAGACTGATGACCACTGTAACCCCTACAATAGTGGAAGGGGCACGGCCACCGGTGCCCTGCTCAGTATATGGACGGAACCGGGGTCGTCTCGGATCCAGTCAACAAACAAACAGAAACACACAATGTCTGCACACTTAACTGAAGGAGCTGCATGCAGCAGAGAAGACAGATCCAAAGACAGCTGGCAATATCCGGAGTACTTGCTGCAGCAGAACACAGGTCCAGTGAAATGATAGCACACAAGTGAAGATGCTCAAGCGAGAGATACAACTCAAATGAGAAATATAATCCGCACCCTAGAAAGGAGGAGGGGTGATTTAAAGGCAGAGAAATCAAACACAGAAGGAACAGCTGGGAGGAAGGAAACTTAAAGTAAAGACCTCATCACAGGGGCGTAGAAACTGAGCAGAGAGAACTCCTCCAAGCTCTAGTAGTAACATGATCACAGGGGTGGAGAAACAGAGCTGTGAGAACGTCTCAAAGCTCTGGTAGTGACAACAGGTGAAAAACAGCAGCTCTCTGCAGTTGGTTTTGGACAGTCATTGCTAAGACAAAGGAGCTCAGTGAGGACCTGCGGCTGCGCCTTGTGGCTGCTCACAAGTCAGGAAATGGCTACAAGGCCATTTCTAAATGTTTTCAAGTTCCAGTGGCTACAGTGCAAATATTATAAAAAAAATACAAGATGTTCTGCACTGTGGAAAATCTCAGAGGACGTGGTCGGAAACCAATAGTGACACCTGTGCTGGCCAGAAGAATAGTTAGAGAGGTGAAAAAGAATCCAAGGATCACCACCAAGGCCATCCTGGTGAATCTGGGCTCTGCTGGTGGCAATGTCTCAAGGCAGACAATCCAATGGACACTGCACAATGCAGACCAAGGAGGACGCCACTTCTCTAGATAAGGCACACAAAAGCTCGCTTGACCCTTGCAAAAGTTCATCTGGACAAAGAAGAAGACTTCTGGTCTTCTGTGTTATAGTCAGATGAAACAAAAATTTTATTGTTTGGTCACAATGATGTTTCCTTCATTTGGCGTAAAAAAGGAGAAGCCTTTAACCCAAAGAACACCATCCCCACTGTCAAACATGGTGGTGGGAACCTAATGCTTTGGGGGGGGGGAGGTTTCAGCCAATGGACCAGGGAACCTAATCACAGTAAGCGGCACCATGAAAAAAGACGACAACATCAGGCAGTCTGCAGAGAAACTTGGACATTTCAGCATGACAATGACCCAAAACACACAGCAAAGTGGTGAAGAAATGGTTAGCAGACAACAACATTAAAGTTTTGGAGTGGCCCAGCCAGAGTCCAGACTTGAATCCAATTGAGAATCTGTGGAGGGAGCTAAAGATCAGGGTGATGGCAAGAAGACCCTCCAACCTGAAAGATTTGGAGCTCATTGCTAAAGATGAATGGGCAAAAATACCTGTGGAGACATGCAAAAAGCTGGTCTGCAATTATAGGAAGCATTTGATTGCTGTAATAGCCAATAAAGGCTTTTCTATTGATTATTGAGAAGGGTATGAATAATTTTGGACTGGACACTTTTTGCTCAAATGTAAATAAAAGCTGAGAAATGTTTTTTTCCCACAATAATGCCTCTTGTACATCGTCTTATTATCTTTTGGGAGACACCTATGTCAATTCCGGTCAAAAGATTACTTGCTGGTTGAATAAAAGTAACTAAGTCAAAATTTGCCAGGGGTCTGAATACTTATGGTCAGCACTGTATATACTATCTATTGCTTTTTATATTGTTTCCATCCTCCATTAATTTAGGGTTAAACTGAACAAATTTCTAGAGGGCAGTAATGGTATATAAAACGTTTAGGGTACAGCCATGCGTAGCGTAGATTTTATGCAGTGGATTTGCATGCGTAAAATTTACAGCATTTACATTAGCAGCAAAATGGGATTGTAACTAACACGTACTGCAAAGCGTCTGCAATGAAATTCACACATAACTTGACATGTGGTGCTGATTTTAAATCCATAGCATGTCATTTTATGTTACGGTTTTCTGCCGTGCAATGCAAATGGTGAAATCTGCAGCAAATACTCAGCATTTCCATGCAAATCTGTGGTGCAGATTGCATTGCTGTGTATTTTAACCATTTATGCTGAGATTTTTCCCCGCTATGTGTGAGCATACCCTTAGAGTTGGGGCTCTTTCACGCGAGCAGATGCCGTGCGTGGAATCCGCTGCGTGAAAGAGTGCCAAGCTGTGCTCTGGACAGCAGAGACAAGGAGCATTAACATGATTGATAATGCTCTTTGCCTCTCTGTGATCTTTTTACTACAAAATCACAGTGACAACTTTATCTCTCTGTGATTTTGTAGTAAAAAGATCACAGAGAGACATGGAGCATTATTAATCATGTTAATGCTCTGTGTCCCTGCTGTCCCGATCACAGCTTGAAACTCTTTCACTCAGCGGATTCCACACACAGCATCCGCTCGTGTGAAAGAGCCGTTGGGCTACTATCACACTAGCGTTTTTGCTGGATCCAGCAGGGTTCAGCAAAAACGCTTCCATTACTGATAATACAACCATCTGCATCTGTTATGAACGGATCCTGTTGTATTATCTTTACCATAGCCAAGACACATCCGTCATGAACTCCATAGAAAACGGATCCGTTTGTCACAGAAAACTTGCATTGTGGGTGATGATGGATCAGTCTTGCTCCGCATCTCAGGAAGGAAAGCAAACCGCAGCATGCTGCTCTCCGGTATGGGAACGGAACGGAATGCATTTTGGAGCATTCCGTTCTGTTCAGTTCAGTTCAGTTTTGTCCCCATTGACAATGAATGGGGACAAAATGGAAGCATTTTTTTACGGTATTGAGACCCTATACTGGAAAATATTAACGCTAGTGTGAAAGTAGCCTAACTGTGAGTCTGGACACCAGTAATCTTAACCTCAATCACCCATTAAGATATGTATTTATGCTAGTTATTTCAAAATACGGCATTATAGTTCTTGTAGACAGAGACCTTATTAACACAAATATACTGTGACACAGTGAGGGGTTGTGTCTGGCAAGGCATGTATTTTTCTCCCAGCATGTGCGGCTGGGCTGGTTTCCTGCCAGGTGAGGTCAAATACTGGACCGGAGTTTAAGTCTCAGTCCGGGTTTTGGTAGCATCTGGCTGTCCTTAAATAGGCAGCTGGGCTCAGCAGAGATGTCTCTGTTTTTGGGATCTGAGGCTTTGTGCCATGCTGGAGGGCTGAGAACCGCATGCTGTGGAAACAGGCCCCCTAAAGCCTGCTGTGGACTACTGGAGGCAGAACTGTCAGCAAGGTGACTTGTGTTATATGAACTTTCCATTGTGTGTGAATTAACACCAAGACTGCAAGGTTATATGCTGTTTTGTGCAATTGCCTCAAGTGTGAATAAACACTGACGTTTTGAGTTAAGAACTTGTATTTTGCCTCTGTACTGCGCCCACTTACCCTATCTACCAGAGCGAAACCCCACAATACTCAGTAGGCAAATTTACTAATACTGTCTGAAAGTAAGGCCATGTAATGTAGACTTTAGACAGTTTTAAACTGCACCAGATTTATGACAGTGACTAATGTTGGCTGAGAAATATGGCACACCTATAGACTGTCCAGTCTTAAGGCCCTTTTACACGAGTAAAAGTTTACAAAACTGAGCTAAAGTGATTATTTCAATTATCTAGTAGTGTAAAAACATTGACTGATTGAACGACAAGTCATAATAGTTTAGTTTGTCATTCTTGTGATTGCTGATGTAAACCCTTAGGTGTAGACAGTGTGACAACTCGGGGTCACTTAGCTCTCCAAGATCGCCGTCTTCTCAGCTTAGACGATTGGCACACCTCAAGAAGCCACTCCAACACTGCATATTTAGGTACAAACTGGCCACAACCAGCTTTATTGTCACTTTTACAGGCATCAAAACATAATCCATAAACACAAATCCTCGGCCGTCTGGCCACTAACTATGCGGTAGTTTTCCCTCTCTATCGGTATCTGTGTCTACCACTCAGCTCCCTAAAGCACAACTAAGTTCCTACCCCACACAGGGTCAGAGGGTCCTGGCTCCCACAGGCCTTGGCACAGCCTGGTTCATCCCCTGATTGAGAAGCCCAGCCCACCTTTACCTGAGCTCCTCAGCTGGCTACTAATTACCTCTCATTACCAGCCTGTCTGATACACACAGGGAAAACACTATTTTCCCAGCCTTTCTTGCTCTCACCCAGCTTCCTCTGGGTGAGATACACCATTTTAATGGCTCTTATATGGCCCTCTGGCAGCTTCACTGCCACAACAGGTATTGTTCACAGTGAAGAAGACTCTACACTGGGTGAACACCACCCACACAGTCAATTATCTTTTAGTGTAAATGCAACTTTTTGCCTGACAAAAGATCTATTACACGATTGCACTTACAAATTGTTACACGATACTCTTCGTATCTAAAGGGTTGTTGTTCAAACGTTAACAGCTCAAATAACTACTCGTTCATCACTCCACTGGAATGTCAAGGAAAGGCCATTCAAGAATTTGGGGGAGATTCACATAGAGTGGACTACGGCTAGAGTCAGTGCTTCAAGAGCCAACACACACAGACACTGCCCAGGACATGGGCTACAACTGTCGAATTCCTTGTCTCAAGCCACTAAGGACCCAGAGGCAAAGTCAGAAGCGTCTTACTTGGGATAAGGATAAAAAGGACTGAACTGTTGCTCAGTGGTCCAAAGTTCTCTTTTCAGATGAAAGTAAATTTTGTATTTCATTTGGAAGTATATATTTTACCTTTATGAAAAAATTCAATATTTATTTAAAAAAATGGAAAACTTTGCAACTTTCAGAATTTTATGCTTTTAAAACAGAAAGTGATACCTCATAAAATATTCATTACTTAACATTCTCCATATGTCTACTTTATGTTGGCATCATTATGGAAATGTCATTTTATTTTTTAGAACGTTAGAAGGCTTACAATTTTAGAAGCAATTCTTGAATTTTCAAAACCCACTTTTAAGGACCAATTCAGTTCTGAAGTCACTTTGTGAGGCTTACATAGTAGAAACCCCTCATAAATGACAACCTTGTAGAAACTACACCCCTCCAACTATTCAAAACTGATTTTACTAACTTTGATAACCCTTTAGGTGTGAAAATGGAGATGAAATTTCAAAATTTCACTTTTTGGGCAGATTTTCCATTTTAATCCATTTTTTTATGTAACACATAAAGGGGTAACAGCCAAACAAAGCTCAATATCTATAAACCTGATTCTGCGGTTTACAGAAACACCCCACATGTGGTCGTAAACAGCTGTAAGGGGGCACGGCATGGCGCAGCAGAAAAGGAGCGCTGTACGGTTTTTGGAAGGCAGATTTTGCTGGAGTGGTTTTTAGACACCATGTCCCATTTGAAGCCTCCTTGATGCACCCATACAGTAGAAACTCCCAAAAAGTTACCCTATTTTGGAAACTACGGGATAAGTTAGCATTATTGGTATTATTTTGGGGTATATATGATTTTGAATCACTCTATATTACGTTTTTTGTGAAGCAAGGTAACTAAAAAATGGCTGTTCTGGCACCATTTTTATTTTTTGCTTTTTACAATGTTCATCTGACAGGTTAGATCATGTTCTATTTTTATAGAGCAGGTTGTTACGGACGCGATGATATCAAATATGTCTACTTTGTTTGTTTCAGTTTTACATAACAAAGCTTTTTTTTTTTATGTTTTTGTGTCTCCATTTTCTGAACGCCATATTATTATTTTTTCTGCTGATCATCTTGTGCAGGGGCTCGATTTTTGCAGGAAGAGTTGACGTTTTTGTTGGTTCCATTTTTGGGTACATATGATTTTTTGATAATTTATTATTACACATTATGGGGCAAGGTGACCAAAAAATTGGTTGTTTTGGCAGATTGTTTATTTATTTATTTTTACAGCGTTCACCTGTGGGGTTAGGTCATGTGATATTATAGAGCAGGTCGTTACAGATGTGGCAATACCCCATATGTCTACTTTTTCTTATTTATTTAAGTTTTACACAATAAAAGCATTTTTGGAACAAAAAAAAATGATGTTTTAGTGTTTCCATAGTCTGAGAGCCAGAGAGCCATAGTTCTTTTATTTTTTTGGCTGATTGTTTTATGTAGGGTCTAATTTTTTGCAGGATGAGTTGACGCTTTGATTGGTAGTATTTTGGGCGGCATACGCCTTTTTGATTGCTTGGTGTTGCACTTTTGGTGATGTAAGGTGACAAAAAATTGCTTTATTTGGCACTGTTTTTACTTTATTCTTTCTTACAGTGTTCATCTGAGGGGTTAGATTATGTGATATCTTTATAGAGCTGGTTGTTATGGATGTGGCGATACCTAATATGTCTACTTTATTTATTTTGTATTTCACTATAACACAACTGAATTTTTTAAACAAATATTCTCCATATTCTGAGAGCTATAGTTTTTTTTTATTTTTTGGGCGATTGTCTTAGATAGGGGTTAATTTTTAGAGGGATGAGGTGACAGTTTGATTGGTACTATTTTTGGAGGCATACGGCTTTTTTGATCGCCTGGTTTTGCACTTTTTGTGATGTAAGGTGACAAAAATGGCTTTTTTGGCAATTTTTTTTTTTTACGGTGTTTATTGGACGGGGTAGATTATGTGATGTATTTTTAGAGCCGGTCGTTACAGATGTGGCGATACCTAATATGTGTAAATCAGAGTTTTTTTCTTTTTTTACTTAAAACATAATTTTATTTATTATTAAAAACACTTTTTTTGGACCTTTTTTTTTTTTCCCTTTATTTCAGTCCCACTCTGGGACTTCAACTTTTGGGGGTCTGATTCCCTCTGCAATGCATTACAATACATCTGTTTTGCAATGCATTGCCTGTTAGTGTATTACACTGAGTAATACACTAACAGGTTGCCTAGGAGACCCAGTCTGGGGCTGGATCTCCTCAGCTTCCATAGAAGGCTGGTCCCGATTGGGCATCAGGCTGCCTTCTCATCCATCGGGTCCCCGTCACAGCAGAGCGGGGACCCGATGGGCTCCCTCACCCGCCGCAAATACTTTCTATGCGGCAGTCAACGCTGGCCGCGGCATAGAAGGGGTTAATCCGCCGGCATCGGCTTTTACAGCCGAGCCTCTGCAGTGGTCACCATGACGTAATAGTACGTCAAAATGCGGCAAATTACCTGCCGCTATGAAGTACTATTACGTCATATGTCAGGAAGGGGTTAACATGTCCCTATGGTCAAATTATTTGCAATGTTTTCTAGGAGTATCATCATTTTTGTCCAGGTCAATTTCATTAGTTTGTGTTTTAAAATTATTCTGTTGAACCACAATTCAAAAGCAATGTCTGATTTTCAGTACATTTTTATTTATTATTACTTTTGTCAGTTTCAAGTTATTTCAGTGACCGTACTGGGTTTTTCTTTCTTTAACGGAAGGATACCAATAATTTTGGCCACATGTTGATATAAAATGGTAATGTGAACACAGCCTTATTTTAAATGTTTGAACTGAATGATAAAACTGAAAATAGCAAAATACAAGAATGCAAGGGAGAAAAACAAAGCAAGTCCTGAATTAATATCTGTTATCTTTTCCGTAACCTCTGACAGAAGAAAAGGAATTGCTGAAACCGTAAAAGGATAGGACATCATGTACATCTCAGCAAGCTAACATCCAAAATCATGTACAGTAAATAAGCAGACAAACATTTCCACATTGAAAGAGCAGCTAAAATGTTTACACAGCATATCGCAGAGACTATAAATTACATGTATTTCAAGGGAAAAACATGTCCAATTTTCACCATGTATGTCATCCATCCATGTCTATTTTGCTGTGCTTTTTGATGCATATGACCTGTATTTTCCAACCCCCATTGAGTTCAAACATAATACACATAGAATAGACATCAAAGAGGTGTGTTTATGTACACAATGGCCCAGATTTACTAATGTGTCTGTGCCCAAAATCTGTCTAAAAAGTGGTGCAATTTGGTGTATCTGAAGTTTCTACGTTTTTTTCTGACATGTTCAACAAGGGGGTGGGGCTTTGTGAAAAGCAGCTGGATGTCTTCTGAAAGGGTTGGGGCTAAGATGCACCATTTTGTGCAAAAATTCCAACACAATTCCTGTTTAAAAATCTAGTGTGAAAAGTAAGCTAACCAGTAGTTGTTATACAGGGAATGCTGTATGTCTCTGCACCAGATTTATCATCCAGCCTAAGCCACTATGATAAATGAGGTCCCGTAGAGGACCCACGCTGTACATGTACGGCGCAGATGTCCGTGATTTAAGGGCAACGATTATACCTCCTTTATGGGCTATGCATCCTCCTTCTGAGGAAGCGACAGATCTACCAGCTACTGAAACCAAAGTTTTTTTTCAACGACGCGGATACCGACCCGGGAGAAGACGACCCACCACACATGTCGAGGAAGTGGCTGCCACCGATCGAAACCAGATGGGGATACAGACACGCTAACAGGTAGGAATACCATTGTAAACATTTCTTCACGTACACTATCACCTGCTGAACTTAATGTACTTTCTAAAGGCCTGTCATTTTGCCCCCATGGCACCCTTCGTCACTTCTCCTTGGAACAAGAATTATAAAGATTCTACAGGTCTATCAGATTAAAAGCACATTTTTCTCAACAAGCCAACTCTACACTGCCGTCGACACCGACAACAACTACAGAATTGTCTATTAAGTCACTTAATTTAACAAACAAAAGCAATTTTATGTCCCCAAAACATTACCATGCAGCAGAAGCCTTTATCAATTTGGTACAACAAGAAATCAAAAGAAACATCAAACAGCTTAAAAGCGGGATTATACATACCCCTCGGAATTTAAAGAGTGAAGAACACATTGCGCTCAACATACTAAGAGAAGATAAATCTATTACTATAAAACCGACTGACAAGGGCGGGGCAATTGTCGTCATGGACACTCCGGCATATATAGCCGAAATCAATAGACAACTAGCAGATACATCCACATATGAAAAAGTAATATGCAATCCCATCTTTCGTATTAAAAGAGAAATAAGCTCTTTGCTTGATTACCATTTACACCTAGGTACCATTGACAAGGCTACATATACCTTCCTTACAAACGAAAACACAGTCACTCCAGTCTTTTACACACCGCCCAAAATACATAAAAACCTCACTAATCCACCAGGTCGACCCATTGTGGCCTCAACAGATTTCATACAGTCCCCACTTTCAATCTTTCTGGAAAAAATCCTAACCCTACTTGTCTAACACGATCTTTCTTACTAGACACCTCACATTTTTTATCCATCATTTCTAACTTGGATGACATTACCCCTGAATATTTATTGGTAACACTTGATGTTAACAGCTTGTATACCTCAATCTCCCATGACAAAGGTGTCCAGGCTGTCTCATCACTCCTGGCCACTTCGAACTATTCGCCAAATGCACAAACTTTCTGTGTGACACTGTTACGATATGTACTACAAAACAACTATTTTATGTTTGGAGATGATTACTACATCCAGAAACGGGGTACCGCTATGGGGGTGAATGTAGCGCTGCCATTAGCAAATACATTCATGGCCAAATTTGAAGAAGACTTAATCTACCTACATCCTCTTTTTCAGACATACGCAAACACCTGGTATCGATACATAGATGATGTCTTCTGCATCTGGAAGGGGGACTCCAATTCACTTTCTGTTTTCATTGATTACATTAATGGACAAGACCCAGACCTAACTTTTACTTCTCATATTGATTTACAATCCATCAGCTTTTCGGACACTGTAGTTATCAAAACACAAACAGGTACACTCACCACGGACCTACACAGAAAACCTACGGACTGCAATACACTACTCCATTACTCCAGTTGTCATCCCAAAAATACCAAACATTCCTTACCCCGCTCTCAATTCAAACGAGTGGCTAGAATTGTAGAAAACTCAGCCCTCAAGAACCAGTGCCTGACTGAAATGGCAAAAAAAATTTCAAGAGAAGGGTTATCCTACCACACTTCTCCAACAGGAACTCTCTTTTGTCCGATCCACCCCATCTACCACATTGAAATCGGTATCTCCACAACGTGTTCCCTTGGTAATTTCCTATGACCCCTTTGCGCCTAAAATTCAATCGATAGTCAAAAAACATTGGCCCGTTCTCCAACAATCCTACCCAAATGTTACTGAATTCCAACACCCTGTCCACATGTGCTACAAAAGACCGGCCAATTTAAAAGACAAATTAGTGTGTGCTGATATAGGTCCACTCAAACCTAGACTTAGACAAACTACTCTAGCGCCCAAAAAAACAGGCACGTACTCTTGCCTTAATTGTGCCCAATGCTCCAATGTGATCAAAGGTAATAGAATCATACATCCACATTTAGCCAAAGTGTACCACTCTAGAGACCTATACACATGGAAGTCTTCCTTTGTGGTTTATTTGATTAAATGCCCGTGCGGCTTAGCCTATGTGGGCGAGACTATCCAGAACGTTGGAGATCGTATCTCGAAGCATAAGTTCGACATCCGTTGCCAAAAAATATAACTTCCTATTCTATGTCATTTTATTTCTGCAAAGCACCAAATGAATCAACTTCAATTTTAAGTTCTGGAACACGTGCCCATGGCAAGAAGAGGAAGTAACCGGATTGCACGTCTTTAACAACGTAAATCCTTTTGGATCTTTGAACTAAATACTCTGTCACCATACGGGATGAACAGAGAATTTGATTTTTGCATTTTATAAAAGTCGGCTTATAAAACTGTATGGATAACACCTATAATACCTCGCTTTGCTACATATAGATTAATATTATACTATCTTGATCATTGTTGACTCAATTGTAATTATATCTACATATTTTGTACATCTGCTGTATGTTATAATGACATATTGTATTTACTATTAATGATATCATATTGTATTTACTATTAACAATATCTCCTTTCTTCTCTCTACTCCCTACAAACAAAATGACTCCTAAAGTCCAACCATGACAGGTAGTATGTGACATCATATAGTATAGTAAGATCTATTGACATGCAATGATATCTCATATCAACCAGCTCTGTATACAGTGCTACCCATAATTATTCATACCCCTGGAAAATTTTGACTTAGGCCCCTTTCACACGGGCGAGTATTCCGTGCGGATGCGATGCGTGAGTTGAACGCATTGCACCCACACTGAATCCCGACCAATTCATTTCTATGGGGCTGTGCACACGAGAGGTGATTTTCACGCATCAATTGTGCGTTGCATGAAAATCGCAGCATGCTCCTCTTTGTGTGTTTTTGACATAACGCAGGCCCCATAGAAATGAATGGGGTTGCGTGAAAATCGCAAGCATCCGCAAGCAAGTGTGGATGCGGTGCGATTTTCACGCACGGTTGCTAGGAGACGATCGGGATGGGGACCCGATCATTATTATTTTCCCTTATAACATGGTTATAAGGGAAAATAATAGCATTCTGAATACAGAATGCATAGTAAAAAAGGGCTGGAGGGGTTAAAAAAATAAAATAATTATTAAACTCACCTTAATCCACTTGATCGTGCAGCCCGGCTTTTCTTCTGTCTCCTTCTTTGCTGATTGCAGGAAAAGGACCTGTGGTGACGTCACTCCGGTCATCACATGATCCATCACATGATCTTTTACCATGGTGATGGATCATGTGATGACCGAAGTGACGTCACCACAGGTCCTTTTCCTGCATTCAGCAAATAAGGAGACAGAAGAGAAGCCGGGCTGCGCGATCAAGTGGACTAAGGTGAGTTTAATTATTTTTTTTATTTTTTTTAACCCCTTCTAGCCCTATTTTACTATGCATTCTGTATTTAGAATGCTATTATTTTCCCTTATAACCATGTTATAAGGGAAAATAATACAATCTACAGAACACCGATCCCAAGCCCGAACTTCTGTGAAGAAGTTCGGGTTTGGGTACCAAACATGCGAGATTTTTCCCACGCGAGTGCAAAACGCATTACAATGTTTTGCACTCGCGCTAAAAAATCGCGCATGTTCCTGCAACGCACCTGCACCTTTTCCCACAACACCCGTGTGAAAGAGGCCTTAAAGTTACTTTTATTCAACCAGCAAGTAAGTTTTTGACGGGAAATACAAGAGGCATTATTGTGGAAAAAATACATTTCTCAGCTTTTATTTACATTTGAGCAAAAAGTGTCCAGTCCAAAATTATTCATACACTTCTCAATAATCAAAAGAAAAGCCTTTATTGGCTATTACAGCAATCAAATGCTTCCTATAATTGCAGACCAGCTTTTTGCATGTCTCCACAGGTATTTTTGCCCATTCATCTTTAGCAATGAGCTCCAAATCTTTCAAGTTGGAGGGTCTTCTTGCCATCACCCTGATCTTTAGCTCCCTCCACAGATTCTCAATTGGATACAAGTCTGGACTCTGGCTGGGCCACTCCAAGACTTTAATGTTGTTGTCTGCTAACCATTTCTTCACCACTTTTGCTGTGTTTTGGGTCATTGTCATGCTGAAATGTCCACTGGTGCCCAAGGCCAAGTTTCTCTGCAGACTGCCTGATGTTGTCATTGAGAATCCTCATGTATTGCTCTTTTTTCATGGTGCTGTTTACGGTGATTAGGTTCCCTGGTCCATTGGCTGAAAAACACCCCCAAAGCATTAGGTTCCCACCACCATGTTTGACAGTGGGGATTGTGTTCTTTGGGTTAAAGGCTTCTCCTTTTTTACGCCAAATGAAGGAAACATGATTGTGACCAAACAATTCAATTTTTGTTTCATCTGTCCATAACACAGAAGACCAGAAGTCGTCTTCTTTGTCCAGATGAGCTTTTGCAAAGGCCAAGCGAGCTTTTGTGTGCCTTATCTGGAGAAGTGGCGACCTCCTTGGTCTGCATTGTGCAGTGTCCGTTGGATTGTCTGCCTAGAGACATTGCCACCAGCAGAGCCCAGATTCACCAGGATGGCCTTGGTGGTGATCCTTGGATTCTTTTTCGCCTCTCTAACTGTCCTCCTGGCCAGCAGAGGTGTCACTTTTGGCTTCCGACCACGTCCTCTGAGATTTTCCACAGTGCAGAACATCTTGTATTTTTTGCTCAAATGCCTCTTGTACATCGTCTTATTATCTTTTGGGAGACACCTATGTCATTTCCCGTCAAAAAATTATTTGCTGGTTGAATAAAAGTAACTTTAAGTCAAAATTTGCCAGGGGTATGAATTATTATGGGCAGCACTGTATATATCTATATTCACTGCCATATTTCCCATGCCCAACTTATCTGGATGTAGCGATCCAGGCTAATGCCTAATTAATATTTTCCCCCATACTATTGTTCTCTATACATACTGTTATGCATCACCAAGTAATATAGAATAATCCTGGAATTGGCTATGTTACTATTTATCATTGTCTTATATTATTCTAATAAAGCGCTTTTTGCCAGTGGCCTCAGTAGCTCTCCCCTATAGTCCACGCATGCGCGATGACGTCACGCGTCCCGTGACATCACGCGCAGCGGCGCGCTGACGTCAGACGCACGGCGGCACCCGCTGTGCACCCTGTGTTCCACAAATATTCCCTCGATGCCGCTGATTTGACAGACGCCATCCAGAAAACAAGATGTTCCTAATACTAAGGTATGCCTCATTACATGGGCCTCATGCCAATGGAACCTCCCTATGGCTAATCCCTCTCTTATGACAGTCTCGATCTTTCTGTTGTGATTTTGTGGTGCTGCATGGAATATATGTCCCTATGTCAATAGAACCTTCCCATGACATATCTCTTCTTCCTTCATGGCATTTCTGATATCCCTGTGGTGCAGTATGGAATGTGAATATATATATAAAAATATATGCTAAAAATATGATTACCATTTTCTAATCCAGAGACTTAATTGCACTCCTTATACCCTACAGGTCTGACTATATGTAGCAGGAATGTCCAGACACTTGTGTTATACTGCAACCTCGCCTAGACCTATGATCTTTGTCGCATATATTCATCTTTTTGACTAATAATCTCCCTGAGACTCAACAGTTCTCTATCATTTCCTATACTCTGTACATTTAACCTAATATTTTATCTACTTTATGTACCTTGACATATATAATTAATATCTAGGAATTTCGTTTTCCTTTGTCTGCCTATGTATGTATCCTTATATGTACCATATTTCTTATTTTACCTCAGGCCGTGAACAAGGTCTTGTGATGAGCCCAAAACATTGGCCAGAATTTATTAATTATTACTTCCTGGATGGATAATAAAGAAGCATTACTAATTGAATAGTAAAACGAGTGCCGTGGTCATTCCTATTATATTGTTACTGCAATTACCGCTGAGCACCGGAAAAAGCAATAGAGGAGTGCCGACCAAATATATATTTTTATATCATGACTTAAGGACCAGCGCCGTACATGTACGGCGCTGTGATCGGCCGGGTGCAAGAGATGCTCCCGCCCGAACCGCGGCAGGGGTCCGGCAGTCACTGATAGCCAGACCCCTGTTGCATGCGCCGACATCGGCGAAATCACCGATGCCGGCGCATTAACCCTTGATGTGCCGCGGTCAGCGCTGACCGCGGCACATGCGATGTCCTTCCGGGAATCGGAGCTGCCATCAGGTCCCCGTGCTGCTGTGACGGGGACCGGATTGCATGGAAGACAGCACGATGCCTTCCTTAGTTTCTTAGGCATCGTGGCTGCCTTCCGGGAGAGCCTGTGAGATCCAGCCCCCTGGATCTCACAGGCAGGAAGCTGTAAGTGAATTACAGTGTGTAATACACTAGCAGCCAATGCATGACAATACAAAAGTATTGTCATGCACTGTAAAGGGGATCAGACCCCCAAAAGTTGAAGTCCCAGAGTGGGACAAAAATAAAAGTGAAAAAATTAAGTTTTCAAAAAAAAATAATTTAAGTTTAAAGTAAAAAAAATATATATATCCTTTTGCCCAAAAAAAGGGAAAAAAATTGTAAAAAAATATTGGAAACTATCACATGACCTAACCCCTCAGGTGAACAATTTTTTGGTCACCCTACATCACTAAAAGTGCAACACCAAGCAATCAAAAAGGCATATACCCCCAAAATAGTACCAATCTAACCGTCACCTCATCCCGCAAAAAATGAGCCCCTACCTAAGACAATCGCCCAAAAAATTTAAAAAAACTATGGCTCAGAATATGGAGACACTAAAACATTGTTTTATTGGTTTAAAAAATGCTGTTATTGAGTAAAACGTGAGTAAATAAAAAAATTATACGTATTTGGTATTTCCGCGTCCGTAACAACCTGCTCTATAAAAATATCACATGACCTAACCCCTCAGGTGACCACCGTAAAAAATAAAAACGGTGTCAAAAAATCAATTTTTTTGGGTCACCTTACATCACAAGAAGTGTAATAGCAAGCGATCAAAAAGTCATATGCACACCAAAATAGTGCCAAACAAACCGTAATCTCATTCGGCAAAAATCATACCCTACCTAAGACAATCGCCCAAAAACTGAAAAAACTATGGCTCTCAGAATATGGAGACACTAAAACATGATTTATTTTTTGTTTCAAAAATGATAATAATGTGTAAAACTTACATAAATAAAAAAAAAGTAGACATATTAGATATCACCGCATCCGTAATAACATGCTCTATAAAAATATCACATGACCTAACCCCTCAGGTGAAAACCGTAGAAAAAAAAAAGGTGTAAAAAAAAGCAATTTTTTGTCGCCTTACATCACAAAAAGTGTAATAGCAAGCGATCAAAAAGTCATACGCACCCCAAAATAGTGGCAATCAAACCGTCATCTCATCCCACAAAAATAATACTTTACCTAAGACAATTGCCCAAAAACTGAAAAAACTATGGCTCTGAGACTATGGAGACACTAAAACATGATTTTTTTTGTTTAAAAAATGATATCATTGTGTAAAATTTACATAAATAAAAAAAAGTGTAATAGCAAGCGATCAAAAATCCATATGCACCCTATAATAGTACCAATCAAACCTTCATCTCATCCAAAAAAAAATGAGCCCCTACAGAAGACAGTCGCCCAAAAAATAAATAAAACTACGGCTTTCAGAATGTGGAGACACAAAAATATAATTTTATTTCAAAAATGCTTTATTATGTAAAACTGTCATATTTGGTATTGTCGCATCCGTAACAACCTGCTCTATAAAAATACCAGATGATTTAACCTGTCAGATGAATGTTGTAAATAACAAAAAATAAAAATGGTGCCAAAATAGCTATTTCTTGTTACCTTGCCTCATAAAAAGTGTAATATAGAGCAACCAAAAATCATATGTACCCTAAAATAGTACCAACAAAACTGCCACCTTATCCCGTAGTTTCCAAAATCGGGTCACTTTTATGGAGTTTCTACTCTAGGGGTGCATCAGGGGGGCTTCAAATGGGACATGGTGTCAAAAAAACAGTCCAGCAAAATCTGCCTTCCAAAATCCATATGGCATTCCTTTCCTTCTGCGCAATGCCGTGTGCCCGTACAGAAGTTTACGACCACATATGGGGTGTTTCTGTACACTACAGAATCAGGGCCATAAATATTGAGTTTTGTTTGGCTGTTAACCCTTGCTTTGTAACAGGAAAAAATGGATTAAAATGGAAAATCTGCCAAAAAAGTGAAATTCTGAAATTTCATCTCTATTTTCCATTCATTCTTATGGAACACCTAAAGGGTTAAAAAAGTTTGTAAAATCCGTTTTGTATACCTTAATGGGTGTTATTTTTAAAATGGGGTCACTTTTTTGTAGTTTCTACTCTAGGTGTGCAATCAGGGGGTCTTCAAATGTGACTTGGCAGCTTAAAATTATCCCAGTGAAATCTGCTTTCCAAAAACCACATGGCTTTCCTTCTGTGCAATGCCATGTGCCCGTACATCAGTTTATGACCACATATGGGGTGTTTCTGTAAACACAGAATGAGGGCATTAAATATTGAAATTTGTTTGGCTGTTAACTCTTGCTTTGTTAGTGGCAAAAAAAATATTAAAATGGAAAATCTGCCAAAAAAGTCTCCATTTTCCATTAATTCTTGTAGAACACCTAAAGTGTTAAAGTTTGTAAAATCAGTTTTGAATACCTTGAGGGGTGTAGTTTCTAAAATGGGGTCATTTTGGGGTGATTTCTATTATGTAAGCCTCACAAAGGGACTTCAGACCTGAACTGGTCCTTAAAAAGAGGCTTCTAAGCCTTCTAAAAATAAAATGGCATTCACAAAATGATCTAAACATATAGTAGACATATGGGAAATGTAAAGTAATAACTATTTTTGGAGTTATTACTATCTATTATAGAAGTAGAGAAATTGAAATTCGGAAATTTGCAAATTTTTCCAAATTATTTGTAAATTTGGCATTTTTTTACAAATAAAAATTAAAATTTTTGACTCAATTTTACCACTGTCATGAAGTACAATATGTAACGAGAAAACAATCTCAGAATGGCCTGGATAAGTAAAAGCATTTTAAAGTTATCACCACATAAAGTGACAGATTTGCAAAAAATGGCCTGGTCCTTAAGGTGAAAAATGGCAGGCTCCTGAAGGGGTTAAACCATTTTTATTAGTAAATCTGGGCCAAAATACTGCTAAAATGCAAGCTATGGTGCACATTTCCCATTGTAATAAATGGAATCCTGTTTATAAGCATATTTTATATGAATATACACAATAAAACAACTTGTGAACATAAGGTTTCATTGACTTTTCTTACTCCCAATCTCGGGGTTACAATTACATTTTAGGGTATGGGTACACAATCAGGCTTCCTGATGCAGTTTAGGAAGCCCAAACCAGGAATGAACTAAAAAAAAAAGAAATAAATCTTATCTGTCCTTTATACTTTCTCTTCTTTTATTATCCACTCCTAATTTTGCCTGCCAAGACTGTATCAGGAAACCTGACCGTGTGTCCATGCATAAAACAATCACCATACTGCCTTTGTGTTATAAAACGGTATGCATTGATAGGAATTAAGGGTACGACTACACATATAGAGATGACCTTGCGGCTCGCCCGGCGGTCGTTTAGCAGCAAACTTTGCGTTTGCGCGATTCGCCGAACATGCGAATATATGGCGATGTCCGCCGGCGCCATATTCTTTTGCATTGCGCCAAACTTTGACCCATGACACACACATCAGGCGGGAAAGGACAGCCAATTAAGACGTTTCAGCACATGGACACACCCCCACCCTATAACAGAACCCGATCTGGCAGCCATTTTACATTCTGTGTTTTGCCAGTGTAGGAAGAGGTTGCTTTGTGGAGCAGGGACAGACTGTTAGGGTCCATTCACACATCTGCAATTTCGTTCCGCATTTTGCGGAACGGAATTGCGGACCCATTCATTTCTATGGGGCAGCACGATGTGCTGCCCGGACACGGAGTTGCGGACCCGCACTTCGGGGTCTGCAATTCCGTTCCCCAAAAAAATAGAACATGTCCTATTCTTGTCCGCAATTGCGGACAAGAATAGGCATATTCTATCAGTGTCGGCAATGTGCAGTCCGCAAAATTCAGAACGCACATTGCCGCTGTCCTTGTTTTGCGGATGTTGCGGACGTGTGAATGGACCCTAATGGACACCAAACGCTAGCTAATAGGGCCCTAAAAGTCCTTTTAAGGACTGGTATAGGTGTGCTATCGATAGGTGTGATATACTGAGGGGTGTGATATACTTATAATATACTTTCTAACATAGAAAGTATATTATAGTGCATTTGTATCGTGCAGCAGTTGTGTGCAGTTCTGCTGCAATACCGCAGCTATATAGATGGACAAACGCTATTGGAGTAACTAATTGCAACTGGTGTGATATACCTGTTGCCCCCCAAAAAACTGATTGAGGGGTGTACTTTCTAACATAGAAAGTATATAGTGGATTTATATTGTGCAGCAGTTGTGTGCGGTTCTGCAGCGATACCGCAGGTATAGAGAGGTGCAAGCGCTATTGGAACAACTATTTGCAATGGGTGTGATATACCTGTTGCCCAAAAAACAACTGATTGAGGCGTGCAATATACCCGCTTCCACAAAATACTAATTGAGGGGTGCGATATAACTGCTTTCACCAAATATTGATTGAGTCCTGTGTTATACCTGCTTCCACAAAATACTAATTGAGGGGTGCGATATACCTGCTTCCACCAAATATTGATTAAGGGGTTTTATATACCTGCTTCCACAAAATACAGATTGAGTTGTGCGATATACCTGCTTCCACCAAATATTGATTAAGGGGTGCGATATACCTGCTTCCACAAAATACTGATTAAGGGTTTTTTATATACCTTCTTCCACAAAATACTGATTAAGGGGATTAATATACCTGCTTCCACCAAATTGTTATTAGGGCTGCGATACACCTGCTTCCACAAAATACTTATTAAGGGGTTTGATATACCTGCTTCCACAAAATACAGATTGAGGGGTGCGATATACCTGCTTCCACCAAATATTGATTAAGGGATTCTATATACCTGCTTCCACAAAATACTGATTGAGGGGTGCCATATACCTGCTTCCACAAAATACTGATTAAGGAGTTTGATATACCTGCTTCCACCTAATACTGATTATTGGGATTGATATACCTGCTTCCACAAAATACTGATTAAGGGGTGCGATATACCTGCTTCCACAAAATATTGATTAAGGGGTTCTATATACTTGCTTCCCCAAAATACTGATTGAGGGGCTGACTATAGTGTTGTCATCTGCAGTCTGTGCTGTCAATGCATAAGTCGCGGTAAGCCCAACATTCACCTAGGGACAACCGCCTTAAGAAGGCACCTGGCCTCCCATCACCGAGTCTAGTGGGAGCAACACTGTCAGAACCCACAAAGCCTCACTTCCGGCGCTCCACGACCTACCTCTTCTCCTTCTCCTTTCTCCTCCCATTTTCCTCCACTCCACCTTCCACCGTGCCGTCGTCGAGTTCATCTGGCAGAAGGCAGGCTTCCGTCGCCCAAATGTTCGAGCGTAAAAAGTTCATTATTGAGGACGCCGGATAACCCTCTTGTCCAACGGCTGACCGCTGGCTTGTCGGAACTGCTAGCCTGCCAACTACTGCCATATAAACTGGTGGACTCGGAGGCCTTTAGAAAATCTGTGGCCATTTGCACACCGCAATGGAAGGTCCCCGGAAGGAAATATTTCTCCCAGAAGGGCATCCCAGAGCTATATGGCCATGTTCAGTGGGAAGTAAATATATATCACAGACACGTGGTCTAGCAAGCACGGGCAAGGAAGGTACATAACTTTTACTGCCCACTGGGTGAACCTTCTGATGGCCGTCAAGCCTGTAACCCGTGGCACCTGTGTGGCGTTACCGCCATGGATTGCATGCAGGCCTGCCTCTTCTTCTCCTCCTTCTACTCCATCCTCCGTCTCCTCCTTGGCTGACTCCTCCTTTTCCACTGCTACTGCCTCATCCGCTGCCCCCCCAAGCTCCCTAGAACCTATTCGACGTGCCAGGTGAGACGTTGCCATGCTGTGCTGCGGCTGTTGTGCCTGGAAGCCAAGAGCCTCACCGGTCCTGCACTGCTTTCAGCTCTGCGGTCACAGGCCGATCAGTGGCTAACCCCGCTCAATTTGACAGTTGGTAAAGTGGTGTGTGACAACGGTGCTAATCTGCTGAGCGTGCTGAAACAGGGCAAAATGACACACGTACCGTGCATGGCACACATCCTGAACTTAGTCGTTGCAAATCGTTGCCAAATACCTCTGGGTCCAGGACGTCTTGCGGCAGGCCAGGAAAATCTCTGGCCATTTTAGAAGATCTTACATGACCTTGGCTCGCCTTGCTGACATTCAGCGGCGACACCACCTGGCCGTCAGACGTCTGATTTGTGACAGCTCGCCGCACTGGAACTCCACCTTGTATATGCTTGATAGGCTGCTCCAGCAGCAACATGCCGTTAATGACTACCTGTACGAACTCTGCAGCAGGACAGGTTCTGGGGAGCTTGGTTTCTTTTCACTGAGTCAGTGGCTGCTCATGCGCGATGCAAGCAGACTTGCCAGCGTGCATTGCGTCGCGTCATTGATCAAGCCCTCAAGGAGCAGGAGCTGGAAGATAAGGAAGTCGCAATGCCCAAGGGGGGGCTACTCCATCTGAGACAAGTCAGCAGGAGTCTGAAGAGGAGTCAGAGGAGGCTGGTGGCTGGGGGGATGAGGAGGAAGAGGAGCAAGAAGAGCAGGCTTTGAGGGGGACTTGAACCTTTTCGGCGATCCCTGGTGTTGTCTGTGGCTGGAGGGAGGAGACCGAGGACGACATTCTCCTAGGCAATGAGCAGGAGCCAGGGCGCTCCATCGCTTCCAATTTAGTGCAAATGGGGGCCTTGATGCTCCAGTGTTTGAAGAGGGACCCCCGTATAAAAAGCATAAAGGGCAAGGACCAGTACCGGATGGCAACGTACTTAGACCCCCTGTACAAACACAAAATGGCAGACATGTTACCAGCATCACAGAGGGCTGTCAGAATGCAGCATTTCCAGTCCTTGCTGCGAGAGATGCAGCATTCTGCTGTTGCGGGCGCTGGCAGAGGAATTTCCACCCACAGCTAAACAGGTGCGGGTACCAATCCTACCGCGCCTGCAAGAAGAGGGCGGTTTGAACATGTGTTGGTCCCTTCGGATATGAGATAATACTTGCAGCCAACCCATCGACAGCTGCCCTTCGGATTCAGCCTCAGGGAACGCCTAGACCGACAGGTGTCTGACTACATCGGGTTAACGGCCGATGTGGATGCTCTGAGAAGCGAGGAACCCCTGGACTAATGGGTGTGCAGGCTTGACCTGTGGCCAGAGCTGGCACAAATTGCCATGGAACTTTAGGCTTGCCCCTCGTCGAGTGTCCTGTCTGAAAGGACGTTCAGCGCAGCAGGGGGGATCGTGACCGATAAGCGCACTCACTTAGCTTTCTAAAAATGAATGAGGCATGGATCTTGGAGGAATTCAAGACCTGTGACGACCACGTGTAATGGAATTTCCTCATGCCAGCCCACACATGTCCTTGTCTTATATATATACAGCGGCATAAAAGGCCTTTTCTGTCCAGTGAATGCCTAAATTTTGGGGCCTGTAGTGGTTTACAGTAAAATAGTTATGCAGTTACCTTCTAATATACCTGTCATGCCATGCTCAGATTATGTGCAGAGGACTGCCAGGTTAGCAGCACGTGTGTAGTTTTTTGTTTTTGTTTTGGAGTTGAGCTGTATCCGCCTCCCTTCAGGTGCTCTGGGTGGGGTCATTTGTAGGAGTTTAAATCACGCCTCTTCCCAGTGTTCTGTGCGGTTATAGCTTCAGTCTTGTTCTGTGGAAGGAAGGAAGGATTTGCCATTTCTGCTCTGTGACAAGATAAGTTGATTTTGGTTTTCTTTTGGGTGTTCTGTCTAGGCTGTTAGGGAGATGCCTGCCTCCTCCAGGTCCTGAGGAAGCAGATTGTCTATTTTCCCCTGTCACCATCTTAGGGATTTTAGGGTATCTTCAGCCTTAGGTACGGGGGCACGTTTATTCCCACCTTCAGGGTCTGAACGTGGGCACAGTAGTCTAGGGAGAGCTGGTAGGGATTTGTAAGGAGGTGACCTTTTATCCCCAGCTTCTGGCCTAGACACTTGTTTGTGGTTTTCTGTGGTATCTTGTATCCTGTCCAGCGTGACATTATAACCCGCCAAAACCTAGACTGCCATTTCTCAGCAGCTTTGAGATGGAGTCAATTGATTCGTTGGTTGATCGCATGCAGGAATTAACTTGGGAGGTAGCTGACCGCCGCAATGCAGTTTCACTTTGTCAGAATTGCTTCATGGCTCTGCTGGTGGGAGTCAGTCCAGCCTTGAACCCAAGGTTGCTCTCTCTGATCGGTTTTCTGGGGGTGTGGATGATTTTATCCGCTTTAGAGAGTCATGCAAGCTGTATTTTCAGCTGCGTCCGTCTTCATCTGGTGATGAGAGTCAGAGAGTAGGGATAATCATTTCCCTGCTTAAAGGGGACGCGCAGTCCTGGGCCTTTTCTCTGCCGGCGGTTCTCTAGCCTTCCGGTCGGTGGATGAATTTTTTAAAGACTTGGGATTCATTTATGATGACCTAGATCGGGTCTCGATGGCAGAATCTAAGTTGCGTACTTTATCACAAGGAGAACATTCTGCAGAGGTGTATTGTGTTGAGTTTAGGAGATGGGCTACGGAGTCTGGGTGGAATGACCCCGCACTTCGTAGTCAGTTTTGTCAGGGGTTGTCTGATAGATTAAAAGATGCCCTCGCTTTTCATGAGTACCCGGATACATTGGAGAATGCTATGTCTTTGGCTGTACGGTTAGATAGACGCATTAGAGAGAGGTGTAAAATTCCCCCCACGCGAGGGATCCCTTCTGTGAGTGGTTTCGTCCCACCAGTTCCCCAGAATATTATGACATATAATTCTGGTATAGGGGAGGAACCCATGCAGCTAGGTCAGGTGTTGTTCCGTTCTGGTAATAGGAACTTTAGGAGATTGCATAAACTATGTTATTACTGTGGAGAAAGTGGTCATTTTGTTTATGCTTGTCCTTTTGTTAAATTGTGTGTTGATGATAAAGAACCACAAAGAGGTTTACATAAAGAGAAAAAAACATCCTTGACTCTTGGTAGTGTGAATGGGCTGCCGGAGCAAGCAAGTATGCAATCTCCCTGCAATACTCGTTTTCTCCTTCTAGCTAGACTCAAGAAAATTTTATTTTGAAGTATTCCTTGATTGTGGTGCTGGGGTAAACCTTATTGATTATCTTTTTCTTCAAAATCTGGGCCTAAGTACTTGCACCTTAGAAAGAGAGATTCCGGTGTTCACAATAGATTCTTCCCCTCTCTCTCAAAGGAGTCTCACTCATATTGCTCATGGTATTCAGTTAAGGGTGGGTGATTCACATGTTGAGATCATTTCTTGTTTTGTCATGAAGGACTTGCCCGCTCCTATGGTCTTAGGGTTACCATTGTTGATAAAACATAACCCTACTATAGATTGGCAGGCAAGGCAGATCATTGGTTGGAGTGAATTTTGTTCGGACAATTGTCTTAGTGCCTCTCTCTCTAGGGTGTCTACTACAGTTTTACCCCAGTATCTCTCAGATTTTGCGGATGTATTTGCGGAGGGTGGGGCTCAGGAATTGCCTCCTCATCGTGAATATTATTGCCCGGTTAATCTCATCCCAGGGGCTAAGTTGCCAAAGTCTCGGCTATACAATCTTTCTCAACCCGAAAGAGAGGTCATGCGGAAGTATATTTCCAAGAGTTTGGCAAAAGGTCATATTAGGCCATCTAAATCTCCGGTTGCAGTTGGGTTATTCTTTGTTAAGAAAAAGGATGGATCGCTTAGACCCTGTTTGGATTTCCGGGAATTGAATCGCATTACGGTCCGTGATCCGTATTCGCTTCCTTTGATCTCTGACCTTTTTGATCAGATTGTTGGAGCCAAGGTGTTCTCCAAGTTAGATTTAAGAGGGGCCTACAATCTGATCAGAATCAAGGAGGGGGATGAGTGGAAAACGGCCTTCAACACACACGAGGGGCATTTCGAGAATCTGGTTATGCCTTTTGGGTTAACTAACGCGCCAGCAATGTTTCAGCGATTTGTCAATGACATTTTCCACCATTTTGTGGGAAGGTTTGTTGTAATTTACTTGAATGACATTCTAATTTACTCTCCTGATCTGAAGACTCATCAGGATCATGTGAGACAGGTTTTGTCGATCCTTCGGGAGAATAAATTGTATGCCAAATTGGAGAAATGTGTGTTTACTGTTCAGGAGCTTCCGTTTCTGGGTTACCTGCTTTCTGACTCTGGTTTTCGTATGGACCCCGAAAAGGTCCGGGCGGTTCTGGAATGGGACCGACCAGAGAATCAGAAAGCTTTGATGCGGTTTTTGGGGTTTACCAATTATTATAGAAAATTTATCTTGAACTACTCTACCATTGTAAGACCCCTGACCGATATGACTAAGAAAGGTGTTGACTTCTCTGTCTGGTCGGATGAGGCATTGCAGGCCTTTTCGGCTATTAAGGAATGTTTCGCGTCTGCTCCCATTCTGATGCAGCCCGATGTGTCTCAGCCATTCATGGTGGAGGTGAATGCATCAGAGGTGGGGGTTGGAGCAGTGTTGTCGCAGGGTTCATCTCCTGGCAAGTGGCGTCCGTGTGCTTTTTTTTCCAAGAAGCTCTCGGTTGCAGAGAGGAATTATGATGTAGGAGATAGGGAATTGCTGGCCATCAAATTGGCCTTTGAGGAATGGCGTCACTGATTGGAGGGGGCGTCTCATCCCGTTACGGTATATACTGATCATAAGAACTTGGCTTACCTGCAATCTGCCAAGCGTCTGAATCCTAGACAGGCTAGATGGTCACTGTTCTTTACCAGGTGGTTACTTTTCGCCCGGGGGTTAAGAACGTCAAGGCGGATGCTTTGTCTCGTAGTTTTCCTGGGGGAGGTGATTCAGAGGATCCTGCTCCGATTTTGGCTAATGGGGTGGTTGTTTCCGCTCTGTACCCCGAGTTGGAGATGGAGGTGTTGGGAGCCCAGGAGGAGGTTCCGGATTCTTGTCCCCCAGGTAGGTTGTTTGTTCCTGCTGAATTGCGATACAAGGTATTCAAGGAACATCACGATACTGTCCTTGCGGGACATCCCGGTGGCAAGTCCACCTTTGATCTGATTTCCCGGAGGTTCTGGTGGCCCGGGTTACGTAAGAGTGTGAAGGATTACGTAGCAGCTTGTGAGACCTGTGCACGGGCAAAGGTTGCTCACACTCGACCTTCTGGTTCACTTCTTCCTTTGTCTATTCCATCTCGTCCTTGGACGTACTTGTCTATGGACTTTATTACTGATCTGCCGAGTTCCTCTGGGAAAACTGTGATTTTGGTGGTTGTTGACCGTTTCAGTAAAATGGCTCACTTTGTATCATTAGCTAGTCTGCCCAATGCTAAGACTCTTGCTCAAGTTTTTGTGGATAACATCGTGAAATTACATGGCATTCCCTCGGATGTGGTTTCTGATAGGGGCACGCAGTTTGTTTCCAGATTTTGGAGGACTTTCGTTCTCTTCGGCTTTACATCCGCAGTCGAATGGACAGACAGAGCGTACTAATCAAAACCTGGAGACCTACTTGAGGGGCTTTGTGGCTGAGAACCAGGAGGACTGGTCCTCATTCTTATCACTAGCTGAATTTGCTTTGAATAACCGTAGACAGGAGTCCACGGGTAAGTCGCCATTTTTTGGCGCATACGGTTTTTATCCTCAGTTTGGTACTAGTTCCTCTGGGATGCGAGAGGAGGAGAGATTTTCTTCTGCCTTGTCTTCTATCTGGCGGAAGATTCAAGTGAATTTGGAGAGGATGGGTGAGAGGTATAAGCGAATGGCTGACAAGAGATGTATGACTGGTCCGGACCTATGTGTGGGTGATCTGGTGTGGTTATCTACTAAAAATATTAAACTGAAAGTACCATCTTGGAAACTGGGTCCAAGGTTTATTGGACCTTACAAAATATCTGCGGTGATCAATCCAGTAGCGTTTTGTCTGGATCTTCTGCAGATCTGGAGGATCCATGATGTGTACCACAGGTCTTTACTTAAGAAATATGTGAAACCGGTGGAACCATCGCCATTGCCTCCTCCCCCTGTTCTGATTGATGGAAATTTAGAGTTCGAGATCTCTAGGGTTCTCGACTCACGTGTACTTCGGGGTTCCCTTCAGTACCTGGTACACTGGAGGGGATACGTCCCTGAGGAGAGGATGTGGGTTCCGGCTGTGGATGTTAATGCCAGCCGACTGGTGAGGGCTTTTCACAGATCCCACCCGGATAAAGTTGGGCCGGGGTGTCCTGAGGTCACCCGTAGAAGGGGGGGTACTGTCATACCATTCTCAGATTATGTGCGGAGGTCTGCCAGGTTAGCAGCACATGTGTAGTTTTTTGTTTTTGTTTTGGAGTTGAGCTGTATCCGCCTCCCTTCAGGTGCTCTGGGTGGGGTCGTTTGTAGGAGTTTAAATCACGCCTCTTCCCAGTGTTCTGTGCGGGTTAAAGCTTCAGTCTTGCTCTGTGGAGGAAGGAAGGAAGGATTTGCCATTTCTGCTCTGTGACAAGATAAGTTGATTTTGGGTGTTCTGTCTAGGCTGTTAGGGAGACGCCTGCCTCCTCCAGGTCCTGAGGAAGCAGGCTGTCTCTTTTCCCCTGTCACTATCTTAGGGATTTTAGGGTATCTTCAGCCTTAGGCACGGGGGCACGCTTATTACCACCTTCAGGGTCTGAACGTGGGCACAGTAGTCTAGGGAGAGCTGGTAGGGATTTGTAAGGAGGTGACCTTTTTATCTCTAGCTTCTGGCCTAGACACTTGTATGTGGTTTTCTGTGCTATCTTGTATCCTGTCCATCGTGACAATACCTCCAGCCACATAATCACTTGTTCTTTTCTGTCAGGTGAATGCCTAATTTTTAGGGCCTGTACTGGCCTACAGTAAAATTGTTATCCAGTGACCGCCTAATGTACCTCCAGCCACATAATCACTTGTTCTTTTCTGTCAGGTGAATGCCTACATTTTCGGGCCTGTACTCCACTGGCCTACAGTAAAACTGTTATTCAGTGACCGCCTAATGTACCTCCAGCCACATAATCACTTGTTCTTTTCTGTCAGGTGAATGCCTAATTTTTGCGGCATGTACTGACCTACAGTAAAATTGTTATCTAGTGACCGTCTAATATACCTTCAGCCACATAATCACTTGTTCTTTTCTGTCAGATGAATGCCTAATTTTTGGGGCCTGTACTGGCCTACAGTAAAATTCTTATCCAGTGACCGCCTAATGTACCTCCAGCAACATAATCACTTGTTCTTTTCTGTGAGGTAAATGCCTAATTTTTGGGGCCTGTACTCCCGTGGCCTAAAATAAAACTGTTCTAGGCTCCAGCGAAGCACATTTTTGAGAGTTTCCTTTTAAGACGCATAAAAATGGCCCCTAATTAAAATACATATTTTTTGTGGGAATTTTTGCAATTTATTTCCCTCTGGTATGTCACTGTCCATGTTGTGGGACTATTTGTGCACTTCTAGTAAGTATTTGGTGGCTGCAAATATGACCTGAAGGTTTTTCAGGTTTGCCTGCCATTAAAGTCAATGGAGGCCGCCGCGTCCTCTGCAATCCTGTCCATAACAGCTGTTGTGCGACCAGAGGTTGTCTCATTTCAGCAAGTCACATTTATCATGTAGAGAAAGTTAATACTTTGTACTGGTAATTACTAATGTACTGGTATTGTCCATATTTCTTCCTTTGCTGGCTGGATTTATTTTTCCATCACATTATACGTTGCTCGTTTCCATGGTTACGACCATGCTGCAATTCATCAGTGGTGGCTGTGCTTGCACACTATAGGAAAAAGTGCCATCCTCTCTGGTGGCTGGAGCCGTGAGAGTGTAAGCATGACCACTGCTGCTGGATTGCAGGGTAGTCCTAACCATGGAAACAAGCAGTGCATAATAACACCTATAAATGTACAACACAGCCGTATGAGATGTAAAAAATACCAAATCTTTATTGTTACATACACAACATGATACAGTCCTGATCAAAAGTTTAAGACCACTTGAAAAATGGCAATAAATCATATTTTACATTGTTGGATCTTAACAAGGTTCCAAGTAGAGCTTTAACATGCAACAAGAAGAAATGAGAGTGAGCCAAAACATTTTTTGAGCATTAAATTAATTGAAAATAACGATTAAACTGAAACAGGCTGTTTTTCAGCTGATCCAAATTTTAGGACCACATGCCTTTAAAAGGCCAAATCTGTGCAAAGATGTGGATTCATTCTCATTTTCTGTCAGGTAGTCACACGTTGTGATGGCAAAGGCAAAAAAACTCTCCCTTTTTGAACGTGGTCAGGTTGTTGAACTGCATAAGCAGGGTCTCTCACAGCGAGCCATCGCTGCTGAGGTGGGACGCAGTAAGACAGTCATTTGGAATTTCTTAAATGATCCTGAGGGTTATGGAACCAAAAAGTCAAGTGGAAGACCCAAAAAAATTTCACCAGCACTGAGCCGGAGGATCCAATTGGCTGTCTGTCAAGACACTGGACGATCCTCGACCCAAATAAGGCCCTTACTGGTGCTGACTGCAGCCCCATAACCATCAGATGGCATGTGAGACTGAAGGGCTTCAAAAACAAAAAACGTCTTCAAAGACCTCGTCTCCTTGAACGACACAGAACTGCTCGTTTGGACTTTGCAAAAGGGTACCAAACAAGGGACATTCAAAGGTGGAAGAAAGTTTTATTCTCTGATGAGAAAAAATTTAACCTTGATGGTCCTGATGGTTTCCAACGTTACTGGCATGACAAGCAGATCTCACCTGAGATGTTTTCTACGCGCCACAGTGGAGAGGCCGCCATAATGGTCTGGGGTGCTTTTTCCTTCAGTGGAACAATGGAGCTTCAGGAAGTGCAGGGGCGTCAAACGGCCGCTGGCTATGTCCAGATGTTGCAGAGAGCATTCCTCATGACTGAGGGCCCTCGTCTGTGTGGTAACGACTGGGTTTTTCCACAGGACAACGCTACAGTACACAATGCCTGCAGGACAAGGGTCTTATTCCAGGAGAATAACATCACTCTTTTGGCCCATCCTGCGTGTTCCCCTGGTCTAAATCCAATTGAGAACCTTCGGGGATGGATGGCAAGGGGAGTTTACAAAAATGGACAACAGTTCCAGACAGTAGATAGCCTTCGTGCGGCCGTCTTCACCACTTGGAGAAATGTTCCCACTCACCTCATGGAAACGCTTGCATCAAGCATGCCGAAACGAATTTTTGAAGTGATAAACAATAACGGCGGAGCTACTCATTACTAAGTTCATGTTTGGAAGTTGGTTTTCTGTTTTGGGGGGGTTTAGTTTTTTTTTAGAGGTGTGGTCCTAAACTTTTGATCAGCTGAAAAACAGCCTCTTTTAGTTTATTTATTGTTTTCATTAAATTTAATGCTCCAAAAATGTTTTGTCTCACTCCCATTTCTTCTTGTTGTATGTTGAAGCTCTACTTGGAACCTTGTTAAGATCCAGCCATGCTAAATATGATTTTTTGCCATTTTTCAATTGGTCTTAAACTTTTGATCAGGACTGTAATAAAAAACATATATGTGGCAATGTAGACAAAGGAAAAACACTGGACTACTAGTAGTGTATCAATGTAGTAAATGCAGTGAATCCCATCCACCCCTAACAAATGCCAAATAAATACCAGTACAATGGATAAAAATAAAGTGCATAGTGCATAGGAAGGGGATGGACATGGGAGAGATAGCTGCTCAATAAATACAGACCAGTAGTCCTGACCCTGAAGCACGTTTCGCTGTCGCTTCCTCACGGGATAAACATGGATTGTGCTTCTAAGTCTTATATACCCCTTTAATTGATCAGACGCTCAACACATGTGATGGGATGGAATATCCTGTGGTGAAAACCGGAAGTGACATCAGTTGCTCAGAAACGCCCATGTGTCACTTCTGGTAAGGCTCCGTTCTCAAAAACCCAGGGTGCTGGCCATATAAAATAAAATAAAATAAACTAAACCAACCCTCTGCCTGGAGCACCATATAGTCATCAAGGAAGTGATCGGTCTTGCCATGGGAAGGAAAATAAAAATATGAAGTGGTGTCAGACTGGCGGCGCATGCGCCGTCCGTACTATGCAACATGCGCGTCATTACCAACCGCCCATAGAAAGCCCCGCCTTCGGTCATGTGAACGCTCATGCTACAATTGCGTTGCACCACGTCACTGTTGGTCACCAGCTCGGATGCCGCCCAGACATCACATGATCGGCCTGGTCAGGTCCTAAAGCAAATCATGCCATTTATGCATGAATATTGTAAACAAACCCCAATCGATGGATATGTAAGATATAACATAATATATATAGACAAGCCCTAATTAATGAATACAATATATATCATAAATATAGTATGTGGATAAATCATTAGAAAGATATATGGTATATGTGTATCTATATCAATAATCAAAATTGTGTAAAAGCAGGCAATAGTCCGACGGACAGTGTATTATATTATAAAACCAAAACATATAAAATGAATCATATACAATGCGCATGTCACATCCATATGTGAGACCTTCTGTATATAAGCTTCCCTAAATATAAATATATATCAATAAATAATATAAGGAGTACATACTGAAAAAAATAATAATAAAGATAAGTGATTGGCTAAAATAAGCCCAGTGCATGCAATGGTACAAAAATCGTGCTAATAAACGTGACGTGCCGTGCTGAGTGCAAGTGAACAAACGTGAACATGCAAAAAGTGCAAAGAGATAAGTATCCAGCAAAGGTATCATACAACAATATGACACATCTTACAGGATATTATATCTGTAAAAATCCTAGGTGATAAAATAGAGAGTAAGTCTATTATAGACAAATCCATGATGTTGTGGGTCATGAATGAATATTTTGGAGATAATTCCGGATGTAACATATACAGTTGTGTTATCTTCTGGAGCACACAAGAAGATTACAGGTCCTGAACGTCAATCAATCCGTAATAGCGGAAGCTCCCCTCTGACTAACCTTTACCCAACGCATATGGAGTGGGCTAAGTTCGTGATCCCTCTCAAACACACCTCTCACACTGCTGACATATATTTAAGCGTAATGGTTGGGAAGAGGTAAAGTAATCCCAATAATAAATAAAAAAAGGCAACACAGGAAAAAAGTATGCACATCCAAATAATAATAAAAAATATTTTTGCTCTTTATTGCACTATATAACAAGTAACACATTGACAAGCTGACAGATTGAAATTATTTGTAATGTGAAATTCTGTATGTACTGTTTATATTGCTTTTAATCTGTCAGCTTGTCAATGCATTACTTGATATGTAGTGCAATTAAGAGCAAAAATGCACAGTGCATCATGGCCTGCTACAAATTGGGATGCATAGCCACAGACTGGTCAGGGTGCTCATTCTCACCCTGCCCTGGTCCACTGGCCAAAGTGGCTACAATGGGAAACTGCATCACAGGGCCGGCGCCACCTGTAAGGCGACCTAGGCAGCCGCCTAGGGCGCTATTTTGCAGGGGGTGCCGGCCACTTGCGGTTTAAAAAAAAAGCGTTGGTTAAGTGGCGGCCGGGCCGGTCCTGCCTCAAGTTTTTTTTTAAAGTACGGCGGCGGGCCCTCCCCCGCGCCAGGCGGCTGCAGCCTGCCGCAATGCCCGGGCTGGCTCGTCTATGATTGTGCACCGCCCGGGTGCAGCCTGAAGAGAGGGACTGACAGGTGGGAAGCGCCTCTAATGTAGCGTGGCCGAGCTCTGTTCGGTCCGTGGTACAGGAGCTTTTGTTTCCTGTACCCGGCCGGACAGACAGGAAGTGCTCACTTAGTGTGCACTTCCTTTCAGTCCGGTTGGGTACAGGAAACAAATGCTCCTGTACCGTGGACCGAACAGAGCTCGGCCACGCTACACTAGAGGTGGGGGGGAATGAGAGTGACAAGGGAGGGGGGGACGAAAGGAGAGTGACAAGGGGGGGGGAATGAGAGTGACAAGGGAGGGGGGGAATGAGAGTGACAAGGGAGGGGGGAATGAGAGTGACAAGGGAGGTGGGGGAATGAGAGTGACAAGGTAGGGGGGGAATGAGAGTGACAAGGGAGGGGGGAATGAGAGTGACAAGGGAGGGGGGAATGAGAGTGACAAGGGAGGGGGGATGAGAGTGACAAGTGAGGGGGGAATGAGAGTGACAAGGGAGGGGGGGAGAGTGACAAGGGGTGGGTTGAGAAAGAGAGTGACAAGGGAGGGGTGATAAGAGTGACAAGGGAGGGGGAATAAGAGTGACAAGGGAGGGAGGGGGGAGAAGAGAGTGACAAGGGAGGGAGGGGGAGAAGAGAGTGACAAGGGAGGGAGGGGGGAGAAGAGAGTGACTAGGGAGGGGGGGATGAGAGTGACAAGGGAGTGGGGGGGAATGAGAGTGACAAGGGAGTGGGGGGGAATGAGAGTGACAAGGGAGGGGGGAATGAGAGTGACAAGGGAGGGGGGGGTGAGAGTGACAAGGGAGGGGGGAAAAGAGAGTGACAAGGGAGCGAGGGGGAGAAGAGAGTGACAAGGGGGGGGGGAGAAGAGTGTGACAAGGGAGGGGGGAGAAGAGAGTGACAAGGGAGGGGGATAAGAGAGTGACAAAGGAGGAGGGGAGAAGAGCGTGACAAGGGAGGGGGGGATAAGAGAGTGACAAGGGAGGGGGGGAGAAGAGAGTGACAAGGGAGGGGGGGGAGAAGAGAGTGACAAGGGAGGGGGGGGAGAAGAGAGTGACAAGGGAGGGAGGGGGAGAAGAGAGTGACAAGCGAGTCCCCAGCGCCAGACCAAGAGCCAGACTGCAACCAGAGACCAGATCATCTTATTGTCCTGGTGGTAAGTAGACAATGCAATATGTTTATTATTTAATTGTTTAGTTATTAATACTACATTGGAAACTAATTTACCTCACATTAAAAGGACACTATAGTCCCAGAACCACTAACGTTTAATGTAGTGGTACTGGTGTCTATAGCCTGTTCCTGCAGAGAAAAGACACTGTGCAGTACTGGTGTTAAAGGAGCACTATAGTGCCAGGAAAACAAACTCATTTTCCTGGCACTATATAGTTGTTAGGAGTGGGGCACCCTCGTGTCCCCCTCTCACTGGGCTGAAGGGGTTAAAACCCCTTCAGCCACTTACCTTTCTCCAGCGCCGGCACTCGGGAACTCTTCTCCCCGATCCTCCCCTCAGCTGCGAATGCGCACGCACACGCATTCAAAACTATGTTCCGCGCCTTCCCATTGTAATTTTCACAGTGAGAATCGCGGAAGCACCTCTAGCGGCTGTCAGGGAGACAGCTACAAGAAGCTTGATTAACCCTAAGGGAAACATAGCAGTTCTTTTCATTTAAATGCTGAGAGAAAGGGGTGGAACATATGTCATGATATGGGCAGATCATCTGATAAGGGTAGGGGGGGGGGCGGCAATTTTTATCTTGCCTAGGGCAGCAAAAATCCTTGCACCGGCCCTGCTGCATCAGGGCAGGACCATGGAGCAATGGGGGAAGGCTGGGTGCATGTGTGTCACTTACCTGGAGAAGAGATGGCACCAGAATGCACTGTGGGAATACAATAAGCTGGCACAGGCAGTGTAATGTTCTGAGCAATGTTCTGTTGGGAACTATTATAATATATTAAGCTGAGTGTGTGTATGTGTGTATGTCCGCTAAAGGAATCTGTATCAAAGCATTTGACACTGTACCACATAAAAGGTTAGTATATAAAATGAGAATGCTTGGACTGGGAGAAAACGTCTGTAAGTGGGTAAGTAACTGGCTGAGTGATAGAAAACAGAGGGTGGTTATTAACGGTACATACTCAGATTGGGTCACTGTCACTAGTGGAGTACCTCAGGGGTCAGTATTGGGCCCTATTCTCTTCAATATATTTATTAATGATCTTGTAGAAGGCTTGCATAGTAAAATATCAATTTTCGCAGATGACACTAAACTGTGTAAAGTAATTAACACTGAAGAGGACAGTATACTACTACAGAGGGATCTGGATAGATTGGAGGCTTGGGCAGATAAGTGGCAGATGAGGTTTAACACTGACAAATGTAAAGTTATGCACATGGGAAGAAATAATGCAAGTCACCCGTACATACTAAATGGTAAAACACTTGGTAACACTGACATGGAAAAGGATCTAGGAATTTTAATAAACAGCAAACTAAGCTGCAAAAAACAGTGTCAGGCAGCTGCTGCCAAGGCCAATAAGATAATGGGTTGCATCAAAAGGGGCATAGATGCCCGTGATGAGAACATATTCCTACTACTTTACAAATCATTAGTCAGACCGCACATGGGGTACTGTGTACAGTTCTGGGCTCCAGTGAACAAGGCAGACATAGCAGAGCTGGAGAGGGTCCAGAGGAGGGCAACTAAAGTAATAACTGGAATGGGGCAACTACAGTACCCTGAAAGATTATCAAAATTAGGGTTATTCACGTTAGAAAAAAGACGACTGAGGGGAGATCTAATTACTATGTATAAATATATCAGGGGTCAGTACAGAGATCTATCCCATCATCTATTTATCCCCAGGACTGTGACTGTGACGAGGGGACATCCTCTGCGTTTGGAGGAAAGAAGGTTTGTACACAAACATAGAAAAGGATTCTTTACGGTAAGAGCAGTGAGACTATGGAACTCTCTGTCTGAGGAGGTGGTGATGGTGAGTACAATAAAGGAATTCAAGAGGGGCCTGGATGTATTTCTGGAGCGTAATAATATTACAGGCTATAGCTACTAGAGAGGGGTCGTTGATCCAGGGAGTTATTCTGATTGCCTGATTGGAGTCGGGAAGGAATTTTTTATTCCCCTAAAGTGAGGAAAATTGGCTTTTACCTCACAGGGTTTTTTTGCCTTCCTCTGGATCAACTTGCAGGATAACAGGCCGAACTGGATGGACAAATGTCTTTTTTCGGCCTTATGTACTATGTTACTATATTTACAGTCACGAAATTTGGCACATAGGTACATCCAGGGCCGGTGCAAGGATTTTTGCCGCCCTAGGCAAGATAAAAATTGTCGCCCCCCCCCCCCCCCCCTTTATTAGATGATCTGCCTATATCATGACATCACATATGTTCCACCCCTTTCTCAGCATTTAAATTAAAAGAACTGCTATGTTTCCCTTAGGGTTAATCAAGCTTCTTGTAGCTGTCTCCCTGACAGCCGCTAAAGGTGCTTCCGCGATTCTCACTGTGAAAATTACAGTGGGAAGAAACATAGAAACATAGAAACATAGAATGTGTCGGCAGATAAGAACCATTTGGCCCATCTAGTCTGCCCAATATACTGAATACTATGGATAGCCCCCGGCCCTATCTTATATGAAGGATGGCCTTATGCCTATCCCATGCATGCTTAAACCCCTTCACTGTATTTGCAGCTACCACTTCTGCAGGAAGGCTATTCCATGCATCCACTACTCTCTCAGTAAAGTAATACTTCCTTATATTACTTTTAAACCTTTGCCCCTCTAATTTAAAACTGTCTCCTCTTGTGGTAGTTTTTCTTCTTTTAAATATGCTCTCCTCCTTTACCGAGTTGATTCCCTTTATGTATTTAAAAGTTTCTATCATATCCCCTCTGTCTCTTCTTTCTTCCAAGCTATACATATTAAGGTCCTTTAACCTTTCCTGGTAAGTTTTATCCTGCACTCCATGTACTAGTTTAGTAGCTCTTCTCTGAACTCTCTCTAGAGTATCTATATTCTTCTGGAGATATGGCCTCCAGTACTGAGCACAATACTCCAAGTGAGGTCTCACCAGTGTTCTGTACAGCGGCATAAGCACTTCACTCTTTCTACTGCTTATACCTCTCCCTATACATCCAAGCATTCTGCTGGCATTTCGTGCTGCTCTATTACATTGTCTTCCCACCTTTAAGTCTTCTGAAATAATTACTCCTAAATCCCTTTCCTCAGATACTGAGGTCAGGACTGTGTCAAATATTCTATATTCTGCCCTTGGGTTTTTACGCCCCAGGTGCATTATCTTGCACTTATCCACATTAAATTTCAGTTTCCAGAGTTCTGACCATTCTTCTAGTTTTCCTAAATCCTTTTCCATTTGGCGTTTCCCTCCAGGAACATCAACCCTGTTACATATCTTTGTGTCATCAGCAAAAAGACAAACCTTACCATCGAGGCCTTTTGCAATATCACTTATGAAGATATTAAACAAAATTGGTCCCAGTACAGATCCCTGTGGAACCCCACTGGTAACATGACCTTGTTTTGAATGCGGAACATAGTTTTGAATGCGTGCGCATGCGCATTCGCAGCTGAGAGGAGGTTTGGGGAGAAGAGTTCCCAGTGCCGGCGCTGGAGAAAGGTAAGTGGCTGAAGGGGTTTTAACCTCTTCAGCCCAGTGGGAGGGGGACACGAGGGTGCCCCACTCCTAACAACTATATAGTGCCAGGAAAATGAGTTTGTTTTCCTGGCACTATAGTGCTCCTTTAACACCAGTACTGCACAGTGTCTTTTCTCTGCAGGAACAGGCTATAGACACCAGTACCACTACATTAAACTGTACTGGTTCTGGGACTATAGTGTCCTTTTATTTGAGGAAAATTAGATTCTAATGTAGTGTTAATAACTAAACAATTAAATAATAAACAGATTGCATTGTCTACTTACCACCAGGACAATAGGATGATCTGGTCTCTGGCTGCAGTCTGGCTCTGGGGACTCCCTTGTCACTCTCTTCTCCCCCCTCCTCCCTTGTCACTCTCTTCTCCCCCCTCCTCCCTTGTCACTCTCTTCTCCCCCCCTCCCTTGTCACTCTCTTCTCCCCCCTCCCTTGTCACTCTCTTCTCCCCCCTCCCTCCCTTGTCACTCTCTTCTCCCCCCTCCCTCCCTTGTCACTCTCTTCTCCCCCCTCCCTCCCTTGTCACTCTCTTCTCCCCCCTCCCTTGTCACTCTCTTCTCCCCCCTCCCTCGTCACTCTCTTCTCCCCCCCTCCCTCGTCACTCTCTTCTCCCCCCTCCCTCCCTCATCACTCTCTTCTCCCCCTTCCCTCCCTTGTCACTCTCTTCTCCCCCTCCCTTGTCACTCTCTTCTCCCCCTTCTCCCTTGTCACTCTCATTTCCCACCTTCCCTTGTCACTCTCATTCCCCCCGCTCCCTTGTCACTCTCATTCCCCCCGCTCCCTTGTCACTCTCATTCCCCCTTCCCTTGTCACTGTCATTCCCCACTCCCTTGTCACTCTCATTTCCCCCCCTCCCTTGTCACTCTCATTCCCCCCCCCCCCTTGTCACTCTCATTCCCCCCCCCTTGTCACTCTCATTTCCCCCTTGTCACTCTCATTCCCCCTCCCTTGTCACTCTCATTTCCCCCCACTCCTTTGTCACTCTCATCCCCCCTCCCTTGTCACTCTCATTCCCCCTCCCTTGTCACTCTCATTCCCCCACACTCCCTTGTCACTCTCATCATTTCCTCTCCCCCTCCCTTGTCACTCTCATTCCCCCCCCCACTCCCTTGTCACTCTCATTCCCCCCCCACTCCCTTGTCACTCCCATTCCCCCCACTCCCTTGTCACTCTCATCATTTCCTCCCCCCCTCCCTTGTCACTGTCACCCCCCCCCCCACTCCCTTGTCACTCTCATTCCCCCCCACTCCCTTGTCACTCTCATTCCCCCCCACTCCCTTGTCACTCTCATAATTTCCTCCCCCCCTCCCTTGTCACTCTCATCCCCCCCACTCCCTTGTCACTCTCATTCCCCCCCACTCCCTTGTCACTCCCATTCCCCCCCCTCTCCCTTGTCACTCTCATCATTTCCTCCCCCCCTCCCTTGTCACTCTCATTCCCCCCCCACTCCCTTGTCACTCTCATCCCCCCCCCACTCCCTTGTCACTCTCATCCCCCCCCCACTCCCTTGTCACTCTCATAATTTCCTCCCCCCCTCCCTTGTCACTCTCATTCCATTTCCCCCCCACCTCTAGTGTAGCGTGGCCGAGCTCTGTTCGGTCCACGGTACAGGAGCATTTGTTTCCTGTACCCGGCCGGACTGACAGGAAGTGCTCACTTAGTGAGCACTTCCTGTCAGTCCGGCCGGGTACAGGAAACAAAAGCTCCTGTACCGCGGACCGAACAGAGCTCGGCCACGCTACATTAGAGGCGCTTCCCTCCTGTCAGTCCCTTTCTCTGGGCAGTTCGGCAGCCGCCCGGTGCATGGGAGGGCCCGCCGCCGTGCCTTAAAAAAAAAAAACTTGCGCCAACGCTTTTTTTTTAAACCGCACGGGGTCGGCGCCCCCTGCTAAATTACGCCCTAGGCGGCTGCCTAGGTCACCTTACAGGTGGCGCCGGCCCTGGGTACATCATGTGTCTGGGAAGATTTTAGACCAGGTCTCAGTTCTCTAGGACGTACCGTTCCAGAGATATTCCCCAAAAAATGCATTAGCCAATAGAAGCTTGGTCACATGACCCTTATCAGCCAATAGAAGCTCACAGGTCCTTAGTCCCCACATATACACAGTTTTACAACAGGTTTCAATAACAACCCAGCTGTTTTTATTCACTGATGTAGATCAGCTTTAAAGGGGCAGGGCGCTGTGGATGACACTTTTAAGGGAGCGGAGTGCTGTGGAGGTCACAGTTAAGGGGGCAGGTAGGGTGGCCATTCAGGCCACCCTCAATAGACGGACTTAAAAACCCGGCCCCCAGGTCCCGTTAAACATTGCCCCCGACCCAGTTAGGCCATGCCCCCTCATACTCCACAGCCGGCTGGAAATGAAAAAATGAAGGTAAAAATCAACTTCTGTTAGCTGCAGGGGTCGGACGGAGCTTTCTCCCTGCAGCTCACACTCAGACAGAACAGTGCTCTGGCCACCCGAGGGGCAGGCTGCTGTGGAGATCACAGTTAAGGGGGGGATGCTGTGGAGGTCTCTGTTAAGGGGGCAGGTTATTGCGAAAATCACTGTTAACGAGACGGGGTACCGTGGAGTGACTATTAAAGGGGCGGCCGCTGTGGAGGTCACTGTTAAGGGGCTGGCTGCTGTGGAGGTCACTGTTAAGGGGCTGGCTGCTGTGGAGGTCACTGTTAAGGGGGGGATGCTGTGGAGGTCACTGTTAAGGGGACAGGTTAAGTCAAAATCACTGTTAACGAGACGGGGTACTGTGGAGGTGACTATTAAAGGGGAGGGCACTGTGGAGGTCACTGTTAAAGGGCCGGGGTACTGTAGATGTCACTGTTATAGTGGATACTGTCGATATCTTTTAACGACACACACAAACATTAAATGAAATTAAATACACCCATGCGAAGCTGCGTCCTTCTGCTAGTATATATATATATATATATTTATATATATATATACACATATATACCGTATTTTTCGCTTTATAAGACGCACTTCCCCCCCCCCAAAGTGGGGGAAAAAGTGACTGCGTCTTATAAAAAGCGAATCTGTCGAAAATCAGCCCTGCAGCTGCTGCCTGGGTCCGCTCCATAGAAAAGGAAGGGGGAGGAGAGCAGTTCTCCTTCTCTGCTGCACTGCCACCTGCACGTACTGCTGATTGGTGGTGTGCGCCAGCGGGAACTGCCGCCTCCAACAATAAGCTTACTTCCTCCCCCCAGTCCTTCCAGCCTCCCTCCGGCCATGAGCAGACTGGACTCATCCCAGCCTCTCAGTCCGCACACAAAACAGCCTGCTGTGCTCCAGCACTTCTCCAACTCTCCTGGACTTCTCCACTCCCGGTACTCACGTTCTGCTCTGCCTCGTCAGTGCCCGCAGCCCTGAATCCCCTCACTCAGCTGCGGCCGCCTCCACTAAAAGTGACCCCGCAGCGCGTGCCCGCCAGACACTGACCCTCAGCATCGGGAAACAGCAATTTTCACGCAAGCCCCGCATCCCCGCATCCAACACTTCTCCTCCTAAGATTGGAGGATTCCAGCAAAAAGCGCGCCCACTCACTCTCAGCCCTTCTTTCTTTGGCCAAAAACACGCCCACTTTTCCTTCGTAGCCCCGCCCCTTCCCCGAGATGATTGTCTCTGCTGTCATACTCTGCTCATTTCCGCCATAGCCCTGCTGATTGGTGGTGTAATAAGCTTCCCCCCTCTCCCCAGTCCCGCCAGCCTCCCTCCGGCCATGAGCGCCATTGCCACAGACCACCAATGGAACTGCTGTGAAATAGGGGATAGAACAGGGTGACGGAGGCCACTACAACTCCTTCCTCCCTCCTGTCACCTAAAGTCCCTGGTAAGTGACAGCAATTAACTGTGTATTAAATAGGACTATAACCCCCCTCATCCATAAGAATGCACACATGTACTGCTGTACATGAGTGCATTCTTAAGTATGAGGGGGGTTATAGTCACATTTAATATAAACACATATCAATTACATTACAGTCTCTGGACAGTATTAATATAAAATGTGACTATAACCACCTTCATCTTTAAGAATACACCGATGTACTGCAGTTTATGGGTGCATTCTAAAAGATGAGGGGGGTTAAAGTCACATAACAGTGCGTCATCTAAAGATCTCCCAAATATCCTCATAACAGTGTGTCATCCGTAGATCCCACATAACAGTTTAAACTATTATTGTTATTTTATTAAATATTTTAGTACACCTTTTGGGTCAAAATATTTTTTTCCTATTTTCCTCCTCTAAAACCTAGGTGCGTCTTATCATCAGGTGCATCTTATAAAGCGAAAAATACGGTATATATCCCGATATATAACACGAATAGATAGACATTGTTGCAGACCAATACACCCCTTCATGGTAACGTTATTTCCTAATAGCAGTGGCCTCTGTCAACAGGGTAATAGTTCTGCACCACTCTGCAAAAACCGCTCAACAATGGTTTAAGGAGCATGACAAAGAGTTCAGGGTGTTAATATGGCCCCTCCAGGGAGGAGGCTTGGGCTGAAATGAGAGAGGCAAAGACAAAAAAAGAGCTTATTTAAAGAGACAGAACACATGCTGCAATATAAGCCTATGGAAAGTGGAGGAAGAATGCTGCTAGAGGGAGAAAGAGGCATTTTCATTGAATGTATTTATATTTATGCAAGTGGTTATCTAAAGTGAACCTGTCAGCATGAAAATGAACATGTCTGCAATGTAATCTGCCATGTGTAGATTATAGAAGAGGAGGAGATTAGAAAAATTATGTTTTGTGGGAAAAGATTCATTATAACTTGTGTTTCACTGATATAAAGGAGTCGGTCCTATCAATAAATGACAGCTATCTTTGTATGTACATTCATAGAGGGAAGGCTGTCAATCACTGATGAGACCATCTCCTTGTCTTCAAAAACCAGAATGAGCAAAATTAAACTCCTTAGAGACCAACCTGTTTTGGGCCTTACTGACTAAGAGTTTTTTTTTCTGTCTATTGCTTTTTTTATTTAATAAATGTTTTTTTTTTACTTTGTTTTAACCACTCAATAGTCCCACAAGGGGGCTATAACAGGCAATCTTTTGATTGCTTTTAAAATACAATGAACTATCACTATAGTGGATTGCATTTTAATGTCAGAGCTATACTGACATTGACCAGCAGGCTGCTCCAGAGAGGCACAGCCTTGCTGGGGGACACTCAAGGCAGGCTTGGGGCCTTTTGCGGGGTGCCGCTCCCTCTCTCACCGCTTATATGCAGCTGGTGCCATTGCCCGCAGCATGTAAGGTTAAATTGCCTGTTCTGGGCTGTCAGAGCTGGAGTGCAGCTCTCACGTGAGCCGAGCCCCCACTCTCCACTGCACGGGGGCCCATGCAGAGCTTAGAACGGGCTTCCGTGAAAAGGCGTATGGGTGGTCACTAAAGGGTTATATAAAGGAAACGCAAAATATAATGACTGTTAACCCACAAAACAATAAATCAGTCTTCTCATCTCCTCGAACTCTATACCATGCACCCTTTAGCTCAGAAAACATGTCCAACAGATTGCCTTTAAAGGATCTACTGAAACTATCTTACTACCAGATACTGCAGGAAACTTTCCAATTTCTTGTAGAGTTCAGTGCGAACTTGCTTAAAACGAAGCTGGAATTGACTTGGTAACAGTTTCTAATATATGATTTTATCAGTTGAAAGTTCAGAACAACCACTAGAGGGAACTTTTTGTTTTGTTCCTGAGCACAATTTATACACATTATGTAGCACTCAGGATCCCTCTAGTGGCGGCTGTAGGCAACTAGTATGTGTTTAACTCTATGTCTATAATATGGGTTTTGGAAATATTTATAAAAAAAACAAATGTTCAGCTTTAATAAAGTTCCAGCTTTAATAAATAAATATTAGTTAATATTAAGTAAGTAAATTAACCCCTTCAGTACCAAGCCACTTTTCACCAATCCTAGGCCGATTTTTGCAAATCTGACATGCGTCACTTTATGTGGTAATAACTTTGGAACGCTTTTACTTATCCAAGCCATTCTGAGATTGTTTTCTCATGACACATTATTTATAAAAAAAAATAACTAATTTGCAAAAAATTTAGAAAAACTCAGTTTTTAAAATTTCAATTTCTCTGCTTTTAAATTAGAAAGTGATACCTCATAAAATATTTATTACTTAACATTTCCCATATGTCTACTTTATGTTGGCATCATTTTGTAAATGTCATTTTATTTTTTTAGGAAGTTTAGAAGCAATTTTTAAAATTTTCAACAAAATTTCCCAAACCATTTTTTAAGCACCAGTTCAGTTATAAAATGATTTTGAGGGGCTTGCGTAATGGAAACCATCCATAAATGACCCTATTTTAGAAACTACACCCCTCAAATTATTCAACTGATGTTACAAACTTTGTTAAATTTCACTTTTTTGGTAGGTTTTATTTATGTTAATCAATTTCTTGCAATACAGCAAGGGTTAACAGCAAAATAAACCTCAATATACATTGCTCTGATTCTGCAATTTACAGAAATACCCCATATGTGGTGGTAAACTGCCCTATGGGCACGTGGCAGTGGTCAGAAGGAAAGGAGCGCCATATGGTTTTTGGAGGCAGATTTTGCTAAAATGGTTTTTAGGCACCATTTTGTATTTAAAAGAGACTCTGACATACCCCTACAGTTGAAACTCTCAACAAGTGACCCCATTTTGGAAACTACACCCCTTAAAGAATATATTATGGGGATTACTGAGCACTTTGACCAAAAAGCGTTTTACGGAATTTGAAAACACTTGGCTGTGAAAATGAAAAGTTTAATTTCTTTCAATAAAATGTTGCTTTATTTTTCATTTTCACAAAGGGTAACAGGAGAAAAAGCACCCCATAATTTGTTACCCACTTTCTCCTGAATACAACAACACCCCATATGTAGTGGTAAACTGCTGTAGGGGCACATTGAAGAATTCAGAACAGAAGGAGTGCCATATGGCTTTCAGAGCGCAGATTTTGATGGATTGGTTTACAGGTGCCATTAGTTTTTATTTTTTAGGTGATTGTCTTATGTTTATTTGTACCATTTTGGGGTACATAAGACTTTTTGATTGCTTGGTATTACACTTTTTGTAAAGCAAGGTGAAAAAAAATGGCTGTTTTGGCATAGTTTGTTTAAATTTTTTTTTTTTACAGCATTCACCTGAGGGGGCATATAATGTGATATTTTTATAGAGCAGGTTGTTACAGACGTGGTGATACCCAATGTGTCTATTATTTTTTTTTTTGTTAAGTTTTACACAGTGAAAGCCTTTTTGACCAGAATAAAATCTTGTTTTTGTGTTGCCATATTCTGAGAGCCATATTTATTTTTTATTTTTTGGTCGATTGTCTTAGTTAGGGTCCCATTTTTTTGTGGGATAAGATGACGGATTTATTGATACCATTTTGGGCTAAATATACCTTTTTGATCGCTTGGTATAACACTTTTTGTGGTGCAAGGTGACCAGAAAAGTGTAATTTTTCTTACCATAAATTCTCTTTCCTTTAGTCCAAAGCAGCAGCACCCATGGGATTTCTAATACACCTGAAAACATAGGACAGGAGATGTCAATTAATCAATTTAATTCAGATCCTATAAAACTGCCTAACTTAGTCCCTCCTATTGTACAATACAATAATCACTCAAGGTAAGTTTCAACAATCACTTTATTGGGCGGGTAAGTATGTGCTGCTGCTTTGGACTAAAGGAAAGATAATTTACAGTAAGAAAAATTACACTTTCCTTGTCGTCCTTCAGCAGCAGCACCCATGGGGATTTAGCAAGTAATCCTACAGGGAGGGCTCTCCATAATACCGCGGACTCTATTACCGCTCTGCCAAAAGCCTCCTCTCCTGTTTGTCTCATATCCAGTCTGTAATGTTTCAAAAACGTGTTGGACGAACTCCAGGACGCTGTTTTACAAATCTGGTCTATGGGGACAGATCTTTTCTCTGCCCATTATGTAGCTATAGCGTGAGTGGAATGGGCCCTTATGGGTTTTGGCGCTTCTGATCCACTAAGTTCATAGCAGATAGTGATAGCCTCTCGTATCTATCTGGATATTGAGGCTTTTGTTAGTTTCTCCCCTCTCTTCTTCCCTGAATATGATATAAACAGGTGGTCTGTCTTCCTAAACTGTCTTGTTCTTTGGACATATATCTTTAATGCTCTGCCCACATCCAGGGAATGATGTCTACACTTCTCCTCTGAAGCAGGATCCGGGGAAAAAATGGGCAGCTCAATCTGCTGATTTAGATTCGTAAAGGAAGGAACTTTTTGTTGAAAAGAAGGTAAAGTCCTCAGCAATACTCTATCCTGAAAAAAAATTGTGTAAGGCTCTGTCATGGTCTTACCTGCTTGCTGCTCTCCTTCGTTTGACATGTGCTGGCGGCCATCTTGGTTTCTTGTAGCCTTCCACCCTGCGGCTCCTCCTTCCCCTGGGAGGAGCTGGATGCCTAGCTCATATATATAGGAGGTCTGTGGCTTCAGTTCCTTGCTTGGTCCTCTTGTGTTCACATGCTTCTAAGACTGCTGCTGCTTCTGGTTCCTGATCCTGGCTTCGTCTGACTACCCTGCTGGTTCCTGATCCTGGCTTCGTCTGACTACCCTGCTGGTTCCTGATCCTGGCTTCGTCTGACTACCCTGCTGGTTCCTGATCCTGGCTTCGTCTGACTACCCTTCTGGTTCCTGACCTCTGGCTTCGCAAAGACTCTGCTCGGTTTCACCATCTGTTTGGACTTTTGCTTTACAGCTTTATTTTCAATAAAGCCTTCTTATTTTCATTTATCTCTTGTTGTACGTCTGGTTCATGGTTCCGTGACATTAGGACCAAGCCATGAATTCTGACGGTACAGGGCCATCCTCGCTACCCACGCTGGTTGCCAGACTTGATCAGCAGGATCACCTGTTGGGTCGGTTCGCTGTGGCGTTGCAAACCCTGCTTGAACGCACGGCTCATTTGGCTCCCGTTGCCGATGGGTCGGTTGTCGCTCCTGGGCTCGCTCCTACTGCCGCTCCGGTTGTTGCGCCAGAGTCTACCCCGACACCTGTTGTTGCGCCTGCGGTGTTTCGGGGTATGACCGGTTCTGCCCCTCTTCCACAGCGCTTTGGGGGAGAGCCAACTCAGTGCCGAGGTTTCCTTAACCAGGTGGGCATTTATTTCGAGTTGCTGCCACATGCCTTTCCTACTGAGAGATCAAAGGTGGGCTTCTTGATCTCGCTGCTCTCGGACAAGGCCTTGGCCTGGGCCAGCCCTTTATGGGAGAACAACAATCCGGTGGTTGCCGAGTTTTCCGGTTTTGTTGTTTCTCTTCGGAAGGTATTCGATGTGCCGGCTCGTGCTGCCTCTGCTGCGAAGCTCCTTATGTCCATCAGACAGGGTTCACGATCCGTAGCTGAATACGCCATTGAGTTTCGTACCCTGGCAGCAGAGGTGGGCTGGAATAATGAGGCTCTGGTCGCTGCTTTCTCTCATGGTCTCTCGGATGCCTTGAAGGATGAGGTTGCAGCTAAGGACCTACCAGTTGAGCTCGAGTCTCTTATTTCTTTCCTGATTTTGATTGACACCAGACTCAGGGAGAGACCTTCCTTTAAGGAGAACCTGCGGAGGTCTTCTAACAGATTGGTGCCTACGTTTGCTGTCCCACCCGTGCCTCCCTCTCCTCCCACGCCTCCTGGGGATGAACCCATGCAGCTGGGGTTTGCTCGCCTGTCCGAGGGGGAGAGGGCACTCCGGAGACGCGAGGGCCGATGCATGTACTGTGGTCTCGGTGGGCATTTTCGGTTGGCATGTCCGAACCGTCCAGGAAACGCTCGTACCCTGAGATCCTGTCGGGGGCAGATCTTGGGTGGAGTCTCCTCGTCCCCGGTTTCCCGTGTTGACAAACCACTGATCACTGTTGTCCTCTCCTGGGTCGGGGGCTCGGTGACGACCCAGGCGTTGGTGGACTCTGGTGCTGGTGGTTTGTTCATTGATAGTGTGTTCGCTGCCGCCAATTCCATTCCTCTGCAGGCTCGAGGTTCCCCACTGGCTCTTGAGGCGATAGACGGCAGACCCCTTCTGCCGCCACACGTGACTCATGAGACCCTTCCAGTGGGGATAGCCATTGGTGCCGTTCACAGAGAGTCGGTCTGCCTCCAGGTTATTTCGTCTCCACACTACTCGGTGGTCTTGGGGTACCCCTGGCTCCAGAAGCATAATCCGACTTTCGATTGGAGATCGGTCGAGATCCTCTCGTGGTCACCGCAGTGTGGGGCTAGTTGCATCCATGGGTCTGTCAAGTTGCTGTGTACTTCCTCGGACTCTCTGTTGCCTCCTGAATACGAGGAGTACCGGGATGTATTCGATAAGGTGCGCGCGGTTGCCCTACCTCCGCACCGCCCATACGATTGTGCCATAGAGTTACAATCTGGTGCCGTTCCTCCTCGTGGCAAAGTCTATCCACTGTCGGTAGCGGAGAATGAGGCCATGGAGGAGTACGTGAGGGAGGCGCTTTCACGCGGACACATTCGCAAATCTTCGTCCCCGGCAGGGGCTGGATTTTTCTTTGTGAAAAAGAAGGGCGGTGAGTTGAGGCCTTGCATCGATTACAGGGGTCTCAATCGCATCACGATCAAGAACGCTTACCCGATACCCTTGATTTCCGAGCTGTTCGATCGCCTTAAAGGGGCCACGGTCTTTACCAAACTCGACCTGAGGGCGGCATATAACCTGGTAAGGATCAAGGCGGGCGATGAGTGGAAGACCGCGTTTAACACCAGGACCGGTCATTACGAATCCTTGGTTATGCCCTTTGGGTTGTGCAATGCGCCCGCAGTCTTTCAGGAATTCATCAACGATGTTTTCCGTGACCTGTTGCAGCAGTGTGTGGTAGTCTATTTGGATGACATCTTGGTATATTCTGAATCCATGGAGGCCCACATTCTGGATGTCAGACGAGTGTTGCAACGGTTACGAGAGAACAAGCTGTTCGGTAAGCTTGAGAAATGCGAATTTCACCGATCCCAGGTAACCTTCTTAGGTTACATCATTTCCGCTGAGGGGTTCTCCATGGATCCTGAGAAGGTTTCGGCTGTCTTACAGTGGCCCCAGCCCAGTGGTCTTCGTTCCCTGCAGCGCTTTTTGGGCTTCGCCAATTATTATCGGAAGTTCATCAGGGACTTTTCCATGCTGGCCAAGCCTCTCACGGATCTGACCAGGAAGGGCAGTAATTCCCAGGTCTGGCCGCTCGAGGCCATCCGAGCTTTTGAGGCCCTAAAGTCCGCCTTTGTGTCGGCTCCGATTCTGTCGCATCCCAACCCTGGGTTGCCCTTTGTCCTCGAGGTGGACGCGTCTGAGACGGGAGTAGGCGCCCTTCTGTCTCAGCGTAGAACACCAGAGGGTCCTCTGCTTCCTTGTGGGTTTTACTCCCGGAAACTGTCTTCCGCGGAGTGCAACTATGAGATTGGTGACAGGGAGTTATTGGCCATCGTGCAGGCCCTTAAAGAATGGAGGCACTTGCTCGAGGGTTCGGTGGTTCCGGTTCTCATCCTGACGGACCACAAGAATCTGACCTACCTTTCTGAGGCCAAGAGATTGACACCACGTCAGGCCAGATGGGCTCTGTTCTTGTCACGTTTTAATTACGTGGTCTCCTACCTACCCGGTTCCAAGAACATCAGGGCGGATGCCTTATCACGGCAGTACTCCGAGCTGTCCAGGGAGGAGTCGATTCCGACTTCGGTCATACCTCCGAATCAGATCCTGGCCGCCATTCGCACCAGCCTGACCTCTCCCCTGGGTGAGCAGATTTTGGCGGCTCAATCTGGTGCTCCCTCTGGGAGACCCAACGGCAGATGTTTTGTGCCTGAGGAGTTGCGCACTCGGTTGTTGCGAACCTACCATAACTCCAAGACCGCGGGGCATCCTGGAAAGAATCAGCTGTCCTGGGCTGTTTCACGTCTGTTCTGGTGGCCTTCCCTACGTTCCGACATCGCCGCATATGTAGCGGCATGCTCCGTTTGTGCTCAGAGTAAGTCCCCTCGGCACCTTCCGTTGGGCCTTCTGCAACCCATAGCCACCGGGGAGCGCCCATGGTCACACCTGGGGATGGATTTCATTGTGGACCTCCCTGCATCCCGAGGCCATACGGTCATTCTCATGATTGTGGATCGGTTTTCCAAAATGTGCCACTGTGTTCCTCTCAAGAAGTTACCCTCTGCACAAGAGTTGGCCACGATTTTTGCCAGGGAGGTCTTCCGGTTGCACGGTTTGCCCAAGGAGATTGTGTCGGATCGGGGGAGTCAGTTTGTGTCCAGGTTCTGGCGCGCCTTTTGCTCCCAGTTGGGGATTCATCTCTCCTTCTCCTCGGCCTACCACCCTCAGTCCAATGGGGCCGCAGAACGATCCAATCAGGCCTTGGAGCAATTCCTTCGTTGCTATGTCTCCGATCACCAAGACAATTGGGTTGACCTCCTGCCTTGGGCTGAGTTTGCCAGGAACACGGCGGTGAACTCTTCCTCTGGGACGTCTCCCTTCATGGCCAATTATGGGTTCCAATCTGCCGTGTTACCGGAGGTATTCTCTCCCCAGGATATTCCGGCTGTGGAGGATCACCTTTCCGTCCTACGTGCTTCTTGGGTACAGATCCAGAAGTCCCTTGAGGTCTCTGCGCAGCGCCAGAGACTCCAGGCTGATCGCAGACGAGCGCCTGCTCCTTCCTACCAGGTCGGAGACCGTGTATGGTTGTCCACCCGCAACCTCAACCTTCGAGTGCCCACTCCCAAGCTGGCGCCTCGCTTTGTTGGTCCCTTCCGAGTGCTTCGCAGGGTAAACCCGGTAGCCTATGCCCTTGCGCTTCCTCCTGGCATGCGGATCTCCAACGTGTTTCATGTCTCCCTGTTGAAGCCACTGGTGTGTAATCGTTTCACTTCCTCGGTTCCTCGGCCTCGTCCGGTCCAAGTGGGCAATCGTGAGGAATATGAGGTGAGCAATATCCTGGACTCACGCCTGGTCCGCGGTCGGTTGCAGTTTTTGGTCCATTGGCGTGGTTATGGTCCAGAGGAGCGTTCCTGGGTTCCCTCCGCAGATGTCCATGCTCCTGCCTTGCTCCGAGCCTTCCACGCACGCTTCCCTCAGAAACCGTTTTGTGCTCCGCGGAGGAGGGGCCCTTGAGGGGGAGGTACTGTCATGGTCTTACCTGCTTGCTGCTCTCCTTCGTTTGACATGTGCTGGCGGCCATCTTGGTTTCTTGTAGCCTTCCACCCTGCGGCTCCTCCTTCCCCTGGGAGGAGCTGGATGCCTAGCTCATATATATAGGAGGTCTGTGGCTTCAGTTCCTTGCTTGGTCCTCTTGTGTTCACATGCTTCTAAGACTGCTGCTGCTTCTGGTTCCTGATCCTGGCTTCGTCTGACTACCCTGCTGGTTCCTGATCCTGGCTTCGTCTGACTACCCTGCTGGTTCCTGATCCTGGCTTCGTCTGACTACCCTGCTGGTTCCTGATCCTGGCTTCGTCTGACTACCCTTCTGGTTCCTGACCTCTGGCTTCGCAAAGACTCTGCTCGGTTTCACCATCTGTTTGGACTTTTGCTTTACAGCTTTATTTTCAATAAAGCCTTCTTATTTTCATTTATCTCTTGTTGTACGTCTGGTTCATGGTTCCGTGACAGGCTCAGAAAATGCCAAGGCCTGAATTTCACTCACCCGCTTAGCTGAAGTGATTGCCACTAAAAAACAGACCTTGATGGACAAAAACTTTATCTCTGACTCTTGGAGTGGTTCAAAGGGAGTATTGCATAGCTGATCTAGAACCACACAGAGCTCCCACCTTGGAATCGGGTCGATGACTTGCGGCTTAATCCTTTTTACCGCCTTGACAAACCTCTGAATTAGAGGCTCCTGTGATAGTCTCCTTCGCAGTGCAGCTGATAGGGCTGATATCTGACCTTTAATCGTGCCAGCCTTTAAGCCTTTCTCGGTGGTGGCGTAAATGCGGACAACATCTGTCGCCCTGCGTCACCAGGTGCGGAATCTGTGGAAGCTTCCAAAAGCTGTTCTTGCTCATCACCGCTAGTGGGGTAAACCATGCTCTCTTGGGCCAGTACAGACAGATTAGGATTATTGAGACCTGGTCCCGTCAGATCTTCTGCAAGACTTTTGGGATCATAGGGGTATGGGAGGAAATTTATAGGCCATTGTGAAGTCCCACGGGACTGAGAGGGCATCTAGCGTCCATGGGTTGTCCCTCTTGAATAGGGAGCAAAATAGAGGAACCTTTGCACTGTTCCCAGTAGCCATTAGATCTATCTGGGGTCGACCCCAACGCTTTATAAGCTGCGCAAATATTTCTGGGTCCAATGACCATTCTCCCGGAGGGGGGAAAGTCACGGCTTAGTCTGTCGGCTACTACATTGCTCCTCCCTCTGATGTATACAGCTGACAGCTGTTGGATATTGGCCTCTGGCCATCCGAAGATCCGTTTCGCCTCCTTGAGGAGGGCTAAGGATCTGGTACCTCCCTGGCGATTTAGGTACGCAACAGTGGTTTTGTTGTCCGATTTTATCTTTATGGCTTGATCCCGGACCATAGGGTAAAACTGCATTAGAGCATTGTAGACCGCTCTCATCGATGACATTAGTCTCTCCACTGGGGTCCAAGTTCCTTTCACCCTCTGCCCCTTCATGTGAGCACCCCAACCAGTAGCCGAAGCATCGGTTGTGTTTTCGGTCCATACGGGAAGGGCAAATGTCCTGCCATTGTTCACAGCCATCCACCACCTCAGGGAGTCTCTGGTCTCCTTTGAGACTATTGTCATATGATCTAGAAAATTGTTGTCTCTGTCCCACTTCTGTAATACCTCTCACTGTAACTGCCTCGTGTGCCAACTTGCCCACGGAATTGCCTGGCTGGCAGCAGTCATGAGACCGAGCGTCCTTATCATCTGACGAAGGGAAATCGGTCTGATTTGTCTCAACAATCGTATATTCTGATGTAGAATATTTATTCTCTTTATAGGAAGAGACACAGTCATTGTTTTGGTGTCCAGGATAAACCCCAGAATTTGCTTCTGTTGGGCTGGTCTGATACTGGATTTCTCTGTATTGACTAACCATCCTATTGAAGTCTTTAGAATATTAACTGGAGATATGAGTTGAGAATCTCCACACTCGACCCCTTCACCAGCCAGTCGTCCAAATATGGGATTACTGTTATTTTCCAATTCTCTGAAGCCTGCTACTACTGCCACTATCACCTTTGTAAAAGTGAATGGGGCTGACAAAATCCCGAACGGAAGTGATGTAAACTGCAGGTGATGTACACTGCGTGCAGAATTATTAGGCAAATGAGTATTTTGACCACATCATCCTCTTTATGCATGTTGTCTTACTCCAAGCTGTATAGGCTCGAAAGCCTACTACCAATTAAGCATATTAGGTGATGTGCATCTCTGTAATGAGAAGGGGTGTGGTCTAATGACATCAACACCCTATATCAGGTGTGCATAATTATTAGGCAACTTCCTTTCCTTTGGCAAAATGGGTCAAAAGAAGGACTTGACAGGCTCAGAAAAGTCAAAAATAGTGAGATATCTTGCAGAGGGATGCAGCACTCTTAAAATTGCAAAGCTTCTGAAGCGTGATCATCGAACAATCAAGCGTTTCATTCAAAATAGTCAACAGGGTCGCAAGAAGCGTGTGGAAAAACCAAGGCGCAAAATAACTGCCCATGAACTGAGAAAAGTCAAGCGTGCAGCTGCCAAGATGCCACTTGCCACCAGTTTGGCCATATTTCAGAGCTGCAACATCACTGGAGTGCCCAAAAGCACAAGGTGTGCAATACTCAGAGACATGGCCAAGGTAAGAAAGGCTGAAAGACGACCACCACTGAACAAGACACACAAGCTGAAACGTGAAGACTAGGCCAAGAAATATCTCAAGACTGATTTTTCTAAGGTTTTATGGACTGATGAAATGAGAGTGAGTCTTGATGGGCCAGATGGATGGGCCCGTGGCTGGATTGTAAAGGGCAGAGAGCTCCAGTCCGACTCAGACGCCAGCAAGGTGGAGGTGGAGTACTGGTTTGGGCTGGTATCATCAAAGATGAGCTTGTGGGGCCTTTTCGGGTTGAGGATGGAGTCAAGCTCAACTCCCAGTCCTACTGCCAGTTTCTGGAAGACACCTTCTTCAAGCAGTGGTACAGGAAGAAGTCTGCATCCTTCAAGAAAAACAGGATTTTCATGCAGGACAATGCTCCATCACACGCGTCCAAGTACTCCACAGCGTGGCTGGCAAGAAAGGGTATAAAAGAAGAAAATCTAATGACATGGCCTCCTTGTTCACCTGATCTGAACCCCATTGAGAACCTGTGGTCCATCATCAAATGTGAGATTTACAAGGAGGGAAAACAGTACACCTCTCTGAACAGTGTCTGGGAGGCTGTGGTTGCTGCTGCACGCAATGTTGATGGTGAACAGATCAAAACACTGACAGAATCCATGGATGGCAGGCTTTTGAGTGTCCTTGCAAAGAAAGGTGGCTATATTGGTCACTGATTTGTTTTTGTTTTGTTTTTGAATGTCAGAAATGTATATTTGTGAATGTTGAGATGTTATATTGGTTTCACTGGTAAAAATAAATAATTGAAATGGGTATATATTTGTTTTTTTGTTAAGTTGCCTAATAATTATGCACAGTAATAGTCACCTGCACACACAGATATCCCCCTAAAATAGCTAAAACTAAAAACAAACTAAAAACTACTAAAATATTCAGCTTTGATATTAATGAGTTTTTTGGGTTCATTGAGAACATGGTTGTTGTTCAATAATAAAATTAATCCTCAAAAATACAACTTGCCTAATAATTCTGTACTCCCTGTAGTTGTCCCCCTAAGAAGACTGCTATGCGCAGAAACTTTCGGTAACTTTTGTGAATGTAAATACGCGTCCTTTAAATCTATCGTAGCGAGGTAATCTCCAGGGGCTAGAAGACTTAGTGCTTTCTGAACCGTCTCCATACGGAATATCTTTTTGCGGATGAATCTGTTGGGATACCTTAGATCTACAATAGTTCTCCAGCTCATCTGAGGCTTTGGAACTAGAAATACCTTTGAATACACTCCCTGAAAGATTTCTTTTTTCGGAACAGGTTCTAGAAAATTCATCTGAATTAACTCTTTTATAGCCTGTTCTATTAGAACTTGCTTCTGACCTCCTAACTTTTGTGTTCTGACATACCTGTCTGGGGGCCTGGCCTGTAGTTCTATACGATAGCCATCTTTTACGGTATGTACCAACCAAAGATCTTTTACTACCTTCTCCCATTCTACAGGGTGGGCCATTTATATGGATACACCTTAATAAAATGGGATTGGTTGGTGATATTAACTTCCTGTTTGTGGCACATTAGTATATGTGAGGGGGGAAACTTTTCAAGATGGGTGGTGACCATGGCGGCCATTTCGAAGTCGGCCATTTTGAATCCAACTTTTGTTTTTTCAATAGGAAGAGGGTCATGTGACACATCAAACTTATTGGGAATTTCATATGAAAAACAATGGTGTGCTTGGTTTTAACGTAACTTTATTCTTTCATGAGTTATTTACAAGTTTCTCTTTGTTTACAGCCATTGACATGTCGCCGAGGTTAACACGTGAGGAACGGATAGAAATTGTGTTGATGTCTGGTGAACGCAGTAACCGGGTCATTGCAGCAGATTTCAATGCAAGACACCCTACGAGACCACCCATCTCCCATGCTACAGTTAGCAAACTGCTTGCTAAGTTTCGTGAAACTGGTTCAGTGTTGGATTTGCCAAAATGTGGACGCATGAAATCTGTCTCTAATGAAGAAACATCAGTGGCTGTCCTAGCTTCATTCAGCAAGAGCCCACAGCGTAGCACTCGCCGCATGTCACTGGAGAGTGGCATTAGTCGAACATCCCTTCGGCGGATATTAGCTACTCACAAATGGCACCCTTACAAACTTCAGCTACTGCAGCATCTCAACGAGGATGACCCAGATCGGCGCACTGAATTTGCAGAATGGGCAAAACAAAAATTGGAACAGGACCCTCAGTTTACGCAGAAGATTTTGTTCAGTGATGAGGCAAACTTTTATGTGAATGGTGAAGTTAACAAACAAAACCACCGCTATTGGTCTGACACTAACCCACATTGGATAGATCCCTCCAAGACTGTTGGAAGAAAAAAATTGATGGTATGGTGTGGTATATGGGGTACAAAGATAGTGGGGCCATTCTTCATCAATGGAAACCTCAAGGCCACTGGATATGCGAAATTGCTAGATGATGATGTGTTTCCCTCTTTATGCACTGAAGCTGGCACGTTCCCTGAGTTTTTCCAGCAAGCTGGTGCACCACCACATTATGGGTGTCAGGTCCGAGCATTCCTAGATGAACAGTTTCCTGGAAAGTGGATTGGTCGTCGTGGGCCAGTTGAATGGCCCCCAAGGTCTCCCGATCTGACCCCCTTAGACTTTTATCTTTGGGGTCATCTGAAGGCAATTGTCTATGCTGTGAAGATACGAGATGTGCAGCACCTGAAACTACGGATACTGGAAGCCTGTGCTAGCATTACTCCTGCGGTGTTGCTATCAGTGTGTGAAGAGTGGGAGAAGAGGGTTGCATTGACAATCCAACACAATGGGCAGCACATTGAACACATTTTATAAGTGGTCAGAAACTTGTAAATAACTAATGAAAGAATAAAGTTACGTTAAAACCAAGCACAACATTGCTTTTCTTGTGAAATTCCCAATAAGTTTGATGTGTCACATGACCCTCTTCCTATTGAAAAAAACAAAAGTTGGATTCAAAATGGCCGACTTCAAAATGGCCACCATGGTCACCACCCATCTTGAAAAGTTTCCCCCCTCACATATACTAATGTGCCACAAACAGGAAGTTAATATCACCAACCATTCCCATTTTATTAAGGTGTATCCATATAAATGGCCCACCCTGTATATTAAAGTAGGTTAATCTGCCCTCTACAGGCATACCTCTGGCGTCAGAACTCCAGCTTGCGTCTGCGGCCGGAGCTCCTCTTCCACGGCCTCTCCTCCACAGTGTAGAGGCTCCTCTGTGCGAAAGGAAGAAAACTACTTTCTCCTGGAAACATAAGGAAGGGATTTACCTTTCTTGTATGACAAGCTCTCCATGAGTGTGTCTAGCTCTGGCCCAAAGAGTATATTTGGACGGTATTGCATGGCACACAGCGTGCTCTTGGAGTGGGCATCTCCCCCCAAGGCTTTATCCACAGAGATCTTCTGCCTGCAGTAGACAGTGCCATGGACCGTGCAGCACATCTTGCTTGTTGTACTGACACATCACAAAGAAAGTCAGAAGCTAGAGCTATCTTCTTAAAGTATAATAAAATGTCATCTCTAGGTACACCTTGATCTATATCCTCCTCCATCTGGAGAAGCCATGATCTAAGGTTCTTAGCAACCGCGTAGGAACCTAGTGCTGCTTTAGACTGGCCTGAGGCTGCGAGATAACTGCGGCGTAGAGCATTCTCTATCCTCTTATCCATTGGGTCTGTAAAATTAGATCCATCCTCACTTGGAACCAATGTGCGTCTGAACAATTTAGAAATAGCTACGTCAACCTTGGGGGCTCTCCCCCTTGAACTGTTTAAACGCATCATGTACAAAGTCCTTTATCCATAATAACATGTCTTTATTGGATAAGGGCTGATCCTCTACAGGAAAGTCATTTGCTCTGCAATTTAAGCAGAAGTAAAATTCACTGCCATCTGGCAGGGGGGTGTTACATGATCTGCAGGATATATGTTTTCGCTTTCCAGCGGACTTTCTTGCAGAACCATTAGATACTGTTCTACAATAGAGCAGAGAGCATTAGTTTAATCTGCTCCTTTGTGACCTTAATTCTAATAAGGGAACTCAGCATCAAGCCGACGTACCCATATACTATAAAATATATACATATATATCTATATCTTTAAACATATATACTACTCTGCAGAAAATGTACATTATAAATAAAACAGACCGCAATAAAGAACTCTTCCTATAGTGTAGTGTCAGCATGTAGTGAGATAAAACATCCAATAGATGGCAGCAGACTACCTGCAGACTGGCAGATAGAAAAAGATTACTACACCTGAAAATAGAAACATTTTACATTGAAGCCAATACTTAGCGATGTAAGGATAACATACCTAGTAGGAGCGTGGCAAAAGCGCAGCAGAGCCGCATGAATGACGGACGCCGGCAACTCTTTATCCCTCCCCCCTGCGAGGCCGGGGGGAGGTGGAGCCAATAATATAACAAGAGGACCTTGGTCCTGAGACATATAAAGGCTGCCTAACGACACTCCAATCTCTGAACGGAGGGTCAAAAATAAATAAATCAATAAATACTTCCCAACATCTCCCCTTCTCTAGAAGGATGTCCTTTCCCAGGAAGGACAGAAAAAAACACAATAGGAGGGACTGTTAGGCAGTTTTATAGGATCAGAATTCAATTCTTTAATTGACATCTCCTGTCCTATGTTTTCAGGAGGATTAGAAATCCCCATGGGCGCTGCTGCTGGAATGGCTGTTTTGGCACTGTTTTATTTTTTTTTTATGGCGTTGGGGTGGATCATGTGATATTTTTATAGAGCTGGTTGATACGGATGCAGCGATACATAATATGTTTACTTTTCTCTTTTTCCCTATGTTTAAAAAAATTTTTTTTACTTGAAACTTTGAAACTTAATTTTTAAAATTTTGGATAACTTTATCCTACATGTATCCTACGAGTTAAACACGCCTGGGATAAACATAAACGTTCCGCCAATTTTAGCGTATCTGATGCGGACCCATTTATTTCTATGGAGCCGTTGAAAATGCGATTAGTCCACCATTTGTGATCCGTGTCCGTGGTTTGAGTCTGTCAAAAAAATATAACCTGTCCTATTCTTGTCCGCGAAAAACGGTTAGCAGACCCATTCAAGTCAATGGGAACGCCAAAAATGCGGATGCACGACCGTCTGTCATCCGCGTCCGCGTCCGTTTTTGTAGAATCAGTTGCCTGGCAACCTCTCTGCCAGACCTTGTGGCAATAAAATGTAAAAAAAAATTACAGGAAGTTGAAGGTCACAGGTTATGCAGATTGCTGATTGCTAGGCACCTGAGGTAAAATTTTGGAGTTTGCTGTGGCAGTCTGTGGATTTATTTGCTGGAATGTCGAGAAATTAATTACATTGGTCCAGGAGAGGCCTGAACTATAGGACAGCCGGACAAATGCCTACCAGGGCAGAGTTCGGAAGGAGGTGGCATGGGAGCAAGTTGCCCGTCGCAAGAGGCGGGCCGAATGGGAAAAAGCAGATGGCAGAGGTAAGTGCCAGCAATGTCATTGTACTGTCCTGGCCCTGTGTTGTCACTAATGATGTAGCTATTAATTCCATGATATTTTGTGGTCCGGCATAATTTTGTATTGACCTGTACATGGTTTTTTGATGAGTCATGCAATTTATACCATACCCCATCATTTTTTTACTTAAAATGGCTGTCCCTACCTTTGCTACAGCAAACAGTAGTCATGTATAACCTGCGTGTGCACTTTTTATTTGGTGACACGTGTCCCTGTTGTAATTGAGCATCCAATAGTTGTCACCATCCCATATTATAAAGTATTATTGTACAAATGGCCTGCACGACTAATCTCCTCCTTCCTGCACTTATTGTACATTAGTATACCCACACCTGCACTACTGTACCATGTGATGTATAATCTTGCATTTTCTGACATTTTTATTTGTTGTCGACTTGATTTTGCTCACATTTTGGCTTTGGTATTTGTCCAGTTATTATTTCATAGTTGTTTTCCCGATTTATAGTCATTTTTATGTTTGATTTCTTCACAGTGAAACAGACCAAGACCAGGTGGAATAGTTGCCGGGATCAATTCAGGCGTGACTTTAATATAAAAGGCCGTAGTGGGGAAGGCGGCTCAAAGAAAAAGCCCTACTTATACACGTCACAATTGCAGTTTTTGAAGCCGGTTATGGATTTGAGGTTGTAAGTATTTTTGGGCCAAAAACATTATTTTCAGGGTATCAATAGTTCATAATCGGTTAACAATAGTAGGAAATACTTAAAGGGGTTGTGTGGCGTTTTACTATTGATGACGTATCCTCTGTGTAGGTGATCAATATCATTTTTGGGGGGGACTAACACCTGGCACCACCGCTGATCAGCTGTATGATGAGACGACACGTGCAGAGCGCACATGCCGCCTCCCGTCTCTCTTCCTGTGTGGCACTATTTTCTAGATCAAATAACATAGATATCTGCAATCATAGCGGGAATAGAGAAGGGAGATGGCACGTGCGCACTGCACGCATTGTCTCCTCATACAGCTGATCGTCGTGGTTGCCAGGTGTTGGTCCATCACCAATCTGAATAGGTCATAAATATGAAAAGGCCGGAAAACCGTTTTGCATTTTTTAGGCCCTGAATAGTGTTGTGATTTGTGTATGGTTATTTGTGTTCATATTTTTTTTATTTTTTTTATTTATATGTTGTTTTTTGTTTGTTACCCTTCTGTACTGTAATTGTCATTTACATAGTTTTAATGTTGGCTTACAAACCACAACATGGATTATAAAAAGTTATAATAAAATGCCAATGACATACTCCTATTATATAGAGTATTGATGCTCCAACTACGTCCCTCCAGCTGATTTCTAACTACAACTACCATCTTGGCCTTGTGATGCCTGATACATGTTGTTTGTCTGGGAATGATGTTATTTTTTGTTTTCATACATAAGGAGGTTTTGATGTTAGAAACAGGCCAGATACAGACGGACAGAATATCAGCACTTGGTTAGCTCTTTGAATGTGTATACCTGGTCTAAAAAAATAAACATCAGTAATGTATTTTTTGTGGATTTTAACAAATAACATTGAAGATGACAATACAACATTAGAAAACACTATGTGATCTATGCAGGCTCACCGTATATAGTACACACACAGCTGTTTTTATTTGAAAAACATTAGGTACTTCTGAAATGTAGTAGTCAAATGATGTAATATATGTTTTCATGTCATTTTTCTATACAGTAATGTGGACAGTCTGGATGACCCAGAGGACTCGGATGTTGGAGGAAGTGACACTCCTGTGGTTTTTTCCCCACCCAGTAGTCCGCCCCAACAACGGTTGAGGAGGGTGAACAACCATCAATGGACCCGCCCACCCAGGGGAGCCCAGAAATAGCCCAGCAGCCTCAGCCCAGGCATCGCAGGAATGTCCCACACTCTTCCTCTGGGCAACAGACTCGAGAGATGATTGATGCCCGAGTCATGGAGTTCCTTGCCCAGAGGAGGAGTGAGAGACAAGAGGAAGCTTTGCTGAGGGGGATGGCGCCGTTACTGAGGGGGGTTCCCACTGCAAAGCATAGTTCATGTGTAGCAGCAGTTGCTATGATTTTTGACATGTTTGCATCCCCATACCAGGGAGACATTCTGACACAAATTAATAACTTACGTTGCCAAATAATGTCAGCACCCTCGCAGCATGCCCCCAGCTACATGCAACAAGCACCCCATGGGCCACCTTGCCCTGTGCTAACTTATCGCGGGGCACAAGACCCCAACCAACCCTGTGCCCATTCAAGTTATGTGGCCAGTTATTCAACTGTCGGCCAACAACATGCCCAGGTTAGGCCCGTAACATAATTTACCCCTGGGCCCTTCAGCAGGGAATTATTAGATCTTTAAAAAATGTATTACAATTGTTGTTTTTATTTATTGTTATTTATGTTCCTTCAATATTTGGCACAATTGTGTGCATTTTTGTATTTGGGGGGCCTGGGTTTAAGTACATTTTGACATTACCAAATGCTATGTGTCTTCCATTTTTCCTAAAGTTCAACGATAGTGGCTCGATAATAACTATGGGACGGGGCTCAACACACAACTCAACCTTTTGATGGTGAAAAGGAAATACAGATTACCGTATTTTTCGCTTTATAAGACGCACCTAATGATAAGACGCACCTAGATTTTTGAGGAGGAAAATAAGAAAAAAAATATTTTGAACCAAAAGGTGTGCTTTTGGTGGGTTTTGAACTAATGGTGGTCTGTGGATGATGCACTGTTATGGGGGACCTGTGGATGACGCACTGTTATGGGGGGATCTGTTGATGACGCACGGTTATGGGGGATCTGTGGATGACGCACTGTTATAAGGGGGATCTGTGGATGACGCACTGTTATGGGGGGGATCTGTGGATGACGCACTGTTATGGGGGGGATCTGTGGATGACGCACTGTTATGGGGGGGATCTGTGGATGACGCACTGTTATGGGGGGATCTCTGGATGACGCACTGTTATGAGGCGGATGTGTGGATGATACACTACTACGGGGGATGTGTGGATGACACACATATAGCATCTTATGTAATGGGGGTCACTATTCACACAGGGACAATATACTGTGACACATATGATACTGTGACCAGCATAAGATGATCTTATGCTGGTCACAGTATCATATGTGTCACAGTATATTGTCCCTGTGCGAATAGTGACCCCCATTACACCACAGGGCACACAGTAGACTTTATATGTAAAATCTTTTAATGGCTCTGCTTTCTTCTATAACAGTACTCACTTTAAAAGCAGCAGTTCGGCCAGCACGTGACGTCACTCACTCAGTCAGTCACGCTCCTGCCAGCTTCATTAATGAAGTGGGAGGAGCATGACCGAGTGAGTGACGTCATGCGCCGGCTGGACCGCTGCTTTCATAGTGAGTACTGTTATAGAAGAAAGCAGAGTGTAATGAAATGGGAAATGGCAGTGCGTCTTATAAAGCGAACACTGCCATGTTTACTTTGGTGACGCTGATACATTGCGGCCTGCAATGTATCAGAGGGGTGGGAGGAGGGGGACGGAGGCTGGCAACACTCGCGGCAGGGTCCGATGCAGTCACTGTACTGTAATACATCGGGCCCCGCTCACAGAAGTTTTCATATGTAAAGTCTATAATCTTCAAGCAGTGTCTCTGCTTTAAACTATGGCAATTTTCTGTAGTAGTATAACTCACTATGAAAGCGGCAGGCAGGGCGACAGCATAACCTCGCGATGCTCACTCATTCACGCTCCTGCTCCTACTTCATGAATGAAGTGGGAGGAGCGTGAATGAGTAAGAATCGCGAGGTTACGCTGCCGCCCTGCCTGCCGCTTTCATAGTGAGTTGTACTACTACAGAGAATTGCCCTAGTTTAAAGCAGAGACACTGCTTGAAGATTATAGACTTTACATATGAAAATTGCTGTGAGCGGGGCCCTATGTATTACAGTACAGTGACTGCATCGGACCCTGCCGCGAGTGTTGCCAGCCTCCGTCCCCTCCTCCCACCCCTCTGATACATTGCAGGCCGCAATGTATCAGCGTCACCAAAGTAAACATGGCAGTGTTCGCTTTATAAGACGCACTGCCATTTCCCACCCACTTTTGGGGGGGGGGGGAGTGCGTCTTATAAAGCGAAAAATACGGTATATAGTCCAAGAAATAGGAGGCAGTCAAAAGATCTGTTTGTACCGAGATCAATCTAACACAGGGATGATCAACCTGTGGCCCTCCAGCTGTTGCAAAAATACTCCCAGCATGCTCAGAAAGCCTACAGCTATCAGCCTACAGCCGAGCATGATGGAAGTTGTAGTTTTACAACAGTTGGAGGGCCGTAGGTTGAGCATCCCTGATCTAACATAATATTGCTCCACACAAAAGGCACAAATAAGAACAAACTAAGTGGGTTGAGTTAAATATTAATACCCAAGTGTTTGGTCAACCAACCACCAGGGTATTTACATTAACCTCAATTGAGTGTTATTTTTTAAAATAACAATATGATGTTACAGGATTATATGTAGAATGTAATATTTTGAGCGTTTTATATTATAGCTTGAGATCCTCATTATCATATTTCACAAACTTTAAACATAATATAGACACACACAAAACTTAAACAAACTTTATTTTCTCACAAACATTTAACATTCATAATCTGTGCTTGAGGTATTAGAAGGTTTTTTGAATCATATAACAAATTGAATAATGATGTTTATAAAACAATACTTTCATAAACATCTTTATTCTTTATATTAAGCTTGATTATGTTTTTGGTCCAAAAAACCTCATCCCGCAAGCCACGTCAAGGGTCCTCATTCTCTTGCGAGTCCCTACACTTAACTATAACATAAATTACACACGCTATCTTGAAAACAAAAAAAAATAACTATCGAGCACAGAAGAAATTAAACACTGCTACCTGCTACAAATAGCGTCCCTCTGCCATGGCAAGGACCCCTCTGGGCTGAAAAAGTAGTCTGCATAGAATTCCCGAACTGCTATGCCTGCAGTCCCAGGTCAGCTATGCAGGGTCATATCCAAACCCAAACCTGGTGACGTTGGAAAATCTTCCATGTCAACAGAAGAGGAAGCCTCGTAAATGCTGGTGAAGTTGTGTAGAACAACACAAGCTTGAATCACCAGGGTTGCATTCTCCGAATCCATCTGTATGGATGACAAAATTACCCTTCACTTGCTAGAGCGTATTCCGAAAGTACACTCAACATACCGACGGGCACGAGTCAACCGGTAGTCGAAAAATACGCCTCCTGACATCCAAACCACGCTTTGGGAAGGGCCGCATAACATGGTGAGTCAATGCAAACCATTCATCCGCTATGATGACAAATGGAGCCGGCGGACCTGCAGATCCGGGCAGTCTTCTGAACTCGGGCAGGGCAAGCTGGTTGGCACGAAGCCGCTCACCCATTCTAGAAGCACTAAAGATGTGAGCATCTGCTGTGCTTCCATAGGCCCCGATATTAACCATTATAAACCGGTAATTACTGTCAGCAACAGCCATAAGCACTACCAAAAAATATTGCTTAGTGAGGAGGCTTCTTCACACGGATGTGCTTGCCATCCATTGCCCCAATGCAGTTGGGAAACTGCGCAGAAAGATTGAAGCCCTCAGCAATCCGAACCCAATCGTCCGCCTTGGGCTGTGGCATCACCATCTCTCGGAGTTGATGCCAGATGACGTAGCAAGTGTGACGCACAATCCGAGAAATTGTTGAGGTTCCCAAAAGAAACTCAAAATGCACGGATGAAAAAGAGTTCCCAGTTGCAAGGAATCTGTAGAAAAATAAATAAATAAAAACCATATCAGTAAGCATAAACAAAAGGGAACATACAATACATGATTCCTCTAATGTTTGATATGAGACGTGTTTAAACAATCAATGTCCATTCACAAAAAATACAATTTCTAATGTGAATTTGTGTGTATGAACAAAACACTAGCAGCAATTGGGGTGTGGGCACTACTCCCACAAGCTATGTTACACCAACTGTGTTTACGCCATTTCCATGCAGAATGTATGGGCGATTTAAGATTGACAAATTGTAAACCAGTTTAAAATACGCGACTACCTTTAATCTTGCCATGTTATGTGTCAGGGATTTTACAAAAAAAAGAGATTTTACAATGGTCCAAACATATTATGGACAAAGAAAGGTAACTTTAGCAAACATTAGCACATGTCTAACACCAGCCATTTTCCCAAACATGTTCCTCATGACAGAAGCAGTGCACATTACTGTTTTAACTATAAGTAAGATATTGCTTACCTGAATGTAATGATAAGCCTTTCTTCAGGAGAAATGCTGCGCCTCATAATGGTGTCGATGAAGGTAAGGACAGTACATAGAGACGACAGAAAGCAATCAAATGTTGACATTGACATCCGACAGAACGAAAAAAACTTCTCTGGATGCTGCCGAAGATTTTGGTAGAGGGTATGAAAGTGTCCTTTCCGGTAGCGTTGGGAAACAATGGGATGGTGTCACGGCGGGGAGTGAGGGAAACACCCCACCGTGCGGTGTCAGAGGGTAAAGGGGGATCAGCCTGGCCAAAAGGAGTAATAAGGGAGCAGGTCACCTCCTACTGCGTCCCTAATCCTCTCCCTGACTCCTCACCGTATGAGCGGACCCTGATGGTAGGACGACTCATACTCAGGATACCTAAAGACCCTAAGTCGCCCTGGTAATCCCTCACTTAGGAGCAGGGGAGAGACAACCTGTTCATCCCAGTAATGGAGGAACAGGAGTCTCTATCTGAGGCCAGGCTGCAAGGAGAGTGGAACACATACAGCTATAGAGATGGCAGGTAAGCGAGACCAGTAACACACTTACCTGCCACAGACACACTGACTGGAACCCGTGCACAAGTGCTGGTGTCCACACAAACATTACACACCACAAACCACACAGGGACCCAGGACACCCATAGCTGCAATAAACATAAGACACCATAAAAACATCTTCTATGACCACAAGGGTGGCCCACACTGGACAGATGGCATATGCCAGGAAGATAGCTCCAGCATACACCATGGCTGGAGTACCCCCCAGCTTCAGGCATCCAGCAGAGGCTAAATAGCCCAAGCAGCCACACCCACACACACATAAACCCAGTGTTAAAACACTAGGAAGGGAGTTAACCTTACCAACACCAGACAAGGGGAGGAAGCCACTTAAAGGGGAAGTACACACACAAGCATGGAAAGCTACACGTTGTCGCAGGCAACAACATGCGTGGCAACCATGTCACAGCAATCACCCAGAAGGCCGAGACACTGCCACTGCATGCACACACAGCAACACGTTGCCGCAGGCAACTGCAAGTGTAGCAACAGTGTCACAGCGCACACAATAGGCCGTGACAGATGGACCCAAAATCGTCGCCTTCGTCTCGGTTCCTCGTCCAACAAAAGGGAGCGATGTCCCCATCGCCAAGAAACAAGCCAGTGCAGTACGACCTCTTCCTCAGATTCATCCGCCATGGTGAAACCAAGACGCAAAAATGGAAAATCCAAGAACAGCTATGCCAAGGAATCAAACGAACCTCTGTACCCTGTAAAAACTACAGAAAATGGCCACCAAACAAAACTCAGGTGACCAGCATATATACCAGTGTCCTGGGTGGAGATATTAAAATTACTCTTTTTTTACCTTCCTTTTTTTTGGCGGTGCGCCCCAAAAAAAACGGAAGACACATGGAAACACAACGGATCCCCAATTTGCGGACCGCAAAAAAAAAAAAACTATCGTGTGCATGAGGCCTAATACAAATGATAGAAATGTTGGTTACATAGAAATTTAAATATATATCTAAAAGCCAGAACATTAAAATATCAAGTGAATAACAATGATTATCTTATTTAAATGGCACCTGTGAAGGGGTGGGATATAAATTGGCAAATGTAAGTATTCAAAAGGGTCATCTGAGATGCGGCCGCGATCCTGTGCAGCAACCACTTCTAGGATCACATGCTGTGCTTTTAGCATGTCATCCCAGCCTGGGATTACAATCTGCAGCGTATGAAGACTGGTGAAGACTGGGTGCAAAGACATTTAGAATTTTTTTTTATTAAGAGAGCTGCATAAATGAGTCTGTACATGCTGTAGAGCTATTTGGAGAATTCCATATTTTTATTACAGAAATTACAGTAAGATCTGAATGATTTTTTCCTAAACAAAAAGAGTATTTTGGAATCATGTTACAAATTCGCCATTCTACAGATGTGCAAAATTACAAAAAAAAAGTGTATTATTAGTGAACTACACTACCCAATACATTCAGCTTTATTACCAAGGGTTGACCGGGTTGGCCAGCTTTGACAGCCTTTCTGACTGCCCTCCCCCACGTCTCACTGGACCAGCGAAAGGAAGCATATTTACCTGCTCCCCAACCCTAGGTTGCAGCTCCTTAGATCCAGTGCTGAGGTCTCAGTGCGCCAATGCCCACTTGTCAACTTCCAGTCAATGACTGGCCACAGCAGTGATGTGTCTCCCAAAACATTGGCTGCATTGGCACACGTGACCCTAACCATGCCATAAGTTAACAAGCGGGTATCAGAGCACAGAGATCCCAGAGGTGGGAAACATGTAAGTATATTTCCCTAGGCAGGTCTGGTGAGGTGGGGGGGCAGCCCTAAGCTGGACAACCCCTTTAACATTCCTTTTTCAAGTCTCTATGCATTGCTCAAAAGCTCTAAAAGTAAAAAACAATTTTATAGGAAGAAATACTTCTATCACATATATTAATGCAAATTTAATAATGTGATTGTGCCTAGTGCCAAAATTTGTGACATCTCTGATGCTTAATACCTCATCAATACCAAAAAGAATAAAGCAATGCACCTAGCTCACCTGTTTTTGTTTTTAAGCAGGGCAAGAGAGGGCGGCTTAGCAAAAATAGTAGGGCTCGCCTACGATGAAACAAAGTGCTCCAAAATTGTGCCTAAAATTTGGGGCAAACTAAAGCCAACTAATAGTTGGCGTACAGTTAGGTCAATGCCTAGACATGTCCTAAATTCAGAACACAGCATGAGTCACTGTGATATTTTGGTGCACCTTTATACTGCCTACGTTTGCAATATCTACAATTTAAACAGGATTAGTAAGAAAATCTGCTCCAGTGTGTCTTCCACCCAATATAGACTGTAAAAATAGCCTATTTATTACTGCAAGTTGGTTCCTGTCATGCAGTTCACAGAAGTGTTTGCCCCTCCTCAACACAGCCAACACCTCTGCAGAGATTGCAATGAATGACATAGCAATGTCCTTTATGTTCTGATGATCTGAGTTAATCAAATACGATACATTACAATCCCCCACACTCCAGTTCTAGTTTAGAACATACTCTGCTTGTAATCCGTCAGCTGTCAGCTATACAGAAGACCTCAACTAGATGTATTATGAGTGTAGGACTTGACCATTTCATACACTTCAAAGTTGACAGAGCAGAGGTGCCACAGAAACACTTTTAAATAGAAGGGTGGGAGGTTTATAAAACCAGCTGTGTGTGGGAAGAGGGATACAAAACGCCACCGAGCAAACTCTTCAACTATGAACATATGCATCCAAGTCTCTCCTACATACAGTACCGGTAAATTGTTAACAGTGGAGTGCATTCATTCTGGTCATATGAGGCATTTAACTTTAACGTACTATAATATATATTTGTGAAAATAATATTAAATTAGTTTTAGGCTACATTCTCATGACCATATTTCAGGATCGCATGCTGACAAATTTTTATGGAGCTACAAAAAATGCAGACAGCACATGGATGTCATCTGTGTCCTGTCCGCATCCGTGCGGCCTATTCTTATCTATTTTGAGAACAAGAATAACTATTTTTACAATGGGTCCTGTGGATAATGCGGGATGCACACGTGGATCCCCAAAACAGACACGGCCGTGTGAATGCAGCCTAAAAAGCAAGCATTTTGCTAACATAATGTAGCTTGGCCGTCTGCTACAATAGAGTGTGACATAGCAAATGTGGACCGACTGCCTACTTAACAAATCTGTGGCTTTGGGTCACTACTGGGGGCATTTTCAAGGCAGATCCCTGGTTTTCACCCATACAAACCTGTAAAGGGATTTGTATTTTACTGCAGGGGACATTAGGCCACTAACTCTAGGAGTAGTCTCTCAGAGGCTGCTGAGACAGGAGGATGAAGACATCAATGTGTGACAGAAAGGATAAAGGCAAGAGTGTGGCAGAGTTTGTGTAGTACGGTAGTCAGGGAATGAGTTAGGGCAGGTCGCACAGGTCAATACAGAATTAGGCAGAACAATACAGTAGTGCACCTTGACTAAACAAGCTAGGAACCTAAAGCTCAGGCACCTTCCAATAGGGGAAAATGCCCTATATAACCCATGGATCGCTGCCATTGGATTGGGACAGATAGGCCCTTTAAAAGCAGGGGAGAGAGCTCACAGCCTAAGAGAGTAAGCAGCAGGAACAGCCTGTGGCAGAAGACAGCATGGAGCAGCTGGAAGGGGAAGTACTCCGGTGGCCGTGAGCAGGGTCAGTTCAGTATATCTTTATTTTTATTCACTAATAATTCTGTTCATTTATCCACTCTCAACCTGTATGCCATTACCTATCTACTCTATTACCGGACTCTCATCATCTCCACCCACTGCCATCATAATTTGGCTCCTGTCATCTATCATTGAGTTTATTTCAGTACATTATTGTCTGACTGTGTTGATAAGTGGTTTATATATTTTTCTCACGAACACTCAGTTGCTATACAGTTCTGTCCTACTGTAATTCAGTCCAGGTATCTGAGTCCAGGGAGACAAAGTTAGCGCTTGTGAAAGACAACTGCTATAGTTATGTGGCCTTGTGACCCATCAACATTGTTACACCTTGTCATAATGTCTGCCTAATATGTCCTGTGCCAGTGGTCACACAGGTCTAGTACCTCAGTCCCATCTCCCAGAGCCTCTTGTACATTAATGGTGGAGTGATTCCTGCTTCCTGCTATTGCTCAGGCCAGTCAGTAGGATTCAGTGGATTGGAAACAGCTTCTTCTCATCAGCACTGTGGCCTATGGATGTTCTAAAAATTAGTATGCTCTGAGCAATCACAGAGTTAGGCCTTCCCCACTTAGGATGCCTCTAACACATGCATGCAGTATATAGATAGCCCCTTGATATTATAATAATAATATTATTTATTTATATAGCGCCAACATATTCTGCAGTGCTTTACAATCTTGATATCAATAGGAAGTGTGTAATCAATGTCGGATTACAAAAGAGACACCCTGGGTCTGATGCTGCTGAGTGGCCCATGGACGTCAATATTCCTGGGCAAACATTTGGGGCTTGGATCGCAATTTTGAATACCACGCTGTTCATTCTCATAGGCAACAAGCCTCTAGGCCTGAAGACTATGAGGCCATAGAGTGGTGCAGACAAGTTTGTTGACATGATGGCCACTGCCTGCATTGGGATGTTGAAGGCGCAATGACGTCATCGCGATTATCCATGCCAGGAACTGGCAACACAGGCCTTCAACCTGCATCGCAGATGGTGGGAGTGAGGTGAGTATATTTTTTTTGTTTTTTATTTTGTCACTACTGGAGGCAAAAGGCACTACTAGGGGCAATACGCACTATTGGGTTCAATAGGTTCTACTGGAGTAATAGGCTCTACTGGGTGCAATAAGCACTACTGGGGAACATAAACTACTGGGAGCGCTTAACTACTGGAAGTGCCACAGGGGGCACTGTAACTACTGGGATTGCTACAGGGGGGCATTATAACTGCTGAGAGTACTTTAAGGGGTGGATGATGGAAAATTGAGGAAATTAAGATGTGTATGTGGTAAACTCTGCAGAGATGAGATGTGGCTGAAATAACATGGTGGTCTGCTTCCAGTGGAGAAGATGAGGAAAGAGAACATCTCCATCAGAGAAGACGTCACTGGATGTAAGAGGTATGTGGTGCTGTATTATCCTGTATGTGTGATGTGTTGAAATTTAATGTCCATCTAAATATGTCTTTAGCACCATGGCTGGAGGGGAGCGGTATACTGTGCAATATACTTTTTTTCTTGTGGGGCCCAAACTTGAGGAACAGCCCCAGGCCTATGGGTCACTTAATCCACCCCTGTGAGTAATGTTGCTGCAGGGGAACTGGAAATGCTGTTGAGTTCTCAAACAGATTACATCTTACTGCTGGGCATAACAAAATAATTTACTATTTAGTGTAGGACAAGCCCTTTCACTCCTAATTCCAAATAGTGTGTTTGGAAAGATTTTTACAATCCAGACAAAACATTTTAGTAGATACAAAATCTATTTTTGGGGTGTTAAACCAAACAAACTAAAATCAAAGTAAAATTGTGATGCAGACAACGGTGGCAAGAATTATAAACAGAGGTAACACTAAAGCGAATCTGGCAGATGTTCATTTTTAATCATCCAAATACTACATACAGAATCAAAATGTGGGACTAAGAACAACAGCATATTCTATCATTTTGCCACTTTGTAGACAAACCCAGAATTATAAAAAAAAAAATATATTGAAATAGATTTTTACAGCCAATGGGGCACATTTATTAAGACTGGCATTTTAGATGCCGCTCTTAGCCCTTTCATGACCAAGGGTCAGTGATGCCCTAGGGTCCAGGTCAAAATTTACAAATCTAAAATGCATCACTTTATGTGGTAATAGCTTTGGAACACTTATTTATCCAAGCCATTCTGAGATTGTTTTCTCGTGACACATTGTACTTTATGATAGTCATAAATTTGAGTCAATATATTTCACCTTTATTTATAAAAAAATTCTAAATTTACCAAGATTTTAGAAAAATTCGCAATTTTCAAAATTCACATTTCTCTGCTTTTAAAACAGAAAGTGATACCTCATAAAATATTTATTACTTAACATTCCCCATATGTCTACTTTATGTTGGCATCATTTTGGAAATGTCATTTAATTTTTTTAGGACATTAGAAGGCTTAAAAGTTTAGAAGCAATTCTTACAATTTTTAAGAAAATTTCCAAAACCCACTTTTTAAGTACCAGTTCAGGTATGAAGTCACTTTGTGGGGCTTAAATAGTGGATACCCCCATAAATGACCCCATTGTAGAAACCACACCCCTCAAGTTACTCAAAACAGATTTTACAAACTTTTTTAACCCTTTAGGTGTTCCATAAGAATTAAAGGAAAATGGAGATGAAATTTCAAAATTTAACTTTTTTGGCAGATTTTCCATTTTATTACATTTTTTTCTTTAACACATTGAGGTTAACAGCCCAAAAAACTCAATATTTATTACCCTGATTCTGCGGTTTACAGAAACACCCCACATGTGGTCGTCAACTGATGTAAGGGCGCACGGTAGGGAGCAGAAGGAAAGGAGCGCCACATGGTTTTTGGAAGGCAGAAATTGCTGGACTGGTTTTTAGATGCCATGTCCCTTTTTAAACCCCCCTGATGCACCCCTACAGTAGAAACTCCCAAAAAGTGACCCTATTTTGGAAACTAGGGGATAAGGTACAAGTTTTATTGGTACTATTTTGGGGTATATATGATTTTTAATTGCTCTATATTACATTTTTAGTGAGGCAAGGTAACCCAAAAATGTCTGTTTTGGCACAATTTTTTTATTAGATTTTTTTTACAAGATTCATCTGACAGGGAAGATCATATGCTATTTCTATAGAGCAGGTTGTTACGGACGTAATGATATCAAATATGTCTACTTTCTTTGTTTGTTTGTTTCAGTTTTACATAAAGCATTTTTGAAAAAGAAATTATGTTTTTGTGTGTCCATTTTCTGAACGCCATATTTTTTTATTTTTCTGCCGATCGTCTTGTGCAGGGGCTCAATTTTTGCAGAAAAAGTTGAGGTTTTTATTGGTACCATTTTTGGGTACATAGGATTTTTTGATCATTCATTATTACACTTTGAGAGGCAAGGTGACCGAAAAATTGGCTGTTTTTGAACAGTTTTTATTTATTTATTTATTTTTACAGCGTTTATCTGAGAGGTTAGGTCATGTGACAGTTTTATAGAGTAGATCATTACGGATGTGGCAATATCTATCATGTATACTTTTTCTTATTTATTTAAGTTTTACACAATAATAGCATTTTTGAGCGATTGTCTTAAATAGGATATCATTTTTTGCTGGATTTTTTGGCACTGTTTTTATAATTATTTTTTTTACACTGTTCACCTCAGGAGTTAGGTCATGTGATATTTTTATCGAGCATGTTGTTACGGACGTGGCGATACCTAATATGTAGGTGACATATGTAGGTGTAGGTGCACAGACTAACCAATCGGATCGATTGCTGGCAAGGGACCACTCTGATTGGTCCCTTGCCGGCATTACTGCACTGTATGCTGTCCGTGACAGCAGCAGTGCAAGGGCAGAAGCTTTGATCAAAGCGCTTTGCAGCGCTTGGATTAAAGAGCTGCCATGACGTCTATACACAGGCTAGCTGCACGGGGTATGTGCAGCTAGCACGTATATAGCCGTATGGCAGTCGGGAAGGGGTTAATAAAGTCCCATCACTGGCAGTGGATCACCGAAGTTATAAAGAGGTCACAGGCCTCTCCGTAACTTCAGCACATCCAGTGCCAGTTCTAAATGTAAGACCGCTTTCCAGCTGTCCCTAGCTGTCCTAGCGGCCTGTCCCCTTCCCCACCCATGCCACGGCTACAATTTTAGACCTGGTGTGAGCAGAGAGAAGTCGCAGATAGGGGTGCAACTAACCATTGCGCCGCCATCGGCACCTGAAATATGCATAATTTAGGTGTATTTCAGATTAGTAAATGACCCCCATAATCTTTATTATCTTGTACAAATGACAGAGGTTTTGCTTATCTGGAAGCTAGAACTACCTGTCGGCTACATGCAGGACTTCATCACAGTTTTCTCTATTGCTGAATAGGTTATAATTGCATATTTAATAGGTTATAATTGCATGTAATGCTGCATATTGAAACCCTATATTTTTTATGTACCATATATCCGTATATCCAAGTAATGTGAGGGGAGTATACCAACATGAACAGAAAGGCCATATTTTGAATTTTCTGCACTTTAGTTGTCTATAGCACTTTGGAATTGGTACACATGTACATTTCTGACATGTCAGCAGTGTACTGGTGTAAGGATTCCAAAGGGGCTGCAGCGAGCGATGTACAGGCAGGAGCACACATCGATGCTCCTGCCTGTACCTAGATTGCGACAAGCTCATTACTGATGTGCTATGCTGCACTTTAGTGGAGTGACTGCAGACGGCCCTAATGAAATCCCCTGACGAGGGTCAGCAGTGTACGTCTGTACCTATTCCATAGTGCTATAGACACCCAGAACTGCAGGTGCCTATTTTGCTAGGAAAACAAAACAAAACAATAATAAAGTATAATACAAAAATTATTCTGATCAGATTGAGAAGAGTTTTAAAAAAGTTTAATTGAAAGAGCCTTTACAATATAAAAAAAAGTTAAGGGAAAAAAAAGTACAGTACACATAATTGGTATTGCTACATCCGTAATGACCTAGACTACACTGATTGACATAACACATCCAAGAAGGAGCTGTTGGAATCTAATGAAACTTTACATCTGTGATTGTAATGATGATATACAGTATGTTAGTTATTACAATATTAGAGAGAAAGGACAAGTTTATCTGAGAAAACTGTACAATTCAAAGTGGGCTCTATTACCCTGTTGGTCCGCGTCTAGCCTGGATACAAGAGGAGATACAGTTGGGTATGGAGGCATGGAGGTTCGGTATAGTATCCTGCAGCACATTTGGCCACAGATGTTGCAGCTGGGCATGCAGATCCTGGATGCTCGTAGGTTGCCAAAGCTGGCGTCCTTGCTAGTCCCATATATGCTCGATTGGCAATAAATCTGGTGACCGTGCAGCCAAGGAAGTGTTACATTCTGGAGGAGACATTCCTGGAAAAATCTTGCTTCTTGCTTGTCTGTAGATTAAACAATGCTCTATACTGGTAGTCTGTCTGGGCTATCCAGATCTTTGTCACTCGTGTATGTGCCCACATGTTACTGCTGCACCCAGCACTTACTAACAACTAGTTCAGAATTCATCAAAATAACCATGCTGCTTCTATCAGTCCAATAATTCACCCCATCTAAAATTCTGTCAACTGGGAAAAAGTCTTTGGGTGTGTCTTACATTAGTGGTTCTTAACCTACGGCAGTTATACCCCAAGAGGTATGCACTGCAGGACGGGGAAACAGTTAAAGACTGCAGCGTGGCATGGGAGCAGATGTCTCCCTGTCACGCCATTAACAGGTAGGCTACAGACTACTCGGCTGAAGCCTATCAATGATGTCATTGTTATAGCCAGGTTACAAGCAGCTCAGGACACAAGCCAGAAGAGGCCTGTGTCCGGCACAGCATCACAGACAGGGACATGAAGGTGAGTATTTGTGTTTGTTATTTTTTTTGGGCGGCATGCTATTGGGCCACTATAGGTGGGTCATTATTTTAACTGGGGGAGTTATAAAGGGGTATGTTTTTCTACTGCACTATAAGGGGGCATGTTTTTCTACTGGCGGTACTTTAAGGCGGCAATTAGTCCTACCGGGGGCACTATAAGAAGGCATTTTTTCTACTGGAAGTAATATAAGGGTGCAAATAGTATTACAGGGGCACTATGTGGGGACATCTTTTTCTATAGGGAGCACTATAATGGGCAATTTATACTACTGGGGGCACTATAAGGTGGCAAATGTTTTTATTAGCGGCACTATAAGGGGACAATAAGGACTACTGGAGGCACTGTAAAGGGGCATTGTTAGTACTACTGGAGGCATTATAAGGGGGCATTTTTTTGTAGTGGAGGTACAATAAGGCGTCAATTCATACAACTGGCGTCACTATAAGGGAATTTTTTCTACAGCGGATAGTATAAGAAGGCATTTTTCATTACTGTTGGCACTATAACGGGGCAATAAAACTGCTGATGGCAGTATGAGGGGGCATTTTGTTCTACTGGAACACATAATGGGGGCTTTATTACTACTGGGGAACTGTAGGAAGGCATTATTACTCCTGGGGCATACTATTATGGGCATCAGTACTATTGGGGAGAATTAGAACTACTGGGGGCACTATAAGGGACCATATTTACTCCTGAGGCATTTTAAATCTGGGGCACAATTGGGGGACGTTATTACTATTGAGGGCACTGTAGGGGCACGATTACTACTAAGGACACTCTGGAAGAGAATTATTACAATTGGTTAGACTTTTGGCAGCATTATTGCTGTTGAAACCCTGGCACAGTATAAGCTTAAAGAGGACCTTTCATTACAATAAAAAAATCTAAACTAAGTATGCTGACATGGAGAGCGGCGCCCAGGGATCTCCCTGCACTTACTATTATCCCTGGGCGCCGCTCCGTTCTCCCAGTATAGGCTCCGGTATCTTCTGATTTTCGGCTCAACTGGGAGGAGCCTGCTCTTGCTCTCCTGAGCATCTCCTTAGCCTGGGAGAAAAAAAACTCTCAGGCTATGAGCTGAGTGCTGCGATTGGCCAGCGCTACAGCCTGGGAGAAGGAGACGCCCAGTTGAGCCGAAAATCTGACGATACCGGAGGCTATACCGGGAGAACGGAGCGGCGCCCAGGAATAATAGTAAGTGCAGGGAGATCCCAGGGTGCCACTCTCCATGTCTGTATACTTAGTTTAGATTTTTTATCGTAATGAAAGGTCCTCCTTAACACAATTATATTTGGGGGACACTATGTTTACAGCACTATTACTTTCAGGGGCACTCTTTGCTGTGCATAGTTATTTTTGAGGACATAATTATTGAAGGAGGTACTATCCATTTGGTACTAGTATTTTCAGGGGGGCAATCAGATTGTGCAGTATAGTATTGGGGAACACAGCGGGCACAGCATTGGAGTGGAAGGATGGGAAGGTGGGGAGGATGATGGAAAAGTAGGAACCTAAGCAGGGGTGGACTGGGAAATTAAAGCGGCCCTGAAAACCTAAAAGTGGACCCATGTTGGAGGCGATTCCAAATTTATAGAAGGCATGGCAACACAAGTAAGCAGGGACAACAAAAGTAGGACAGGCCAGCAATACTGTAGTGCAGCACAAAATACCATTACCCCCACTGCAGTATTCAGGTGTCTTGAGGATGGCAATGCAGTTGAATTCAGAAGGGCAACTGCCGGCCAGGTGCGTAAGAACCTGATACTCCTACATTAATTAATGTTGAGAACATCAGATCATTATGGCCAGCGGCCATGAGAAGGGTTCAGGAGCCCCACTCAGCATTGGCCCACCAGAAAACTTCCCTGTAGGGTTTATGGCCAGTCCGCCTCTGAACCTAAGATGTCTGCGTGGCAAACTGGGCAGAGACGAGACATAGCTAAAAGATGTCATCATTGCAGTCTGGTCTGAATGGAGAAGAAGAGGAAAGAGAACATCTATATCAGAGGATACATCACTAGATGTAATAAGTATGTGGTGCTGTATTCTCCTGTATGATTGGTAGTGCAGAATGTAATTTAAAAAGTAATAGTCATCCATAATGGGTCCAAATGTGGTATGGTAGAGTGTATGCTGCCTAATGTGGTTTAGTGAATGTTGCATTATTCTTTCTGTCAAATCTGAAGGTACTGCTGTCAGAGGCTTAGAACACAGCCTATCTGTGATAGATTTATTTATCACTGTTCGCTTCCTTGGGGGGTACTTGGTTTGAACTTTTTGTCTCTAATGGGTACTTGGCATGTACAAACCGGATTCCAAAAAAGTTGGGACACTATACAAATCGTGAATAAAAACTGAATGCAATGATGTGGAGGTGCCAACTTCTAATATTTTATTCAGAATAGAACATAAATCACGGAACAAAAGTTTAAACTGAGAAAATGTACCATTTTAAGGGAAAAATATGTTGAATCAGAATTTCATGGTGTCAACAAATCCCCAAAAAGTTGGGACAAGGCCATTTTCACCACTGTGTGGCATCTCCCCTTCTTCTTACAACACTCAACAGACCTCTGGGGACCGAGGAGACCAGTTTCTCAAGTTTAGAAATAGGAATGCTCTCCCATTCTTGTCTAATACAGGCCTCTAACTGTTCAATCGTCTTGGGCCTTCTTTGTTGCACCTTCCTCTTTATGATGCGCCAAATGTTCTCTATAGGTGAACGATCTGGACTGAAGACTGGCTATTTCAGTACCCGGATCCTTCTCCTACGCAGCCATGATGTTTTGATTGATGCAGAATGTGGTCTGGCATTATCTTGTTGAAAAATGCAGGGTCTTCCCTGAAAGAGATGACGTCTGGATGGGAGCATATGTTGTTCTAGAACCTGAATATATTTTTCTGCATTGATGGTGCCTTTCCAGACATGGAAGCTGCCCATGCCACACGCACTCATGCAACCCCATACCATCAGAGATGCAGGCTTCTGAACTGAGCGTTGATAACAACTTGGGTTTTCCTTGTCCTCTTTGGTCCGGATGACATGGTGTCCCAGATTTCCAAAAAGAACTTTGAATCGTGACTCGTCTGACCACAGAACAGTCTTCCATTTTGCCACACTCCATTTTAAATGATCCCTGGCCCAGTGAAAACGCCTAAGCTTGTGGATCTTGCTTAGAAATGGCTTCTTCTTTGCACTGTAGAGTTTCAGCTGGCAACGGTGGGTGGCACGGGGGATTGTGTTCACTGACAATGGTTTCTGGAAGTATTCCTGAGCCCATTCTGTAGCATTCCTGTTTGTGGTGCAGTGTCGTTTAAGGGCCCGGAGATCACGGGCATCCAGTATGGTTTTTACGGCCTTGACCCTTACGCACAGAGATTGTTCCAGATTCTCTGAATCTTCGGATGATGTTATGCACAGTTGATGATGATAGATGCAAAGTCTTTGCAATTTTTCGCTGGGTAACACCTTTCTGATATTGCTCCGCTATCTTTCTGCGCAACATTGTGGGAATTGGTGATCCTCTACCCATCTTGGCTTCTGTGAGACACTGCCACTCTGAGAAGCTCTTTTTTATACCCAATCATGTTGCCAATTGACCTAATTAGTGTTAATTGGTCTTCCAGCTCTTCGTTATGCTCAAATTTACTTTTTTCAGCCTCTTATTGCTACTTGTCCCAACTTTTTTGAAATTTGTTGACACCGTGAAAATTGGAATCAACGTATTTTTCCTTTAAAATTATACATTTACTCGGATTAAACGTTTGATCTGTCATCTACGTTCTATTACAAATAAAATATTGACATTTGACATCTCCACATCATTGCATTCAGTTTTTATTCACAATTTGTTTAGTGTCCCAACTTTTTTGGAATCCGGTTTGTATGTCTAGCAGTCAAAGATCTCTCACCAAGAGGTACACTGCCCAAAAGTAACCCCTGAGAGCCTTTTTATAGGGCAGTGGGTAAAGCACTTTTACCCCCTTTGGTGGCAAGACCCAATGTCTAATCAGACCACACCTGTAATCATTTACATATCCGCCTAAGACATAACTGGATGCTGAGTATTGCAGCAATCCGACATTTCTATCTGGACGTGTTATTTGTTTGTCAATGAGTATATAATATTATCATGTCATTTAACCAACACAGTGAATACCATAAAAAAAAACATTTTTTACTAAAACCAGAATGTGAAACACCAGGCTTTAGGAAATTATCCACATTATGGTATTAAAAAAAGATTTTTATTGTGAAAAAGATGAAAAGAAAATTATATAAATTTAGCATCATCTAACTGACCTGCAGAAATTAACTGGTCATTTATACCACACTGAGTTGGAATGAAGAAATCCCCCCCCCCCCCCCCCCCCAAAAAAAAATAATATTTTTTTTTTATCAAAACTGTTTTATTATATTATTATGTGCTTATAGTCATTACCTGAACATCATAAAAATCAACCCGTTACCTATACTTAGTATACAAAAGCATTACTACCTATCAGTAACAAACTGACAGGCAATCTGTAAGGCTATTTTCCCAACTCCGGTGTGAATTCTGGCAGGCTGTTCCGGGAGAGAACAGCCTTCCAGAATTCACCTGATCCAGCACTGCTGGATGCGTACGGAATGTCCGTTGGAGAACTATACACTGTTCCGGCAGACAATCGGAGAGTAGGTCGGACACAAACCACTGAATGCGGTTTGTGCCTGGACGATTCACCGTTTATCTGCTTGAACAGAGAGCTGGAGTTTCACACCGGAGTTGAGAAACTAGCCTTAAAGAGGACCTTTCATTACAATAAAAAATCTAAACTAAGTATACAGACATGGAGAGCGGCGCCCAGGGATCTCCCTGCACTTACTATTATCCCTGTGTGCCGCTCCGTTCTCCCGGTATAGCCTCCGGTATCTTCAGATTTTCGGCTCAACCGGGAGGAGCCTGCGCTTGTTCTCCTGGGCGTCTCCTTCTCCCAGGCTGTAGTGCTGGCCAATCGCAGCGCTCAGCTCATAGCCTGAGTTTTTTTTCTCCCAGGCTATGAGCTGAGCGATGCGATTAGACAGCACTCCAGCCAGAAGGAGACGCCCAGGAGAACAAGAGCAGGCTCCTCCCAGTTGAGCCGAAAATCTGAAGATGCCGGAGCTTATACCGGGAGAACGGAGCGGCTCTCCATGTCAGCATATTTAGTTTAGATTTTTTATTGTAATAAAAGGTCCTCATTAAGATGTGCCTTTGATGTTACCTAATTGGCACATATCCATGGCTGGTCTTGGTTTCTTTGTTTGATCCCCAGCAAGCATAGTAACCATCAGCACTCCACAATTACACCGATGGGGTGACCGTGCGAGCCCCTCCCTCTTTCGAACACTGGGATGGTGCAGCAGCTATGGACCACAGCATCTAGTAGTACTGCAGGATGTTTTCCTGTTACTGCTGCGGCATAATAATAGGGCAGTCATGGGGATATGCAGTGACGCTGGCAAATGGTTAAAGCAGCAGCTATATACAGTATACACAGCAGCTCACAGATAACAGCCTAAGAACACAGTTGTGCGGCTGTTAACGGGTTAAAATTGTCTTTTACAAAAGAGTTATTTGCCCTTTATTGGAATGCCAGATAACAAAGCTATCTTTTCTGATTTGAAACAGAAAATTACAATTCTGTAACTGAGAAAGGGAAACTTTCACTGTTTGAATTCTTTGGTAAATCTCTGTTTTAAGGTACTTTCTGTTTTACTTGCACTTTCAGTGATTGCTCATCTCTGCCTCTGTTTATGAGCACAGTTATTCATTTCACTGCTCTGAAAGGAACAACAACAAAGTATCTGATTCTCTATACACACACACATCTACAATATGTATATATACACAGTAAATCTAATATATATATATATATATATATATATATATATATATACTGCTCAAAAAAATAAAGGAAACACAAAAATAACACATTCTAGATCTGAATTAATTTAATATTCTTCTGAAATACTTTGTTCTTTACATAGTTGAATGTGCTGACAACAAAATCACACACAAAAAAAAATGGAAATCAAATTTTTCAACCCATGGAGGTCTGGATTTGGAGTCACACTCAAAATTAAAGGGGAAAAACACACTACAGGCTGATCCAACTTTGATGTAATGTCCTTAAAACAAGTCAAAATGAGGCTCAGTAGTGTGTGTGGCCTCCACGTGCCTGTATGACCTCCCTACAATGCCTGTGCATGCTCCTGATGAGGTGGCGGACGGTCTCCTGAGGGATCTCCTCCCAGACCTGGACTAAAGCATCTGCCAACTCCTGGACAGTCTGTGGTGCAACGTGACGTTGGTGGATAGAGCGAGACATGATGTCCCAGATGTGCTCAATTGGATTCAGGTCTAGGGAACGGGCAGGCCAGTCCATAGCATCAATGCCTTCGTCTTGCAGGAACTGCTGACACACTCCAGCCACATGAGGTCTAGCATTGTCTTGCATTAGGAGGAACCCAGGGCCAACCGCACCAGCATATGGTCTCACAAGGGGTCTGAGGATCTCATCTCGGGACCTAATGGCAGTCAGGCTACCTCTGGCGAGCACATGGAGGGCTGTGTGGCCCTCCAAAGAAATGCCACCCCACACCATTACTGACCCAATGCCAAACCGGTCATGCCGGAGGATGTTGCAGGACTCTGTCACGTCTGTCACATGTGTTCAGTGTGAACCTGCTTTCATCTGTGAAGAGCACAGGGCGCCAGTGGCGAATTTTCCAATCTTGGAGTTCTCTGGCAAATGCCAAACGTCCTGCACGGTGTTGGGCTGTAAGCACAACCCCCACCTGTGGACGTCGGGCCCTCATATCACCCTCATAGAGTCTGTTTCTGACCGTTTGAGCAGACACATGCACATTTGTGGCCTGCTGGAGGTCATTTTGCAGGGCTCTGGCAGTGCTCCTCCTGTTCCTCCTTGCACAAAGTCGGAGGTAGCGGTCCTGCTGCTGGGTTGTTGCCCTCCTACGGCCTTCTCCACGTCTCCTGATGTACTGGCCTGTCTCCTGGTAGCGCCTCCATGCTCTGGACACTACGCTGACAGACACAGCAAACCTTCTTGCCACAGCTCGCATTGATGTGCCATCCTGGATAAGCTGCACTACCTGAGCCACTTGTGTGGGTTGTAGACTCCGTCTCATGCTACCACTAGAGTGAAAGCACCGCCAGCATTCAAAAGTGACCAAAACATCAGCCAGGACGCATAGGAACTGAGAAGTGGTCTGTGGTCACCACCTGCAGAACCACTCCTTTATTGGGGGTGTCTTGCTAATTGCCTATAATTTCCACCTGTTGTCTATCCCATTTGCACAACAGCATGTGAAATTGATTGTCAGGAGATGGCTGCTTGATTAGGGAGCTCCTGAACATAGCGCTCTCTAAAGCCTCTTACCGGGTACCTACACCCTGCAGTCATGGGCAAGCTGAGCTGAGACAGACCCAGGGAGTCCCAAGGAACTCCTCGGCAAAGCAAAGAACAATCTGAAATGGACAAATACCTCAAGAAGAAGATGTCTTCCCCGGCAGGACGAACCAAGATGGCGCCGGACGCTGCCTCGGCACCCACATAGGTGGAAGATTCAGACGATGGGAGTTGCTGCGCCATGTCTGAGGCGCACAGTGAGCATGACTCGATCCATATCACAAGAGCCTTCCTAAAAGAATCTTTGGCCCTGGCCTTCGAGCCAGATGACCAGATAAACGCGGCCTTCCTATATCTTGAAGACCAGGAAAAAACAGGAGCCGTAGGGAGAATGTCCGTATACGAGGAATTCCGGAAAACGCTGAATTTTGAAGCCGCTAACAGAGCTTCTGCGAGCAAAAAAACACCCGGTCCATTGGCTGTACCCCTTGGACCTCAGTACCTCTATTAATGGCAAACAAGTCACCGTTCGCCATCCAGACAACCTCACAAAAATCTGGACCTTGCTGCAAATTGATCCACTGGACATCCCTTCCTGGTTACCTCTTCCCGGCGGAAAATTCAAGTCACCCCAGGCCAAGAAGCTACACACAGAGTTAAAAGACACTTAAACTTGATCTACATTAACCTACTATCTTCTTCTGGGCACATGCCCCGACCTGGCTAGCTGGTAATCCTGCACCCTCCTAGGGTTCATTTATTACCTGTCCTATAACTTCCTGGGCCCTCGTTTCGGCCTTATATCTGACCTTATAGTCTGTCCTAATACTTTTCTATGCTCTTGCCTCTTACTCTATGCCTTTTTATATCTAGAATTTTAATTAAGCAATGTATATTCGTAGTCCTGTGAATATATACGCATCCACCATTCTCTTATATAGTACCCGAAGCATGGTCCCTACTGTGCCTAGAAACCAACAGCCACGGGAACACACCGGGATATTTTTTCATGGTTCCTGGCTCATTTTCATTTGATGAGCTACATACTTATGAGATCTTACATCTCGCAAAGTTGGACCGTACTTTGCAAGAGAGCGCTGTGATAGTTCATCCCGGCTTTGTGCACATCACAGTGTCTCCTCCCTCAAACCTGCTTTATTAATGCACCTTATGATTTTGTTTTGTTCCTTTCACCATTTGTGTACCCTCATGACCAGTAGTAGTTATGACTGGTCTGTATATAGTTACACTAATGGGGCCGCTACTGCAAATGTCATGCTTTCCCATGATTCATCTTTATTAGCTCATAATAGTTTGATAGGATTTTATGTCAATGGCCTAAACATTCCTCAAAAGAGAAGTCAGGTGTTTCACATGCTTAGGAGAGAGAGCGGACCTACTGTTCCTCCAAAAAACACATTTTCGCCACAATCACATACCCGCCCTTTTCACCAAACCTTACCCAAAATGGTTTCACAGCACTCTGAAGGAATTAATGCTAATACCCCCTTTCAGCTCCAAGCCCAATACATAGACCCAGAAGGCAGATATTCATAAAAGGCACTCTATATGGCTATAGGGTGACTCTAGCAAAAATGTACTCCCCTAATTCGCAACAAATCCACTGGCTAGTTGACATGCTACACTCCCTACACCCATTCAGAGAGGGAACACTTTTCCTGGGAGGGGACTTCAACTTAGTCCTAGATCACCCTATGGACTCCACCTCCACTGTCCCCAAATATTCCACTAAAGAACTTCGCAAACTCAAGGTAGCCCTATCTGCCCATCAAATATCAGACGCCTGGAGACTGTTACACCCCAGTGATAAAGATTATACCTTTTATTCAGCCGTCCACGGCACTTATCAATTTATTTCAAATCATGTGTTAGGAGCTGTTAAACTATCCAATATTGGCCAAATCACAGTCTCTGATCACTCCCCTATTTCCTTGGCAATTCAGTTAAAAGACATTTCCCCGAGGGCCTGAACATGGAGACTAAATGAAACTCTTTTAGAGAGTGGACTGGACAGAGGCAGACTGGAGAAAGCTGGAGACATTCTTTGAAATAAATAATACCTCCCAAATGGCCAAGCCTATTCTGTGGGAATCCCACAAGGCCTACATTAAAGGTGAACTTATAGCCTTTGGGTCTTGGGTGTGTAAATAGAAAACAGACAAATAGATTCCATTCTCTCTTAATTGTCTGCATTAGAAAATATCAACAAAACCTCCCCTTCATAACTGAAAGACTGCTAAACATTCGGTCAGCTAAAGCCCTTCGAGCTGTTAAACATAAGCTCTATCTGCATGGAGACAGAGGATCAAAGTTTCTCTTGCAGATGTTGAGGGGCCAAAGAGATAAAGCATTTTTTTTCTAACATCAAATCTGACCAAGGCAGTAACCTCACTACCACTCCCTATATGGCCCAGGAATTCACAAAATTCTACTCCTCACTCTATAATTTACAATCTGGAAACCCAGCCCAGCTAGAAGAGGAGATCAACTCTTTTCTAGCCTCTATCCAAGTCCCCACTCTCTCTGACTTGGATGGAGATTCTTTACTGTCTCCAGTCACAGACAAGGAGGGTTTGGAAGTCCTGTCCAGTGTCCCAACAGGGAAATCTACAGGTCCTGATGGCCTTCCCATCACCTACTACAAGAAATTCAGTAGGACCTTACTCCCTCACTTTGTGGCTATGCGTAACTCGCTACTTCAAGGGACCTCACTACCTCCACAAGCCTTAATGGCTCACATCACTATCATACCAAAAGAAGGAAAAGATCCAACAAAATGCAGTAGTTACAGACCTATCTCATTACTTAATGTGGATGTCAAATTATGGGCCAAGCTTCTTAGCCACTGTATAGCCAAACTACTTCCCCATCTGATTGGTGAAGAATAAGTAGGATTTGTCAAAGGGAGAGAGGGGAAAAACAATGTTAGTAGAGTGCTACATGCCATATACTATGCTAAAAAACAGAAAATACCCCTAGTTCTACTTGGCACAGATGCCAAAAAGGCTTTTGACAGAGTCAACTGGTCCTTCATGGAGAAAACACTACACCACTTTTGTTTATTTCAGCCATTTTCTCTCCATATAACTCACCCTCTGCCAAGTTCCTGGTCAATGTTTTTTTTCCCCTTCATTCCGAATCACAAATGGCACGAGGCAGGGCTGCCCTCTCTCTCCTACGCTTTTCATACTGACTCTAGAAATGTTATTAAGCAATATAAGATCATATAATGTAATTAGGGTTGAGCGAACCCGAACTGTAAAGTTCGGGTTCGTACTAAACTTTAGGATTTGTGGACCCCGGACCCAAACCCGAACATTTCAGTAAAAGTTCGGGTTCGGTGTTCGGTGATTTCTTAGCGCTTTTTGAAAGGTTGCAGAGCAGCCAATCAACAAGCGTTTAACTGTCTGACCTCAGAAGCCATCACAGCCATGCCTACTAATGGCATGGCTGTGATTGGCCAGTACAGCATGTGACTCAGCCTCTATATAAGCTTGAGTCACGTAGCGCTGCACGTCACTCTGCTGTTACTAGTGTAGGGAGAGGATGCTGCTGGTGATTTCAGGGGGAGAATATGAGAGAATCTGTGATTAGAACTCGAATCTAACTCAGCGATCTACATACATTTAGTTGTGTGGGTGCAGTGCACAATCTTTTTACCCTGCCCTGAGCCCAGTGACAGAAAAAAATACCTTTTATCCGTCTGTTAGTTAGGTGGGCGGCGGACATTTTGGACGCCGGACATTTCCGTAAAAGTTCGGGTTCGGTGTTCGGCACTTTCTTGGCGCTTTTTGAAAGGCTGCACAGCAGCCAATCAACAAGCGGCATACTACTTGCCCCAAGAGGCCATCACAGCCATGCCTGCTAATGGCATGGCTGTGATTGGCCAGAGCAGCATGTTACCCAGGCTCTATATAAGCTTGAGTCACGTAGCGCTGCACGTCACTCTGCTGTTACAAGTGTAGGGAGAGGATGCTGCTGGACTTGTGATTTTAGGGAGAGCATAGGAGAGAATCTAACTCAGCGATCTACAGAAAAATAGTTGTGTGAGTGCAGGACACTATCGTTTTACCCTGCCCTGAGCTCATTGACCAAAAAATACTAACTTTTAGAATTCTGTCAGTTAGGTGGGTGGCGGCGGCGGCCATTTTATGCATGCTCAGCACTGCATCTGAGCTTTTGGGACATTGCAAATCACCATTTTTTGGGGGCAAACTACAACATCTGGATTAGTCAGTGTGCAATTTAAGGTAGAAATACACCCATCATTTTCTGGGGTTTGAAAAACACACTTAATTTTTTTTTTTTTAAAACAGTATTTTCCAGATCTGCAAGTGTTAAATTCAAGTTTAATATATACAGCTTTCATACTCTGTTAGCAAAAAAAGACTTTTTTGGCAATCTACAACATCTGTATTAGTCAGCGTGCAATTTAAGGTAGAAATACACCCATCATTTTCTGGGGTTTGAAAAACACACTCTTTTGACAAAAAACACTATTTTCAGGCCTTGCAGCATCAGCACGTGTGAAATTACAGGCTTATATACTGCTGTCAAATTCAGTTTTTAAACAAACACTCATTTGGGCACAAATCCTTTGATGCAGATGTCATTGTGAGATACACCCTTAATACATTTGGGTTACATTCAGAGATTTTAAACACCGCCATTTGGTGCAACAATATTGAACTCAGGCCTACACTGGTTCAGGCCCTGTGAGATACCCCCTCTACATACAGGGGTTTGAATTAGGCATTTGAAATACAGCCATTTGAAATACAGCCATTTTGGGCAAAGATATATTTACTTCAGGCCTACAGAGGTTCAGGCCCTGTGAGATACCAAGTCTACATACAGGGGTTTGAATTAGGCATTTAAAATACAGCCATTTGAAATACAGCCATTTTGTGCAAAGATATATTTACTGCAGGCCTACAGAGGTTCAGGAACTCTGAGGTACTACCTCTACATACAGGGGTTTGAATTAGGCATTTGAAATACAGCCATTTGAAATACAGCCATTTTGTGCAAAGATATATTTACTTCAGGCCTACAGAGGTTCAGGCCCTCTGAGATACTACCTCTACATACAGGGGTTTGAATTAGGCATTTGAAATACAGCCATTTTATGCAAAGATATATTTACTTCAGGCCTACAGAGGTTCAGGCCCTCTGAGATACTACCTCTACATACAGGGGTTTGAATTAGGCATTTGAAATACAGCCATTTGAAATACAGCCATTTTGTGCATAGACATATTTACTTCAGGCCTACACTGGTTCAGACTGTGTGAGATAACCCCCTTCATACAGGGGTTTGAATCAGGCATTTGAAATAGAGCCATTTTGTGCAAAGATATATTTACTTCAGGCCTACACTGGTTTCAGACCGTGTGAGATACCCTTCTACATACAGGGGTTTGAATCAGGCATTTGAAATACAGCCATTTGAAATACAGCCATTTTGTGCAAAGATATATTTACTTCAGGCCTACAGAGGTTCAGGCCCTCTGAGATACTACCTCTACATACAGGGGTTTGAATTAGGCATTTGAAATACAGCCATTTTATGCAAAGATATATTTACTTCAGGCCTACAGAGGTTCAGGCCCTCTGAGATACTACCTCTACATACAGGGGTTTGAATTAGGCATTTGAAATACAGCCATTTGAAATACAGCCATTTTGTGCAAAGACATATTTACTTCAGGCCTACACTGGTTTAGACTGTGTGAGATACCCCCCTACATACAGGGGTTTGAATCAGGCATTTGAAATACAGCCATTTTGTGCAAAGATATATTTACTTCAGGCCTACACTGGTTTCAGACCGTGTGAGATACCCCCCTACATACAGGGGTTTGAATCAGGCATTTGAAATACAGCCATTTGAAATACAGCCATTTTGTGCAAAGACATATTTACTTCAGGCCTACACTGGTTCAGACTGTGTGAGATACCCCCCTACATACAGGGGTTTGAATCAGGCATTTGAAATACAGCCTTTTTGTGCAAAGATATATTTACTTCAGGCCTACAGAGGTTCAGGCCCTCTAAGATAATACCTCTACATACAGGGGTTTGAATTAGGCATTTGAAATACATCCATTTGAAATACAGCCATTTTGTGCAAAGATATATTTACTTCAGGCCTACACTGGTTCAGACCGTGTGAGATACCCCCCTACATACAGGGGTTTGAATTAGGCATTTGAAATACAGCAATTTAAAATACAGCCATTTTGTGCAAAGATATATTTACTTCAGGCCTACACTGGTTCAGACCGTGTGAGATACCCCCCTACATACAGGGGTTTGAATCAGGCATTTGAAATACAGCCATTTAAAATACAGCCATTTTGGGCAAAGATATATTTACTTCAGGCCTACAGAGGTTCAGGCCCTGTGAGATACCAAGTCTACATACAGGGGTTTGAATTAGGCATTTAAAATACAGCCATTTGAAATACAGCCATTTTGTGCAAAGATATATTTACTGCAGGCCTACAGAGGTTCAGGAACGCTGAGGTACTACCTCTACATACAGGGGTTTGAATTAGGCATTTGAAATACAGCCATTTGAAATACAGCCATTTTGTGCAAAGATATATTTACTTCAGGCCTACACTAGTTCAGACCGTGTGAGATACCCCCCTACATACAGGGGTTTGAATTAGGCATTTGAAATACAGCCATTTGAAATACAGCCATTTTGTGCAAAGATATATTTACTTTAGGCCTACACTGGTTCAGACCGTGTGAGATACCCCCCTACATACAAGGGTTTGAATCAGGCATTTGAAATACAGCCATTTGAAATACAGCCATTTTGTGCAAAGATATATTTACTTCAGGCCTACAGAGGTTCAGGCCCTCTAAGATAATACCTCTACATACAGGGGTTTGAATTAGGCATTTGAAATACAGCCATTTAAAATACAGCCATTTTATGAAAATATATATTTACTTCAGGCCTACACTGGTTCAGACCGTGTGAGATACCCCCCTACATACATGGGTTTGAATCAGGCATTTGAAATACAGCCATTTGAAATATAGCCATTTTGTGCAAAGATATATTTACTTCAGGCCTACAGAGGTTCAGGCCCTCTGAGATACTACCTCTACATACAGGGGTTTGAATTAGGCATTTGAAATACAGCCATTTTATGCAAAGATATATTTACTTCAGGCCTACAGAGGTTCAGGCCCTCTGAGATACTACCTCTACATACAGGGGTTTGAATTAGGCATTTGAAATACAGCCATTTGAAATACAGCCATTTTGTGCAAAGATATATTTACTTCAGGCCTACACTGGTTTCAGACCGTGTGAGATACCCCCCTACATACAGGGGTTTGAATCAGGCATTTGAAATACAGCCATTTGAAATACAGCCATTTTGTGCAAAGACATATTTACTTCAGGCCTACACTTGTTCAGACTGTGTGAGATACCCCCCTACATACAGGGGTTTGAATCAGGCATTTGAAATACAGCCATTTTGTGCAAAGATATATTTACTTCAGGCCTACAGAGGTTCAGGCCCTCTAAGATAATACCTCTACATACAGGGGTTTGAATTAGGCATTTGAAATACAGCCATTTGAAATACAGCCATTTGAAATACAGCCATTTTGTGCAAAGATATATTTACTTTAGGCCTACACTGGTTCAGACCGTGTGAGATACCCCCCTACATACAAGGGTTTGAATCAGGCATTTGAAATACAGCCATTTGAAATACAGCCATTTTGTGCAAAGATATATTTACTTCAGGCCTACAGAGGTTCAGGCCCTCTAAGATAATACCTCTACATACAGGGGTTTGAATTAGGCATTTGAAATACAGCCATTTAAAATACAGCCATTTTATGAAAATATATATTTACTTCAGGCCTACACTGGTTCAGACCGTGTGAGATACCCCCCTACATACAGGGGTTTGAATCAGGCATTTGAAATACAGCCATTTGAAATATAGCCATTTTGTGCAAAGATATATTTACTTCAGGCCTACAGAGGTTCAGGCCCTCTGAGATACTACCTCTACATACAGGGGTTTGAATTAGGCATTTGAAATACAGCCATTTTATGCAAAGATATATTTACTTCAGGCCTACAGAGGTTCAGGCCCTCTGAGATACTACCTCTACATACAGGGGTTTGAATTAGGCATTTGAAATACAGCCATTTTGTGCAAAGATATATTTACTTCAGGCCTACACTGGTTTCAGACCGTGTGAGATACCCCCCTACATACAGGGGTTTGAATCAGGCATTTGAAATACAGCCATTTGAAATACAGCCATTTTGTGCAAAGACATATTTACTTCAGGCCTACACTGGTTCAGACTGTGTGAGATACCCCCCTACATACAGGGGTTTGAATCAGGCATTTGAAATACAGCCATTTTGTGCAAAGATATATTTACTTCAGGCCTACAGAGGTTCAGGCCCTCTAAGATAATACCTCTACATACAGGGGTTTGAATTAGGCATTTGAAATACAGCCATTTGAAATACAGCCATTTGAAATACAGCCATTTTGTGCAAAGATATATTTACTTCAGGCCTACACTGGTTCAGACCGTGTGAGATACCCCCCTACATACAGGGGTTTGAATTAGGCATTTGAAATACAGCAATTTGAAATACAGCCATTTTGGGCAAAGATATATTTACTTCAGGCCTACAGAGGTTCAGGCCCTCTAAGATACTACCTCTACATACAGGGGTTTGAATTAGGCATTTGAAATACAGCAATTTAAAATACAGCCATTTTGTGCAAAGATATATTTACTTCAGGCCTACACTGGTTCAGACCGTGCGAGATACCCCCCTACATACAGGGGTTTGAATTAGGCATTTGAAATACAGCCATTTGAAATACAGCCATTTTGTGCAAAGATATATTTACTTCAGGCCTACACTGGTTCAGACCGTGTGAGATACCCCCCCTACATACAGGGGTTTGAATTAGGCATTTGAAATACAGCCATTTGAAATACAGCCATTTTGGGCAAAGATATATTTACTTCAGGCCTACAGAGGTTCAGGCCCTCTGAGATACTACCTCTACATACCGGGGTTTGAATTAGGCATTCGAAATACAGCAATTTGAAATACAGGCATTTTGTGCAAAGATATATTAACTTCAGGCCTACACTGGTTCAGACCGTGTGAGATACCCCCCTACATTCAGGGGTTTGAATCAGGCATTTGAAATACAGCAATTTGAAATACAGCCATTTTGTGCAAAGATATATTTACTTCAGGCCCACACTGGTTCAAACCGTGTGAGATAACCCCCTACATACAAGGGTTTGAATCAGGCATTCGAAATACAGCCATTTGAAATACAGCCATTTTGTGCACATATATATTTACTTCAGGCCTACACTGGTTCAGACCGTGTGAGATACCCCCCTACATACAGGGGTTTGAATCAGGCATTTGAAATAAAGCCATTTGAAATACAGCCATTTTGGGAAAAGATATTTTTACTTCAGGCCTACAGAGGTTCAGGCCCTCTGATATACTACCTCTACATACAGGGGTTTGAATTAGGCATTTGAAATACAGCCATTTAAAATACAGCCATTTTGGGCAAATAAATATTTAGTTCAGGCCTACAGAGGTTCAGGCCCTCTGAGATACTACCTCTACATACAGGGGTTTGAATTTGGCATTTGAAATACAGCCATTTGAAATACAGCCATTTTGTGCAAAGAAATCTTAAATCTTTAATTGAGGCCTAGTCTGGTTCAGGCTGTGTGAGATACACTCTTTACATACTGTCGTTCTTTTCTACTATTAATTAAACACCCATTTAAGGCAAGATCCATAATTTGAAAAATATGAGGAGAGCGTCAAATAAGGGACGTGGCCCAGGTCATGGTGCTGCTGGTGGAGCTCCTGTTGCAGGGAGAGGACGTGGTCGATCTGTGCCAGCTACACGCACAAGTGAAACCCCTTCCTCAGGTGCGAGTAGGCGACAAAACCTGCAGCAGTATTTGGTCGGGCCTAATGCTGCTCTACGAATGGTGAGGCCTGAACAAGTGCAGGCGATAGTACATTCAGGTCCATAAATATTGGGACATTGACACAATTGTAATAATTTTGGCTCTATACACCACCACAATGGATTTGAAATGAAACGAACAAGATGTGCTTTAACTGCAGACTGACAGCTTTAATTTGAGGGTATTTACATCCAAATCAGGTGAACGGTGTAGGAATTACAACAGTTTGCATATGTGCCGCCCACTTGTAAAGGAACCAAAAGTAATGTGACAATTGGCTTCTCAGCTGTTCCATGGCCAGGTGTGTGTCATTCCCTCATTATCCCAATTACAATGAGCAGATAAAAGGTCCAGAGTTCATTTCAAGTGTGCTATTTGCATTTGGAATCTGTTGATGTCAACTCTCAAGATGAGATCCAAAGATCTGTCACTATCAGTGAAGCAAGCCATCATTAGGCTGAAAAAACCCCCCAAAAAAACATCAGAGAGATAGCAAAAACATTAGACGCGTCCAAAACAACTGTTTGGAACATTCTTAAAAAGAAGGAACGCACCGGTGAGCTCAGCAACACCAAAAGACCCGGAAGACCACGGAAAACAACTGTGGTGGATGACCGAAAAATTCTTTCCCTGGTGAAGAAAACACCCTTCACAACAGTTGGCCAGATCAAGAACACTCTCCAGGAGGTAGGTGTATGTGTGTCAAAGTCAACAATCAAGAGAAGACTTCACCTGAGTGAATACAGAGGGTTCACCACAAGATGAAAAACAGGAAGGCCAGATTAGAGTTTGCCAAACGACATCTAAAAAAGCCTTCACAGTTCTGGAACAACATCCTATGGACAGATGAGACCAAGATCAACTTGTACCAGAGTGATGGGAAGAGAAGGGTATGGAGAAGGAAAGGAACTGCTCATGATCCTAAGCATACCACCTCATCAGTAAAGCATGGTGGTGGTAGTGTCATGGCGTGGGCATGTATGGCTGCCAATGGAACTGGTTCTCTTGTATTTATTGATGATGTGACTGCTGACAAAAACAGCAGGATGAATTCTGAAGTGTTTCGGGCAATATTATCTGCTCATATTCAGCCAAATACTTCAGAACTCTTTGGACGGCGCTTCACAGTGCAGATGGACAATGACCCAAAGCATACTGCAAAAGCAACCAAAGAGTTTTTTAAGGGAAAGAAGTGGAATGTTATGCAATGGCCAAGTCAATCACCTGACCTTAATCCGATTGAGCATGCATTTCACTTGCTGAAGACAAAACTGAAGGGAAAATGCCCCAAGAACAAGTAGGAACTGAAGACAGTTGCAGTAGAGGCCTGGTAGAGCATCACCAGGGGTGAAACCCAGCGTCTGGTGATGTCTATGCGTTCCAGACTTCAGGCTGTAATTGACTGCAAAGGATTTGCAACCAAGTATTAACCACCTCCGGACCGCTGTAAGCAGATTCGCGTTCCAGGGGTGGCAGCCCTGCGCTCAGCGACGCATATACGCGTCATCTCGCGTGAGCCGGGATTTCCTGTGAATGCGCGCACACAGGCGCGCGCGCTCACAGAAACGGAAGGTAAGAGAGTTGATCTCCAGCCTGCCAGCGGCGATCGTTCGCTGGCAGGCTGGAGATGTGTTTTTTTTAACCCCTAACAGGTATATTAGATGCTGTTTTGATAACAGCGTCTAATATACAGTCATGTGAAAAAATTAGGACACCCTTTGAAAGCATGTGGTTTTTTGTAACATTTTTAATAAATGGTTATTTCATCTCCGTTTCAACAATACAGAGAGATTAAAGTAATCCGACTAAACAAAGAAAACTGAAGAAAAGTCTTTTCAAGATCTTCTGTAAATGTCATTCTACAAAAATGCCTATTCTAACTGAGGAAAAAGATAGGACACCCTTGCCCCTAATAGCGAGTGTTACCTCCTTTGGCTGAAATAACTGCAGTGAGACGGTTCTTGTAGCCATCTACCAGTCTTCGACATCGGTCTGAGGAAATTTTACCCCACTCCTCAATGCAGAACTTTTTCAGCTGTGAGATGTTTGAGGGGTTTCTTGCACGTACAGCCCTTTTCAAGTCACCCCACAGCATCTCAATGGGATTCAAATCTGGACTTTGACTTGGCCATTCCAGGACTCTCCATTTCTTCTTTTTCAGCCAATCTTTGGTTGATTTACTAGTATGTTTTGGGTCATTGTCATGTTGCATGGTCCAGTTCCGCTTCAGCTTTAATTTTCTAACTGATGGTCTCACATGTTCTTCAAGCACCTTCTGATACACAGTAGAATTCATCGTGGATTCTATGATGGTGAGCTGACCAGGTCCTGCTGCAGCAAAGCAGCCCCAAACCATGACACTTCCACCTCCATGCTTCACAGTTGGTATGAGGTTCTTTTCTTGGAATGCTGTGTTTGGTTTACGCCAAACATGTCCTCTGCTGTTGTGTCCAAATAATTCAATTTTGGACTCATCTGTCCAAAGAACATTATTCCAGAAGTCCTGGTCTTTGTCAACTTTATCGCTGGCAAATGTCAGTCTGGCCTCGATGTTTCTCTTGGAAAGCAAAGGTTTCCTCCTTGCACACCTCCCATGCAAGTTAAACTTGTACAGTCTCTTTCTGATTGTAGAGGCATGTACTTCTACATCAACAGTAGCCAGAGCCTGCTGTAGTTCTCGAGATGACACTTTAGGGTTTTTGGATACCTCTTTTAGCATCTTGCGGTCTGCTCTTGGGGTGAACTTGCTGGGGCGACCAGTCCTGGGCATGTTGGCAGTTGTTTTGAAAGCCCTCCACTTGTAGACTATCTTCCGGACAGTGGAATGGCTGATTTCAAAATCTTTTGAGATCTTTTTAAATCCCTTCCCAGACTCATAGGCTGCTACAATCTTTTTTCTGAAGTCCTCTGACAGCTCTTTTGCTCTCACCATGGTGCTCACTCTCACTTCAACAGTCAGGAGCACACCAAACTAAATGTCTGAGGTTTAAATAGGGCAAGCCTCATTCAACATGCAGAGTAACGATCTACTAATTATGTGCACCTGGTGTGATATACCTGTGTGAGATCTGAGCCAATTTAAGAGGGAATACATGTGAGGGTGTCCTATCTTTTTCCTCAGTTAGAATAGGCATTTTTGTAGAATGACATTTACAGAAGATCTTGAAAAGACTTTTCTTCAGTTTTCTTTGTTTAGTTGGATTACTTTAATCTCTCTGTATTGTTGAAACGGAGATGAAATAACCATTTATTAAAAATGTTACAAAAAACCACATGCTTTCAAAGGGTGTCCTAATTTTTTCACATGACTGTACCTGCTACCTGGTCCTCTGGTGGTCCCCTTTGTTTGGATCGACCACCAGAGGACACAGGTAGCTCAGTAAAGTCCCATCAAGCACCACTACACTACACTACACCCCCCCCGTCACTTATTAACCCCTTATTAGCCCCTGATCACCCCTGATCACCCCATATAGACTCCCTGATCACCCCCCTGTCATTGATTACACCCCTGTCATTGATCAACCCCCTGTAAAGCTCCATTCAGATGTCCGCATGATTTTTACGGATGCACTGATAGATGGATCGGATCCGCAAAACGCATCCGGACGTCTGAATGAAGCCTTACAGGGGCATGATCAATGACTGTGGTTATCACCCCATATAGACTCCCTGATCACCCCCCTGTCATTGATTACCCCCCTGTCATTGATCAACCCCCTGTAAAGCTCCATTCAGATGTCCGCATGATTTTTACGGATCCACTGATAGATGGATCGGATCCGCAAAACGCATCCGGACGTCTGAATGAAGCCTTACAGGGGCGTGATCAATGACTGTGGTTATCACCCCATATAGACTCCCTGATCACACCCCTGTCATTGATCAACCCCCTGTAAAGCTCCATTCAGATGTCCGCATGATTTTTACGGATGCACTGATAGATGGATCGGATCCGCAAAACGCATCCGGACGTCTGAATGAAGCCTTACAGGGGCATGATCAATGACTGTGGTTATCACCCCATATAGACTCCCTGATCACCCCCCTGTCATTGATCACCCCCCCTGTCATTGATTACCCCCCTGTAAAGCTCCATTCAGATGTCCGCATGATTTTTACGGATCCACTGATAGATGGATCGGATCCGCAAAACGCATCCGGACGTCTGAATGAAGCCTTACAGGGGCGTGATCAATGACTGTGGTTATCACCCCATATAGACTCCCTGATCACCCCCCTGTCATTGATCAACCCCCTGTAAAGCTCCATTCAGATGTCCGCATGATTTTTACGGATGCACTGATAGATGGATCGGATCCGCAAAACGCATCCGGACGTCTGAATGAAGCCTTACAGGGGCATGATCAATGACTGTGGTTATCACCCCATAAAGACTCCCTGATCACCCCCTGTCATTGATCACCCCCCCTGTCATTGATTACCCCCCTGTAAAGCTCCATTCAGATGTCCGCATGATTTTTACGGATGCACTAATAGATGGATCGGATCCGCAAAACGCATACGGACGTCTGAATGAAGCCTTACAGGGGCGTGATCAATGACTGTGGTTATCACCCCATATAGACTCCCTGATCACCCCCCTGTCATTGATTACACCCCTGTCATTGATTACCCCCCTGTAAAGCTCCATTCAGATGTCCGCATGATTTTTACGGATGCACTGATAGATGGATCGGATCCGCAAAACGCATCCGGACGTCTGAATGAAGCCTTACAGGGGCATGATCAATGACTGTGGTTATCACCCCATATAGACTCCCTGATCACCCCCCTGTCATTGATTACCCCCCTGTCATTGATCAACCCCCTGTAAAGCTCCATTCAGATGTCCGCATGATTTTTACGGATCCACTGATAGATGGATCGGATCCGCAAAACGCATCCGGACGTCTGAATGAAGCCTTACAGGGGCGTGATCAATGACTGTGGTTATCACCCCATATAGACTCCCTGATCACACCCCTGTCATTGATCAACCCCCTGTAAAGCTCCATTCAGATGTCCGCATGATTTTTACGGATGCACTGATAGATGGATCGGATCCGCAAAACGCATCCGGACGTCTGAATGAAGCCTTACAGGGGCATGATCAATGACTGTGGTTATCACCCCATATAGACTCCCTGATCACCCCCCTGTCATTGATCACCCCCCCTGTCATTGATCACCCCCCCTGTCATTGATCACCCCCCCCTGTCATTGATCACCCCCCCTGTCATTGATCACCCCCCTGTAAGGCTCCATTCAGACATTTTTTTGGCCCAAGTTAGCAGAATTTTTTTTTTTTTTTTCTTACAAAGTCTCATATTCCACTAACTTGTGTCAAAAAATAAAATCTCACATGAACTCACCATACCCCTCACGGAATCCAAATGCGTAAAATTTTTTAGACATTTATATTCCAGACTTCTTCTCACGCTTTAGGGCCCCTAGAATGCCAGGGAAGTATAAATACCCCACATGTGACCCCATTTCGGAAAGAAGACACCCCCAGGTATTCCGTGAGGGGCATATTGAGTCCATGAAAGATTTAAATTTTTGTCCCAAGTTAGCGGAACGGGAGACTTTGTGAGAAAAAAAATAAAAAATATCAATTTCCGCTAACTTGTGCCCAAAAAAAAAAATTTCTATGAACTCGCCATGCCCCTCATTGAATACCTTGGGGTGTCTTCTTTCCAAAATGGGGTCACATGTGGGGTATTTATACTGCCCTGGCATTCTAGGGGCCCCAAAGCGTGAGAAGAAGTCTGGTATCCAAATGTCTAAAAATGCCCTCCTAAAATGAATTTGGGCCCCTTTGCGCATCTAGGCTGCAAAAAAGTGTCACACATGTGGTATCGCCGTACTCAGGAGAAGTTGGGGAATGTGTTTTGGGGTGTCATTTTACATATACCCATGCTGGGTGAGATAAATATCTTGGTCAAATGCCAACTTTGTATAAAAAAATGGGAAAAGTTGTCTTTTGCCAAGATATTTCTCTCACCCAGCATGGGTATATGTAAAATGACACCCCAAAACACATTCCCCAACGTCTCCTGAATACGGCGATACCACATGTGTGACACTTTTTTGCAGCCTAGGTGGGCAAAGGGGCCCACATTCCAAAGAGCACCTTTAGGATTTCACAGGTCATTTACCTACTTACCACACATTAGGGCCCCTGGAAAATGCCAGGGCAGTATAACTACCCCACAAGTGACCCCATTTTGGAAAGAAGACACCCCAAGGTATTCCGTGAGGGGCCTGGCGAGTTCCTAGAATTTTTTATTTTTTGTCACAAGTTAGTGGAAAATGATGATTTTTTTTTTTTTTTTTTTTTTTTTTTTTTCATCCAAAGTCTCATATTCCACTAACTTGTGACAAAAAATAAAAACTTCCATGAACTCACTATGCCCATCAGCGAATACCTTGGGGTCTCTTCTTTCCAAAATGGGGTCACTTATGGGGTAGTTATACTGCCCTGGCATTCTAGGGGCCCAAATGTGTGGTAAGGAGTTTGAAATCAAATTCTGTAAAAAATGACGAGTGAAATCCGAAAGGTGCTCTTTGGAATATGGGCCCCTTTGCCCACCTAGGCTGCAAAAAAGTGTCACACATCTGGTATCTCCGTATTCAGTAGAAGTTGGGGAATGTGTTTTGGGGTGTCATTTTACATATACCCATGCTGGGTGAGAGAAATATCTTGGCAAAAGACAACTTTTCCCATTTTTTTATACAAAGTTGGCATTTGACCAAGATATTTATCTCACCCAGCATGGGTATATGTAAAATGACACCTCAAAACACATTCCCCAACTTCTCCCGAGTACGGAGATACCAGATGTGTGACACTTTTTTGCAGTCTAGGTGGGCAAAGAGGCCCATATTCCAAAGAGCACCTTTCGGATTTCACTCGTCATTTTTTACAGAATTTGATTTCAAACTCCTTACCACACATTTGGGCCCCTAGAATGCCAGGGCAGTATAACTACCCCACAAGTGACCCCATTTTGGAAAGAAGAGACCCCAAGGTATTCGCTGATGGGCATAGTGAGTTCATGGAAGTTTTTATTTTTTGTCACAAGTTAGTGGAATATGAGACTTTGTATGAAAAAAAAAAAAAAAAAATCATCATCATTTTCCACTTACTTGTGACAAAAAATAAAAAATTCTAGGAACTCGCCATGCCCCTCACGGAATACCTTGGGGTGTCTTCTTTCCAAAATGGGGTCACTTGTGGGGTAGTTATACTGCCCTGGCATTCTAGGGGCCCAAATGTGTGGTAAGGAGTTTGAAATCAAATTCTGTAAAAAATGACCTGTGAAATCCGAAAGGTGCTCTTTGGAATATGGGCCCCTTTGCCCACCTAGGCTGCAAAAAAGTGTCACACATCTGGTATCTCCGTACTCAGGAGAAGGTGGGGAATGTGTTTTGGGGTGTCTTTTTACATATACCTATGCTGGGTGAGATAAATATCTTGGTCAAATGCCAACTTTGTATAAAAAAATGGGAAAAGTTGTCTTTTGCCAAGATATTTCTCTCACCCAGCATGGGTATATGTAAAATGACACCCCAAAACACATTCCCCACCTTCTCCTGAGTACGGCAATACCAGATGTGTGACACTTTTTTGCAGCCTAGGTGGGCAAAGGGGCCCATATTCCAAAGAGCACCTTTCGGATTTCACAGGTAATTCTTTTACATAATTTGATTTCAAACTCCTTACCACACATTTGGGCCCCTAGAATGCCAGGGCAGTATAACTACCCCACAAGTGACCCCATTTTGGAAAGAAGAGACCCCAAGGTATTCGCTGATGGGCATAGTGAGTTCATAGAACTTTTTATTTTTTGTCACAAGTTAGTGGAATATGAGACTTTGTAAGAAAAAAAAAAAAAAAAATCATCATTTTCCGCTAACTTGTGACAAAAAATAAAAAGTTCGATGAACTCACTATGCCCATCAGCGAATACCTTAGGGTGTGTACTTTCCGAAATGGGGTCATTTGTGGGGTGTTTGTACTGTCTGGGCATTGTAGAACCTCAGGAAACATGACAGGTGCTCAGAAAGTCAGAGCTGCTTCAAAAAGCTGAAATTCACATTTTTGTACCATAGTTTGTAAACGCTATAACTTTTACCCAAACCATTTTTTTTTTACCCAAACATTTTTTTTTTATCAAAGACATGTAGAACAATAAATTTAGAGCAAAATTTATATATGGATGTCGTTTTTTTTGCAAAATTTTACAACTGAAAGTGAAAAATGTCATTTTTTTGCAAAAAAATCGTTAAATTTCGATTAATAACAAAAAAAGTAAAAATGTCAGCAGCAATGAAATACCACCAAATGAAAGCTCTATTAGTGAGAAGAAAAGGAGGTAAAATTCATTTGGGTGGTAAGTTGCATGACCGAGCAATAAACGGTGAAAGTAGTGTAGGTCAGAAGTGTAAAAAGTGGCCTGGTCTTTCAGGGTGTTTAAGCACTGGGGGCTGAGGTGGTTAAAAAGTGAAAGTTTGATTTATGATTATTATTATGTCCCATTACTTTTGGTTCCTTAACAAGTGGGAGGCACATATGCAAACTGTTGTAATTCCTACACCGTTCATCTGATTTGGATGTAAATACCCTCAAATTAAATCTGACAGTCTGCAGTAAAAGCACATCTTGTTTGTTTCATTTCAAATTCATTGTGGTGGTGTATAGAGTCAAAAATGTTAGAATTGTGTCGGGTGTCCCAATATTTATGGACCTGACTGTATATTATACCGACCAAATGGCGAGACCCTGACCCCCCCCTTCCCCCATCAGTCTCTGTTAATGACATCCATCTTAAAATTTTCTGTATTCTACCGCCTATAGTCATCTGTACTACTGTACCCCTTCAAGGGAAGTCATATAGATATCCAACCATCCTAATACAACCTTCTATTATTTTGATGTCTGACACCTGAACCCAGATATGTATATTTCCCATCTTTGTTGATGGTTCTATGTTTTTGTCTATTCGTTTGTTTTTGTTTCTGTTTTATTTTTCCTCTTCTTTTTTCCTTATTTTATGTCAAAATGTGTCTACCAAGTTGATCTTCAGGAGATACTCATCCAGCATTTGTACAAGCCTTACATTACTGGACTTCCTTAGCGCTCAATACTTATCCAGCATTCTTTTTGTACCAGCTAATGTTTAGACAGCTCCAACACTTGAATGATGATGTATCTTATACCATGTTGTTGTATTTGATTATGTATGTTCTCTTAAAATTTTCATAAATAAAGAATATACAAAAAAAAGAATGTTAAAAATAGATCTTACGTATGGCTTCAACAGGTCATAACACAATGGATATTGTACAATTTGTCTGGCATGTAATTAGAAAGGAATACAGCTTGAAGACAACTGGTGTGGAATGCTGGGAAGACTGACACAAGCATGGCCAGACAGCACAATGGTATTATCATTTGGCAGGATCAGTCAGTGTGTAGGCAGACTTGTTATCAGTCATGCTCTCTCTGCATCTGTAGCATGTTTGCTCTGAATTCCAAATCCCATATGTATTGCCAGTCACATTTAAAATGTAGTTTTTGTTTTACATGAGCACTTTTACATAATAAAAATAATGGGTTTTTCTAAATGTCAACATTTTTTCCATGTGCTACTGAACAAGGTCTGAACACTCAGCACATCTCATCCGTGCGATTAGAAAATAGTAAAAATAAGATTAAGTAATGAAAGTATACATAGATTTAATGGGATTTTCTGGGACTGACCTATCTTAAGTATAGGCCATGAATATTAGATCATTGACAGATCTGTCGCTGGGCACCCGCGCTTCCACTGCTTGAAGGTGCCACAGCGTTCCATTGATCAATGTGGCCACTTCACAGTTTACAGTTCTTAGTACACGTAAAGGGGTTCTCCAGCAATATTATCAACATGTCCTCCAGCAACATCTCATGTATGATCTCTCCATTACTAACTAGGAATTCTGCTCTACAATTAGATAGTAATGATGCGTACAATATGACAGGAATGGGGAGAAGGGATGTAATCCTGTTCCCTCTTCCTGTCAGGCGACTTAGCTATGACAGAGGATTGTATCATGACTATCTATTGTAGGCCAGAGAGCTGGAAACTCATAAATCTGTGGCGCATCCTAGTGTATGCTCTGTACTGACCAGCTCCAGCACCCAACTTATGCTGGAGCTGTTCAATATAGATTTTAGCAAAACATCTCTGTTCTGCCCAGCAGGGTTAGAAAATGATTCTATTTCATCCTGCCAGGGTTTTGGTATTTCTCAAATGTTTAATGTGGTAATAACACCATCTAGCGGTGTTAAGTTGACCTGCTTGCCGTGTTGGATTATTTTTATCCTGTGTTATTTTGGAATAAAGAACAATGTCTTTTTTGGAAGCTGGACATCCCGTTTTATTTTTATATAGTTTGAAACTGGTGCCCCTTCCAAGCACAATCCGTGCTTCCATCGCAAGACTGACCAGGTGAGCGCTGCCCACGGAACTTTCATACAAGCGGTGTTAAGTTGTATTACATATTGTTTTTCCGGTTACAAAGACTGCTGCATTGTGGATGGTGCAAAGCATTGTGGGAGTGCAAAGCATCCTGAGAAAGAGAAGTCTCCAGTCATCAGGACACATCAGCAGAGCTGTCCTGCATATCTTCTTCTCAAACTCCACCATCCTTGTAAAATCATATCTGGTGAGAGATCTACCTTTGTTTCAGGGATATTATGTTATGCAGAGCTGTTCAGTCAGTTGTAATTGTTACTCAGGGAGTTGTTACTACTGTTAGATAGACATGTAGTCTTATGTATAGGCAGCTATTTTACGATGTGCTTCAGTGTTATGCAAATGTTACAATACATCCTATTCTATACGTTATACTTATACATGTTATTTGTATTCTTGTAGTTTTACCGCACACTTGTACAATCTCTCACTCGCACCACGCAGAGAGTACAACCTGTTTTACCAATAAACAAGTTCGATTACAAAGAACAGTCCACTTATTTGGAAGACAGGAATGGTTTATGCTGAATGTCAGACTGCACACTGTGTGAACGTGTATGAAGACAGAACAAGTTTAGTCAATTCAAGTAATTGACCAAGCGTTTTGCTCAAGGTGTCTGTCACCAGTTTATGCTGCCCTCAGAAAATCTGGCGCATGTACTGCCTGAAATTGAGCCACATTTTTTTGAGGCCTGTGCCTCCAGAAATTTGGTGAATTCTGCGAGGACGGACTTTATGCTAGGTCTGGCAGTTGTAATGCCAGTCTTAGTATATCTCCCTGTCACGGCGGACGTGCACAGTTTAACAGATAACACACCAACCAGGCTCTGGACGAGAGACAGGGGAAGGTCACCTCCTAGTTTATCCCTGACCTCTTTCCCTGCAATGCTCAGCCCACAGACAAACCTTGAAGGTAGATTTGCTGTGTCCTCCAGCCTATACTAACAGAACCCTGAACTCCCTGAGATGGTGAAGTGGGGAGAAAGGAGCAGCCTGCCGCACAGAACCTGGATGGGATAGATGACATAAACAACCAAACAAGAAAAGACACTTATCTGCTGAGAGCAGGAACAAACAGCCAACCTTCCCTCCAAACTTGCCAGACCATAATGAACAGTATAATCCGCTCAGAGCACTTAGCTGGAGACCATTTAAACTAATGACTCCACCCAGTGCACCTGATGCGAGGCGGATCCAGCACAGCATCAAAACAAATACTAGACTCGTGCTGCAATCCTGGCTGACCTCCGCACATCGTCAGAGTGGGGCATGACAGTACCCCCCCTTCTACGGGTGACCTCCGGACACCCTGGACCAACCTTATCCGGATGGGACCTATGAAAGGCCCTCACCAAACGGCTGGCGTTGACATCTGCCGCCGGAACCCACATCCTCTCCTCAGGACCGTATCCCCTCCAGTGAACCAGGTACTGGAGGGAACCCCGCAGAACTCTCGAGTCGAGAATCCTGGAAATCTCGAACTCCAAGTTTCCCTCGACTAGAACAGGAGGAGGAGGCAATGGCGATGGAACCACCGGTTCAAAATATTTTTTTAGTAAAGACTTGTGGAAGACATCGTGGATCCTCCAAGTCTGCGGCAGATCAAGTCGAAATGCCACAGGATTGATCACAGCAGAAATCTTATACGGACCAACAAATCTTGGACCCAGTTTCCAAGATGGCACCCTCAACTTGATATTCCTAGTGGACAACCACACCAAATCACCCACACACAGGTCCGGACCAGTCACACGTCTCCTGTCAGCCATTCGTTTATACCTCTCACCCATCCTCTCCAAATTCCCTTGAATCCCCCGCCAGATAGAGAATAAGGCAGAAGAGAATCTCTCCTCCTCTGGCATCCCGGAGGAACCAGACCCAGAAAAGGTACCAAACTGAGGATGGAAACCGTATGCGCCAAAAAATGGCGACTTACCCATGGACTCCTGCCTACGGTTATTCAATGCAAATTCTTCTAAGGGCAAGAAGGAGGACCAGTCCTCCTGATTCTCAGCCACAAAGCAACTCAAGTAGGTCTCCAGGTTTTGATTGGTACGCTCCGTCTGACCATTCGACTGTAGATGAAAAGCCGACGAGAAAGAAAGTTGAATGCCAAGTCGAGAGCAAAACGCCCTCCAAAACCTGGAGACAAACTGCGTGCCCCTATCAGAGACAACATCCGAAGGAATACCGTGTAATTTAACAATATTATCCACAAAAATCTGCGCAAGAGTCTTAGCGTTAGGCAGACTTGTTAGTGGTATAAAGTGAGCCATTTTACTGAAGCGATCGACTACCACCAAAATCACTGTTCTCCCGGAGGAACTCGGTAGGTCCGTAATAAAGTCCATGGACAAATGTGTCCAAGGACGAGATGGAATAGACAATGGAAGAAGTGAACCAGACGGTCGAGTATGAGCAACCTTAGACCGAGCGCAGGTTTCACAAGCTGTCACGTAATTCTCAATACTCTTACGCAAACCTGGCCACCAGAACCTCCGGGATACCAGATCACAGGTGGACTTACCACCAGGATGTCCAGCGAGAACAGTATCGTGATGTTCCTTGAACACCTTGTATCGTAGGCCCTCAGGAACAAACAACCTCCCTGGGGGACACGAACCAGGAGCCCCCTCCTGAGCTCCCAACACCTCTATCTCCAATTCAGGATACAGAGTGGAGACCACCACTCCATCCGCCAAAATCGGCGCTGGATCTTCTGAATCACCTCCCCCAGGGAAGCTGCGAGACAAGGCATCTGCCTTGACGTTCTTGACCCCTGGGCGAAAGGTAACCACAAAATTGAACCTGGTAAAAAACAATGACCATCTGGCCTGTCTAGGGTTCAGACGCTTGGCAGATTGCAGGTAAGCCAAATTCTTATGGTCTGTATACACAGTAACGGGGTGAGAAGCCCCCTCTAACCAGTGACGCCATTCTTCAAAGGCCAACTTGATCGCCAACAACTCCCTATCTCCAACATCATAATTCCTCTTGGCGACCGAGAGCTTCCTGGAGAAGAAGGCACACGGGACCCACTTGCCAGGAGAAGGACCCTGCGAAAGCACCGCCCCAACCCCCACCTCTGATGCATCAACCTCAACCACGAATGGCTGAGATACATCCGGCTGCACCAGAATGGGAGCAGACGCAAAACGCTCCTTTATAGCCTCATCCGACCAGACAGAGACATCAGCGCCCTTCTTGGTCATATCAGTAAGAGGTTTGACTAGCGTGGAATAATTCAAAATAAATTTTCTATAATAATTCGTAAACCCCAAAAATCGCATCAAAGCTTTCTGATTCTCCGGTCGGTCCCACTCCAGAACCGCCCGGACCTTTTTCGGGGTCCATACGAAAACCAGAATCAGAAAGCATGTATCCCAAAAATGGAAGCTCTTGCACCGCAAACAAACATTTCTCCAATTTGGCGTATAACTTATTCTCCCGAAGGATCGTCAAAACCTGTCTCACATGATCCTGATGGGTCTTCAGATCAGGAGAATAAATTAAAATGTCATCTAGGTAGACTACTACGAACCTCCCCACCAAATGATGAAAAATATCATTGACGAATCGCTGAAATACCGCTGGCGCATTCGTCAACCCAAAAGGCATTACCAGGTTCTCAAAATGACCCTCGTGCGTATTGAAGGCCGTTTTCCACTCATCCCCCTCCTTGATCCTGATCAGATTGTATGCTCCTCTCAAATCCAACTTGGAGAACACCTGGGCTCCAACAATCTGATCAAAAAGATCAGAGATCAAAGGCAGGGGATATGGATCACGGACTGTAATACGATTCAGCTCCCAGAAATCCAAACACGGTCTCAGTGATCCATCTTTCTTCTTCACGAAGAACAAACCTACAGCCACTGGAGACTTAGATGGTCTAATATGACCCTTTGCCAAACTCTCGGCGACATACTTTCGCATAACCTCTCTCTCGGGTTGAGAGAGGTTGTAGAGCCGAGACTTAGGCAACTTAGCCCCTGGAATGAGATTCACAGGACAATCATAGTCACGATGAGGGGGCAATTCCTGAGCCCCACCCTCCGAAAACACGTCCGAAAAATCTGAGAGATACTGAGGCAAGGCCGTAACGGACACTTCAGAAATAGATGTGACAAGACAATTATCCGAACAAAACTTGCTCCAACCAATGATTTGTCTCGCCTGCCAGTCTATAATTGGGTTATGTTTAGACAACCATGGCAACCCCAAAACTATTGGAGCTGGCAAATCCTTCATGACGAAACAGGAAATAATCTCAGCATGTGAATCACCCACCCTTAAATGAATATCATGAACAAAGTGAGTAAGGCTCCCTTGAGAAAGAGGGGAAGAATCAATAGCAAAAACACAAATCTCGTTCTCTAACGTGCAAATACTTAGTCCCAAACCCTCAAGAAACAGAAAGTCAATTAAATTTACCCCAGCACCACAATCAAGAAAAACATCAACAAACACATTTCTAGACTCTAGCGCCACCATAGCTGAAAGGAGAAAACGGGAACTTGCATACCAGTCTGCTTTACCACACCATTCATACTACCAAGTGTGAGGGAGGTTTTTTTTTCTTTTTCTTTTTTCTTTATCACTTTCCCCTGTGGTTCAACATACGGACAAGAAAAAACAAAATGACCCCTCTTTCCACAATAGAAACATAAATTGTGCGCTTTACGAAAGTCTCTACTATCCGAATGGAAAGATATCTGACCTAACTGCATGGGTTCCTCCCCTACCCCATAATAACAAGCAATATCACCCTGGGCGGCTGGTGAAACAAAACCACACGCGGGAGGAATCCCCTGCACAGAGGGACCCATACACCTCTCTCTGATAGTCTATCCAAATGTATCGCCAAAGACATTGCGTTTTCCAAAGTATCTGGGTATTCATGAAAAGCCAGAGCATCCTGCAACCTTTCAGATAACCCCTGACAAAACTGGCTACGTAACGCGGGGTCGTTCCACCCCGACTCAGTAGCCCACATCCTAAACTCTGTGCAGTAAACCTCAGCAGTATGTTTACCCTGTAGTAAGTTACGTAATTTTGACTCTGCCATCGAAACTCGATCTGGGTCATCGTAAATCAATCCCAGGGCTTTAAAAAATTCCTCCACCGACCGGAGAGCCAGAGAACCGGGCGGCAGGGAAAAAGCCCAGGATTGCGCGTCCCCTTTCAGCAAAGACATGACGATACCCACCCTCTGATCCTCATCACCTGATGAAAATGGGCACAATCGAAAGTACAACTTACATGATTCCTTGAAACTGAAAAAATCATCAGTACCCCCTGCAAATTTCTCCGGAAGAGCGACTTTAGGCTCCCCAACAATTTGACCTGTACCTGAAGCCAACACCCTCTGACAATGTGTGACCGTACTACGTAGATCCGCAACCTCCAGGGACAAACCCTGCATGTGGTCAACCAGTGCATCAATTGACGCCATCACAAAAACACTGATAAATGGCAGTCACAGTATGGCGGATTATAATGTCACGGCGGACGTGCACAGTTTAACAGATAACACACCAACCAGGCTCTGGACGAGAGACAGGGGAAGGGTCACCTCCTAGTTTATCCCTGACCTCTTTCCCTGAAATGCTCAACCCACAGACAAACCTTGAAGGTAGATTTGCTGTGTCCTCCAGCCTATACTAACAGAACCCTGAACTCCCTGAGATGGTGAAGTGGGGAGAAAGGAGCAGCCTGCTCGCACAGAACCTGGATGGGATAGATGACATAAACAACCAAACAAGAAAAGACACTTATCTGCTGAGAGCAGGAACAAACAGCCAACCTTCCCTCCAAACTTCCCAGACCATAATGAACAGTATAATCCGCTCAGAGCACTTAGCTGGAGACCATTTAAACTAATGACTCCACCCAGTGCACCTGATGCGAGGCGGATCCAGCACAGCATCAAAACAAATACTAGACTCGTGCTGCAATCCTGGCTGACCTCCGCACATCGTCAGAGTGGGGCATGACACTCCCCCAATATCTTCTTTATTTAGTCCATTTTAAAATAAATCCACATACAGGTATGGATACAAGCCGTACAACAGTTTGTGTGTTTCAGCAAACTTCCTTATTCATAGTCCATTGTATGATGAGAAATTCTACCATTTAAAAACCCCACATGTTTCACATTCTATATGCCATGAAACAAAGTCAAAAATAAAGTAAGCATAATACACCATTTTATTTCAATTTGTGCTGTGTTTATATTGACACAGAACTATAGGGAACCATAACCTTACCACCCTTCCTGACCAAGCATAGTTTAGCAAATCTGACATGTGTCAATTTATGTGATAATAACTTTGGAATGTTTTTACTTTTTTGTGATGCACCATTCTTTAAGTTAGTGGTAAATTTGGGTCAATGTGTTTTACCTTTATTTATTAAAAAAAATAACATTTTCAGGAATTTTGGCAAAATTATAAATTTTCTAAATTTGAATTTCTCTGCTTTTAAGACAGTAATACTTCACATTATAATTATTAATTAACAATCACCAGATATCTACTTTATGTTGCCATTATTTCGTAAATGATATTTTTATATTTTTTGATGTTAGAAGGCTTAGAATTTTAAAAGCTATTTTTTTAATTTTCAAGAATTTCTAAAACCGACTTTTTAAAGGACCAATTCAGTTTTGAAATCACTTAAAGGGAATTATATAATAGAAGCCACCCATAAATGAGCCCATTTTAGAAAACACACTCCTCATATTTGGTGTGATAAAATAAAGTGGTCAAACCCGTAACCAAAACAGAACAAAAAAAAAAACAGATCGGGGAGGGGGGAGGAGATAGTAGAGAGTCCCGGTTTGTTGTTAACCTTTAGGTATTTAACAAGAATGAAAGCAAAATAGAGGTGACATTTAAAATTTAATTTTGTTTGCAGAATTTCCATTTCAATAGCTTTTTCCTGTAAGACAGCAAGGGTTAACAGTAAAGCAAACCTCAATATTTATTACCCTGATTCTACATTTTACAGAATGACCCCATATGTGCCAGTATGGGCAAACAGAAGGGCTCAGAATGGAAGGAGCGCCATTTGGCTTTTGGATGAATGGTTTTGGAGAACTATGTTGCATTTGACAAGACCATGAGGTACCCCCTACAGTGAACCCGCCCAAAAGTGACCTTATTTTGGAAACTACACCCTTCAAGGAATTTTTTAAGGGGTGTAGAGAGCACTTTGACCGAAGAGGCCTTTTGTAGAATTTGAAAACATTAAATTTTTTACAAATAAAATGTTGCTTTTTCATTTTCACAAGAAAAGAAGCACCCCAGAACTTGTTACCCATTGTAGAGCAGTGGCTGACAACTGCAGAGGACCTGTAGTAAAGTAAAAAAAGAAACCTCCTAGAACTCACACAATTAAAAAAAAAACACACCACTGACAGAATTTACTAAGGGGTGTAGTGAGCATTTTGACCTCACAGGTGTTTTGCAATTATTGCACAGATATGCTATTTCAGTGCCCAATATGTTGTGTGCATCATGTGCCAGTGTGAAAAGTCTGCCCTCTTATTATTATTATACTGTGCTTCCTGATTTTATAAACGGCCTACATGTGGCCCTAATCTTTTGCTTGGAGATACAACAGAGATCAGGATTAAAAGAGCACCATTTGGATTTGAGGCCCAGTGTGTTGATTTACGCAGATTGTGCTGAAAACTGTAGAGACTCTGAGGTGAAATAAAAAATTGAACCCCCGAGAAGTGACCTCCATTTTGGAAACTACACCCCTCAAGGTATTAAGGGGTGGAGTGAGCATTTTGATGCCACAGATATTTAACAGAAATTAATGTGCAGCGGATGTTGCAAAAGAAAAATGGCAATTTTTTTGGACCAATGTTGTGCCCAGCTGGTGCCATCTGAGACTTACACCACATTTCTTGAATTCTAAGGCGGGTTCTACTGGGTACAGAAATGCCATAAATGTAGATGTAAGCTGCTGTATGGACACACAGCAGGGCTCAGATGGGAAAAAGCGCCATTTGACTTTTGGAGTGTGGATTTTGCTGAAATGGTTTTCGAGTTCTACATCACATTTGTAAGGACGCTGATCCTTTTTTCTAGATGGAGCTCTGCAAGTGCTTATTTTTTGCAAAATAAGTTGTCATTATAATTGGTTCTATGTTGAGGTACATACTACTTTTTGATCACTTTTTATTTCACTTTTTGGGAAGCAGGATGAAGAAAAGGCAGCAACTCTGCCATTGCTTTTTGGATACATCATGTGGGAAAAACAACATGTTAACTTTATTGTGCTGGTCAGTACAGTTACATAGATAGTAGATACCAATTTTATATTGTTGTTGTTTTTTTTTAGCTTTGCTACTTTTACACAATAAAAGCAATAAGTAATATTTTATATATATATTTCTATTATTCTGGCAATGGTCTTGTGGAATAGGATGACATTTTCATTGGTACCATTTTGGGGTTCATTTTTTAAGTTGTACACAATAAAATAATTTTTTTTAAAAGAAATCATGTTTTTTGTCACAATTTTCTGAGAGCCATACTTTTTTTTATTTTTCTGGTGATGGTCTTGTTTTTTGCTGGATGAGATGACATTTTCATTGTTATTATTTTGGGTTACATATGAATTTTTATTGCTTTATTTTACATTGTTTTGGAGAAGGTGAAAAAAAAAATAGCTGTTCGGGCACAGTTTTGATTTATTTTTTATGGCGTTCACCTAAAGAGGTAGATCATGTGACATTTTTATAGATCCAGCTGTTTCTGACGCAGCGACACCATATATGTCTATTTTTTTTTTTTTTACAATGATAAATTTGATGAGGGAAATTGGCCTTTTTCTAACCTGAAATTAATTTTTTTATTTTTTTTGTTTATTTTTATTTTACAATTTGTGCCCCCATAAGGTCTTATAAAACTTTAGGAGACATTTAATGTCACTTTTTTATTGCTGATTTTTCCCATAACTGGGGCTGACAGCAGGGCAACCCTTAGAGAAGGCAGGGACAGTTCCCAGGTGTCCCTGCCTTCTAGATCGCTGTATACACAGCGCTCACTGAGCACTGTGTATAGAGTGCAGGAGCTGTGAGGTCTATATAGGCCTCTTTTCAATTTCTGCCTTAGTCGGGATGGCTCATTAATAGAGTTGAGCGGACACCAGGATGTTCGGGTTCGACTGAACTTCTGAAAAAAGTTTGAGTTCGGGAGCCGAACTTGACCCCGAACCCGAACCCCATTGAAGTCAATGGGGACCCGAACTTGTGAGCACTAAAATGGCTGTAAAAATGTCATGGAAAGGGCTAGAGGGCTGCAAATGGCATAAAAATGTGGTTAAGAGCATGGCAAGTGCTCTGCAAACAAATGTGGATAGAGAAATGACTTAAAATAACATAAAATATGTAAAAAAAATAATAATAATCTTGATCTAGGAGGACCAGGTCCATATGGAGTAGGAGGTTGAGGAGGCGGTGGATGTGGCGGTGGACTATAAACCCAAAAATTTGTTAGTTTCACTCGAAAAAGTAAATGACAATTATTTTTTTTGTTTAACCTGTCTACTAGGTATAGCAGTGGTACTATACACCCAAAAATTTGTTAATTTCACCATAAAATGTAACTGACAATATTTTTTTTTTACCAGTCTACTAGGTATAGCAGTGGTACTATACACACCAAAATTGGTGAATTTCACCCGAAAATGTAAATTACAAAGTAGTGAAATGATATAAAATAAAACACGTACAAAAAAAAATTATGGATTTATGAGGTGGAGTTCCATGTGGAGTAGGAGTTTGAGGAGGCGGTGGACGTAGCAGAGTAGGTGGAAGCGGCAGTGGAGGAGGACGAGATAGCCAACACAGGTTTTTGGTTTTTATTTAATTTTGTAAAATTAAGGTACACTCCAAAAGAGTGTGAAATATCCAAAATACAAACATGAGCAATTGCGCTGCAGTATAACAATGGCTGCTTAGTGCCGGTATACATGTCTATTCTGCACAAGGCATGGACAAGTCCTGAGGGATCCATGCCTGGTTCATTTTAATGAACGTGAGCTTGTCCACATTGGCAGTGGACAGGCGGCTGCGCTTGTCTGTGATGATGCCCCCTGCCGTGCTAAACACACGTTCAGATAATACACTGGCTGCAGGGCAGGCCAGCACCTCCAAGGCGTAAAGGGCAAGCTCAGGCCATGTGCCCAATTTGGAGACCCAGTGGTTGAAGGGGGCAGACCCGTCATTCAGTACGTGTAGGCGTGTGCACACATACTGCTCCACCATGTTGATGAAATGCTGCCTCCTGCTAAGACGTTCTATATCAGCTGGTGGTACTGGTTGTTGTGGCGTGTTGACAAAGCTTTTCCACACTTCGGCCATGCTAACCCTGCCTTCTGAGGTACTGCCGGTCCCCCAGCTGCGTTGGCGATCTCTTCCTCGTCCTTGTGCTTCCACTGTGCCCCCGCTGTCAGGTGGGAATGCCACCAGCAGCGCTTGTACTCGCGCATCTTACGATCACGCTCCAGTGAGGGAATTAAGGACGGTACGTTGTCCTTGTAACGGGGATCCAGCAGCGTGGCCACCCAGTAATCAGCACAAGTTAGAATGTGGGCAACTCGGCGGTCGTTGCGGAGACACTGCAGCATGTAATCGCTCATGTGTGCCAGGCTACCCAGAGGCAACGAAAAGCTGTCCTCTGTGGGAGGTGTATCGTCTGTGTCCTCTGTATCCCCCCCATCCACGCACCAGTGATGGCCATGAGCTGGTCTGGGTGCACCCTGCTGTGAACATGGTTCCTCCTCCTGCATCTCCTCCTCCTCATCCTCCAGAAATGTGCCCTGGCTGGACAATTGTGTACCTTGGGTTTGTGGGTGCAGGAACCCACCCTCGCAGCCACTTGTGAATGATTGGCCGGAAACCCTAGGAAATGATCTCTCTTCCTCATCCTCCTCCTGTGCCACATCCTCTTCCATCGCCAGGAGCGTTTTTTCAAGGAGGCATAGAAGTGGGATAGTAACGCTGAGAACGGCGTTATCGGCACTGGCCATGTTGGTGGAGTACTCGAAACAGCGCAACAAGGAACATAGGTCTCGCATGGAGGCCCAGTCATTGGTGGTGAAGTGGTGCTGTTCCGCCGAGCGACTCACCCGTGCGTGCTGCAGCTGAAACTCCACTATCGCCTGCTGCTGCTTGCACAGTCTGGCCAGCATGTGCAAGGTGGAGTTCCACCTTGTGGGCACGTCGCATATGAGGCGGTGAGCGGGAAGGCCAAAGTTACACTGCAGCGCTGACAGGTGAGCAGCAGCAGGGTGAGAACGCCAAAAGCGCGCACAGACGGCCCGCACTTTATGCAGCAGCTCTGACATGTCAGGGTAATTTTTAAGGAATCTCTGCACCACCAAATTCAGCACATGCGCCAGGCAAGGGATGGGCGTCAAACCGGCTAGTCCCAGAGCTGCTACGAGATTTCGCCCATTATAGCACACCACCAGGCCGGGCTTGAGGCTGACTGGCACAAACCACTCATCGGTCTGTTGTTCAAGGCCCGTCCACAGCTCCTGCGCGGTGTGGAGTTTGTCCCCCAAACAGATAAGTTTTAAAACTGCCTGCTGTCGTTTACCCCTGGCTGTGCTGAAGTTGGTGTTGAAGGTGTTACGCTGACCGGATGAGGAGCTGGTAGAGGATAAGGAAGCAGAGTAGGAGAAGGAAGCAACAGGAGGCAAACTGAAGCGCCCTGCAATCCTCGGTGGTGGAAGGACATGCACCAAACTGCTATCCGCCTCAGGCCCAGCCGCCACTGCATTTACCCAGTGTGCTGTTATGGAGATATAACAGCCCTGACCATGCTTACTGGTCCACGTATCCGTAGTCAGGTGCACCTTGCCACAGATGGCGTTGCGCAGTGCACACATGATTTTGTCCCCTACTTGGTTGTGCAGGGAAGGGATGGCTCGCCTTAAAAAGTAGTGGCGGCTAGGCACGACGTACTGTGGGACAGCCACCGCCATAAGGCCTTTAAAACTATCCGTCTCCACCAGACGGAATGACAGCATTTCAAAGGCCAGTCATTTAGAAATGCTGGCATTCAGGGCTAGGGATCCCGGGTGGGTAGGGGGGTACTTCCTCTTCCTCTCCAGCGTTTGGAGTATGGAGAGCTGAACGCTTCCGTGGAAGCGTGCAAACCTCTCGTGTCTTGTTGTCAGCACATTGTCTGAAGAACTGCCACGCCAGGGAACTCCTTGGAGCTGGCTTTGGTGTGCTAAGTCCCTTGCTGCGGTGGGCAGTAGGAGGCGTACTGTCTAAAGGAAGGCCGCTCCGCTTTTGCACCCTGCTCCCTCTTCTGCTGTGCTGGTGGCTCTGTGCGACCACCGCCTCTTCCTCCAAACTACATAGGTCACTCGCATGACCTTGATTCCATGTGGGGTCGAGGACCTCATCGTCCTCCACATCATCTTCCACCCAGTCTTCACCCCTGCCTTCCTTGTCGGTCTACACACTTTCGAAAGCCCCAACAGTTGGCACCTGTGTTTCGTCATCATCCGAGACTGTCACCGCCAGTTCTGTGAGAAGGTCTGGCAGACGTTCTTCTCTACCTCTTGCATGACGTTCTTTGTGTTGGTTTCACTTTGTCATCTCCTTTCCTTCTCCCAGGTGTCACCTATTTAGACTAATTGTCTCCCTTTATATTCCCTCCCATACTGCCTCACTTTGCGGTTTATACTACTTCCTGGATGAGGTGTTCATTGCTGGAGGCTGCTGCTGCTGTTTCCTCAGATAAGTCTTTTTCCTTTATTTGTGTTTCCTTGCTGGCTTGATTCTAGGTGACCCTAACTCCGTCTGTATTAAGTGCAGGGAGCCGGTGGTCGTGTCCCCTCACTATTATAGGGTTTTCAGGTGTCACACAGTATTAGGTACGTGGGCATGCAATCGTCTACCATAGAGACCCTTGCATAGGCATAGCAGTCAGGGAGAGCTCTAGGGGTTTTATAGGGCTCACCCATATGCTCCTTAGTTTGGGATCAAGCCAGGCGGATGTTAATTTATAAGTTCCAGCTTTCTGCAACATCATCCGTGACAGAGACGTGCTGCGATGGTCCTCCCATGTACTCATCTTGAAACATAAGTGGTTGGGCATCGGTGCACTCAATCTCTTCCACTTCTGGGGCAGGGCTAGGTGGATGGCCCTGGGAAACCCCGCTAACAGAGTCATCAAAAAGCAGAAGAGACTGCTGCATGACTTGGGGCTCAGACTTCTTGGCTGATTTGCAAGGGGGTGAGGTGAAAGACTGATGGACGTCGGCTGCAGGTGCCAACTGTGGTCTTTCAGCAGGAGACTGGGTGGGAGACAATGTGAAGGAACTGGATCCACTGTCAGCAACCCAATCTACTATCGCCTGTACTTGTTCAGGCCTCACCATCCGTAGAGCAGCATTAGGCCCGACCAAATACCGCTGCAGGTTTTGTCGCCTACTCGCACCTGAGGAAGGGGTTTCACTTGTGCGTGTAGCTGGCACAGATCGACCACGTCCTCTCCCTGCAACAGGAGCTCCACCAGCAGCACCACGACCTGTGCCACGTCCCTTATGTGACGCTCTCCTCATATTTTTCAAATTTAGGATCTTGCCCTAAATGGGTGTTTAATTAATAGTAGAATAGAACGACAGTATGTAAAGGGTGTATCTCACAAAGCCTGAACCAGACTAGGCCTCAATAAAAGATTTTTTTGCCCAAAATTGCTGTATTTTAAATGCCTTAATCAAACCCCTGTATGTAGAGGGTGTATCTCACAGGGCCTGAACCAGTGTAGGCCTGAAGTAAATATATCTTTGCCCAAAATGGCTGTATTTCAAATGGCTGTATTTCAAATCCCTGAATCAAACCCCTGTATGTAGAGGGGGTATCTCACATGGTCTGAACCAGTGTAGGCCTGAAGTAAATATATCTTTGCCCAAAATGGCTGTATTTTAAATTGCTGTATTTCAAATGCCTGATTCAAACACCTGTATGTAGGGGGGTATCTCACACGGTCTGAACCAGTGTAGGCCTGAAGTAAATATTTCTTTGCCCAAAATGGCTGTATTTCAAATGCCTGATTCAAACCCCTGTATGTAGAGGGAGTATCTCACACGGTCTGAACCAGTGTAGGGCTGAAGTAAATATATCTTTGCCCAAAATCGCTGTATTTCAAATGGCTGTATTTCAAATGCCTGATTCAAACCCCTGTATGTAGAGGGAGTATCTCACACGGTCTGAACCAGTGTAGGCCTGAAGTAAATATATCTTTGCCCAAAATCGCTGTATTTCAAATGGCTGTATTTCAAATGCCTGATTCAAACCCCTGTATGTAGAGGGAGTATCTCACACGGTCTGAACCAGTGTAGGCCTGAAGTAAATATATCTTTGCCCAAAATGGCTGTATTTCAAATGGCTGTATTTTAAATCCCTGAATCAAACCCCTGTATGTAGAGGGAGTATCTCACACGGTCTGAACCAGTGTAAGCCTGAATTCAATATTGGTGCCCCAAATGGCGGTATTTAAAATCTCTGAATGTAACCCAAATGTATTAAGGGTGTATCTCACAATGACATCTGCATCAAAGGCTGCCAACAAAAAATTTTGTGCCCAAACGAGTGTTTGTTTAACAACTGAATTTGACAGCAGTATATAAGCCTGTAATTTCACACGTGCTGATGCTGCAAGGCCTGAAAATAGTGTTTTTTGTCAAAAAAGTGTGTTTTTTAAAACCCAGAAAATGATGGGTGTATTTCTAGCTTAAATTGCACACTGACTAATCAAGATGTTGTAGATTGCCAAAATTGTGTTTTTTTGGTAACAGAAATATGAAAGATGTATATATTAAACTTGCATTTAACACTTGCAGAACAGGAAAATACTGTTTTTTGGGGGGAAAAAAGTGTGTTTTTCAAACCAGAAAATGATGGGTGTATTTCTAGCTTAAATTGCACACTGACTAATCAAGATGTTGTAGATTGCCAAAAAAGTCTTTTTTTGGTAACAGAATATAAAAGCTGTATATATTAAACTTGAATTTAACACTTGCAGATCTGGAAAATACTGTTTTTAAAAAAAAAAAAATGGTGTTTTTCAAACCCCAGAAAATGATGGGTGTATTTCTACCTTAATTTGCACACTGACTAATTGTCATGGTCTTACCTTCTTGCTGTTCTCCTTCGTTTGACATGTGCTGGCGGCCATCTTGGTTTCTGGGTTTCTTGTAGCCTTCCACCCTGCGGCTCCTCCTTCCCACTGGGAGGAGCTGGATGCCTAGCTCATACTGTATATATAGGAGGTCTGTGGCTTCAGTTCCTTGCTTGGTCCTCCTGTGTTCACATGCTTCTAAGACTGCTGCTGCTTCTGGTTCCTGATCCTGGTTTCGTCTGACTACCCTGCTGGTTCCTGATCCTGGCTTCGTCTGACTACCCTGCTGGTTCCTGATCCTGGCTTCGTCTGACTACCCTTCTGGTTCCTGATCTCTGGCCTCTCAAAGACTCTGCTTCGGTTTCACCATTCGTTTGGACTTTTGCTTTACAGCTTTATTTTCAATAAAGCCTTCTTATTTTCACTTATCTCTTGTTGTACGTCTGGTTCATGGTTCCGTGACATTAGGACCAAGCCATGAGTTCTGACGGTACAGGGCCATCCTCGCTACCCATGCTGGTTGCCAAACTTGATCAGCAGGATCACCTGTTGGGTCGGTTCGCTGTGGCGTTGCAAACCCTGCTTGAACGCACGGCTCATTTCGCTCCCGTTGCCGATGGGTCGGTTGTCGCTCCTACTGCCGCTCCGGTTGTTGCGCCAGAGTCTACCCCGACACCTGTTGTTGCGCCTGCGGTGTTTCGGGGTATGACCGGTTCTGCCCCTCTTCCACAGCGCTTTGGGGGAGAGCCAACTCAGTGCCGAGGTTTCCTTAACCAGGTGGGCATTTATTTCGAGTTGCTGCCACATGCCTTTCCTACTGAGAGATCAAAGGTGGGCTTCTTGATCTCGCTGCTCTCGGACAAGGCCTTGGCCTGGGCCAGCCCTTTATGGGAGAACAACAATCCGGTGGTTGCCGAGTTTTCCGGTTTTGTTGCTTCTCTTCGGAAGGTATTCGATGTGCCGGCTCGTGCTGCCTCTGCTGCGAAGCTCCTTATGTCCATCAGACAGGGTTCACGATCCGTAGCTGAATACGCCATTGAGTTTCGTACCCTGGCAGCAGAGGTGGGCTGGAATAATGAGGCTCTGGTCGCTGCTTTCTCTCATGGTCTCTCGGATGCCTTGAAGGATGAGGTTGCAGCTAAGGACCTACCAGTGGAGCTCGAGTCTCTTATTTCTTTCCTGATTTTGATTGACACCACGTCAGGCCAGATGGGCTCTGTTCTTGTCACGTTTTAATTACGTGGTCTCCTACCTACCCGGTTCCAAGAACATCAGGGCGGATGCCCTATCACGGCAGTACTCCGAGCTGTCCAGGGAGGAGTCGATTCCGACTTCGGTCATACCTCCGAATCAGATCCTGGCCGCCATTCGCACCAGCCTGACCTCTCCCCTGGGTGAGCAGATTTTGGCGGCTCAATCTGGTGCTCCCTCTGGGAGACCCAACGGCAGATGTTTTGTGCCTGAGGAGTTGCGCACTCGGTTGTTGCGAACCTACCATAACTCCAAGACCGCGGGGCATCCTGGAAAGAATCAGCTGTCCTGGGCTGTTTCACGTCTGTTCTGGTGGCCTTCCCTACGTTCCGACATCGCCGCATATGTAGCGGCATGCTCCGTTTGTGCCCAGAGTAAGTCCCCTCGGCACCTTCCGTTGGGCCTTCTGCAACCCATAGCCACCGGGGAGCGCCCATGGTCACACCTGGGGATGGATTTCATTGTGGACCTCCCTGCATCCCGAGGCCATACGGTCATTCTCATGATTGTGGATCGGTTTTCCAAAATGTGCCACTGTGTTCCTCTCAAGAAGTTACCATCTGCACAAGAGTTGGCCACGATTTTTGCCAGGGAGGTCTTCCGGTTGCACGGTTTGCCCAAGGAGAATGTGTCGGATCGGGGGAGTCAGTTTGTGTCCAGGTTCTGGCGCGCCTTTTGCTCCCAGTTGGGGATTCATCTCTCCTTCTCCTCGGCCTACCACCCTCAGTCCAATGGGGCCGCAGAACGATCCAATCAGGCCTTGGAGCAATTCCTTCGTTGCTATGTCTCCGATCACCAAGACAATTGGGTTGACCTTCTGCCTTGGGCTGAGTTTGCCAGGAACACGGCGGTGAACTCTTCCTCTGGGACGTCTCCCTTCATGGCCAATTATGGGTTCCAACCTGCCGTGTTACCGGAGGTATTCTCTCCCCAGGATATTCCGGCGGTGGAGGATCACCTTTCCGTCCTACGTGCTTCTTGGGTACAGATCCAGAAGTCCCTTGAGGCCTCTGCGCAGCGCCAGAGACTCCAGGCTGATCGCAGACGAGCGCCTGCTCCTTCCTACCAGGTCGGAGACCGTGTATGGTTGTCCACCCGCAACCTCAACCTTCGAGTGCCCACTCCCAAGCTGGCGCCTCGCTTTGTTGGTCCCTTCCGAGTGCTTCGCAGGGTAAACCCGGTAGCCTATGCCCTTGCACTTCCTCCTGGCATGCGGATCTCTAACGTGTTTCATGTCTCCCTGTTGAAGCCACTGGTGTGTAATCGTTTCACTTCCTCGGTTCCTCGGCCTCGTCCGGTCCGAGTGGGCAATCATGAGGAGTATGAGGTGAGCAATATCCTGGACTCACGCCTGGTCCGCGGTCGGGTGCAGTTTTTGGTCCATTGGCGTGGTTATGGTCCAGAGGAGCGTTCCTGGGTTCCCTCCGCAGATGTCCATGCTCCTGCCTTGCTCCGAGCCTTCCACGCACGCTTCCCTCAGAAACCGTTTTTTGCTCCACGGAGGAGGGGCTCTTGAGGGGGAGGTACTGTCATGGTCTTACCTTCTTGCTGTTCTCCTTCGTTTGACATGTGCTGGCGGCCATCTTGGTTTCTGGGTTTCTTGTAGCCTTCCACCCTGCGGCTCCTCCTTCCCACTGGGAGGAGCTGGATGCCTAGCTCATATATATAGGAGGTCTGTGGCTTCAGTTCCTTGCTTGGTCCTCCTGTGTTCACATGCTTCTAAGACTGCTGCTGCTTCTGGTTCCTGATCCTGGTTTCGTCTGACTACCCTGCTGGTTCCTGATCCTGGCTTCGTCTGACTACCCTGCTGGTTCCTGATCCTGGCTTCGTCTGACTACCCTTCTGGTTCCTGATCTCTGGCCTCTCAAAGACTCTGCTTCGGTTTCACCATTCGTTTGGACTTTTGCTTTACAGCTTTATTTTCAATAAAGCCTTCTTATTTTCACTTATCTCTTGTTGTACGTCTGGTTCATGGTTCCGTGACACTAATACAGATGTTGTAGATTGGCAAAAAAGTCTTTTTTTTGTTAACAGAATATGAAAGCTGTATATAATAAACTTGAATTTAACACTTGCAGATCTGGAAAATGCGTTTTTTTTTTTAAAAATACTGTGTTTTTCAAACCCTAGAAAATGATGGGTGTATTTCTACCTTAAATTGCACACTGACTAATACAGATGTTGTAGTTTGCCAAAAAGAATGGTGATTTGCAATGTCCCAAAAGCTCAGATGCAGTGCTGGTGCACTGAGCTTGCATAAAATGGCTGCCGCCGCCACCCACCTAACAGAATTATAAAAGTTTTTTTTTTTGGTCAATGTCCTCAGGGTAGGGTAAAACGATAGTGCCCTGCACCCACACAACTATTTGTCTGTAGATCGCTGAGTTAGATTCTCTCGAATTCTCTCCCTGAAATCACAAGTCCAGCAGCATCCTCTCCCTACACTTGTAACAGCAGAGTGACGTGCAGCGCTACGTGACTCAAGCTTATATAGAGCCTGCGTCACATGCTGCTCTGGCCAATCACAGCCATGCCATTAGTAGGCATGGCTGTGATGGCTTCTAAGGTCAGACAGTTAACCGCTTGTTGATTGGCTGCTGTGCAATAATAACAATAATAGGATGTGTTCAAAATTTTTGGGCGGAATGCCATGCGGACATAAGGACACAGAATGCACACAGAGTAATTTCTGTTTTCCTGCATTGAAGTAAATGATTCTGCATACAGGCCACAAAAAAATGGAACGGACACACACATGAGCCCTTAGACTGTGGTCCTGGCATTACTCTATGTGTAAACCTGGTCACTATTAGCCTGGGATCCTGGCATGATCCTATGTGTAAACCTGGTCACTATTAGCCTGGGATCCTGGCATGATCCTATGTGTAAACCTGGTCACTATTAGCCTGGGATCCTAGCATGATCTTATCAACTGTCACATCGCTATTATGCCTCCTTAGAACAGTGCTGCCCCTTAGTGTCTAATAACTGTGCTGTCCCTTTACCGTAGTGCTGTCCTCTAGTGCCCAGCCTACAACTGAGCTGCCTCTTTAGTGCCCCCTTACAGTAATGCTGCTCCCCTATAGTAGTGCTAACCCTCCAGTGCCCAGCCTATAACTGTTCTGCCCCCTTATTTCTGCTTACAGTAATGTTGCCCCTTAATGCTCAGCCTACAACTGTGCTGCCCCCTTAGTGCCCCCCCTTACAGTTGTGATGCTCCCTTAGTGCCCCTCTTACAGTTGTACTGCCCCTGTAGCTTTAATAAAACATAAAACTATTGTATTCAGCTGTATCTGCATTGTCAGGACGCAGATACAGCTGAAAACGGGACATGCCTCAGCCCTCCCGGGACCATGGGGCAGCCGCCGAAATCCAGAACTGTCCCGCTGGAACTGGGACAGTTGGGAGGTATGTTTTGCCATAGAAAAGCTGTTGTACTTCATCCTCTGCACTGCAATGGGTAAAATCCGCAAGAGAGATCCGTGGCGCAAATTGATCTGCTGTAGATTTGAAATCCGCACCACTGCCGTTTTTGTACACGGTGTGCGGATGAGAACTCAGAAGTTCTGGTACTGTACAATACTGCAGACTTGCCGCACAAAATCCTGCTGCTAATCAGTCACGTGTGAAGTGAACCAAGGCTTAGAATGGGCTGTTAGCATGATCCTGCAGGAAGCTGCCCATGAGAGAAGACTAGTCTGGGCAAGCCTTAGATAGGAAGAGCACAGTGCACTGGATGTGTATTAACCCCTTAATGGCCAGCCATTTTTTCCAGATTTTGTCTCTCCCATTTTTAAGCAGCCATGCTTTTTTTTCTTTGATTGAAATTTGACATGGTTGTATAAGGCCTAATTTTATGTGGTTGAAACAGTACTTTTTTTTTGCTCTATTTTTGCGCTGCAAATATAGAGAAAGCGATTTTTGACATTGTTTTTTTTTTTTACTTTCAGGTTATTTTGGTCATGTGGATGCCTAATAAGTGTAAGTTTTTTCTTTTGCATGATGTATGCCCAATAAAATGTATGTATGGTAATATAAATGCTTATTTATTGCTTTTTAATTATTTTTTTTTTCTAAAATGTTTTACTACATTTTAAAGAGGACCTTTCACCAGAATAAAACATCTAAACTGACTATACAGACATGTAGAGCGGCGCCCAGGGATCCCCCTGCACTTACGATCATCCCTGGGCGCTGTTCCGTTCGCCCGGTATAGCCTCCGGTATCTTCATAGTTAGGCTCCACCCAGGGGAACCTGCCGGCGTCTCTTTCTCCTATGCTGTAGCGCTGGCCAATCGCAGCACTCAGCTCATAGCCTGAGAGGTTTTTTTTTTCTCTCAGGCTATGAGCTGAGTGCTGCGATTGGCCAGCGCTACAGCATGGGAGAATGAGACGCCGGCAGGTTCCCCTGGGTGGAGCCTAACTATGAAGATACCGGAGGCTATACCGGGAGAGCGGAGCGGCGCCCAGGTATAACAGTAAGTGCAGGGGGATCCCTGGGCGCCGCTCTACATGTCTGTATAGTTAGTTTAGATGTTTTGTTCTGGTGAAAGGTCCTCTTTAAAACAAAACCCATTTACTGTCTTCACCCCCGACTGTGCAGCTCCCATCTCTCTCGGCATTAACATCCTGCACATTCACTGGCTGCAGTGGTGACCTGTTACCCATGCAGCACCTCACGGGGTCATGTCCAGAACGGGTGTCAGGTAAGGCTACTTTCACACTAGTGTTTTTTGTGGATCCGTCATGCAGGGCAGTTTCTAGGGAATTTTGCCAAAAGGGCGAACAATACAAAAGCCCTCCCCCCATTCACGTTTAAAGAGGACCTTTCATGGGTCCCAACATTGCAAGATAACCATCAGGCTGTATAGAGTGGCACCCAGGGATCTCACTGCACTTACTATTATCCCTGGGCGCCGCTCCGTTCACACGCTCTGGCCCCCGGTATATTCCATGCGCTGTATGGTAATTGCTGCTAACTTCGCAACAGGGAGGAGACATCAGCCTCTCTCCTCGGCGTTCCTTCTCTCTGGCTGTGAGCTCTGCGCTGCGATTGGACCGCGCTACAGCCTGGGAGAAAGAAACGCCCAGGGAGAAACAGGGCAGACTCCTCCCTGGTGAACCGATAGTAGAAATTACCATAGAGCGCGGGAGAAGGTAACGGGGCTACAGCGGGCGAACGGAACGGCGCCCAGGGATAATAGTAAGTGCAGTGAGATCCCTGGGCGCCGCTCTACATGGCCAGATAGTTATCTTGCAATATTGGTCCTCTTTAAAGTCTCCACAGATCTCAGTTTGGTCACTTTCCTTTTCTTTTCAGTTTGTTTACACATACCTCTTACATCCAGTGACGTCTCCTTTGATGTAGATGTTCCTTCCCTCTTCCTCATCTTTTCCTTTCAGACCTTCAGACTAAACCATAATTTTTTTGAGGGGGGGGGCACACTGCACCACCAATGATTTTACCCCTTTATACAGGAGGCGGGTACTAGCAGATCAGCGGCAGTTAACTGCCGCTGATCGCAGCTCCCTGTCAGGGGCAGGGTGCCGGCAATGCGATTCTGCTGCCGGCACCCGCCTCCTGTATGTGTTAAAGACTGACTACTGTATGAGTCCAGACTTTCACTATTAGGCCACACAGAGCGGCGCCCAGCGATGTCTCAGCACTCACCATTTAGTCCTGGGCGCCGCTCCGTTCGCCCGCAGTGCCCCATTACTGTCTCCTCTCCTGCTCCACATGCTGCTGATTACTATCGGAGCGATGGGAGGAGACATCAGCTTCACTAGTGGGCGTTCCTTCTCCCTGGCTGTAGCGCTGTCCAATCGCAGCGCAGGAAGAAGGAACGCCCACTAGTGAAGCTGATGTCTCCTCCCATCGCTCCGATAGTAATCCTATCATTGGGGGCGCAGTGCGCCCGCCCCTCTCTTCTCATTGCCGCCCCTCCTCCACCCCCTCTCTTCTCATTGCCGCCCCTCTCTTCTCATTGGTGGCAGCGGCAGCAGCACAGGGGGAGGGAGGACAGCTTCCTTCTCCCCGTGCTGCTGAGAGAGAACATGAGCGCGCCGATAGCAGCGCGCTCATGTTCAGAGATACTAGACTGCGCAGAAGCGCAGCCCAGTATCGAAAAAACGGAAATCCCGGTATCGTATCGATACCGGGACAAAAGTATCGATTGGGTATCGAAATTTCGATACCCGCAACAACCCTACCCCCAATAATGTGCCAGTAAGTGCCCCATACATGCCCCCAATAATGTGCCAGTAAGTACCCCATAGATGCCCCCAATAATGTGCCAGTAAGTGCCCCCCAATAATGTGCAAATAAGTGCCCCCCAATAATGTGCCTGTAAGTGCCCCCATAGATGCCCCCCAATAATGTGCCAGTAAGTGCCCCCATAGATGCCCCCAATAATGTGCCAGTAAGTGCCCCAATAGTGTGCCAGTAAGTGCCCCCATAGATGCCCCCAATCATGTGCCAGTTAGAAGTGCCTCTCTAGCGATGCGATGCAGTCCTCTTCCGGCCTGTGTCCTGCGATGTACGGCTCAGGCAGCGCGATTACATCATCGCGCCGCCTGCACCGGCCTCTAATAGGCTGAGGACGGCGATACAGATGACTATGGAGATAAGCGCTTCCACAATGGAAGCGCTCATCCCCTGATCCGCTCTCCGCCCTGACTAATTATATTCAGTGCCCCCCTTTGACTTGCGTCCCGTGCGGTGGCACCCCTCGCCCGGCCCTGCCGTCATGGATCTGCAGAAACGCTTCCGTTACAATAATACAACCGCATGCATCCATCATGAACGGATCTGGTTGCATTATGTCTTCTATAAGGCTCCATTCACACGTCCGCAGTTGTGGTCCGCATCCTTTCCGCAATTGTGCGAAACGGGTGCAGACCCATTCATTCTCTATGGGGACGGGTTGGATGCGGACAGCACACAGTGTTCTGTCCGCATCCGCATTTCCAGAGTGCGCCGCCAATCTTCCGGTCCGCGGCCTTGAAAAAAATAGAACATATCCTAATCTTGTCCGCAATTGCGGACAAGAATAGGCATTTCTATGGGGATGCCGTCCGGGTGTATTGCGGATCCGCAATATACTACGGACGTGTGAATGGACCCTAACCATGACGGATCCGTCTTGAACACAATTGAAAGTCAATGGGGGACGGATCCATTTTCTATTGTGTCAGAGAAAACGGATCCGTCCCCATTGACTTACATTGTGTGTCAGGACAGATCTGTCTTGCTCCGCACCACATGGCGGACAGAAAAACGCTGTAGGCGTCACTGAACGGAGGCAAACTGATGCATTCTGAGCTGAACCTTTTCCATTCAGAATTCATTAGGGCAAAACTGATCCGTTTTGGACCGCTTGTGAGAGCCCATGACGGATCAAGCCAAAACGCTAGTGTGAAAGTAGCCTAAGCGCAGCGCTCTGTGATTGGCTGCAGCAGTCACGTGCCCCAGTCATCAGAATACTGAAGCCGAGAGAGGAGCTGCAGAGCCAGAACCCAGGGCTGGGAACAGGCAAGTATGATCACTGCTGTGGGTCAAGTTGGTTATTTCCTTTAAAAAGTCCTGGCGTCCTTTTTAGGTCTCCAGGGCTGACGGCAGAGGGCTTACCTAGCCTCCGATCAGATCAATGAGACCCAGTCAGAGGTGGAAATTCCCTTTGATTATCAATTGCGGACAAGAATAGAACATGTTCTATTTTCTTCGGGAGCCGCGGACCGGGAGATCGGGGACGCGCTCCGGAAATGCGGATAGCACACTGTGTGCTGTCCGCATCTCTTCTGGCCCCATAGAGAATGAATGGGTCCGGAATCGTTCTGGACCCATTCTACGGACGTGTGAATGGACCCTTAGGGCTCATGCACACAACCCTTGCCGTTTTTGCGGTTCCGTCCATGTGCCTTCCGCATTTTGAGGAACAAAATGTCGTGCCCATCCTTTGCAGCACCATTGAAGTGAATGGGTCCGCATTTGACCCGCAAAAAATGTGTATCACAAACACGTTCGTGGGCATTAGCCCTTAATGTGGACTCTGAATATACAATCCCTGGATGATGACTATGAGAAGCTTGTAGAAAGCGCCCTGAAAAAGTACAGGGCATCTTCATAGACATTTATGTGTCAAACCACAACATCTAAAATCCCCATGACGTCTTGTCATCATGACTCCATTGACAGCGAGGCATCTCTTTATCGTCCTCCTCTCACTTCACAGACACCAAATGGGAATTTCCAGTCAGGAAGTGAGAACAAGAGCGACTTCTTCACAGCAGAAGCCACACACCTCCAGCCTGGGAGGGAGGAGGAACCATCAGTGATGTGATGAGCTCACCCAAATACCCGCCCAGAGCACGGAGAAAACAAGGAAACTGAAAGGAGCTCGGTCACCAGAAGAAGACTCAGGGCAAGAATGGCCAGCTAGGGGACCTGGAGCGTGCATCACCCTGCTGGATGTGGACAGAGCTCCTGACAGGTAAGGCTCTCCAGCCTGCTGCTGAGGAACCAGAGAAGCCAACATGTCCTGCTGGGGTCTAGCACTGTGTCAGGTCCACAAGGGACCAGAAGAGTGTGCAGGCACTTCCTCAAACACTGGGCACATGGAGGAAGAACAGAGGAGATGAGTCCAGGGAGCCCAGTGCCAGGGAAAGCTGGACCAGGGCTTCTTATATTAGGTTTGTAGAACTTGTTCTGGTGTCCTTGTTCCTTAGAATGTCACATGCTGTGTGTGAAGTGACAGAGGGCAGCAGTGGTGTGGTAGATGTGTGTTCAGATGTCCTCATTAGATAAGTGTAGAAAGTGCAGCGGTCTTACTATAGTCACCTGCTACGATCCTTACGTTTCCGGCCGTTCACATCTCAGACAAAGCATTTTAATTTTCAATCAGTTTTTATTCACGTTGCAGATTTGTGGTAATAATTCCAGCAAATGAAAATCCACCCTTTACGTGTAAGACTGCGTTCACATCACCGTTTCATTCTCCGTCCTTCTGATCTGTCAGAAGAACAGAAAAAAACAAAGACAGATCCTGTATTTTAAGGACCCATTACGCACATCTTTCATCCATATTAGCTATTGCCGTCTGAGGTGCGTTTTTTTTTTTTAGACAGAAAAAAGTCCTGCATGCAGGATTTGTTTTCCATCCCCCCAAAAAAACGGATCTCAGACAGAAATGGCTAAAACGGATGCATTTTTTCCCTGTTCTTCTCACGGATCAAAAGAACGTAAAATGAAATGTGATGTGAAGGCTCGTGCACATGGCTGTAGCCGTTTTTTTGCAGTCTGCAAAACATTGATACCGGCCATGTGTGTTCTGCATTTTCCGGAACGTCCGGCCCATATTAGAACAGTCCTATCCTTGTCCGTGATGCAGACAAGAATAGGAAATGTTCTACATAGATGCATCTTTTGTGGCCCCATTGAAGTGAAAGGGTCCGCATCCAACCAGATCGGATGCAGACAAAAAATACGTTCATGTGCATGAGCCCTAAAGCTTTAGTTATTTGGTGAGTTATTATGAACCAAAACCAGGTGCGGGTCAAAACCACAGAACCGGAGCAGATCTTTACATAACACCTTATCTCTGAGTAGGCTTCACTACTGGTTTTCACAATAAGGCCTCATGCACACGGCCGTTGTTTTGGTCCGCATCCGAGCCGCAGTTTTGGCGGCTCGGATGCGGACCCATTCACTTCAATGGGGCTGCACTCTGTGTGCTGTCCGCATCCGTTGCTCCGTTCCGTGGTCCCCCCAAAAAAATATAACATGTTCTATTCTTGTTCGCACTTTGCGGACAAGAATAGGCAGTTATATTAAATTGCGGAACGCACGCGGACGCCATCCGTGTTTTGCGGACCGCAAAACACACAACGGCCGTGTGCATGAGACCTAAATGATGGAAATAACTGACCTAATGACTGAAGTGTGAACTAGGCCTTAATCAGATTGTTTCTGAAGGAAGTTTATGGTTTTTTTTGCACGTTGGAACAGTTGAGAAATATATAAAATCGGCAGCGGTGAATATATCCTTGTAATTTTATGTTATCCCCTAAACACAGCTTAGGGAATAATTCTTAGATCAGTGGAAGGAGCACCAATAATTATGAGAATGGGAGCACAGGTCCCCCGCGGATATAGCTGAGGGCTGCACTTGGCTGTCTGCTGCAGCAGTGGCAGTGCATTTCAGGGGCCCAGCAGGGTCCCCATTGTCCTGATCGGTGGCTTTCCCAGTTGGGTGACACTCACTGGTACCCCTTTAATGCCGTCCACTTCTGTAAAAACAAAATTATCGAAACCTGCTTGGAAATGGATGACCCGTGATAAATGAAATCTTGGACAGCAGCAGTAAATGTCATAAAATAGCAAAAAAAGTCATTCTCACCTCAATTTCAGCAGATCCCATTGGCTTATAATGGAGTCCCATCAAGGTGGTTTTGTCAGTGGGAATAGAGCTGTCGTATGGAGGCACTGACGCAGTTGTTAATATAACCCTAGGATCCAGCTGATTTTAATGGGACTTCATATAGACATGCTCCTGTTCGGGGCAAAAGTTGATATTTGGAATGCAGCATGATAAAAAATATATATATAATATAAAAAAGGAATGACGATGATGTTGATTTTTGACACCAGCATTAACTGAGCCATAACAGTGTTTCCAGATACCAGCAAATCCTGATGGACCTCAATGACTTTAAGGAGTTTGCCAGGGAAAAATAAGGGCCAGAATGGGTTAACAATTAAAAAGATTATCAATACTCCGGTCCCTAGCTGCTCCTGTCCTCCTTGCTCTCCTCTTCCTGGTCATAGGCTCGAGACATAGGTTTACTGCCAATGACAGCGGCGGGTCACTGCTGTGTGTTGAATTTGGGCCAGGACCAGGATTGGCAGTAGTGGGGATCGATCAGGTTATTAATGATTTGTTTATATTTTTAACCCATTCTGTCCCTTCTTCTATTTTCATTACCCCCCTTGGCATCTTTGGGGTTCCACTATTCTTGCTGTCAAAAGTGATGGAAACCCAGATGCAGGGTCATTGCTCATAGAACATAGGGGGAGATTTATTAAAACTCGTGTAAAGGAAAACTGGCTTAGTTGCCCATAGCAACCAATTAGATTCCGCCTTTCATTTTTCAGAGCTCCTGTGCAAAATGAAAGGTGGAATCTGATTGGTTGCTGTGGGCAACTAAGCCAGTTTTCCTCAACACCAGTTTTGATAAATATCTCTCATAGTATTTTAGGTGCGTTTTTAAGGGCAGGTTTTTATCATTTTTGGGCTAAAATGTGGTGGCCAGATGTTACTTGAGAGTTTTTGGTTCATGAGGTAAAAGTGTTTGGTCCATGTGGTTTCAGAAGTGTTTTATAAAAACGCAGCATCCTGAAGAAAGTTTGTTTCTATGGGGGTTCTTCTCCTCAGGCTTCTCAATAGAATGGCAAAAATGTATGTGAAACACCTGTACAAATGTACATAAAAAAGGCATAAAACCCTGTTACTGAATTATCGCATACTTGTACGTTTGCTGAAGGGGTCCCACATCCTGATGTACGTGGTGGGAAGTGTATCGTCACACCCCAACCAATCATGAGAATAGTGTCCCTTGTGTGAATGAAACGGTGGTGCACATGCATGACCACTGATAGCCGAGCGTCATACAGGGAGGTCTTAGAGAAGTGAATTGATCGGTGGTCCACTTATATAAGGGGCTGCTGTAAAACTCCTCTTAGGGGACTAAAAAACTATTGGGGTCTTTTATCAAACTGGTGTAAAGTAGAACTGGCTTAGTTGCCCATAGCAACCAATCAGATTCCACCTTTCATTTTCCAAAGGAGCCTTCCAAAATGAAAAGGTGGAATCTGATTGGTTGCTATGGGCAACTAAGCCAGTTCTACTTGACACCAGTTTGATAAATGACCCCATATATGTAGTGAGTGGTGATCTAATATTTAGGCAGAGACCGTGTGAAATAGGGACACACGCAGGGAACTTTTCTGAGTGCCGGTCAGGCTAGGAATTGGGCTGCATGTACGGGGCCCTGTCTATAATTAACCCCTTGGCGACATATGACGTACCAGTACGTCACAGCGGGTAGTGACTACTCGCAAATTGACGTTCTAGTACATCCTGATAATCGGGCGGGCTGTGGGCGCCTGATCAATGCAGGGGCTCAGCTGTGACTGCCAGTTTTTTGCTGTATCCGCTAAAAAAACGAATGAAATAGCTGATATCAACAGAGGTGTGTGGCGCCGGACACCTTCTCGGTGGTTATGGTTGTTATTTTTTCTTGTTTTTAATTGCACCATTAATTGTGATAGTATCTATACTTCACACTGATAACCAACCCTGGCAGCCTGCTCCTTTTCCTCTCCTCTAAACCACTCTTTCCTCTTCCAAGCCTTAGTCCGATCTCTGGCGCCCTCCTGTGCTCTTCACTCACGATTGCCTTGGAGGTGATTTACCAAAAGGGGAAATCTGGTTGATTGACACACTCTGCTTTTCTTTCTCTCTTCTGTACTACCCTGCTGTATCCGCCAGCATCGCTGTAAACGCTGATGCCGGCGGATTAACCCCTTATATCCGACCGTGGCATATCAGAGGATTGCAGAGGGAGGGGGCTTCCTCTACCTCTCCATCTCCATCGGCCCCCTGCACTGCAGTGACAGGGGGCCGTAGGCTGCCAACTACTAAAGCCCCGAGGCTGGGTCTCACAGGCACACAAGCCCCGAGGCTGGGTCTCACAGGCACACTGTCAGTGTGAAACTGATAGTTTTAGTGTAGTAAAATATAGCAATGTACTATCAGAACCTGAAATGTTAAAGTCCATGTACTAGGACAAAAATAAATCAAAGTTTACAGTAAATGGAGCGATTCATCAAGCTATTTTTTTTATTAATTTTTTTATAAAAAATAGACATTATTTTATTTAAAAAAATAGACATATTAGATATCGCCGCATCCGTAACGAGCAGCTCTATAAATATATCACATGACCTATCCCCTTAGGCGAAAGCCGTAAAAAATATATAAATGAAAAACTGTGCCATTTTTTGGTCAGCTTGTCCTAAAAAGTGTAATAATGTACCCAAAACAGTACCAATAAAAACATCAACTCTTCCTGCAAAAAAATAAGCCCCTGCACAAGATGATTGGCAGAAAAATAAAAACAAATATGGCTTTCAGAAAATGGAGACACAGAAACATAAATTTTTTTCAAAAATGCTTTTTATTGTGTAAAACTGAAATAAATAAAATACAAAATAAACATATTAGGTATCTCTTCATCTGTAATGACCTTTTCTATAAAAAATCACATGATCTAAAATAAAAGCAAAAACTGTGCCAAAACAGAAATTTTTTTGGTTACCTTTGCCTCACAAAAAGCGTAATATCGAGCGATCAAAAATCATATGTACCCCAAAATAGTACCAATAAAACTGTCACCTTATCCCATAGTTTCCAAAATTGTGAGTTTCTACTGTAGGGGTGCATCAGGAGGTCTTCAAATGTGACCTGGCAACTTAAAATTATCCCAGTGAAATCTGCCCTCCAAAATCCATATGTTGCTCCTTCCCTTCTGCGTCCTGCCGTGTGCCCATACATCAGTTTACAACCACATATGGGGTGTTCCTGTAAACGGCAGAATCAAGGTAATAAATATTGAGCTTTGTTTTGCTGGTAACCCTTCCTGCCTTACCAGAAAAAATGGATTTAAATGGAAAATCTGCAAAAAGAAGTGAAAGTTTGAAATTTCTCCTCTACTTTCCTTTAATTTTTGTGTAACACCTAAAGGGTTAACAAGAGTTTGTAAACTCATATTTGGATAACTTGAGGGGTGTAGTTTTTTCATTTGGATCATTTATTGGTGGTTTCTACTATGTAAGCCCAACAGTGACATCATAACTAAATCGGTCCTTTGAAAGGGGGGTTTTGGAAATTTTCTTAAAAATTTAAAAAATTGCATCTAAAATTGTACTCCATCTAACATCCAAAAAAAACCTAAAATGACATTTACAAAATGATGCCAACATAAAGTAGACATATGAGGAATGTAAAGTAATAAATATTTTATGAGGTATCACTATTTGTCTTAGGCTACATGCACACGACCGTGCCATTTTTTGTGGTCCGCAAACCGCGGATCCGCAAAAAACGGAAGCCGCCCGTGTGCCTTCCGCAATTTGTGGAACGGAACGGGCGGCCATTGATATAACTGCCTATTCTTGTCCGTTTTGAAGTGAATGGGTCCGCATCCGAGCCGCCAAAACGGCAAATTCTTGGTAAAAATAATAAATAAAGGTGAAATATATCGACTCAAATTTACCACTGTCATGAAGTACAATGTGTAACGAGAAAACAATCTCAGAATGGCTTGGATAAGTAAAAGCGTTCCAGAGTTTTCACCACATAAAGTGACACATGTCAGATTTGCAAAAAATGGCTCAGTCTTTAAAGGGCTTCTGTCACCCCCAAAACTCATTTTTAATTTTTGGGCATATTAAAATCCTTATTGTACGACTATTCCCTATATAGGGCTCTTCTTACCTTGTTCTGTGGCTTCGTTTCATTAAAAATCGAGCTTTTAAAATATGCAAATGACTTCACTACCAGCAAGTAGGGCGTCTACTTGCTGCTAGCCGCCGCATCCTCCTTTTAAAAAAACGCCCCCTCCTCCAGTTGATTGACAGGGCCAGCGAGCGCTCTCCTCCTTTGGCTGGCCCTGTCTGCAATTCAAATCCCGCGCCTGCGCCTTACGTGTCTTCATTCGGCGCAGGCGCTCTGAGAGAAGGACGCTCACTTCCTCAGCACTTCCTAAGTGCGCCTGCGCACAGAACAAGGTAAGAGCACTATATAGGGAATAGTCGTACAATAAGGATTTTAATATGCCCAAAAATTAAAAATGAGTTTTGGGGGGTGACAGAAGCTCTTTAACCTCCTCAGGACCGCCGTACGCAGGATTGCGTCTTTGCGGCGGCCCTGCTCTGCTGGGTGGACGCGCCGGCGCGTCCTCTCGCGAGACGCGAGATTTCCTGTGAACGCGCGCACACAGGCGCGCGCGTTCACAGGAACGGAAGGTAAGAGAGTGGATCTCCAGCCTGCCAGCGGCGATCGTTCGCCGGCAGGCTGGAGATGTGTTTTTTTTAACCCCTAACAGGTATATTAGACGCTGTTTTGATAACAGCGTCTAATATACCTGCTACCTGGTCCTCTGGTGGTCCCCTTTGTTTGGATCGACCACCAGAGGACACAGGTAGCTCAGTAAATATGTTGCACCAAGCACCACTACACTACACCCCCCCCCCTGTCACTTATTAACCCCTTATTCACCCTTGATCACCCCTGATCACCCCATATAGACTCCCTGATCACCCCCCTGTCATTGATTACCCCCCTGTCATTGATCAACCCCCTGTAAAGCTCCATTCAGATGTCCGCATGATTTTTACGGATCCACTGATAGATGGATCGGATCCGCAAAACGCATACGGACGTCTGAATGAAGCCTTACAGGGGCGTGATCAATGACTGTGGTTATCACCCCATATAGACTCCCTGATCACCCCCCTGTCATTGATTACACCCCTGTCATTGATCAACCCCCTGTAAAGCTCCATTCAGATGTCCGCATGATTTTTACGGATCCACTGATAGATGGATCGGATCCGCAAAACGCATACGGACGTCTGAATGAAGCCTTACAGGGGCGTGATCAATGACTGTGGTTATCACCCCATATAGACTCCCTGATCACCCCCCTGTCATTGATTACCCCCCTGTCATTGATCAACCCCCTGTAAAGCTCCATTCAGATGTCCGCATGATTTTTACGGATCCACTGATAGATGGATCGGATCCGCAAAACGCATACGGACGTCTGAATGAAGCCTTACAGGGGCGTGATCAATGACTGTGGTGATCACCCCATATAGACTCCCTGATCACCCCCCTGTCATTGATTACACCCCTGTCATTGATCAACCCCCTGTAAAGCTCCATTCAGATGTCCGCATGATTTTTACGGATCCACTGATAGATAGATCGGATCCGCAAAACGCATACGGGTTGTCTGAATGAAGCCTTACAGGGGCGTGATCAATGACTGTGGTGATCACCCCATATAGACTCCCTGATCACCCCCCTGTCATTGATTACACCCCTGTCATTGATCAACCCCCTGTAAAGCTCCATTCAGATGTCCGCATGATTTTTACTAATCCACTGATAGATGGATCGGATCCGCAAAACGCATACGGGCGTCTGAATGAAGCCTTACAGGGGCGTGATCAATGACTGTGGTTATCACCCCATATAGACTCCCTGATCACCCCCCTGTCATTGATTACACCCCTGTCATTGATCAACTCCCTGTAAAGCTCCATTCAGATGTCCGCATGATTTTTACGGATCCACTGATAGATGGATCGGATCCGCAAAACACATACATGCGTCTCCCTGGAGCCTTCCAGGGGGGGGTGATCACCCCATATAGACTCCCTGATCACCCCCCTGTCATTGATCACCCCCCCCTGTCATGCTGCATTCAGATGTCCGTATGATTTTTACGGATCCACGGATACATGGATGGGATCCGCAAAACACATACGAACATCTGAATGGAGCCTTACAGGGGGGTGATCAATGACAGGGGGGTGATCACCCCATATTGACTCTCTGATCACCCCCCTGTCATTGATCACCCCCCTGTCATTGATCACCCCCCTGTCATTGATCACCCCCCTGTAAGGCTCCATTCAGACATTTTTTTGGCCCAAGTTAGCGGAAATTATTATTTTTTTTCTTACAAAGTCTCATATTTCACTAACTTGTGTCAAAAAATAAAATCTCACATGAACTCCCCATACCCCTCACGGAATGCAAATGCGTAAAAATTTTTAGACATTTATATTCCAGATTTCTTCTCACGCTTTAGGGCCCCTAGAATGCCAGGGCAGTATAAATACCCCACATGTGACCCCATTTCGGAAAGAAGACACCCCAAGGTATTCCGTGAGGGGCATATTGAGTCCATGAAAGATTGAAATTTTTGTCCCAAGTTAGCGGAAAGGGAGACTTTGTGAGAAAAAATAAATAAATATCAATTTCTGCTAACTTGTGCCCAAAAAAAAAAAATTCTATGAACTCGCCATGCCCCTCATTGAATACCTTGGGGTGTCTTCTTTCCAAAATGGGGTCACATGTGGGGTATTTATACTGCCTTGGCATTCTAGGGGTCCTAAAGCGTAAGAAGAAGTCTGGGATCCAAATGTCTAAAAATGCCCTCATAAAATGAATGTGGGCCCCTTTGCGCATCTAGGCTGCAAAAAAGTGTCACACATGTGGTATCGCCGTACTCAGGAGAAGTTGGGGAATGTGTTTTGGGGTGTCATTTTACATATACCCATGCTGGGTGAGATAAATATCTTGGTCAAATGCCAACTTTGTATAAAAAAAATGGGAAAAGTTGTCTTTTGCCGAGATATTTCTTTCACCCAGCATGGGTATATGTAAAAAGACACCCCATAACACATTCCCCAACGTCTCCTGAATACGGAGATACCAGATGTGTGACACTTTTTTGCAGCCTAGGTGGGCAAAGGGGCCCACATTCCAAAGAGCACCTTTAGGATTTCACAGGTCATTTACCTACTTACCACACATTAGGGCCCCTGGAAAATGCCAGGGCAGTATAACTACCCCACAAGTGACCCCATTTTGGAAAGAAGACACCCCAAGGTATTCCGTGAGGGGCATGGCGAGTTCCTAGAATTTTTTATTTTTTGTCACAAGTTAGTGTAAAATGATGATTTTATTTTTTTTTTCATACAAAGTCTCATATTCCACTAACTTGTGACAAAAAATAAAAACTTCCATGAACTCACTATGCCCATCAGCGAATACCGTGGGGTCTCTTCTTTCCAAAATGGGGTCACTTGTGGGGTAGTTATACTGCCCTGGCATTCTAGGGGCCCAAATGTGTGGTAAGGAGTTTGAAATCAAATTCTGTAAAAAATGACCAGTGAAATCCGAAAGGTGCTCTTTGGAATATGGGCCCCTTTGCCCACCTAGGCTGCAAAAAAGTGTCACACATCTGGTATCTCCGTACTCAGGAGAAGTTGGGGAATGTGTTTTGGGGTGTCATTTTACATATACCCATGCTGGGTGAGAGAAATATCTTGGCAAAAGACAACTTTTCCCATTTTTTTATACAAAGTTGGCATTTGACCAAGATATTTATCTCACCCAGCATGGGTATATGTAAAAAGACACCCCAAAACACATTCCTCAACTTCTCCTGAATACAGAGATACCAGATGTGTGACACTTTTTTGCAGCCTAGGTGGGCAAAGGGGCCCATATTCCAAAGAGCACCTTTCGGATTTCACTGGTCATTTTTTACAGAATTTGATTTCAAACTCCTTACCACACATTTGGGCCCCTAGAATGCCAGGGCAGTATAACTACCCCACAAGTGACCCCATTTTGGAAAGAAGACACCCCAAGGTATTCCGTGAGGGGCATGGCGAGTTCCTAGAATTTTATTTTTTTTTGTCACAAATTAGTGGAAAATGATGATTTTTTTTTTTTTTTCATACAAAGTCTCATATTCCACTAACTTGTGACAAAAAATAAAAACTTCCATGAACTCACTATGCCCATCAGCGAATACCGTGGGGTGTCTTCTTTCCAAAATGGGGTCACTTGTGGGGTAGTTATACTGCCCTGGCATTCTAGGGGCCCAAATGTGTGGTAAGGAGTTTGAAATCAAATTCTGTAAAAAATGACCAGTGAAATCCGAAAGGTGCTCTTTGGAATATGGGCCCCTTTGCCCACCTAGGCTGCAAAAAAGTGTCACACATCTGGTATCTCCGTACTCAGGAGAAGTTGGGGAATGTGTTTTGGGGTGTCATTTTACATATACCCATGCTGGGTGAGAGAAATATCTTGGCAAAAGACAACTTTTCCCATTTTTTTATACAAAGTTGGCATTTGACCAAGATATTTATCTCACCCAGCATGGGTATATGTAAAAAGACACCCCAAAACACATTCCTCAACTTCTCCTGAATACAGAGATACCAGATGTGTGACACTTTTTTGCAGCCTAGGTGGGCAAAGGGGCCCATATTCCAAAGAGCACCTTTCGGATTTCCCTGGTCATTTTTTACAGAATTTGATTTCAAACTCCTTACCACACATTTGGGCCCCTAGAATGCCAGGGCAGTATAACTACCCCACAAGTGACCCCATTTTGGAAAGAAGAGACCCCAAGGTATTTCGTGATGGGCATAGTGAGTTCATATAACTTTTTATTTTTTGTCACAAGTTAGTGGAATATGAGACTTTGTAAGAAAAAAAATCAAAAAAAAAAAAATCATCATTTTCCGCTAACTTGTGACAAAAAATAAAAAGTTCTATGAACTCACTATGCCCATCAGAGAATACCTTAGGGTGTGTACTTTCCGAAATGGGGTCATTTGTGGGGTGTTTGTACTGTCTGGGCATTGTAGAACCTCAGGAAACATGACAGGTGCTCAGAAAGTCAGAGCTGCTTCAAAAAGCGGAAATTCACATTTTTGTACCTTAGTTTGTAAACGCTATAACTTTTACCCAAACCATTTTTTTTTTACCCAAACATTTTTTTTTTATCAAAGACATGTAGAACAATAAATTTAGAGCAAAATTTATATATGGATCTCGTTTTTTTTGCAAAATTTCACAACTGAAAGTGAAAAATGTCATTTTTTTGCAAAAAAATCATTAAATTTCGATTAATAACAAAAAAAAGTAAAAATGTCAGCAGCAATGAAATACCACCAAATGAAATCTCTATTAGTGAGAAGAAAAGGAGGTAAAATTCATTTGGGTGGTAAGTTGCATGACCGAGCAATAAACGGTGAAAGTAGTGTAGGTCAGAAGTGTAAAAAGTGGCCTGGTCTTTCAGGGTGTTTAAGCACTGGGGGCTGAGGTGGTTAAGGTGAAAACTGGCCTGGGATAGAAGGGGTTAAGACTAGTGTCAATCACAGTGTTGAACACTGCACAGTGCTTGATGTATAGAGCTGTGTATAGAGCTGAGGACATGAGTTGCTAGATGGTCGCTAGCACATCCACAATACCCAGTCCCCATAGCTCTGTGTGCTTTTATTGTGTATAAAAACCGATTTGATACATATGCAAATTAACCTGAGATGAGTCAGAGCTTGAAAATATGACTTCTCTGGTCACACAAGATATGACTCTTTTATGTTAATTTGCATATGTATCAAATCTTTTTTTTACACAATAAAAGCACACAGAGCTATGGGGACTGGGTATTGCGGATGTGCTAGCGGCCATCTAGCAACTCATGTCCTCAGCTCTATACACAAAATCCCAGTGACAGGTTCCCTTTAAGCTAATTTGCGGGGATACCGGGAGTCGGACCCCAGTCGATCAGATATTGATGACCTATCCTTAGCTCCAAAATAAACTGCTGCACAGCCCCTTTAACCCTTTTCGGACCTCCTGGATCTACAGTTGAAGAGGCCTGCCTCCCGAGAGTGGAGCTGCTGCAGTAACTGCTGAGTTTCTGCTGTTTTAAACAGCAGAGGTCCAGGGCTAATGACTGTGATTGGCGATAATGCCAATTACAGACAGTTAATGCCTCACATGGTGTGGTCATCTGGGAGCAAACGGCATAACAGTAAAAAAAAAGAAAGAAAAAATTCCTATTCAAGTATATAGGAACGAGCCTCCTCACCTCTGCAATGTCGACGGCGAGCAGGTAAACAATACAGGGAAGTCAGCACGGCCTTCTCTTCAATCAGATGATCGGCGGGACTGTCCCCCTTTAAAGACGTTATAGGGGTCAGAATATGGCTAGGAAAAGAAAACTTTTTTTTAAAATTTTTTCATTATTAAAACACGAGAAAAACTATACAAAATGTAGTATCATTTTTATTGTACTGACCCAGAAAATGAAGGGCTTGGGTCGGTTTTACCGCGTAGGGAACTGGTAAAAACGAAACCAATAAAGCTATGGCAGAATTGCAGCTTCTTTTTCCAATTCCACCCATTTTGGAATTCTTTTTCCAGCTTTCCACTACATTGTATGCAATAGTAAATGGTGCCGTTTAATATTACGACCTGTCCTGCAAAAAACAAGCCCCATACGGCTATGTGAACGGAAAAATTAAAAAGTTATGGCTCCTGGAAGGCAGGGAGTGAAAAACGGATAATTGCAAGGTCCTGAAGGGTTTAAGGAATGCATTTAGCCTCGTGTCCTTGTTGGCACAGTTTGAAGGCTACAGTGTAGACCCTGGATTACCACCAGTAAAGGTGTCATATTGGGGTTTGACCTACTGTATCTGATCAATAGTATTATTGGTAGGCTTTAATTGTAGCTAATAAAAGCTACCTGAGGATAATCCATCAATGTTAAGTCCTGGAAAACCCCTTTAAACAGGCTTTACCATCTATGTATGGCACATTCAGAGCCAAGCTTGTTTGGTTAATTCTTCAGTAAAGATAGCTATTAGGGATGAGAGAAGCTTTGGATCTTAGATCCGAAGTCACTTCGCTCAAAACTTCAGATGCGTCTCCGTGCAGCATTAAAATGTATGGCCTCTGGCAGGGGGAAGTCCGTTATTTGAGACTTCGGTGAATAACTTCGGTATTGGATTTTTAAACTGGAAAACCATTTTAAAACTTGGATCCGAACTCGGCTTTGGTTCAGACTGGTACCTCGCAACCGAAGCCAAGTTTGGATCCTAGTTTTAAAATGGTTTTCCAGTTTAAAAATTAAATACTAAAGTTACTCACTGAAGTCTCTCGAGGGAATAAGTGACTTTGCCTCGTCGGAGGCCGTACATTTTGATCTGAAGTTTTGAGCGAAGCGACTTCGGATCTAGGATCGAAAGCTGGCTTTGCTCATGCCTAATAGCTATGCATTTGGATTTTGTACCTTTGGCTGATATGGCCATCTCGGCCTGGGGGAGCAGTGAACTGTATCAATAGCCAGCCATGAGGTGGCACAAGGAACAGACATGTTCATTATATGCCTAGCATGTCGTGCCGGATATATCATACCACAGGCACCATTGTGATCCACTCGTAATTTCATACATTTTTCTTTATAAACCTCTTTATTGTGCCATCACCAGTGACAGTTTTTTCTGTTAGGCTGGTTTCACGCGGGCGTTGTGGGAAAATGTGCGGGTGCGTTGCGGGAACATGCGCGATTTTTCCGCGCGAGTGCAAAACATTGTAATGCGTTTTGCACTCGCGTGAGAAAAATCGCGCATGTTTGGTACCCAAACCCGAACTTCTTCACAGAAGTTCGGGCTTGGGATCGGTGTTCTGTAGATTGTATTATTTTCCCTTATAACATGGTTATAAGGGAAAATAATAGCATTCTGAATACAGAATGCATAGTACAATAGCGCTGGAGGGGTTAAAAAAAATAAAAATAAAAATTTAACTCACCTTAATCCACTTGCTCGCGCAGCCAGGCATCTCCTTCTGTCTCCTTCTTTGCTGATTGTAGGAACAGGACCTGTGGTCATCACATGGTCCATCACATGATCCATCACCATGGTAAAAGATCATGTGATGACCGGAGTGACGTCACCACAGGTCCTGTTCCTACAATCAGCAAAGAAGGAGACAGAAGGAGATGCCGGCAGTGTGATCAAGTGGATTAAGGTGAGTTAAATATTTTTTTATTTTTTTTAACCCCTCCAGCGCTATTTTACTACGCATTCTGTCTCCATCCCGATGGTCTCCTAGCAACCGTGCATGAAAATCGCACCGCATCCGCACTTGCTTGCTGATGCTTGCGATTTTCACGCAACCCCATTCACTTCTATGACGCAGAATATAGAGCATGCTGCGATTTTCACGCAACACACAAGTGATGCGTGAAAATCACCACTCATGTGAACAGCCCCATAGAAATGAATGGGTCGGGATTCAGTGCGGGTGCAATGCGTTCAACTCATGCATCGCATCCGCGCGGAATACTCGCCCGTGTGAAAGGGGCCTTAGGCCTAGTTCACACGAACGTTTTTTTTAGGAGTGTACGGGCCGTCTTTTTGTGTTCCGTATACGGAATCATTCATTTCAATGGTTCCGCAAAAAAACTGAATGTGTTCCGTATGCATTCCGTTTCCGTATTTCAGTTTTTCCGTTCCGTTGAAAGATAGAACATGTCCTATTATTGCCCGCAAATCACGTTCCGTGGCACCATTCAAGTAAATGGGTCCGCAAAAAAAACCGAACACATACGGAAATGCATCCGTATGTGTTCCGTATCCGTTCCGTTTTTGCTGAACCATCTATTGAAAATGTTATGCCCAGCCCAATTTTTTCTATGTAATTACTGTATACTGTTCAGGGCATACAGAAAAACGGAACGGAAAAACGGAAAGGAAACGGAAATACAACGGAACTCAAAAACGGAACGACGGATCCGTGAAAAATGGACCGCAAAAAACTATAAAAGCCATATGATCGTGTGAACTAGGCCTAACTCCCTGGATCAACGACCCCTCTCTAGTAGCTATACCCTGTAATATTATTACGCTCCAGAAATACATTCAGGCCCCTCCAGTGCTCCAGACAAAAAAAAAATACCTAGTAGCCATTGGCTCCTGAACTGAAAAATTTAGGAGCCAAATTCAATTTTTAGTCGCCAAATCGAAACTGAATGAAAATTTTGGTATCGTGACAACGCTACGCCGATCAGATCGGCGTAGGGTTGTTTCGATACTAAAATTTTGATTCTCTTTCGTCACCATAATAAAGTATTGCGATACTCAATACCACACAAAAAAAAGCTGCGTGCATTTCGCATTTTATGAAACGTTCGGCCCATAATAGAACAGTCCTTTCCTATTTTTTGGGGTGACTAAAAAATGGCGAATCGCATGGTTTTTATGTATTTATTTCTGTTACGGCGCTCACCGCATAGCAGATATTTTTAAATAATTTAATAGTTTGGACTTTTCGGACGCAGCGATATGTAATATGTTTATTTATTTATTGTTTATATTTTATATGTAAAATTGAGAAAGGGGGGATTTAAACTTAATATTTTAGGCTACTTTCACACTTGCGTTTTTCTTTTCCGGCATAGAGTTCCGTCACAGGGGCTCTATACCGGAAAAGAACTGATCAGGTATGTCCCCATGCATTCTGAATGGAGAGTAATCCGTTCAGGATGCATCAGGATGTTTTCAGTTCAGTCGTTTTGACTGATCAGGCAAAAGATAAAACCGTAGCATGCTACGGTTTTATCTCCGGCGAAAAAAACTGACTGGTACAAATGTGTAAAAAGATGCAAGACGGATCCGTCCGTCCACATGACAAGCGGAGAGATGGATTCGTTCTTACAATGCATTTGTGAGACGGATCCGCATCCGGATGCATCTCACAAAGGCTTTCAGTCACATCCAGATCGGCGGATCCGGCGGGCACCGGCTTGTACCATTGTGTGCATGAGCTCAGGAGTCCTCTCAATGCATTTCACAGCTGGTTTGTAGGAGCACAGAGTTGGATTGCAAGTATGAAGTATGAAGATACAAATTACAGAATCAAACTCTGCATCATTTACACTGTACCGCCTCGCCTCCTCTAGTTTGGGTAGTTTCAGAGATGACAGATTCCCTTTACACTCTGAGTAGGCCTATTCTTAGGATAAAACCTAAACAGGCCTCAATACAACAACAAATCAGGGTATGTATAGTCACCAGAACATATACCTATAGACAACATAAACATACTCACTATAGTCAAAAATATATCCACTTTATTGCATAAAAATTCATATACACAATATATAACAATATAATGGTAATGATAAAAGGAAAACAACAGATAAGGGTGCCAGAATCACCTGACCTATGCTGCTACTACTCCCAAAAAGATCTTCCACATGTCAAGTGTCACCATGTCCAAAGAATATACATAAAAAAACATGAATACCGCAAGATGGCCTACCTGTTACTACATGCATGGGTATATCCCTTAGTACGGGTAGATCTCTATATATCGAGTTCACATTTAGGACGTGTATAATAACACTCCTTAATAAATATTCCCCAAAACAATAGTACAGCATGAGCCCAGGAAAAAACAATGGGACAGGGAAAATAGAGGAAATCAAAATAAGAAAGAAAGCAAAAAAAAGTAGAAAAAAAGGGGAACAGAAAAAAAAAAGAAAAAACAAGTTTAGGCTACTTTCACACTAGCGTTCGGGTGTCCGCTCGTGCGCACCGTTTGAAGGGGCTCACGAGCGGCCCCGAACGCATCCGTCTGGCCCCAATGCATTCTCAGTGGAGGCGGATCCACTGAGAATGCATCCGCCTGCCAGCGCTCAGCCTCCGCTCCGCTCAGTGAGCGGACACCTGAACGCTGCTTGCAGCGTTCGGGTGTCCGCCTGGCCGTGCGGAGGCGAGCGGATCCGTCCAGACTTACAATGTAAGTCAATGGGGACGGATCCGCTTGAAGATGACACAATATGGCTCAATCTTCAAGCGGATCCGTTCCCCATTGACTTTCAATGGAAAGTCTGAACGGATCCGCTCAGGCTACTTTCACACTTAGAAAATTTTCTAAGTTTTAATGCAGACGCATCCGTTCTGAACGGATGCGAACGTCTGCATTATCGGAGCGGATCCGTCTGATGAAACATCAGACGGATCCGCTCCGAACGCTAGTGTGAAAGTAGCCTAAAACGAAAAAAAGAACCCCCCCCAAAAAAAACAAAAAAAAAACACCCACAGTCTGGTCAGGAAAGCCAATGTGACAAAAATGTGCCACAAAATATAAAAGCAGCGCAGGTCAGCAAAAATACCTCATTCTCCTTAGGATAGCCTATTAAAGGGGTTGTCTCACTTCAGTAAGTGGAGAGAAATGTAGAGAAAGTTAATACAAGGCACTTACTAATGTATTGTGATTGTCCATATTGCTTCCTTTGCTGGCTTGGTTAATTTTTCCACCACATTATACACTGTGTGTTTCCATGGATATGACCACCCTGCAATCCATCAGTGGTGGTCGTGCTGGCACACTATAGGAACAAGTGCCAGCCACTGTGGTATCTGGGGCCGTAGGAGCTCATATAGTCTGGTGCTTTTTCCTACAATGTGCAAGGACAGCCACGCTGCTGGATTGCAGTGTGGTCTGTAACCATGGAAACGAGTAGTGTATAATGTGATAGGAAAATGAATCCAGCCAGCAAAGGAGGCAATATGGACAACAACAATACATTAGTAAGTGCATTTTTTTTTACCTTTGCTCCATAATAAATGCGACTTGCTGAAGTGAGACAACCCCTTTACACTGGGTTCAGACCTGAGCGTATTTGATATGCGCGTTTAACGCACGTTTTTGTCGCGTGTTTTTGTCCATAGTCAACGCGCGTATTACGCGCGTTTGTGTGATTGACAGCAGTGTCCTATGGCCGCAAACGCGCGACAAAACGCCCCAAAGAAGCTCAAGAACATGTTTATGCGTGGGGCGTTTTTCAGCGCGTTCGTAAAACGCGAAAATGTGAACCAGTCCCATAGGGAAGCATTGGTTTGCATCGGTTATGCGTTTTACAGCGCGTTCGAACGCGCTGTAAAACGCGCAAGTGTGAACTTAGGGTTAATGTTTGATCAGTGTGGGTTGTACCATTTGGGACGCCACTGATCAGCACAATGAAAGGGCCGTGCGAGTGTTGTATCCATTCATTAGTAACACAGGACACAGAGGCCCATCCTTACTATAGCGGCTCCTTCATTGTGCTAGTTATCTATGGGCCCAGAGGACATCAGTGTTTGAAATCAAGTCTTTATGTTAAACATGTTTTTTAAGAATATTTGGTAATGTTATTTTTAATTTTCCATGTGAATATCTATATAACCCACTGATCCTAATAATAGGCACCACTTTATGGTCTGTGCAGATCACTTTACTGCAGTTATCTGCTCATCACCACAGGCAGAAATACAATGACAGGCACCATTCACAATAGGTGATATCACAGCTTGTCTACTAGCTCCTGACCTCTGTACAAGTTACAGAGCATGTTTAGAAAAGTCTCCTATAGAAGCTAATGAGTCCCCTCCTGTCTATTGTGCCTATGGCCCATGGCGGTTGTTGTAAGGTATATCTCTAAATGCTGTTAAGAACAGCTCAGGCACCATAATCATTTTCAGGAAATAGAAAAAAAAAAATCTACAATCATAAAATAAAAACATTAGAAAAAAGGATATCTGTCACTATCTGGTTTTAACTTGCAGAAAAATATTTCGGTGACACATTCCCTTTAAGTGCATCACCAGCAGCAGAAATGTGGTTAAGGTTCTGTGGTTCTGTAAATGTCACCTCATATATACCGTACGCTGTAATGTCACACACATCCCATAGTCGCAGTAACATAGCATAATAAGGGACATCTTACAAAATGAATGCAAAGGAAAAGTGAAGGAGTTGACTTTTTTGGCACCCCTTTTGCATCCAAGCAGATTTCAGCTTCCCTACTTTTCCTTTAAAACACATTTCAGAAATTTCCCCCAGCTATAAAGTAAAATGGTGCTTTGTGAACCCTTCAGAATTTTCTATATTTCTACATACATTTGACCTTAAACTAAATCAGATTTTCACACAAGTCCTAAAAATAGATAAAGATAACCAAGTCAAAAATATTAGACTTAGGGCTCATTCAGACTAGGGTTGTCGCGGGTATCGAAATTTCGATACCCAATCGATACTTTTGTCCCGGTATCGATATGATACCGGGATTTCCATTTTTTCGATACTGGGCTGCGCTGCTGCGCAGTCTAGTATCTCTGAACATGAGAGCGTTGCTGTCAGCGCGCTCATGTTCCCTCAGCAGCACAGGAGAGAAGCAAGCAGAAGCAAGCAGTCTTTCCCTCCCCCTGCTGCCACCAATGAGGAGAGAGGGTCGAAGGAGGGGCGGGCGCACTGCGCCACCAATGATAGGACTTTTCCTACACAGAGCGGCGCTCAGAGATGTCCCAGCACTTACTATTATTCCTGGGCGCCGCTTTGTTCGCCCGCCGTGCCCCACTACTGTCTACTGATCCATATGCCAATTACTATCGGAGCAATGGGGAGGAGACATCAGCTTCTCTAGTGGGCGTTCCTTCTCCCTGTGCTGCGATTGGACAGCGCTACAGCCAGGGAGAAGGAACGCCCACTAGAGAAGCTGATGTCTCCTCCCCATTGCTCCGATAGTAATTAGCATGTGGAGCAGGAGAGGAGACAGTAATGGGGCACAGCGGGGGAACGGAGCGGCGCCCAGGAATAATAGTAAGTGCTGGGACATCTCTGGGCGCTGCTCTGTGTAGCCTAATACTTAAAGACTACTTTATATGGGTCCAGACTTTAACACATAATACAGGAGGCGGGTGCCGGCAGCAGAATCGCATTGCCGGCACCCGGCCCCTGACAGGGATCTGCGATCAGCGGCAGTTAACCCCTCAGGTGCGGCACCTGAGGGGTTAACTGCCGCTGATCTACCAGTACCCACCTCCTGTATTAAGGGGTAATTATCATTGGTGGCGCAGTGCTCCCCCCCACCCTTAACCCCCCACCCCATTAAAATCATTGGTGGCAGTGGCCACAGGGTCCCCTCCCCTCCTCATTGGTGGTGCAGTGGCAGCTTCTGATCGGAGCCCCAGCAGTGTAAGCCTGGGGCTCCGATCGGTTACCATGGCAGCCAAGACGCTACTGAAGCCCTGGCTGCCATGGTAACATCCCTGATGCTGTGTGTACAGAGCACAGGGCAGCAGGGACACCAAAATATTAAGTATGAATCACCCCCTTTTCCAAATAAAATGTATAAATAATAAATAAACATATCACCGCGTCAGAAAAGTCTAAACTATTAAAATATAAAAAAATCTATGCGGTGAACGCCGGAACAGAAAAAATAAATAAAAACTGCGCGATTCGCCATTTCTTAAAATGCGGAATGCACGTGGCTTTTTTTTAAAAAAAATTTGCGTGGTATCGAATGGTATCGAGTATCGCAATACTTTTTTATGGTATCGAAACCGAATCAAAAATTTGGTATCGCAACAACTCTAATTCAGACTGCTGTATGCTGTCAGCAAAAATGCGGATCTCTTTTTTTTTTGCGGACAGTTCAGCATGTCCGCAAAAAAAACGGATTGCATTCCCATTTTTTGCCATGGCCTGATTTTGCTGAGCCATGGAATGGAAGAAATGGCCCCATAGAAGTGAATGGGTCAGCATCTAATCCGCAAAAAAAACGGATCCACATTTTTTGCGGACAGCCATCTGAATGAACCCTTAGACAATATTAGGGTACTTTCACTACTTTCAAGCATGTCTCGACTGAAATCTGTTCCCAAGTCTCTTCTACACGTTCTTATTGTTGGTGCATACTGGTCTACTCACTTGAGTACGAATGCAACTTTTTTTTCAACACTACCCACAAGTGTTTGATTGGGTTGAGGTCTGGGAAAAGGGGGGCAATCCAGCACCTCTACTACATTGTCATTGAACTTCATTGCCAATCTCGACGTATGCTTCTGGTTGTTGTCCTGCTGGAACACTATGTCGTCCTTTTCATACCCATAGTACTGGAGTGTACAAAGTAACTCGTCTTGTAGTATACTCATATAGCTTAGCATTGAAACCACCATCGATCCTGGTCAAGAATCCAACGCCTTTGGCTGTGAAGCCACCCCATATCATCAGGCTTCCTCCACCAAACGTGATAGTTTCTTCAATTTCTCGATCCGTTAGCCCGTTTTCCCTTGTTCCAGTCTATTGACTTTCGTCTCATCACTCCAAATCAGCCGTTTCCAATCTTCTACTGTTCACTGTTCATACTTTTTTGCAAAATTCGTGCTGATGCTTCTTATGACGATATTGAAGTCGAGGCTTCTTCACCCTTTTTCAGGCTTCCTTTCCAGACTTGTATAATGCGCATCGCCCAGTGCTTGCATGGATGTCTTGATCTCTCTATTACAAAGCATACGAGCCACCTCCACTGCCATGTTTTTTGCGCCAGAACTAATAGACCTTGTGATGAGCCGACTTGTTGACATGCGATATTTTGCCTGGACGTCCACCTCTTGGCTTTAGAATGGATGGACGAACTTTATTTCGTATTCTTCCAACTCTCATGGCACTCACATGATGCAGTTTGGCAATTTTCTTGGCCGAGATACTGTTATGGATAAGCTGGATGATGCCGTTTCTCTTTTCTTGGGAAATCTTCTTCATGGCTGCTCCTGGATTTGAACCAGTGACTTTCGCTTGGGTATCAACCTAATATCACACTGATCTATTACGGAATGTGAGAACAGGTTGTAATTTGTAGGATACAAGAAGAAAAAGATTGTTCCACCACCAGGAGCAAAACAGTAATAATATGTTAAATAGTTAAAAGGCCAATTTATGTATGAGATAGCCAAAAAGATTGTCTATAAAATGATGGTAGTCTCATGTGCGAAGCTGTAGTGGATGGTGAGATATGGAGCCTGAAAGTCAAAAGTTCAAAACATTGTTAGGCCTCATGCACACGACCGTTGTGTGCATCCGTGGCCGTTGTGCCGTTTTCTGTTTTTTTTCGCGGACCCATTGACTTTCAATGGGTCCGTGGAAAAATCGGAAAATGCACCGTTTTGCAGCCGAGACCGTGATCCGTGTATCCTGTCCGTCAAAAAAATATGACCTGTCCTATTTTTTTGACGGACAACGGTTCACGGACCCATTCAAGTCAATGGGTCCGTGAAAGAACACGGATGCACACAAGATTGGCATCCGTGTCCGTGATCCGTGGCCGTAGGTTACTTTAATACAGACGGATCCAAAGATCCGTCTGCATAAAAGCTTTTTCAGATCTAAGTTTTCACTTCGTGAAAACTCAGATCCGACAGTATATTCTAACACAGAAGCGTTCCCATGGTGATGGGGACGCTTCTAGTTAGGATACACTACAAACTGAGTCCCTTTTATACCATCGGATCGGAGTTTTCTCCAATCCGATGGTATATTTTAACTTGAAGCGTCCCCATCACCATGGGAACGCCTCTATGTTAGAATATACTGTCGGATATGAGTTAGATCGTGAAACCTCATTTCCGACAGTATATTCTAACACAGAGGCGTTCCCATGGTGATGGGGACGCTTCTAGTTAGAATACACTACAAACTGTGTACAAGACTGCCTCCTGCTGCACCTGAAGGGGTTAATTGTACTATCATATCCCCCTGTAAGAGATCAGGGCTGCCATACAGCAGGGGGCAGACCCTCCCCCCCTCCCCAGTTTGAATATCATTGGTGGCCAGTGCGGCCCCCCCCCCCTCTATTGTAATAATAGGTTGGTGGCCTGTGCGGCCCCCCCCCCTCCCTCTATTGTAATAATTCGTTGGTGGCACAGTGTGCGCCCCCATCGGCCCCCCCTCCCTCTATAGCATTTACAACATTGGTGGCCAGTGTGCGGCCTCCCATCTCCCCCTTCCCCCCCATCATTGGTGGCAGCGGAGTTCCGATCGGAGTCCCAGTTTAATCGCTGGGGCTCCGATCGGTAACCATGGCAACCAGGACGCTACTACAGTCCTGGTTGCCATGGTTACTTAGCAATAGTACAATAGTAGAAGATTCATACTTACCTGCTCCTGGCTGCTGCGATGTTCGTGTCCGGCCGGGAGCTCCACCTACTGGTAAGTGACAGGTCTGTGCGGCGCATTGCTAAATGAACTGTCACTTACCAGTAGGAGGAGCTCCCGGCCGGACACAGACATCGCAGCTCCCAGGTAAGTATGAATCTTTTACTATTGTACTATTGCTAGTAACCCGCTGCCACCAATGATCGGGGGGGGAAGGGGAGAGATGGGAGGCCGCACACTGGCCACCAATGTTGTTAATGCTATAGAGGGAGGGGGGGCCGATGGGGGGCGCACACTGTGCCACCAACGATTTATTACAATAGAGGGAGGAAGGGGGGGGGCGCACACTGTGCCACCAACGATTTATTACAATAGAGGGAGGAAGGGGGGGGGGCGCACACAGTGCCACCAACGATTTATTACAATAGAGGGAGGAAGGGGGGGGGCGGGGGGGCGCACACTGTGCCACCAATGATTTATTACAATAGAGGGAGGGCGGGGGGGGGGGCGCACACTGTGCCACCAACGAATTATTACAATAGAGGGAGGAAGGGGGGGGGGGGCGCACTGGCCACCAATGATATTCAAACTGGGGAGGGGGGGGTCTGCCCCCTGCTGCCTGGCAGCCCTGATCTCTTACAGGGGGATATGATAGTACAATTAACCCCTTCAGGTGCGGCACCTGAGGGGTTAATTGTGCTGATCACGGCCCCCTGTAAGAGATCGGATACTGCTAGGCAGCAAGGGGCAGTCATGTAAACAGTTTGTAGTATATTCTAACTAGAAGCGTCCCCATCACCATGGGAACGCCTCTGTGTTAGAATATACTGTCGGAAATGAGGTTTCACGATCTAACTCATATCCGACAGTATATTCTAACATAGAGGCGTTCCCATGGTGATGGGGACGCTTCAAGTTAAAATATACCATCGGATTGGAGAAAACTCCGATCCGATGGTATAAAAGGGACTCCAGACTTTACATTGAAAGTCAATAGGGACGGATCCGTTTGAAATGGCACCATATTGTGTCAACGTCAAACGGATCCGTCCCCATTGACTTGCATTGTAATTCAGGACGGATCCGTTTGGCTCCGCACGGCCAGGCGGACACCAAAACGACTTTTTTTTTCATGTCCGTGGATCCTCCAAAAATCAAGGAAGACCCACGGACGAAAAAACGGTCACGGATCACGGGCCTACGGACCCCGTTTTTGCGGACCGTGAAAAAAAACGTCCGTGTGCATGAGGCCTTACCCATTTGCTCGTCAGTGTAGAGCAGGAGAAGCTGAAAAGATATAGTAACACCTGTAATCTATACTTTCTATACTTCCTGTGAACAGCTATAGGTAGAGGAGGGAGGGGTTATCAGTGACTGACAGCTGTCTCTCTATGCTCACTTATACACACAATGCTATCAATCACTGATAACTCCTCCCCCTTGTACTAATACCAACAGGAGGTGGAAAAAGCAGAGATATAAACGTATAAATTACAGGTTTTACTGAATCTTCTCCCACAAAACTATACATCAATCTGCTCAGCTTCTCCTGCTCTTTAACATGGTGCTTTGAGATTGCATTGCATTTTGTGGTTTTGTGGTTACAGGTCCTCTTTAAAGTGAATGGGGCTGAGCTGCGATATCAAGCACAGCCGCTATCCAATGGACAGTGCTGTGCTTAGCAAGCTGTGAGGAGGTCGCAGTGGTCACCAGAGCACCGGTGACTGCTAATTGGTAGGAGTGCTGGGAGTCAGACCCTGGCTGACCTCATATTGATCACCTATCCTGAGGATAGTTCATCAGTATAAAAATCCTGGAGAACTCCTTTAGGCTTCCTGCACACGACCATATGGTTTTTCAGTGTTTTGCGATCCATTTTTCACGGATCCGTTGTTCCGTTTTTTGTTTCCGTTGTGTTTCTGTTCCGTTTTTCCGTTCTATTTTTCCGTACGGCATATACAGTATACAGTAATTACATAGATAAAATTGGGCTGGGTATAACATTTTCAATAGATGGTTCCGCAAAAAACGGAACGGATACGGAAGACATACAGATGCATTTCCGTATGTGTTCCGTTTTTTTGCGGACCCAATGACTTGAATGGAGCCACGGAACGCGATTTGCGGGCAATAATAGGACATGTTCTATCTTTAAACAGAACAGAAAAATGGAAATACGGAAACGGAATGCATACGGAGTACATTCCGTTTTTTTTTGCGGAACCATTTAAATGAATGGCCAGTAAACGGGGAAAAAAAACGGTCGTGTGCAGGAGGCCTTTTTCACACTAGCGTATCCGCACTAACGCTTGCACATGTGTGCTGCCGGAAGTCCGGTCCTGCCCCATTCACCGGGAGATGCGGCCGCAGCATGACAAACATGCCAAGAGGCGGCCGGACAAATACCCCTGCCGGAACAGCCTGCTGGACAAGCCTAACGCTAGTGTGAATGAAGCCTTAAGGCCTCTTTCACACAGGCGTTGCGGGAAAATGTGCGGGTGCGTTGCGGGAACACCCGCGATTTTTCCGCACGAGTGCAAAACATTGTAATGCGTTTTGCACTCGCGTGAGAAAAATCGCGTGTGTTTGGTTCCCAAACCCGAACTTCTTCACAGAAGTTCGGGCTTGGGATCAGTGTTCTGTAGATTGTATTATTTTCCCTTATAACATGGTTATAAGGGAAAATAATAGCATTCTGAATACAGAATGCATAGTAAAACATCGCTGGAGGGGTTAAAAAAAAATAATTTAACTCACCTTAGTCCACTTGATCGCGATGCCCGGCATCTCCTTTTGTCTTCATCTGATCTCTGTGCAGCAACAGGACCTTTGGTGACGTCATTCCGGTCATCACATGATCCATCACCATGGTAAAAGATCATGTGATGGATCATGTGATGATCGGAGTGACGTCACCAACGGTCCTTTACCTGTTAAATGCTCACCACAGGTCCTGTTCAGCAAAGGAGACAGAAGGAGATGCCGGGCTGCGAACCATGTTATAAGGGAAAATAATAATGATCGGGTCCCCATCCTGATCGTCTCCTAGCAACCGTGCGTAAAAATCTCACCGCATCTGCACTTGCTTGCGGATGCTTGCGATTTTCACGCAACCCCATTCACTTCTATAGGGCCTGCGTTACGTGAAAAACGCACAAAGAGGAGCATGCTGCGTTTTTCACGCAACGCACAAGTGATGCGTGAAAATCACCGCTCATGTGAACAGCCCCATAGAAATGAATGGGTCGGTATTCAGTGCGGGTGCAATGCGTTCACCTCCCGCATCGCATCCGCGCGGAATACTCGCCCGTGTGAAAGGGGCCTAAGAAGTCACAAATCTTCACAAGTGTTTGGTACTAGATTTCTGGAGAGGCGGCATTAAACCATGGATTTTTTATCCTGATTACCATATTTGAGGTTGGGAAGGAATTTTTCCTCGAATATGGGGCATCTATCTCGAAAGGGTTTTGACTTCTGCAGAATCAACACAGTAGGATTATAGGTTTGAAGTCAGTTTTGCCTGAGTCTCTGTTGGTGTACACAGATAAGCCCAAAAAGTCGCAAAAGCCCTATTTTGTGCCTTTTTGAAGCCAGAATTGTAATACAACAAAGGGGGTGAATACTTTTGCAAGACACTGTATCTAGGCATACAAGGACATTTCTGTAAGGTTTTATTTAACAGGCTGGTCAGAAAAGCTGTTAGTCCTGTTACACTTTTAGGATACATTTTGACTCATTATAAGGGTCCATTCACACGTCCGTAGTGTATTGCGGATACGCAAATTGCGGATCCGCAATACACCCAGCCGGCATCCCCATAGAATTGCCTATTCTTGTCCGCAATTGCGGACAAGAATAGAACATGTTCTATTTTTTTCGGGAGCTGCGGACCGGAAGATCGGGGCCGCGCTCCGGAAATGCGGATGCGGACAGCACACTTTGTGCTGTGCGCATCTCTTCCGGCCCCATAGAGAATGAATGGGACCGGATTTGTTCCGCAACGTTGCGGAACGGATCCGGACCCATTCTACGGACGTGTGAATGGGCCCCTAAAGAAAGAAGAGCTTTCAGCTATAACGAGGATTCTAAATTATGATGAAATACCGTGAACTTTCAGGCTGTTGTTTAGTAAACCATAGGAATACATCCACACAGGGTGGACTGTCTGCAGCGTTTTAGGGTACTTGCACACGATGCAGATTGCGCATTTTTTTCCGTGTGTATTTTCATGCAGAACCCCCACAGCGTAGTACAGTGCCAGCAAATTGTATTAGATTAGATACGTTTCATGTACACTTTGCATTTTCGTTCCATGCAGAAATTGACCTTCCGTTCGGATTTTGAAGTTAGCAGCATGTAAATTTTTTGCCCGGCTCGTTTGTGTGGATTTTAAATGCAGGTGTGAGATCTGCTGCAAAAATGCATTAAACTTGCACCAAAAACCTTGAGTAACACACGTGGTGTTTGGTGCAGAAACGCACAGAATTTCGTGCAGAATTTCTGCAAGACAGCCCTAACCCGCGTGCAGGTAGCCTTTTAGTAGCTCAGCGTGCATGAGATCCACACATTTGCCTAGAATCTGCATGATATTGACATGCTGTGCAAATTTTAAATCCGCAGCATGTCAATTGCAATGAAGAGGGGGGATAATGAGTGTATGCCATAAAGGTCTTTCAATATTAAAGGAGGACTATCCCTTTAAGTTCTCATGCACATGACCGTTGTTGGCCACAATATATGGGCACCGTCTGTTTGTGCACCACATGATGAATCCAAACCTATTCACTTGAACGGGTCCGCAATCCGGAACTTGTTCTAATTTTTTTTGAGTTGCAGACGGATCACGGACCTATTCAAGTTGAATAGATCTGCATCCGTCCACACCAGCAGAGCGGACGGTACCCGTGTTTGGAGCCCGCTGATAGCACATCTCCAGTTAATCAGTATTTCTCCCATTGAATTCTAGGCTCCTTTTGCTCTAGGTTTGAAGACCTCTAATATCCTGGCTTTTATATCCTTTGCTTTTCATTTATTAACTTACAGTGAGGAACAGAAGTTTTTTTCTTTGAGAGACAGAATTCTTGCTGTTTCTCAGGTGTTCAAATACTTATGTTCAGCAGTGCAAGACAAATCATACAATGTGATTTCCTGAATTTTATATATATTTATTTTTTATTCTGTCTCTCAGAGTGGGAATGCACCTACAATGTGAATTTCAGACCCTTCCATGATTTCTAAGTGGGAGAACTTGCAAAACAGCAGGGTGTTCAAATCCTTCTGTTCCTCACTGTATATACATCGCTGCTCGGTTAGGTCTACACATTCAGGTTTTTTAATGCAGGTCAAAGCCAGGAATAGATTCAATAACAGCAAAAGACTGAGCCTTTATTTTATATGCGTCCTCTATTTATAATCTACTTCTGACGTTGTCCTACCATATAGGGTGCCTGTACATTGGGCATCCCAGCCACATGCCAATGACTTCAGATGGTGAGTACAAGTGCAGTCTGGCAATTAGTGGGTCCAGTAGTTGGGCAGCAGCAAGTACAGGCAACCATAGGTGAGAAAACAGAGTAAGCATTGATTGCTTGTAGGCACACACATTATTGTTTGAAGTAGATATGTCATTTATGTGAAGTTCCCCTGGAAGTTCTCATTAAACATGTCATCATACTTAGTGCTTCCTCTTAATCTACCGTAACAGTGAGAAGTCCTGTATGCCCGATAATTGACTCTCAAAAACCAGCTGCCCTACCCAGGTCAGAAGTGATCACCCTTATGTAACGCCTGATCCTGCTCTCCCAGGTCTTTCAGTGCCTGCTTCCAACAAGACATTCAACAGCCACAGTCCAACTTACAGTCAGGTCTTCAGTCATATTGGTGTCATTGTCTGTTTCTTCTGGTTGAGATAATAGGTAAACGGTACTCCCAAAGCACACTCTTTCTCAAACAAGAATGATTACCCCCAGCCATTTATTTCAAGGCCCCCTACAGCTTGTGTAGACACTGGACGCTGTGCTCTCCATGTCCATAGGAATGAAGATGGTGATGATGAGGTGGGTTAGGCTACTTTCCTGTTTTGGGGGCGGATCCGTCATGGATCTGCAAAAACGGATCCGTTACAATAATACAACTGCATGCATCCGTTTAGAACAGATCCGTTTGTATTATCTGTAACATAGCCAAGACGGATCCGTCATGAACTCCATTGAAAGTCAATGGGAGTCGGATCTGTTTTCTATTGTGCCAGATTGTGTCAGAGAAAACGGATCCGTTCCCGTTGACTTACATGAACGGATCCGGTTGTATTATGTTTTCTATAGCCAAGACGGATCCGTCATGAACTCCATTGAAAGTCAATGGGAGCCAGATCCGTTTTCTATTGTGCCAGATTGTGTCAGAGAAAACAGATCCGTCCCCATTGACTTACATGAACGGATCCAGTTGTATTATGCCAGATTGTTTCAGAGAAAACGTTTGGCTCCGCTTCGTCAGGCGAGTAGCAAAACGGTGCAGGCAGCGTTTTGGTGTCCGCCTCCAAAGCAGAATGGAGACTGATCAGAGGCAAACTGATGCTTTCTGAGCCGATCCTTTTCCATTCAGAATGCATTAGGGCAAAACTGATCCATTTTGGACCGCTTGTGAGAGCCCTGAACGGATCTCAGAAACGGAAAGCCAAAACGCCAGTGTGAAAGTAGCCTTACCCATGTGGCCGCTTTCCTGCCTATTCCTCGGCTCTGTACACTTCAGTGTCTGTGCAAATAGAAGCAGCAAAAAATCCTGTATCTCTCTGCACAGGTGGACGGCTTTTTTTTATCTCATATTTTGCCTGGTTATACTATACTTTGTTATGCAGTTGGTCTGCACTACACCGCTTTCAGTGTTTTGTTTTTTAATTGCTTTTAGTCCTTTGTCTTTCTTTTTCATATATTTGATTGTACAATGAATAATCATATTTATTGTACAATCACAATAAAATTGAGTTTTTTTTCTGCGTGCCATTGTTCACCATACTAATGCGGTGCTGGGAGTTGGCCCCCAGCCGATCTGATATTGATAAGCTGTAGGTCATCAATATAACAATAGCAGATCTATTACAAAAGCGGACAACCCCTTTAAACATTAGCAGCTAGGGACTGGGGAGAACATGACAAACATACCTTTTGTCAATCTTTTATTACCAGGAGTATTTTGAATATGATGTTTTATTCTGCCAGAGTATACTCTAGGAAATGCCCAAGAGGTGGAGATTCACCATGAATTGCTCTCTGCCTTGAGCTGATTCACAACCTGTCTGTCATGAACTCACTTGGCGGTACTCCCATGGCAGGTCCCGTCACTCAATGGCGGCAATGTTGGCATCGTTCTGTTGCCATCACAGCAAGCCCCACTGGCATGGGAGCTGCTCGGCCTACCAGGGAGCATAGGTGTCGGACCAGTTAGGCGTGGCTCCAGCATCTCATGCTCTCTGAAAGAGGGAGATTTAAACAGGCAACTGCAGGCAACAAGTGCCTGTGATTGGTTTTCTAAGGCTCACTAGTGTGTATTGTATTGCTATTTGGATACCTGATTCCCTGACTGTCGGATTGTCCCTCACCTTACTCCTGGCTGCTGATTATTTCTTGACATGATCTCCTGACTCTGACCGCATCTGGTATTTGACTCTGTTTTTGTATTTTGTCTTGGTTCTGACTTATCTCTCTGGTTTGGACTCTGGCCTGATTTGACTTTGCTTTTGGATTCTGATCCATTCCTGGTTTTCGATTCTGATCCAGTCCTGGTTTTGGTCTGTCATTTTGTTTATTATTTTTTCCATTTGTAATTTCCTGGTAGGACCCAGCACCTCGTCAGGAAGGTATGTACTGTCGCCCAGTTGTGGGCTGAATGCTTTAGGATGGATCTTGCAAGTAGATAGGGACAGTGGTGCGGGTGAGTTCAGGGCTTCACCATTCCTCTGTAGGACAGTTGTAGTGATGTCCTGGTTGGATGCCACAGCTGTCACTCAGAGGAGAGGGGCTTCTAATGCTGCTTAAAGGGAGCGTGTCAACACAAAATGCAGTGCTATCTGCAGAGCAGTTACAGAGTGGGAGAAGCTGAGCAGATTGGTATATTGAGTGAAATTTTTTTGTAAATTATACATTTAAATCTCTGCTCTTTTTTACTTCAGTAGTGTTTGGTGTTATCACTGATTAATGCCATTCTTTGTGTAAGTATGTATACAGAGATAGCAGTCAGTCACTGATAGCTGTACACAGGGGAGATGTTATCAGTGATAGATGGCATTCTTTGTGTTTGTGTGTATATATAGATATCTGTCAGTCACTGATTGTTGTACACGGGGGAGAGGTTATTGGTCATTGATAGCATTCTCTGTGTAAGTGTGTATACATAGATAGTTGTCAGTCACCGATAGTTGTACATGGGGAGATGTTATCAATGATTGATAACATTCTTTGTGTAAGTGTGTATACATAGTTAGCTATCAGTCACTGATAGCTGTACACAGGGGAGGTGTTATCATGGATTGATAGCATTCTCAGTGTAGGTGTGTATACAGAGATAGTTGTCAGTCACTGATAGCTGTACACAGTGGAGGGGTTATCAGGGATTGATATCATTCTTTGTGTAGGTGTGTATACAGAGATAGTTGTCAGTCACTAATAGCTGTACACAGGGGAGGTGTTATCAGGGATTGATAGCATTCTCTGTGTAGGTGTGTATACAGAGATAGCTCTCAGTCGCTGATAGCTGTACACAGGGGAGGTGTTATCAGGGATTGATAGAATTCTCTGTGTAGGTGTGTATACAGAGATAGTTGTCAGTCACTGATAGCTGTACACAGTGGAGGTGTTATCAGGGATTGATATCATTCTCTGTGTAGGTGTGTATACAGAGATAGTTGTCAGTCACTAATAGCTGTACACAGGGGAGGTGTTATCAGGGATTGATAGCATTCTCTGTGTAGGTGTGTATACATAGCTCTCAGTCGCTGATAGCTGTACACAGGGGAGGTGTTATCAGGGATTGATAGCATTTTCTGTGTAGGTGTGTATACAGAGATAGTTGTCAGTCACTGATAGCTGTACACAGGGGAGGTGTTATCAGGGATTGATAGCATTCTCTGTGTAGATGTGTATACAGAGATAGCTGTCAGTCACTGATACAGGGGAGGTGTTATCAGGGATTGATATCATTCTCAGTGTAGGTGTGTATACAGAGATAGTTGTCAGTCACTAATAGCTGTACACAGGGGAGGTGTTATCAGGGATTGATAGCATTCTCTGTGTAGGTGTGTATACATAGCTCTCAGTCGCTGATAGCTGTACACAGGGGAGGTGTTATCAGGGATTGATAGAATTCTCTGTGTAGGTGTGTATACAGAGATAGTTGTCAGTCACTGATAGCTGTACACAGTGGAGGTGTTATCAGGGATTGATAGCATTTTCTGTGTAGGTGTGCATACAGAGATAGTTGTCAGTCACTGATAGCTGTACACAGGGGAGGTGTTATCAGGGATTGATAGCATTTTCTGTGTAGGTGTGTATACAGAGATAGCTGTCAGTCGCTGATAGCTGTACACAGGGGAGGTGTTATCAGGGATTGATAGCATTTTCTGTGTAGGTGTGTATACAGAGATAGTTGTCAGTCACTGATAGCTGTACACAGTGGAGGTGTTATCAGGGATTGATAGCATTCTCTGTGTAGGTGTGTATACAGAGATAGCTGTCAGTCGCTGATAGCTGTACACAGGGGAGGTGTTATCAGGGATTGATAGCATTTTCTGTGTAGGTGTGTATACAGAGATAGTTGTCAGTCACTGATAGCTGTACACAGGGGAGGTGTTATCAGGGATTGATAGCATTCTCTGTGTAGGTGTGTATACATAGATAGCTTTCAGTCACTGATAGCTGTACACAGGGGAGGTGTTATCAGGGATTGATATCATTCTCTGTGTAGGTGTGTATACATAGATAGCTTTCAGTCACTGATAGCTGTACACAGGGGAGGTGTTATCAGGGATTGATATCATTCTCTGTGTAGGTGTGTATACAGAGATAGTTGTCAGCCACTGATAGTTGTGCACAAGGCAGACTTATGAGTGACTGACTAGCTAGAGAGAACAAGATTCCCTTTAAAACTCTGTCATCTCCCCACGTAGCTCGATGTATACACAAATACATATGTTCATTGTAATGCGTCGAGAGGCTGCAGTTGTAGCCTGATATTCAAAATGACATTTTCTTTGGTTTAGTACAAGCATATTTTGTTAGAATTTTTCACCTTGATATGAGATTTGTAGACAGTCTGCTGACCTTGGACTAGATAAGATACAGTGTGGAGATGACATTTCTCATCTCTTAGAATTAACCTTTGTAGTTTCACTTTTGCTCTTCCTGACACAACACAAGAATCTAGGTTACAATAAGTAACCTGCATCATGGTAAGAGGAGCTCACAGCAGTATGCAGTAATTGTATAAACTCCTGTCAGATACTTCGCATGATGTCATTGTGCCAAGTAGTTGTAGTAGATGTAGGAGAAAGTTTGGTCCCCTTCACTGCCAAAGGATGCTGATGATCCGAAATAATTATAATGACCTGGAGGTATGCAGTGCGGGCAGAAAACCACAGGATGCCAACTCCTACGGGCACTGATGTCAGCATTGGATATCGATAATCTTGCCCACCTATCACTTTTTCTAGGGGGAACAAAAGACAGGTGGTTAAAAGAAGCAGTCTGGTTCACTTAGCAACACACATTAACTGGGGGGAGGAAACCACAGCGTTGAAATGAGTTGAGTAACATTATTTCACATGAAGGTGACCAGCGTAGGAGTGACAACTAAAATAGAGTATGTACAGTTTTAGCAGAAGTTAGAGAAAATAAGCAATAAAAGGCGAAAGTTTGCACAAAATATACAATATCTACTCTGAACGGAGACATGCAGAGGCGGAGATTTAATATATAACTGGCTTAAGTTTAGACAGATTAAATGAGACAGAATATGTAGCAAATTTATTGTGTGATCAATGTCATGATAGACTTCTTAGGTAAGTTTTTGTTCCTTTTGTCACCCTTTGGCTGGCATGCTTACCACCAGTATTTTGTGCCTAAAATAATAGCGCACATCATTAATAAATCTCCTCTTCATCACCTCCCTTTTTCTAGACGTTTTTCAAAATTGTCTAGCGAGGTGTAAAAAGTCTCGAAAGCATATAATACTGTAGAAGAAACTTAGAAAAATGACGTCAGAAAAAGAACACCTGGTCCATCTTGTCTGCCTTTATATTATTTCTTTGTAAGTTTTTATCTTGGGATAGACGTGTGTTTATCCCAGGTAGGGTTGTTTTGGGTATCGAACTTTCGATACCCAGTCAATACTTTTGTCCCGGTATCGATACGATACCAGGATTTGTCTTTTATTGATACTAGGGTGTGCTACTGCACAGCCCAGTATCAGAGAACATGAGCGTGCTGCTCTCAGCGCGGCCATGTTCCCTCAGTAGCACGGGGAGAAGGAGGCAGTCTCTCCCTCCGCTCTGTGCTGCCGCTGCCTCCAATGGGAGCGCAGAGGGGAGGAGGAGGGCTGTGGCCACTGCGCCACCAATGATAACTAACGTTTAATACATTACAAATACGCCCTGTCAGAGGTCGGGTGCCGGCAATGTGTTTCTGACGCCGGCTGTATTTGTACATTAAACGTCAATTATAATTGGTGGTGCATTGCGCCCTCCTCCCCCCGTCCCCATTATTAAAAACATTGGTGGCGCAGTGTGCCCTCCCCCCACCTCCACAGTATTAAAATCATTGGTGGCAGTGGCCACAGAGTCTCCTCACCTCCTCTCATTGGTGGCAGTGGCAGTTGTGATCGGAGCCCCAGCAGTGTAACCCTGGGGCTCCGATCGGTTACCATGGCAGCCAGGACGCTACTAAAGGCCTGGCTGCCATGGTCCATTTCCTGCTGCTGTGTGCACAGAGCACAGGGCAGCAGGGACAGTGTAAGAGATCTATTAGGGTAAATAGAACAAGGGATTAAAAGATCCCAGGTTCTACCCCTAAGGGGGAAATAGTTATTAAATAATAAACTGTAAAAAAAAAAAGAAAAAGTAAAATAAAAATACACCAAAATAGTTTAAATCACACCCTTTCCCAATTTTACATATAAAATATATAAACAATAAATAAATAAAATATTACGTATCGCCACGTCCGGTGTCCAAAATATAAAAAAATCTCTCTTGCGGTGAACACTGTAAAAGAAAAAAAAGAAAAACTGTGCGATTCGCCTTTTTTTTTTTAGTCACCTTGTGCCCCCAAAAAAATAGGATAGGACTGTTCTATTATGAGCTGGACGTTCCATAAAATGCGGAATGCACGCAGCTTTTTTTGGCGTTTTAATTTTTTTCGCTTGGTATCCAAAGGTATCGAGTATCGCAATACTTTTTTATGGTATCGAAACCGAATCAAAATTTTGGTATCGAAACAACCCTAATCCCAGGCATGTTTAAAGGGTTATTCCCATCAACCGCTTTCATACTTAGGTCAACCAATATTAACCGGACAGAATAATATCAAAAACATCGGACCCCCAAGGAGTCATAATAATCACCCAAAAAAATGAATGAAACTAACTTACATATGTATGAAGGTCCAAAAAACTTTATTGTAAGTATATATAAACATATAAACAATACATACATATATAATAAAACAGGCAGCACAAGGCGGGACACACAGATGAGGAGCAGGACCCAAGGAGAGGCCGGGAGATCAGTGCACGAAAATAACAGGGAAAAAAGAATGCTAGCTGAAAGAGCATACCTCAGAGCCTCATAGCAGCAACGCCCCAAACAAAGTGCAAAGGAGGCGATTGTGGAGATTGAGGTTGAAATAAAAAGGACAAAGTATAAACATACCCTGAATGGTGCAAAGATCTCTCGGCCGACTCCTGACCCAACGCCGTTTCGCCAGTAGATCCCGGAAGAAGCCAGATCTACTGGCGAAACAGCGTTGGGTCAGGAGTCGGCCGAGAGATCTTTGCACCATTCAGGGTATGTTTATACTTGTCCTTTTTATTTCAACCTCAATCTCCACAATCGCCTCCTTTGCACTTTGTTTGGGGCGTTGCTACTATGAGGCTCTGAGGTATGCTCTTTCAGCTAGCATTCTTTTTTCCCTGTTATTTTCGTGCACTGATCTCCCGGCCTCTCCTTGGGTCCTGCTCCTCATTTGTGTGTCCCGCCTTGTGCTGCCTGTTTTATTATATATATATGTATGTATTGTTTATATGTTTATATATACTTACAATAAAGTTTTTTAGATCTTAATACATATGTAAGTTAGTTTCAATTATTTTTTTTGGTGATTTTCATACTTACCTGCGGCGAGCGCGACGTTCACTTCGTGGATTCCGCTGGGCAGGCTTAGTCAGTTTGATTGACGTCTTCTCCCGGCCGGGCCGCGCGCTGTCTTCAACGCGCACGCCGCAGCGCATGCGCCATGGTAACTTGTTCCTGGCCTGTATAGTACAGAGGTGGCGTGCGCGTTCGCGGCTCTGTACTATACTGGCCGGGAACAAGTCATCATGGTGCATCCGCGGCGGCGTGCGCGTTCAGGACATTGCTCGGCCGGGAGAAAATCTTCAGTCTTCTGCGCAAGCGCGGCCACAGGAGTCGACAGGCGAGAGGTGGCCGTAACCAGGGGAGACGAAAGACAACAATCAGGTAAGAGGGGACTTATTTTCTCAAAAAGGGTGGGAATTGGGTAATAAAATGTATTTGCAAAAATGATCACTGTCAAATCATTAACAGATTTAACAGTGATCATTGTGATGGGAATACCCCTTTAACTTCACTTACTGTAGATTTCCCAACCACAACTACTGGAGGTTTGTTTCAAGCTTCAACCACTCTTTCAGTAAAATAATATTTCCTGACATTGCTCCTGATCTTACCCCCAGCTAATTTCATATTGTGCCCCCCTTGTTCTTGTGTTTAGCTTCTTATTGAGAACACTTCCCTCCTGAACCTTATTTAAGCCTTTAACATATTTAAAGGTTTCAATCATGTCTCTCCTTTTCCTTTTTCCCCCCTCAAAGCTATACAGATTCAGTTCTTTATGTCTCTTTTATGCTTAGGACCCTCCACCATTTGTGTAGCCTGTCTGCACCCGTTCCATTTTATGTATGTCTTTTTGTAGGTGGGGTCCCCAGAACTGGACACAGTATTCCAGATGTGGTCTCACTAGTGCTCTATGCAGTAGGATCACAAAGTCTTTCCACCTCTAGCTATACAGCCAAGCATCCTACTTGCTTTCCCAGCTGCCTGTCCACCCTGTGCCGTCATTCAGCTGTTTGAAATCAGGACGCCTAACTCTTCTCTAACACAGAGCTGCCAATATGATACTGAAAATGAGGGTTCCTTCTCCCCAAGTGCATTATTTTACATTTGGAAACATTGAACTGCAGTTTCCATTGTTTGGACCATTTATCTAGTGAGGATAATTTTTTTTCCATGTTACAAACCCCTTCAGGAATATCAACCCTGTTACACACTTTTGTGTCATAGTCAAACAGGCAAACTTACCTACCACACTTTCTCCTGTGTCACCTACAAAAATATTAAAAAGAATAGAACCCAGGAGGAATCCTTGAGGTACACCACTTGTGACTCGTCTCTCCTTAGAATGTACACCATTAACAGCAACAATATCTATCCAACAGCCAACTGCAGATCCACTGAACTATCCAGGGATTAAGTCCAATGCTAATAATTTATCTATCAGCTCATTATGTGGCGCTGTAGCAAAGGCTTTGCTAAAATCCAAGTAGGCCATATTCACGGCACCTCCTTCATCCAACACTTTTGTGACATAGTCAAAGAAATCAATAAGATTAGTTTGACATGATCGGCCAGAAGTAAATCCATGCTATTTTGGGTCCAATAGGTTGTTGGTTTTTAGGTGGTCAGTTATCTTCTATTTTAGGAGTGTTTCCATTATTTTTACTACTACAGATGTCAAGCTCACCAAACTGGTGCCCAAACTGAAGTGTATGCCATTTAGTTTTTCTTTTGGTGCCTTTTGCTTGGTAAATCCCCCTCGAATATTGATAGCAAAGACGAGAGTAGAGAATAAACAGCATATACAGAACAAACAATATAAGGGCTGAAATATAAGGAAGCCAAGTGCCTTAGGGAAAACAACAAATGGGCTTCTCACTAGTCACACAGACTCAGTGGAGGACATTTACTAAGCATGTTGTGCCAGAATTATGGCCTAAAATGCACCAAAAAGAATGGTGTTTTGATTTGCGCGAAATATGTCAACTGTTTTCTTCAGAATTTTCACCATAAAGAACTTTGACCGTCACGCCAGAAACAAGTTATAAATGTCAGAGTGGATGAGGCTATCAAATTGGCGCATATTCGCCTCATTTATCAACCTCTTAAAGGCAGAAATGGCTCAAATTGTTGCAGACAATTACCGTATTTTTCGCCCTATAAGATGCACTGGCCTATAAGACGCACCTAGGTTTTAGAGGGGGACAATAAGAAAAAAATATTTTTCATTAGAACTCAGGTCAGACCACTAATCAGACCCCCAATGTTAATCAGACCCCAACAAGACCTCAGATCAGACCCCCAATCAAACCTCAGATAAGAGCCTCATGCCTCTCATCAGTCCCCAGCAGTCTCATATCAGCCCCCAGCAGTTCCCATTGCCCCACATCAGCCCCCAGTAGCCCAATATTGCCTCAGCATCTCCATATTGCCCCAGATCAGCCCTCAGCATCTCCATATTGCCCCCATATCAGCCTACAGCATCTCCATATTGCCCCCAGCATCTCTATATTGGCCCCATATCAGCCTCCAGCATGTCCATATTGCCCCTGGCATGTCCATATTGCCCCCATATCAGTTTCCAGCATGTCCATGTTGCCCCCATATCAGCCTCCAGCATGTCCATATTACCCACATATCAGCCTCCAGCATGTCCATATTGCCCCCATATTAGCCTCCAGCATGTCCATGTTGCCCCCATATCAGCCTCCAGCATCTCCATGTTGCCCCCATATCAGCCTCCAGCATCTCCATATTGCCCCCATATCAGCCTCCAGCATGTCCATATTGTCCCCATCATCTCCATATTGCCCCTAGCGCCTCATGTTTTATAAAAGCCGCTCCTCACCGCCATAATGGAAGCGCTTCATTTGTATTTTCCCTCCACTTTTAGGAAAGAAAAATGCGTTTTATGGGGCGAAAAATATGGTAAGCCAGCTTATGTTGGTGGTGTTTTGTGTAAAAAGTCGCATTTATGGGATAAAGATGCGTCTTTTTGTCAAAAAGTCGCATTTATAAAAAGAAAATCAACTCGTAGGAAGAAGTGATAGGTAAATATTAAAACGGGACACATTTATTTTTATCTAATACAAATGAGCTAAACAGCAGGGTTTTGTCAGTAAATTGATATTCAGCAAAACGTCCCGAGTTTGAGACAAAAGTTGCAACTTACTGCAGGAAATGTTGCAAATATGCTTCAAAAGTCGCAAATATGTCTCGAAAGTCACAAGTGCCATCTGGCAGGGTTGGCTGAAATGGCGCATTTCAGTTTAAAAAAGTCACATTTTAGTTCTATTGGCGTTAAAATGTTGCAAATTGAAAGAAATAGGCGGATAATCAAGTTTATATTTTAAAAAGTCACATTTTAAAAGTGGCGTGTGCCCTTTTATATACAGTTCAGTCCATATATATATTTGGACAGACATTTTTTCTGATTTTTGTTCTGTACATTACCACAATGGATTTTGAACAAAACTATTCAGATGCAGTTGAAGTTCAGACTTTCAGATTTAATTCAGTGGTTTTAACAAACTGATTGCATAAAAATGTGAGGAACTAAAGATTTTTTTAAACTCAATCCCTTCATTTCAGGGGCTCAAAAGTAATTGGACAAATTAAATAATTGTAAATAAAATGTTAATTTCTAATACTTGGTTGAAAACCCTTTATTGGCAATGACTGCCTGAAGTCTTAAACTCATGGACATCACCAGACGCTGTGTTTCCTCCTTTTTAATGCTCTGCCAGGCCTTTACTGCAACTGTTTGTGGGTCTTTCTGTCTGAAATGTAGTCTTTAGCAAGTGAAATGCATGCTCTATTGGGTTCAGATCAGGTGACCGACTTGGCCATTCAAGAATATTCCACTTCTGTGCTAAAATAAACTCCTAGGTTGCTTTGGCTTTATGTTTTGGGTCATTGTCCATCTGTATTATGAAACGCGACCAATCAGTTTGGCTGGATCTGAGCTAGGGATCGACCGATATTGATTTTTTAGGGCCGATACCGATAATTTGTGAACTTTAAGGCCGATAGCCGATAATTTATACCGATATTCTGGGAATTTTTATTTAAAAAAAAAAAAAAATTCCTACACAAATCTGCTGAAAATTAATATTTATTGTTAACGTGTGTATTTTTTTTTTGTAAATCTTTCTTTCATTTATACTTAATATTTTTGTGTTTAATTCATATACAGGAGGCGGGAGCTGGCTGCAGAAACCTATAATCGGTCGATCCCTAATCTGAGCACACAGTATGTTTCCTGAAAACCCCAGAATTCATCCTGCTGCTTCTGTCTTGTGTCACATAATCAATAAACACTAGGGACCCAGTGCCACTGGCAGCCATGCATGCCCAAGCCATCACACTGCCTCCGCCGTGTTTTATAGATGATGTGGTATGCTTTTAGATCATGAGCTGTACCATGCCTTCACCATATCTTTCTCTTTCCATCATTCTAGTAGAGGTTGATCTTGGTTTCATCTGTCCAAAGAATGTTTACCCAAAAGTGTTTCTGTTTTTTTAAGATGTTTTTTTTTAGCAAAGTCCAATCTAGCCTTCTTATTCTTGAGGCTTATGTGTGGCTTGCACCGTGCAGTGAACCCTCTGAATTTACTTTCATGCAGTCTTCTATTTATGGTAGATTTGGATATTGATACGCCTGTATCCTGGAGAGTGTTGTTCACTTGGCTGTTGTAAAGGGGTTTCTCTTCACCATGGTAATTTTTCTGTGATCATCCACCACTGTTGTCTTGCGTGGGTGTCCAGGTCTTTTTGCATTGTTGAGGTCACCAGTGCTTTTTTCTCAGGATGTACCAAACTGTAGATTTTGCCACTCCTAGTGGTGTAGCAATTTCTCGGATGGGTTTTTTCTGTTTTCACAGATAAAGGATGGCTTGTTTTACCTGCATGGAGAGCTCCTTTATTTATCTACTTTTAAGCAAAATCTTAAAAGTACAAGCCCCACACCTCAAATCAACTCCAGGCCTTTTATGTGCTTAATAGAGAATGAAATAATGAAGGAATTGCCCACACCTGTCCATGAAACAGCCTTTGAGTCAATTGTCCAATTACTTTTTGTCCCTTTAAAAACAGGGTACCACATGTAAAGGAGCTGAAACTCCTAAACCCTATATCCAATTTTAATGTGGATACTCTCAAATGAAAGCTAAAAGTCTGGACTTTATGTCCATGTCCATTATATAACTATAACTTAAATATATTTTAGTAAACAGGCAATAAAAACTAAATTTGTGTCAGTGTGCAAATATATATGGACCTAACTGTACAAGGTGAAACATATCTCCACTTTTGATTTGTAATGTTAGTATTTTTATGGCGCAAATTACACAATTATTGATGAATGTCCCCCATAGTGTCACTTGGATGAAACATTTTAGTGGATCTGGTTTTATATGTTTTATACCGTAATATAACTTTACATTGTGCATGTGCAGACGGAAGCATCTTCTCCCAGTAGACAAAGGCGTTTTACTCAAAAGTTAGCATGCAGCGTTTCCAGTGTTCTTTTCTTTTAATGTATTAGAACTGTTTCCGGCTTTGAGTCATACTGTGCGTGACATACTGTGGATGTCATCTAGTTATACATGCAATGACATAAGAAGCCTTCTATGTACTTGCCACACTTTGAAAGCAAGTAGGTGTACAGTGAGAGGATTGATAGAACATTGCTAAAAGCTTAAGAGGTAAAGGTAAGTCTATACCATGGAAATCCACTGGGTATGTGATAAATATATGATTGCTGAGGGGACCCTTATAATCACTAAAACAGGAATCCCGAGCCTCCCATTCCTCCACACAGCATGACCGTAACGAGAAGGGGTTTGAATGGAGCAGTCGTCACGGATGTGTAGTGCCACTCAGACATTATCATCACTCTTTGTCCCTAGTGGGGCTCACAATCTTAAGGCCCCTTTACATTGCCCAATGGAGCAGATGAATGTTGGGAAGGAAGAGTTCCTTCCTGGCAATCATCTTCTCGTCAGTGAAGACCACTGTATTTACATGCCACGATCCCCTCCACAGTATGGGGAGGAGTGATCGCTAATGCTATTGCTTGTCCCCATACAGAATCATTGTTTGCCTGCAACAGAGGCTGTTTAGACGGCATGATCTGCTGCCGGCAAACAATGATTTAGGTATCTGTACAAACAATACTATAACCTGATGAACAAGCATTTTGCTCGTTCATCAGGTAATCGACGGCCCCTTTATACCGGCAGATTTGTACAAACGCACGTTGGTGATAATCTGCCGAAATATCGAGCAGTGTAAAGGGGCTTAAAGTTCCCTATCAGTGTGTCTTTGGAGTGTGGGAGGCAACTGGAGTACCTAGGGGAAACCTATGCAAACACGGGGAGAACATACAAACTCTTTGTATATAGTAGTTATGAATGAATTGCAAGCAGTCTGTAGTAAGGGTACAGAGGGGTGTGCCTGTTGATGTCACCGACACTAATAGGCGGGATTTAGCGTTGCCCTAGTCTGTAGAACAGCTAAAGCCCGCCCATCAGAGCCAGTGACGTCACCGAGAACACTGCTGGGTGCAAGCCTCCATCTGGCAGTGTGCCAATGTAAACAAAACCCTTGAAATGAAATGCTCCGATGCTCATATCAGGGGGGCTGGAGGGGTGAAGATAGGGATATGTCCGGGTTCAACTCTGAACCCGGACAAACCCTTTAACCCCTTCTACCATAAGCAGCACAGACTCAGGGCTGAGCAGCTGAGCAGCTGCAGGGTTTTCTTTTCTTCAGGCATTAAAGACACAAATGCTCTGCACAGACTGGAGGAGTTCTCTCCGCTGTACTTTTCTGCTGGCTATGTCTACAGAGCATTGCACGGGAACAGATAGGGGGAAGATCCTGTGTGTATCAGCAATGTCATTGTACTGCATAGCTGAGACTTGTAGTCCCACACATTAGGGTTGTAGCGGGTATCGAAATTTCGATACCCAATCGATACTTTTGTATCGATACCGGGATTTCCATTTTTTCGATACTGGGCTGCGCGCTCATGTTCCCTCAGCAGCACAGGGGAGAAGGAAGCAGTGTCTCCCTCCCCCCTGTGCCGCTGCCACCAATGAGGAGAGAGGGGCGGGCGCACTGCGCCACCAATGATAGGAGGATTTTAAACGGGCTCGGACTTTAAGTTACCAGGCTACATAGAGCGGCGCACAGGGATGTCCCTGCACTTACTATTATTCCTGGGCGCCGCTCCGTTCACCCTCTGTGCCCCCATTACTGTCTCCTGCTCCGTATGATAATTACTACTATCGGCGCAATCAGGAGACATCAGCTTCTCTCCTGGGCATTCCTTCTCCCTGCTGTAGCACTGTCCAGTCGCAGCGCAAAGCGTCACAGCCAGGGAGAATGACCGCCCAGGAGAGAAGCTGATGTCTCCTCCCCATTGCTCCTATAGTAGTCATTAGCATACGGAGCAGGAGACAGTAATGGGGGTACAGCGGGTGAACGGAGCGGCGCCCAGGAATAATAGTAAGTGCAGGGAGATCCCTGGGCGCCACTCTATGTAGCCTGCTCATAAAAAATGGTCATCTTTAACTTTTAATACAGGAGGCAGGTCCTGGCAGCAGAATCACATGGCCGACACCCTGCCTCTGACAGGGAGCTGCGATCAGCGGCAGTTAACCCCTCAGGTGCGGCACCTGAGGGGTTAACTGCTGCCAGTACCCGCTTTCTGTATATAAGGTTAATTATCATTGGTGGCGCAGTGTGCCCGCCCCCCTCAACCCCCCAGTATTCAAATTATTGGTGGCAGTGGCCACAGGGTCCCCTCCCCTTCTCATTGGTGGCAGTGGCCACAGGGTCCCCTCCTCCTCATTGGTGGTGCAGTGGCAGCTTCTGATCGGAGCCCCAGCAGTGTAATCCTGGGGCTCCGATCGGTTACCATGGCAGCCAGGACACTACTGAAGCCCTGGCTGCTAGAGTTGTTGCGTTCCCAAATTTTTGATTTGATTTCGATACCATAAAAAAGTATTGCGATACTCGATACCATTCGATACCACGCGAAAAAAATAAAACACCAAAAAAGCCACATGCATTCCGCATTTTAAAAAATGGCGAATCGCGCAGTTTTTATTAATTTTTTTTCTGTTCCGGTGTTCACCGCATAGATTTTTTTTTTTATATTTTAATAGTTTGGACTTTTCGGACGTGGCGATATGTGATACGTTTAATCACATTTTTTTAAAGGGTTTCTACTACCAGAAATACTGTTATGTAGCTGACTGACATTAGCGATGCGCTAATGTCAGCACTACATAACAGTATGTTTGTAACATTAGTCCCTGCAGCCGTTTTTGTTAAAAAAAGCACTTTTATAGATATGCTAATAAGCCTCTAGGTGCTATGTGGTCGTAAAATCAGCACCTAGAGGCTCCGTCCACTAACCATTTCAGCCGCCCATCGCGTCCCTCCAGCCCGCCCCGCTCCTGTTGATTGACGTGAAACTTCTCAGTATCTCATACCAATTCCCACGCCTGCGCCGAGCACTTCTGTGTTCTCCCGGCGCCGGCTTCCTCACTGCGCCTGCGCCGAATACAGAAGCGCACGGCGCAGGCGCGGAAATTGGTACGAGATACTGAGAAGTTTCATGTCAATCAACAGGAGCGGGGCGGGCTGGAGGGACGCGATGGGCGGCTGAAATGGTTAGTGGACGGAGCCTCTAGGTGCTAATGATGCCCACATAGCACCTAGAGGCTCATTAGCATATCTATAAAAGTGCTTTTTTAACAAAAACGGCTGCAGGGACTAATGTTAGAAACATACTGTTATGTAGTGCTGACATTAGCGCATCGCTACTGTCAGTCAGCTACATAACAGTATTTCTGGTGGTAGAAACCCTTTAAAAATATTTTAATAGTTTGGACTTTTCGGACGTGGCGATATGTGATATGTTTAATCACATATCGCCACGTCCGAAAAGTCCAAACTATTAAAATATATAAAAAAAAATCTATGCGGTGAACGCTGGAACAGAAAAAAACAAAAACAAAACAAAAACAAGTATAAATCACCCCCTTTCCCAATTTTACATTTAAATTATATAAACAATAAATAAATAAACAAACATATCACATATCGCCACATCCGAAAAGTCCAAACTATTAAAATATTTTAAAAAAATTATAAAAAATAATTCTGACAACCCCTTTAAGCATCTCCCCATGCTGCGATACAAGCTGCCACCCTGACACGGTAATGGTCATACAGATACTGTGGTACGTCATTACAAGCTCTTTCAATTTGGACATGTAGTTCAGTCAAGGTAGACTGTGCACAGGAGCTCCGTCACCCAATCGAGTCCCAGATATTCTTAATAGGGGAGAGATCTGGTGATTGAGCTGTCCAGTGGAGCTGCTGCATGCCCTGAAGAGCATCTTGTGTGGTTTGTTTGTGGTTGGGCATTTTCTTGTTGGAAAACCACGTCTCCTGAGTCAAAAGGCAGTAGGACTGGTTCCACAATGTCCTGGAGATACCGAAGGCTGGTCATTGTTACCTTTACGAATACCAGAATCAAACGTTTATGGTAGCTAATGGCACTCAACACTATAACAGGTGCTGTTGGTTCTGTGTGCCTCTGTGGGATGGCAGTAGATACTCTCCAGCCCTCCTGTGAACTCTGATGCAGCCATTCTTACTACCAAGGCAGAACCTGCCTTTATCACTGAACACTATTGTTTGCCATTCATGCCTCCAGTGGGCTCTCACGTGGCACCAGTGTATGTGCTCTTGGCGACGATGATCAGTGGCAAACAAGATAGTAGAGTGCGTGAATGCAGTGTTTCTTCAAGTAGATGGTGTCTTACGGTTCTGGCTGTCACTTCAGGGGTCACCGCAGATGCTGCGGTTGTCCTTTGAGATACTGAGCTCTTCTTATACAGTGATCTTGGCGTCTATCTGAGGAAGATCACAGTCTAACATTTGGAATGACATGGCATCTGCTGCCAAGCTGCTTCTGCTTTTTGTTGAGATTGCATCTAAATGTGCGAGAGGAACTGCTTCATTCACTTCGAGGTCTTGAGATCACACTTTCCTTGTTGTTCACTTTCATAACGGTTGGAATAAATGCACATACCCTAGTTACGCTTTTGTGGTCCATAGTCTAATAGTGAGAAAGAGGTCTTCTCATAGCTGCCTCAGAGTGCAGTTTTTTACAGTATGTATTAGTTGTGCTGTCTCTTTCACTACACAGCATTTGGCATTTTCCTTGATATTCCTGAAGGTCAGTATTCGGCTTACTTCCTCTTGGTTTGTACGAGAAAGGTTATAGGAGCGCTTTGTGCAGCCGTGATTCCGTTTCACAACGTCATGCCTTTTATATGTAACTGATTTATACTGTTTACAGCTGCTCTAATACTTTTCTTTTACTTGTTACTAGCTGTCACGCTGTGGTACAAAATCTGTAGTCACCTATGGGCCACACGGCCTGTTACTAGGCAGCTACCAGCGTGCATGGTCAACCAGCCGCTTCATTTATTTCAGGGTCTCTATTCTTCTTATGGATGGGGTGCCACTGATCAAATAGGGGATGACTTGTCCAGTTTGGATAACCCCTAGCTATGTAAAAGCTGATCATATAGTAGCGCTGGCTAGGGTCCATCAGATGTTATAACCAGGGGTAGCAGCAGTTGACTGCTCATGAAGCATGGAAAGGTGCCCACTATCGTACCAAATTAAACTCCTCCATTTTTACATCCATATGCCCTTAAAGCCAGTATGAAACTGAGTTGTCTGCACAGACCCTTGAAATCACATTTCTTAGGGTCTAGTTTCACACTAGCGTTTTTGTTTTCCGGTGTTGAGTTCCGTCCTAGGAGCTCAATCCTGGAAAAAAACTGATCAGTTTTATCCTAATGCATTCTGAATGGAGAGCATTCCGTTCAGGATGCATCAGTTCAGTCCCTCTTACATTTTTTGGCCGGAGAAAAAAACCGCAGCATGCTGCATTTTTCTCTCCGGCCAAAAATACTGATCACTTGCCGGAATTCGGGATTTCCGGTCTGCGCATGCGGTTGACACCGGAGAGACGAATCCGGTATTTCAATGCATTTGTCAGACGGGTCCGGCTCTGTCTGACAAATGCCATCAGTTTGCGTCCGGATTGCCGGATCCGGCAGGCAGTTCCTGCGACGGAACTGCCTGCCGGAATCCTCTGCCACAAGTGTGAAAGTACCCTTAGACCGATAAATGAGAGAATACACAAAAAAGGTCAAAATGTTTAAGCCTCAGCTCCTCAGGCAGGTAAGTGGTTATCAGATACTTACTGTATCTTACCATATCAGGTCTACTGGCTGGTGGCTGCCCTGAAATTTCTCCAAACATTGTTTTTTTAATATTTTCTTCTTGAGCACAGAAAAATGCTGATACTTATTTCTACATGAAATACCTGGAATTTGCTAACCTATAATTAAGCAGGAAATTCCATGGAGATATTTTAAACATGAAAATAGAAATTTAAGTAATTTACCTCTGTATGCCATAGACTTAAAGGGATATTGCAAGATTTTGCTATTGATTGCCTATCCTCAGGATATACCTTCAATATCTAATGGCTGGGGGTCCAACACCCCACACCCCCACCCATCAGCTGTTTAACTGCGCTGCTCGTGTAGCGGTTCTCCCATCCTTTGCAGTAAGAGCTGCGCTGCTTACTTCCAGAACCACCGATTAGATGGTGATGGCCTGTCCTGAGGATAGACTATCAATAACAAAATCCTTTAAAGGGGTAAAAGAGCATTCAGGAGAGAAACCTAGAAGAAGGTCGCAGGGCCTTCACACACACAATGCAGGACACCCTAAACATGTATAAATACCTTTTTTGTCACACTAATGCCCCCTATGTGCCCCTCCTTAGTACAGCAAGAGAAGGCTTGTCATCAGCAGCATCCCATCGGGGAACAGACTACATCTTGCATTGCTGACATTTATTCTAGGCTGTTCTCCTCCAGCTGTATTTCCTTGGCCCCACCCCCTTGTGCATTCCATATTGTGCCCCCTCACTGGTGAACCTCTCACATTGGTTCCTAGTGCTGGAACTGACAAGCTGAACTACAGGTCATAACCCTGGCAGCCAGCTATATACATTTGGGCCAGTTAATGGTGAGTGATTATGTGGGAAACTACTGAAAAGACTAAAATACTATATATAGAGGATTTTTACTTTGTACCGTGTGCTTTCAATAAGAGTCAGACTTTGTATGCCGGAATACCCCTTTAATTGTAGAATGATGTGAAGGATAACAATGGACACTTTGTTTTGCAGGCAGCTATGGCGAAACACGCGTTTGACATGACTGACCCTGTAAGTATTACTGCTCATGATTCTGAGTATCGATTAGCCGCATTGTAAAACATTAAATGTATGTGATATCAGAATTACGGTTGTGAGAGTGCGGTGGGATGTTTAGGGAGGAAGTCATCTAAAAATGAAACATAAAGCACCACGCAGTAAAAAACAATATTACTTGTGTCACACGTGCACCTGGCAGGAATATCTTTTCACACGTGATTGTGGATGACATGTAAGCTAAGCTTTGTTTTGTTGCTTTTCTTCCTTGTACCTTTCTATATAGAACAGAGCAGATAAAGGCTGCCTTCACACGAGCGTATGCAAGCCGTAGGTGGCCCGGATTTTATGTACCGGAATCCGCTGCTAATGTTAATGAATAGGGCTATTCACATGGGTGGATAATTTCCGCCAGTATTTGAAATCTGCAGCATGTCCGAGTTTTGTGCGTATTTGCTTCCAGTGTATGGGAATTCATCACTGACGGATTTCAATACGATCGTGTGAAAGAGGCCAAAGGCTAAAATTACAGCCTAAAGTATATCAAAGGAGGGCGGGCACAGCCATGGAAAACCACATGTCAAAAGACCACTGTAAGCTATGCCGGTCTTGATGGGGCCTGCACCACCGAAGGAAGCATGTGATTTATGACGAGGAGCAGGCTTCATCATAAATTACCTGCCTCCTCCAGCAGTCCCTGGAATGAAACCTTCGGGAGCTCAGAACTGCAGTAGATTTCAGTCATTATTTACACCAATTTCTGGTGAGAATAATGGTGAATGAGCCTAGGCCGATGGTCCTGTCCTCGCCATGAGATCTTTTCGTCAAATTGGTGAGGGCGGCGTATAATGCTAATTGTAACCAGAAAAGTTGCAGTTCCGCCATATGGGGAAATAATTAAATTCTTGAGAGCACTTATTGTATGCACTGTAACTACCATATATCACATTAAGGTAATACCATCTATAGGGCATATTGGTCATTTATCTGTGACGACACCAGCATGTATGAGTGTAACTTGTACACTTACAGAAAATACACAATATGCGATATAAAATGGTCATATAGATAAATTTGGCATCAAAACTTACAATTTATTCTGATCTGCTCAATTTGTTGGATGTATGCCTTAACCTAGGCTCATGCCACAAAGGGGTCATAATATTTCTGTGATCCCCCAGCTTTGCCATCTTTGTTTTTCATTCCTTTTTATCAATTTTGTCGTTCATGAGTTGTCTTGGGTCTATAAAGTATGTGATATTTTTGTAAGGCCCCTTTCACACGGGCAAGTTTTCCCACGCGGGTGCAATGCGTGAGGTGAACACATTGCACCCGCACTGAATCCGGACCCATTCATTTCTATGGGGCTGTGCACATGAGCAGTGATTTTCACGCATCACTTGTGCGTTGCATGAAAATCGCAGCATGCTCTATATTGTGCGTTTTTCACGCAACACAGGCCCCATAGAAGTGAATGGGGCTGCGTGAAAATCGCAAGCATCCACAAGCAGGTGACGATCGGGATGGGGACCCGATCTTTATTATTTTTCCTTATAACATGGTTATAAGGGAAAATAATAGCATTCTTAATACAGAATGCTAAGTAAATTAGGGATGGAGGGGTTAAAAAAAAAATTAAAAAAAATTTAAACTCACCTCATCCACTTGTTCGCGCAGCCCGGCTTCTCTTCTTTCTTCTTCTTCGAGAACCTGGAAGAAAAGGGCCTTTGGTGAGGTCACTGCGCTCATCACATGGTCCATCACATGATCCGTCACCATGGTCCATCACGATGGTGATGGACCATGTGATGAGCGCAGTGACGTCAAAGGTCCTTGTAAAGGATCTCCTGGTACCTCGACCGGGTACCTCCGTTGATGGATGCTCCTAGCACTTCCCGAGGACTCCAAGCACTCCGCTCTATACAGTAACCACCACAGGGACAAGGAACAGGAATAGCTCTTACAAGAGCTAGGAGTTATAGCCAGGGGAGTATACAGCGTATAGCAATCCCCATACACATGAGACGAGGCACAAGCATTGACTTATATACACATTTTCCAACAAGGGTACCACCCCCGTGGACCTGGTTGGGAACTGAGGACATGACATAGCAGCCAATCCTTTACAGTTTAAACACAAAAACTAACCCTTTTCAACAAACACAATGGCATTGTCTTTGACACAATCAACAATAAACAACATGCAAACAGACATCTTCACCACCTCCATAATGAATGAATAGGGGGAGAGGAGACACATGTGATGGGATTATCTCCTGAGTGTATCATAGGGTGATCTACTCATCGAGGAGTCGGCTGCTCTTATAGCTATCTTAATCCCATCACTAACACAATCAGTGGGAGTCTCAGTGCAGAGTTAACCCTTTTTGTGTTGCTGAATGCACACCATGCACCTTAAATGGGCAATAGGAAATATGTGGCATATAAATTCCACACATAAATCCGGGTTCATAGTTTCTTGTAACCCCAAAAGGTCTGAGGGTGTCTCCATAGTTCTGGGTCCATAGTCCGTAGGAAGGAGGCTGGCCCTCAGGATTCTCCAGCAGCCCCAGTGACGGTTCAGTCCGTCACAGTCCTTTTCCTCCCAGGTCCTCAAAGAAGAAGAAAGAAGAGAAGCCGGGCTGCGCGAACAAGTGGTGGAGGTGAGTTTAAATTTTTTTATTTTAATTTTTTTAACCCCTCCATCCCTAATTTACTTGTATTAAGAATGCTATTATTTTCCCTTATAACCATGTTTCTAACCCTTCCATCCCTATTTTACTAAGCATTCTGTATTAAGAATGCTATTATTTTCCCTTATAACCATGTTTTAAGGGAAGAAGTCCGGGTTCGGGTCTGGGTACCAAACATGCCGATTTTTCTCACGCGCGTGCAAAATTCAAATGCTTTGCACTCGCGCGGAAAAATCTTGCCTTTTCCCGCGACGCACCCGTTCCTATCCGGCCCTCACATGCGACGCCTGTGTGAAAGAGGCCTAAGGCCCCTTTCACACGAGCGACTTTTCCGCGCGGGTGCAATGCGTGACGTGAACGCATTGCACCCGCACTGAATCCGGACCCATTCATTTCTATGGGGCTGTGCACACGAGCGGTGATTTGCACGCATCACTTGTGCGTTTCGTGAAAATCGCAGCATGTTCTATATTCTGCGTTTTTCACGCAACGCAGGCCCCATAGAAGTGAATGGGGCTGCGTGAAAATCGCAAGCATCCGCAAGCAAGTGCGGATGCGGTGCGATTTTCACGCACGGTTGCTAGGAGACGATCGGGATGGGGACCTGATCATTATTATTTTCCCTTATAACATGGTTATAAGGGAAAATAATAGCCTTCTTAATACAGAATGCATAGTACAATAGGGCTGGAGGGGTTAAAAAAAAAAAAAACTCGCCTTAATCCACTTGATCGCGCAGCCCGGCTTCTCTTCTGTCTTCTTCTTTGCTGTGCACAGGAAAAGGACCTTTGATGACGTCACTGCACTCATCACATGGTCCGTCACATGATCCATCACTATGGTAAAAGACCATGTGATGGACCATGTGATGAGCGCAGTGACATCATCAAAGGTCCTATTCCTCAAAGAAGAAGAAAGAAGAGAAGCCGGGCTGCGCGATCAAGTGGATTAAGGTGAGTTAAATAATTATTTTTTTTTTTTAACCCCTCCAGCGCTATTGTACTAAGCATTCTGTATTAAGAATGCTATTATTTTCCCTTATAACCATGTTATAAGAGAAAATAATAAAATCTACACAACACCGATCCCAAACCCGAACTTCTGTGAAGAAGTCCAGGTTCGGGTCTGGGTACCAAACATGGCGATTTTTCTATCACACGTGCAAAACGAATTACAATGTTTTGCACCCGCGCGGAAAAAGCGCAAACATGGAACGCAGTGGAACGCAGTGAAAACTGACTTGTTTTAGTGTCAAAATCGCACCATCTTCCCTGAACGCATCCGGCCCAATCCGCAACGCCCGTGTGGAAGGGGCCTAACTCTTTTGGGTGTGTACTATTTCTTCATGTGCTGCTCTGCCTTTTTGTGTGAGGTTTTTATAGAGTGTGACAGGAATTAAAAAAAGCAAAGCAAAAAAAAACTGTAAAGGGAATCTGTCACCGCCTGTATGAGGACAGCCTAAGGGGATGGCAGACAGTGGTGTCTGTTATGTCTGCCCATGATTTACACTCTGTGAAAATTGCAGTTTATTAGTTGCTTTGGGCCTGTTAATGTGCAGCAGGGGTCAGGGTGCTGCCACACGTTCATGTTTTTTCATGCATTTTGTGAAGCCAAAACCTGTAAATAAAAAAGTGGAGAAGTTGTATCTGTCCTTCATACCTTCTCTCCTCCTAAAATCCAGACCTACATCAAAAAGCCTGAACGTGTGTCAGCAGCTTCAGGGTGTGGCTGGACTGACGGCTGATGTGATATGGGCGATGCAGCTAATATAAATTCCACCGAAAGTACATCTGAGATAGAAGAGACACAATGTTAGCATCAGTTCTTTAATAAAATATTGACATTGTGTATAAGGCACCAGCATGACTTACAGGACGTTTTACCCGTATGTCACATCAGTTGTCTGATGTCGTGATAATACTCATGAAACACGACGACCCCTGTCGTTTCACTAGCAGTGCTCGGCTGTTTGCGGCTAATAAACGCTGGTATGATTACTATGACATTTTATTTGAATTACATTTTATGAAATGCATCGGTGTAAAAACATCTGAGTAGTTTTGAAATGGAAATGGCGGTATGTGGGTTCTTACTGTCATTATTATTTCCTGCATATGCCTAAAGAAAGTGTGGTTAGAACAATTAGAATTAGATACTTTCCATTTACTTAAAGGGGTAGACCGGCGACCAAGGTAAAATGAACGCCTGGAATGCGTAGGAACCCATCAGCACTGAGGCCAGTGAATGGCTGCGGTGCACATGACGACAGATGGGACGTCACACTTCTGGTCCACAGGGGCCTGGAATCAGCAGGATAACAGCAGGAAAAATATTCTACAATTTTCAAACCAGTACCTGGATCTGGATACTTTTGTAATTGCATGCAATAAAAAATTTCGTATAGAGTTATTCAATAAAATGTATCTGTATAGCGCCCTCCCTGCTGTTTGATTTTATTTCTTATTTCTCTGACCTGCTCACTGAGAAGGCCGCACATGCTCAGTTTCATCCTTCAACTGCCCCCTGAGCTGTGATAGGGAGAGCATGGACACGCCCCCTTAGCTGCAGCAGAAAATACACTCCCCTTGAGCTGCCAGCTTGATATAAATCTAGCAGAGCAATGAATGGGGAGATACAGGGCTGGTTCTAGCTTTGTTAGAGATTTTCGTGTACTATATGATGTCTGATTTTCATTTTTTACACCAATCATGGGATTGCCTCTTTAAAAACATCCCAGGCCTTAGCAGATGTTTCCTTGGGGGTCAGACAACCCCTTAAAGAGGAGTAACAATGTCCTAAGTTTCTGTGTATGCTTGTTAAATGACCAGGTTGTATGTATGATGAGATATAGAAGTTAGTGCATTCCTACAAAATAGTAGCTTGGACGATACATTTAAAACAATACTTTGCCCTGAAATTACCGATTCATATAATTCCTTGTCCTTAGATACACAGTTTATTAGCACGGGGTCCTACAATTAGGTATTACATTTCTCTATTGGATCATGGAAAACATATTTTTTCAATTGTATTACTTCAAATAAATACCCCATGTGTCGGTATATGTGTTACAGACTTGTTATGTCGCCCTCTGGTGTTCTTTTGATTTCCTCCCAGAACGTCCACCTAATATGTCCAGTGGTCTTGAGAAGAAGCCGTTTCTAGTGCACTGATTTTTATTGGCTGGTCTGAACAATAGCAGAAATCATTTTGCCACCGATTTTGGGTGGTGGGAATAAGCTACTCGGGCATGTGTCTTAATTGGCACTGCACAGGTGAACCTTGTGAGCCAGGAATCAATAGAACACCACGGGGGCCCCGTAACAAGTATAATCAAATGGTAACCTAAAGTCACATGAAAGTCACCATCACATTATGGTTTCTATTATTCTCTATGCTCAAGATAGCAGTGTAGTATCTATCCTTATCACTGGCTGTTAGCAGTTACTAGACCTCCGTAAAAGTGATACAATATTTCATCTTCCGCAGATTGTGTGTTATGATTTTCGTAAGAAGATGCTGTTTATTAAGATTACATCCTAAAGCCTCATGCACACGTCAGTGTTCGGTCAGTGGTTTCCATCAGTGATTTTGAGCCAAAACCAGGTGCGGCTCTAAACACAGAACAGGAGCAGAACCTTTCCTTATACCTTATGTCTGTCGAGGCTCCAATCCTGGTTTTGGCTCACAATTACTGATGGAAATCAGTGACCAAAACACTGACGTGTGAATGAGGCATAAGCAATTGTTTTGTAAGGGAATCATTATACGAAGATGTACCCACAGGCAAAAATAAAGGGATCTTAATCATCAATATGTTTCCATTTTAAAAATGTGAATTATTATTACTCCACATACTGTACATACTTGTTATGAGACAGCATGAAGTAGAAGCAAGTAACACTTCCTTCCAAAGGCTGCTGGGCAAGTTAATAATTAGCGTACAGCTCTAATATAAAATTCAATGGTCACTAACTTTCCACACAACTCAGAGCTGCTGTAGATTTCAGCCTTCACTTACCGTATGCCAGAAAACTGTTAAAAAGAAAGTGCCTATATCAAGCCAAGTGCTATATTCACAACCATACAGGTCAATATTTCTGTATTATATCCTCCTTGATCCTGGGGCTGCTTCTTAGTGAGTAAGAGAAGGTTAGGAAGCAGATTCTCCTCTACTTTCGTGTCAGGGGGAGAAAAACAGAACTGGATCGCACATCCACAATGCTATGCTTTGATCTAATTAAACTCGCTTCTCAGCGCCATATTAAAGTGTACAGCCCCCCATACTGCATGCTGTACAAGAGGCATTAGTGTACATTTTGATCAAAAGGCATAAGCCCACTCACCACGCCATCCACGATTCTCCCTACTCCACAGTACTAAGGCCGTGAACAAGGTCTAACATTAGACCGAAACGTTGGCCAGTGGCTATTACTTTTGGATGGACATAGAAAAATATATATACAAAAGATATGAAATAAAATAAGCAAATAAAAATATTTAGAGTGCCGTGGTCTTTTGATAATATTTGCCTCTTTGAGTGGGACCTACTCTGACAAAAAGGCGCGGCAACAATGCGGTGACAAAGCGGCACTGCCCTAGTAGGCGGTGGGACCCAGGAGTCAAACAGCACCTCTGCTGTACTGCTGTATGACAATTCTACCCATGGCACTGGGTCCCACCAACCCACTAGCACAGCGCCACAAAAACAAAGACCACCACGCAGTACTGCACCATGTGAACAGTTGTCTAACACAACATGTCCATTGCTATCTCCTCTACTTTCTGTGTGCAGTACATGGTAGCCAGCTTTCACCCACTATCTTTGTGAGAACTGCAAACTAGACATTCAGCATGCATAGAGGAAAACTGCTGAAAATGATGCCAGATACAAGTGATGTGATAGCCGGAAATAGTGTTATTCCTCTGGTAAATCACAGTACTACTGATTAATGCAGAGTGTGTTGAAAGGTTAGGTGTGCCTTATGTGACTGGAAATGTAAACCAGATTGGCAAAAACTAACTTTCTTTCTTCTGTGTAGATGCTAGATGCCTACTTCACACCAAACCCTGCCTATGGATATGACGAACAAATCATGCCTCCACATAGGAATGGTAAGACAATTCTTCATACAATAAATGGAGACATTAGCTATTACAGTATCTAAACATTTCTTTCACTGCACATATCGCCCATCATATGAATGTAGAAGTAAACTTGCCAGGTCCAATCGGATCTTACAAAATAAGGGCAACACATGTAGTCAATGCAAACTTTTTAATTCTGCTGTTCTATAAAATATCATGCTTACAGATAGCATGTTGGAGCAGTGGAACTACGGAAACAAGAAAGTTCATGGAAGGAGAGAATTTAAAAGAGTTTTCCATCAATTTGATGGTCTATCCTGAAGATAGGTCATAAATATGAATTAGGTGGGGGCAGGGGCGTAACTACCATAACTGGCCCCCATGCGACTGCTATGGGGCCCAGTCTTAGTTGGGATTTCTACTGGAGGTGAAAACTTGGCCAGGACTCTACCCTCTAAAGGAACAACTTTTAGCAAATGAGGCATTGAAAAAGATTTAGTCAGAAACCCTTCTGTCCTGTGTGGGGGGCCTGGTTTGATCCTTGCTATGGGGCCCTTACTTCTCTATGTACGCCACTGGGTGGGGGGTCCTACTACCAGCACCCCATCGGTCAGCTGATTGAATAATGTGTGTCACTCACTTCCCCTTGATTATTTATTAGGCCTGTAGTGGCTATGTCTGAGATTGCAACTCAGGCCTATTCACTTTAATGGGACAGGGTGTCGGTGGGTGGCATTTCCAGGCACATTCACTACAGCACGTATAATGCTGTACCAGCACTGTTCTTAAAAGCTGTGACAATCCTTTATTCTTGAGTACAGCAAGCACATACAAATAATCAAACTACATGTCCTTAATCATTTTTTGTATGTGCTTGCTGTACTCAAGAATAAAGGATAGTCACAGCTTTTAACAAGGGTGCTGGTTTTTACTTTGTGGATTCCAAAACGTTAAGACTTTAATGAAAATGGAAAATATTGGTTAACATCTCATTTTATGAGCTTGTGCACACGGCAGAGCTGAACATAGACCCATAGTCCATACTGATATCTATTACATTTCCATGAGCACTCTGTATGCTGCTGAATGCTACTTAGGATAGTATAGTTTACAGCATACACTTGAATCGGAAGGAGCCGTCCCATAGAAGTGAAGGGGACGGCTTGTAGTTACACCTGCTCACTGCTGCAATGTCTACGGCAAGCAGTTAAACAGTAAAGGGAAGGCTGCCCTAGCACGGACTGTGGCCTTCTCTTCAAACAGCTGATTGGCAGGGGTGCCGAGTTTCAAACCCCAGCCGATCTGATATTGATGACCTACCCAGAGGATAGGTCATCAATATCAAAATCCTGGAAAACTCTTTTAAGGGTGCTTTCACATGTTCCAACTTTCAACTTGTTCATCTATAGAAACCATGAAAACCACGACCACAATTCGGCATGCATGAAAGCCACTTAAATGGATAGGGGATAACTATTAGATCAGTGGGGGTCCTAGCGCTAGAAATAAATGGAGCCGCTCTGTTCATTTTGGGGGGCCTCTGGGGGTATGGGGTCCCTTTTTGCATGATTGGTAGGGATCCCTGTAGTAGGACCCCCCACCAATCTAATAGTTATACTATACTCTGTGGATAAGGGATAACTTCTCACAACTAGAAGTGTCCCTTTATTTGTTGTCCCATGTGTTTGGGACCCTGTTGTCCACTGCTGAGCTGTAAAGATAAATAGCCTGATCTTTTTTGCTCCTGTAGCATGTCGTTTTTTTCAAGTATCCGTTGGGTGACCAGATGATATCCTTTACTTACCACAAACAGGACCTCACCAATCAGCAGAATGAAGCAGTAGCATTGCCTGCTGAAGTACCTCAGGCCTTTCATTGCAGTACCCAACACAGCTACCTCCATACAAGTGTGGCTGAACCTGTTACTGCAGCTCAAGCCGTTCAAGTGAATGAGACTGAGCCGCTGGCCGTCTGACTCCACTGATCATAGATTGATGTGCTATTCTAAGGGCTCTTGCACACGGCCCTGTGCACCTCATCCAGGATGCGGACTCATTCACTTGAATGGGTCTGCAAACCTGCAGATGCTGTGCGGAAGCACGGATCGGATCCCCGCGGAAGCACTACTCTTTTGCGTTGCAGATTGCGGACCCAGTCACTTTAATGCGGCTCCCCTACGGTCGGTGCCCGTGCATTGCGGACCGCAATTTGCGGTCCACAGCACGGGCACGGAGCCCTTACGTTCGTGGGCATGAGCCCTAAGAGTAATCCATGTTTGTGACATCACAGAACACACCTAGAATTGCGAAAAATTTACTGTCTAGTTAAGCAGAACATGAAGACATTTCATTAAAGGATTTTTCTTCTACACTTCCTACTGATTTGCTTTACTGTTCTTGCATCTTCTGATTCCTATCACTCATTTTTCAGAGAAGCTTACTGAATAAAATGTGTAATAAATATATAAATAGATTATAGCATATTTTATCTGAACCATTGGTGCTGATCAGTCCTAACAATTTTATCAACTTTCAGCACTTTATATCTGACTCTTGGTGGTTTTCAAAAACTCCACGCTTCTTATCTTAGTTTCATCTCATCACAAACGTAAAGCCCAGCTCATTTGTGAATACTTTTCTAAGAATAGCTAAATGTTTAATTACTTTATAGAAATCCTTTTTTGTCATTCAATAAAGCTAGAGATTAAAGGGGTTTCTGTAGATTCCCAGAATTTCTATTAAAGGCTGTGGGCACACTGAATCAGCTGGATCAGTAGCCCTCATATGTACTGTCCTAACAGCTCATAAATGCTCATTATAGTGAAGTTCTTAACAGTTAAATGAGTGTTTATGAGCTGTCAGGAGTTCAGAAATAGTAGCTGCTGATCCCGGGAGCCGAGAGCCTGCTATTCTGCAAATGCACTGAAACTGACATCTTTTAATTTGAAAATGTTTAATAAATCAGTTGAAACAAAAATTACTTTTGGCCCAAAATGAGCAGACACCTGCAAAGGGTTCCATAGCCTGTGCATGCCATTTCCACCTCCAGCACGTTTATTAAAATTAAAAAGAAGCAAGTTCAAATTGTCCTAAATAGGTTTTCCCACAATGAACATTTATCACCTATCCATAGTATAGGTAATAAATATCTAATTGCTGGGGGCTCCACTGCTGGGACTCCCATTCCTCCATGTACACTGCTCAGCTGTGTCCGTCATTGCCGTAGACATTGATTGGAGCTGCAGGGCACATGCTCAACCACTGCAGTCATGTACAGGACCCACGTTCTAGTCCCAGCAGTGGACACCTCGGCAACCATACTTTTATCACTTTGTAGGAAAACCCTTAAAGTGGTTGTCCGGGAATAAGTCATTTTTATGTTTATGACTAGCTTCAGCAGTGACGTTTCTACAAGCAGCACATCACCGCTGAAGCCAGTCATTAGCTGCAGCGGAGCAAATGTGTCACGCTCTAGTGTGGGAGGGAAACCCCACACCAAACATAGGAGGGAAAGGAAATGAGGCCTGAAAACTCGGGAAGGAAGATGGACACCTCCTAGTGAGAACCCTAATCAAAGCCCTGACTGACTACCAGTATGAACAGACCCCAGAGGTAGGTGAGTTCATACACAGAAAAACCTAAAGTCCTATTTAAACCTAAAGGACCCTGGTACTAATGACAGGAATGAGACATCCTGTTCCTCCAAAAGGAAGGACAAACGGGAGTCTACCTAAGGCCTAATACAAAACGACAAGGAAAAGCATCACACAGAAAAGCCAAAATACAAAGAGAAAGGGTAACACTTAGGCTACATTTACATGACCATATGTGTTTTGCGGTCTACATTCCGAGTGGCATCCGTTTTTTTTGCGGATCCATTGTAACAATGCCTATCCTAGTCCGCAAAACGGACAAGAATAGGACATGTTCTATTTTTTTTGCGGGGATACGGAACGGACATACAGATGCGGATAGCACACGCTGTGCTGTACGCATTTTTTGCGGATCCATTGAAATAAATAGGTCTGCATCCTATCCCCCCAAAGAACGGAACGGAAACAAAATACGTTCATGTGAAGGTAGCCTTAACTTCCAAGAAGCTATGGCAGGACCAGAAACTCAGCCGGGATCCAAACACCAGCAATCCACAGGTCCAACTGAAGCTATAAACCGCACAGCATTGTGGGAGAAACAACTATAAATAGGGAAAGTTAAATGACCACAATAGCAACACCTGGAGGTTAAGGGTGTGGCCACTACCAGACACGACACAGACGCCTATTGATCCACAAGGTAAACATGTCAAATCAAACCACGTGTTGCCAATCTCAAAGATCTCCTGCCACTCACTGTCGCAGGGACGTCCGTATGTCTCGGTACGTCTGTGACACAATGTGACCATGTCCATGCTGTCTAGGAAGAAAACAAGCCCGGAAGATGAACACACCATGTGCACACTCCTCATGACTCCACAGGACTCAGAACTATATGTCTGATGTATTCTTGCAGCACTCCTGTGGCTTTTTGCCTACTAGTGGTATGGACCTGTAGCTGTAATATACTGCACTTACATAGGACAGCATATTAAGCTGACAGATCTGCTTTAGACTAATGTGCTTGTGATCCTTCTAAATGCACTCCTTGTTTTCTCTTTAAGTTGATGGACCATATCTTGAAGTTGTAGAGCAACCTAAACAGGTAAAGAACTAACTCTTATTGTTTACCTTTCATCCATAAACTCTGTTTTATGCTTTCATGCTTTGTTTATGGCCTGGTTATCAGTTACCTTAACCACCTCCTGTCCGCCCATAGACTAAAAACGTCCGGGAGGTGGTTCTCTATTTCTGAATGGATGTTCCAGAACGTCCATTCAGAAACTGCAGCTGCACGCTAATCGCGCAGCTGCTGATCGGGTTGCCCGCTATCAGTGACAGCAGGGCAACCCTTAGGCCCCTTTCACACGGGCGAGTATTCCGCGCGGATGCGATGCGTGAGTTGAACGCATTGCACCCGCACTGAATACCGACCCATTCATTTCTATGGGGCTGTTCACATGAGCGGTGATTTTCACGCATCACTTGTGCGTTGCGTGAAAATCGCAGCATGCTCTATATTCTGCGTTTTTCACGCAACGCAGGCCCCATAGAAGTGAATGGGGTTGCGTGAAAATCGCAAGCATCCGCAAGCAAGTGCGGATGTGGTGCGATTTTCACGCACGGTTGCTAGGAGACGATCGGGATGGAGACCCGATCATTATTATTTTCCCTTATAACATGGTTATAAGGGAAAATAATAGCATTCTGAATACAGAATACATAGTAAAATAGCGCTGGAGGGGTTAAAAAAAATAAAAAATAATTTAACTCACCTTAGTCCACTTGATCGCAATGCCCGGCATCTCCTTCTGTCTCCTTTACTGAACAGGACCTGTGGTGAGCATTTATTACAGGTCAAGGACCTTTGGTGACGTCACTCCGGTCATCACATGATCCATCACATGATCTTTTACCATGGTGATGGATCATGTGATGACCGGAGTGACGTCACCACAGGTCCTTGACCTGTAATGAATGCTCACCACAGGTCCTGTTCAGTAAAGGAGACCGAAAGAGATGCCGGGCATTGCGATCAAGTGGACTAAGGTGAGTTACATTTTTTTTTTTTTAACCCCTCCAGCGCTATTTTACTATGCATTCTGTATTCAGAATGCTATTATTTTCCCTTATAACCATGTTATAAGGGGAAATAATGCAATCTACAGAACACCTAACCCAAGCCCGAACTTAGTGAAGAAGTTCGGGTTTGGGTACCAAACATGCGCGATTTTTCTCATGCGAGTGCAAAACGCATTACAATGTTTTGCACTCGAGCGGAAAAATCGCGGGTGTTCCCGTAACGCACCCGCACATTTTCCCGCAACGCCCGTGTGAAATAGGCCTTAGAGAAGGCAGGGACAGTGCCCAGGTGTCCCTGCCTTCTGGATCGCTGCAAACACAGCGCTCACCGAGCAGGAAGCGCTTTCAGAGACCTCGATCAGCCCTGCACTGAGGCTGTACAGCCTCTCTGGGGGGGTGTATTTTTCCTGTAACTGGGGCTACTATGTCAGCCCCAGTTACAGGAGAAATCAACTGTGAAAAAAAAGTGAAGTAAATGTCCCCCAGAGGTCTTGTATGACCTTATGGGGGACGAAAAGTGTAAAATAAAAAATAAAAAAATAAAGTGTTAAAAAAAAAAAAAAAAGGTTTCACATGTAAAAAAAAAAAATACCCAAGTACATTTAAAAACATCCGGTACTGAGGGGTTGGGGGGATCAGCAAATGGCAGGCGGGGACTGGGACGAGCCTCCCTAGCGTCACTTGTCCCCTGCCTGCCATTGGCTGCTCCCCCACGACACCGGATGTTTTCATCCGTGCACGGGGAGAAGCTGCAGCGGCGGTGCGGCGACCAGGAGCGGCACAGAGAGCGGGTGGCCAGGTAAGTATATTCAGTGTTGGGGGGCCCGGCATATTGGGGAGGGCTTTTTATAGATTTGTATAACCCCTTTAACACAAAACAGCAAAATAAAGTCCTTACCCGTCTGGGCTCTAACTAAACAAGGTTTTCCTCCCTATGCTCAGGCTCAGCATTGGATAACAGGAGATCAGGCTCACACAGCCAGCAGGACATCTAGCCTCCCATGCTCTCTGACACAGAATGAGCATTTCTGCTTGTATTCCCACAGTATTGAGCCCAGTAGCTACACCTGGGATTACCTTAGACTAGGGGAAAAGTAGTACTAGAGTGAGGTGGAATGGCACCCCCTCCAGTCCTTTCACATACACAGTGTTACAATGGGAAATGCAAGTACTTACTACTGTACTAGTAGTAAAACAGACTTGTCAGGAGAGGTTACAAGTCCTTACTAACACATTTAGACTTTATGGCATATGCCTATGTCAGCATGTATATCAGATTATGTTATCATGCAGAGTTGTCACCCTCAATACATAAGCATGAAATGTAGTCTGTGCTATTCCTTTTATTGTCTGTCATATTTCTCTTTGCAGAGAGGTTTCCGCTTTCGATACGTGTGTGAAGGACCTTCACATGGTGGCCTTCCTGGAGCTTCTAGTGAGAAAAACAAGAAATCCTATCCTCAAATTAAGGTTAGATTTATCCGGATAGACTTGGGACTTGTTCATACTACCCCTAGTTATTTCCTTCAGAAGAGTGGAACAATGAAGATAATGAAAGGGCTGGATCTGGCACAGAACTGAATGGTGTTGAGTGAACCCCATTAACCATGATGGGTGAGTTCAGTTTCCGTTCGGGATTCCGCCCTTTTAGCAGAAGGAATTTATTGCAGTGTTCCTCAACTCCGGTCCTCAGGGCCCACCTTCCGGTCATGTTTTCAGGATTTCCTTGGTATTGAGCAGGTGATATAATTAGTGTCAGTGCATCAGGACTTACCACAGGTATTCATTTTGCGGGATATTCTCAAATCGTGACCGGTAGGTAGGCCTTGAGGACTGGAGTTGAGGAACACTGATTTATTGTATGTGTGGTGTCTGCTGGTCACCAGTATGCCCCATGGTATGTACATTACCCATTGGTACTATTCTTGGATCTTTATAGTGCAGTTATCCATTGTATTAGCAGTTGATCCGGGTCCAGTGTGGTTTTAGTACTGTCAGTCTTCCTTGCGCCATCTTTGCCCTTTAGCTCCTTGATGATTTTGCCCTGAGCTGAAGGCATAGTAATCTGACTGGATGCCACAGACTCACCTGATAGCCCTGTTTAAAAGGCTGTGGGTAAACAGTATATCTGTGAAGGATTAAGTACCTGATTGGTGAGGGTCTGACACCCGACACCCCCACCAATCAGCTGTTTGAAGAGGCTGTGGCCTTCTCACAGCCTGCCAAGCACATTGTGGCCTTACTTGGCATTGAAGCCTTTCACTTGAATTGGAGTAGGCTGCACATGTGACCAATGAACAAGACCTCACCGGAGTTCCATGGCCTCTTCAAACATCTGATTGTCAGGGGTGACTGGAGTCGGACACCTACCAATCAGATGTTGATGACCTATCCTGAGGATAGGCCATCAGTCGCTAACTCATGGAAAACCCCTTTAACATATTACTGAGAAACAGGTATAAGGACAAGCACACTACCATATCGCATATACAATGCTGTGCCTTTTACATTTCATCCGTTTACAAAAGGGGAAGTTTTAGTTTCCCTAAATAGAAGGAACTTAAAAATCACACAAGTAATGTATTTATATTTTACGGTATTGGTCTGGTACACATTGCATCAGCACACATTTTATTATACTTGTTACCTAGAAATTAAAGGGATATTCCCATGTTACCATTTATGTGATATCCACAGGAGGTTGGACCCGCTCCTGTCTCAAGAGCAGAGCCCCTTCCCACAGCCCTTATGAATGGAGAGGTGGCTGTACTTGCTTCTATGGGATATTTACAGCATGATTTATAGTGATCATGAACTATAAAAGAGCAGTGGAATGTTTTTCTTTTTTATTTCAGCATTTTTACGAAAATAAAAATTAAAGGGGTTTTTTGATTTTTTTTAAAAAGCAACCCAGTAGCATTGTAAATATCCTACACTCCCCAGTTCCCCCACTACGGTCCTCACCTCCAGTCTGTGTTTACATTTTTGCAGCATTAACGTAGTTGTACACACTACATGACCACTGCAACCAATCACTGGCCTCTGCTGAGTCTAGTGATTGGCTTTGGCGGGAGGGACATACTGAGAAGGAGGACTGAAACATGGTGCTGAAAACTGTGGGGAATAACTTGAGTGCGGGATTTTTATTTCATCATATTTAGTGGCGCTAGGTTACATTTGAAATCAGTCGGCCAACCCCATTCATTTTAACTTTTAACTCAGTAAGGGTCCATTCACACGTCCGCAAAATGGGTCCGCATCCGTTCTGCAATAACGGGTGCAGACCCATTCATTTTCAATGGGGCCGGAATGTGCTGTCCACATTCGTATTTGCAGATTGGCATCCGCATTTGCGGATCCGCACTTCCACATCCGTGCTTCCGTTTACGCCAAAAAATAGAACATGTCCTATTCTTGTCCGCAATTGCGGACAAGATTAGGCATTTTCTATTATAGTGACAGCAATGTGCGGTCTGCAAATTGCGGAATGCACTTTGCCAGTGTCCGTGTTTTGCGGATCCGAAATTTGCGGATCCGCAAAACACTTACGGACGTGTGAATGGACCATCACACTGACTTTTTATTTATTTTATTTTTTATTTATTTTATGGTATGCTATCATCATTTTAAATGTTGCTATAAATCCATTGTCCAGGCTGTTTCCAGAGTGTCAAAACCAACAATACCGAATATGTGTAATTACCTGATCCATACCTGATGACGTTCCTGTATTACAGCCAGTTCTCCTGTCCTGATCACACATGCACAACTGTCTGCGGCTTATGACGAGCATACCTGTCATGTCCTGAATGCGTTAACATGCCAGACCCTTTGCTATCTAGGAGACGCAGAGGTGCCTGGCACTGACCTGTCTTCCTCCCCCTAATGATGTAGCCATGCACACGTGGCTGTTCCATGCGTGGTACCATCTTCTTATGTGCATGGGGCAGACTTCTTGGGACAGAAGCCACATTTCGAAGAGACTGTTTTGATAGGGCGTTTGTATTAAAATGTACCCTATGCCAAGTGTTTTTTTATCTATTAAAATGAGAATAGGAATTGTGCCGCAATATGTAAGAAGGGGCTGTATTCAGTTTGTAATTGATACCATTCATATGTTTGTAGAGTATGTTATAAATCAGTGTTTCCTAGTGTAGCTATTATAATCCCTTTCACGCCGCAGCATATTTCTGAGTGTAGCAGTACGTTTTTGCAGGCTGGTTGGCCGCACGTTAATTTGGGAAATTCCATGGACCGGTTAGTGTACTTTCCATTACAGGGACATGTAAATGCATTGGCTGCCTTCCAGATGTTGAGAGCTATTCAGAAGCTACTGTATACACATGTGGGTTATTACACAGATTTGTGATAGTGGATGGAATGCTTGTGTCCAGCTTCTAGCTCACACACTGTGCTGCAGGGGGTATTGTTTGTTACAGAAATGCTGTGATTTGTTACTATTATTCATTGTGTGATTTTTGCAGTTGTAGTGTTTGCTTTTCAAGAGTTAGAGAGTTAGAAGAAAAAAAATACCCTAACCATCCAACTCTTTCACGGTAACAATTTCCTTCCCCTCTGTATTCACAATGCAGTGTATATTTAACCCATCACAGCCCTTAGCGCAATAGTACATCAACAGGGAGCAAGAGGTATATGGAGCAGAGTCATCAGTTGATCTTGCTCCATACGCGCGTATATCAACTGTGTAATAAAGCCAGCAGACCGCAATGACTGGGATCAGAGACAACTCCAATCCTGGTCTTTTAACCCCACAGATGCTATGGTCAATAGCAAACACAGCACGTAAGTGGTTAAACAGAGGGAGGGGTCTCCCTCTGAACAGAGCCCCCACAGCTCATATTGGTGACTGTGACAGCCTGGGGTCTTGTGAAGGCTGTCATGCTTGTCATAGTAAGCTGAGGCATAGCCTAACAGGCAGCAAGTAAAAATCCCCTAGATTGCAATGGTTCTCTATTGTAGTCTATGGTACAAGCCATCATCCCCTTTCTCAGTTTTACATATAAAAATAAACAATATTAAATAAGCTTAATTGTCATTGCTGTGCCTGAAAATGTTAATGAACTTCTTAAAATATAAAAATATTTTTCCTGCGAAAAAATAAGAATGTATGATTCCCCATTCTTGATCACCTTGCCCCTCTAAAACAATTGAATAAAAATTATCAAAAGGTCATATGTAACCTCAAATTGTACCAACAGCATCTACAGCTGTCCCCACTAAAAACAAGTCCTAACACAGCTCTGCAGACAAAAGCCCCTTTCAGACGAGCGAGTTCCACGCTCCGGACTCACAGCGCGAGTATGCAGCAGCTCCCGTCTTGACCTCCCAGCACTGACTGGGTCGCATAGCATTATATTGATTTATGATGTTATGTAACTCTTACAGTTCTGGAATGTATTGAATAACACTGACATAATGCTGTCAGTGTTATTCAATACATTCCAGAACTATACGGACGGGTTCTCTCTCTGACATGTTGCGAGTCCAGAGTGTGGAAGTCGCTCGTCTAAAAGAGGCCAAAAACATAAAAAGTAATGGGTGTCAGAGTGTGGCAATGCAAATAAAATTTAAATTTTTTCAAAGGTTTTTATTTTTGTAAAAGTAGTTAAAATAAAAACTGTATAAATTTTGTATCCCTGGAATTGTACAGTCGTGGCCAAAAGTTTTGAGAATTACATAAATATTGGAAATTGGAATAGTTGTTGCTTAAGTTTTTATAATAGCAATTTGCATATACTCCAGAATGTTATGAAGAGTGATCAGATGAATTGCATAGTCCTTCTTTGCCATGAAAATTAACTTAATCCCCAAAAAAACTTTCCACTGCATTTCATTGCTGTCATTAAAGGACCTGCTGAGATCATTTCAGTAATCGTCTTGTTAACTCAGGTGAGAATGTTGACGAGCACAAGGCTGGTGATCATCATGTCAGGCTGATTGGGTTAAAATGGCAGACTTGATATGTTAAAGGAGGGTGATGCTTGAAATCATTGTTCTTCCATTGTTAACCATGGTGACCTGCAAAGAAATGCATGCAGCCATCATTGCGTTGCATAAAAATGGCTTCACAGGCAAGGATATTGTGGCTACTAAGATTGCACCTCAATCAACAATTTATAGGATCATCAAGAACTTCAAGGAAAGAGGTTACATTCTTGTTAAGAAGGCTTCAGGGCGTCCAAGAAAGTCCAGCAAGCGCCAGGCTCGTCTCCTAAAGAGGATTCAGCTGCAGGATCGGAGTGCCACCAGTGCAGAGCTTGCTCAGGAATGGCAGCAGGCAGGTGTGAGCGCATCTGCACGCACAGTGAGTCGAAGACTTTTGGAAGATGGCCTGGTGTCAAGAAGGGCAGCAAAGAAGCCACTTCTCTCCAAAAAAAAACATCAGGGACAGATTGATTTTCTGCAGAAAGTATGGTGAATGGACTGCTGAAGACTGGGGCGAAGTCATATTCTCCGATGAAGCCTCTTTCCGATTGTTTGGGGCATCTGGAAAAAGGCTTGTCCGGAGAAGAAAAGGTGAGTGCTACTATCAGTCCTGTGTCATGCCAACAGTAAAGCATCCTGAGACCATTCATGTGTGGGGTTGCTTCTCATCCAAGGGAGTGGGCTCACTCACAATTTTGCCCAAAAACACAGCCATTAATAAAGAATGATACCAAAACACCCTCCAACAGCAACTTCTTCCAACAATCCAACAACAGTTTGGTGAAGAACAATGCATTTTCCAGCACGATGGAGCACCGTGCCATAAGGCAAAAGTGATAACTAAGTGGCTCGGGGACCAAAACATTGACATTTTGGGTCCATGGTCTGGAAACTCCCCAGATCTTAATCCCATTGAGAACTTGTGGTCAATCCTCAAGAGGCGGGTGGACAAACAAAAACCCACTAATTCTGACAAACTCCAAGAAGTGATTATGAAAGAATGGGTTGCTATCAGTCAGGAATTGGCCCAGAAGTTGATTGAGAGCATGCCCAGTCGAATTGCAGAGGTCCTGAAAAAGAAGGGCCAACACTGCAAATACTGACTCTTTGCATAAATGTCATGTAATTGTCGATAAAAGCCTTTGAAACGTATGAAGTGCATGTAATTATATTTCACTACATCACAGAAACAACTGAAACAAAGATCTAAAAGCAGTTTAGCAACAAACTTTGTGAAAACTAATATATGTGTCATTCTCAAAACTTTTGGCCACGACTGTACAGACCCAGAGAATAAACTCGTCAAGTCAATTTTAGAGCATAATGAACGCTATAAAACCAAAACCCGAAAAACCATGGCAAAAATGCATTTTGTTTTTTCATTTCATTTGACAAAGAATTTTTCCCCGTTTTTCAATTAAAGAAATACAACTTGTCCTGCAAGTCATAAGCCCTCAAAAAGCTGTAAGATTGGAAAAAGACATTATAGATCTTGGAAGGCAGGGAGGAAAAAATGAAAACACAAAAACAAAAATTGGCTCAATCCTCAAGACATGACATAGCATATATGATGGGAGAGCTCCAATGGTTAAATCCATTAAATGTATTGTTGGGATATGTACAAGTGGGCAGGGTTGGCAATGGCAAAAGTTTCAGAAAGTTAAAGGTCCAACACTTTATTTTTGTTCTAAAATAATAATAATATCACGACAAAGTTATGTAGTCACTCTAAGCAACTTCATAGCAACATAAACATAAGGAAAGCACCTTCCCATCTGGGCGCTAACTGAACATAGATTTCCTCACCTAGGCATACAGCAGAGAATAGGCTTTACTCAGCCAGCAGGTCATACTTCCGAGCTCTGACATGGAATTAACATTTCAGCTCTGTATTTATTCCCCCAGTAATGAGCCCGGCAGCTACACTTGAGTTTGCCTCAGGCCAGAGGAAAGTGGTGTACTGGAGTGGAGCGAGAATGGCAACACCTATGTGCCACTCCATAAAAACCCAGCCCATAATAAAGTGCCTCAGCAAAATAAACTTTGCTGAAGCAACCTAGCTTTCTGGATTCTTTTTACCTCATCTGATATACTGTACACCCCCTACAGTACTTTACATCGTGTTACAAAATCCGTAAGCCCCATTCACCTAACATAAGGCCCCATTCACACAGTATTCTTTTACCGGTGAGATTTGGCAATGTTTTCAATAGGGGGCTGTGCTGCACTTCATGCAGCCTTGGTTTATAGCCGCCATCACTTCAAGGAAGCAAATGTCCTTTCTTGCTGCAGTGTCCCACCGGATACTGCTGGAACCCATGACAGGTGACCACGTGTAGTTTCGCTCAATTCAGCAGTATCCAAAAAGAAAAATGCCGCAGGAGACGCGGTAGATTTTGCCTTTTCAAAATTTGCAGCGAGGGTGTATCTTTGAACTCTGCAGAAAGAGTGTATATTTGAACTTTATAGAGCCAGTATATGCTTGTATACTTTTCTTATGATGGATACAACAGTATGTTTGACTACTATGTTATTTTCAGAAGACTCATAGTGGTAAACGGAGAGTATTACAGGACTGCCGGAAATAGCCGAGCCAGATCTTCTCAGCTATTTTCAGAATTCCGGTGAAAAAGGGGATGGCTGCGCATGTGTGGCTGCCTTCTGTTGGAGGTCCCGTTCTTCAATCGCAGCAGATCCCAAATGTGAGACCCGCACCTATCTAACATTGATGGCATATCCTAGTGATAAACCATCAATGTCCCAGATGGGTCCAACCTCTTCAAACTCCTGGGCAACCTTTTTGATGTGGTCAAAGATCTTCTTCTTGGTTTAGTGTTACAAAGAATATCCTTACTACTTATATTAATATTGTGGTCTATGAATTATGGAATTTAGATTTTTGTGTCTGACAGATAAACAACTACGTTGGGCAAGCTAAAATCATTGTGCAGCTGGTGACCAATGGCAAAGATGTCCGCCTACATGCCCACAGCTTAGTGGGAAAGCACTGTGAAGATGGAGTCTGTTCTATAAGCGTGGGACCCAAAGACAATGTTGTTGGGTGAGTTGCTCTTCCTTGCACTTAAGACTGTACGTGATTCAAGGCATTCATTTAAAGTACAAAAAAGCAGGAAATAACTAGTAAACCTCTGTACTTGGTTTGTTCAGATATTCCAAAACCACAGCATGTTTCAAACATGCATGACATTCATCTGAGGTTTTTGTGCACTGACATTGTACTTCCCACGCTAGATGACTAGTAGTACTGATATCTACACACCCAGTCTCTCTGAAATGTAATGTTATGGCCCATGTATGTGGAGCCGTTTTTGAAACTATTGATGAAAATCTCCTTCAGAACAATGATTGTACTCATGCTGCCATTAACAAATGGAAGTCTAGTCGTAGCAGTATATATATATATATAGTAATGCCAACATAAGGCTACTTTCACACTTGCACTAGCAGGGTCCGGATCCGTACTAACGCTAACCCATGTGTGCCGCCGGAAGTCCGCTCCGGCCCTATTCACTATAATGGGGACGGGCCACACATGCCGAGAGGAGGCCGGACAAAAACTGCAGCATCCTCGGTATCACGTCTGATATAGCAGGTATCATACGTGCGGCACAGAGGGGAGGGAAGGGGGGTACTTTTTTTACTAGGGAGAGGGAGGAGTGGTGACCCCTAACTCACCTAGCACTGGCTGCCCTAACGTCCCTAGACGGGCTGCTAAACCGTACGCTGATCACGTGCCTTGTCTCTGGCTTACCCTGAAATAATCCCTAGGTAGTCAGTAGGGAGGTGGAGCACTAGTCCTCACCACTGACACCTAGGGTAACAACAGGAAAAGGACAAACAACACAAACACCACAAAGAATCCCCGAAGGGAGACAACAAACAGGAGAGAACCAGAGATCCAACAGCTCCAGTTCCAACGGCTCCACAGCAACTCCAACTCCACCAGAGGTCAGAATAGAAGATCTGGAAAAAAGGTCTATATCTGGCAACAAGGCAAGCAGAAAGGGAGATTATATAGTAGCTGGGAGTGGCTGACAGAGAACAGCTGAAAGGAAAAGCTACAGATTCCTACATGGGACAAAAAGGATCGCAAACCTAAGCAGGAGAACCTGGACCGGAATCCATTCCCACTACTAGGTCATGGAGCGATCTCTTGAAACCGAGCAAGTAGCCACCCACTGCGACCTTTTGACCCCACGCACAACAGGGTCAGCGATAGGTCGTGACATCCTCGTGACACTCGGCCCGTCCACATTATAGTGAATGGGGCTGGAGCTGACTTCCGGCAGCACACATGGGCTAGCATTAGTATGAATCCGGCAGGCTGTTCCCCTGCTGGAACAGCCTGCCGGACCCTGCTAGCGCAAGTGTGAAAGTAGCCTAATACAAGTAACCGATAGCACTAATAACTGCAATGATTTGTCTGCATACAACTGGAATCATTGAGGAACTGTATAGTGCCTTGAAAAAGTATTCATACTCCTTGAACTTTTCCCCATTTTTTCACGTTAAACCCACACACTTAAATATATTTTATAGGAATTTTATGCAATATGCTAACACAAAGTAACAAGTATGTGTAAAGTGAAAAGAAAATGTTTTTCAAAACTTTTTATAAATGAAAATCTGGAAAGTGTGACGTTCATTTGTATTTAGCCCTCCTGAGTCAATACTTTGTAGGACGACCTTTCACTGCAATTACAGCTGTACGTTTTTTGGGGTATGTCTCTACCAGCTTTGCACATATGGAGGCAGACATTTTTCATTCATTTCATTCAATTTTTAATTTCATTCTTCTTTGCAAAATAGCTCAAGCTTGGTCAGATTGAATGGAGAACGTCTGTGAACAGCAATTTTCAAGTCTTGCCACAGATTCTCAATGGGATTTAGGTCTGGACTTTGACTGGGCCATTCTAACACATGAATATGCTTTGACCTAAACCATTCCATTGTAGCTCTGGCTGTATGTTCAGGGTTGTTGTCCTGCTGGAAGGTGAACCTCTGCCCCAGTCTCAAGTCTTTTGTAGCCTCTACCAGGTTTTCCTCCAGGATTGCGCTGTATTTAGCTCCATCCATATTCCTGTCATCTCTGACCAGCTTCCCGGTCCCTGATGAAGAAAAGCAGCCCCACAGCATGGTGCTGCTGTTGCCACCATGTTTCACGATTGGGGTGGTGTGTTCAGGGTAATGTGCAGTGTTGGTTTTCCACCACACATAGCAGTTTGCATTTAGGCAAAAAAGTTTATCTTTGGTCTCATCTGAGCAAAGCACCTTGTTCTGCATGTTTGCTGTGTCCCCTACATGGCTTATGGAAAACTGCAAACATGGCTTTCTTTCAAAAATGGCTTTCTTACCTCTGTTCCATAAAGGCCAGATTTGTGGAGTACATGACTAATAGTTGTCCTGTGGACAGATTCTCCCACCTGAGGTGTGGATCTCTGCAGCGCCTCCAGAATGACTATGGGCCTCTTAGCTGCTCCCCTAATTAGTACTCTCTTTGCCTGGGCTGTCAGTTTAGGTGGACGGCTATGTCTTGGTAGGTATCCATTCATAAGATATTCAGAGCTTGGGATTTTTTTATTACCTAACCCTGCTTTACAGTTCTCCACAACTTTAACTCTGACCTGTCTGGTGTGTTCCTTGGTTTTCATGATGCTGTTTGATCACTAGTGTTCTCTAACAAACCTCTAAGGCCTTCACAGAACAGCTGTAGTTATACTGAGAAAAATTACACTGGTGGACTCTTTTTACTAATTAGGTGACTTGAGAAGGCAATTGGTCATATTGGATTTTACTTAGGGGTATCAGAGTACAGGGGGCTGAATATAAATGCATCCCACACTGTTCTGATTTTTATTTTTTTATTGAAAACCATTTATAATTTTCTTTTTCACTTCACACATACATTACTTGCTACTTTGTGTTGGGCTATAACATAAAATCTTAATAAAATACGGACATCGGCAATTGCGGACAAGAATAGGACATGTTCTATTTTTTTCAGGATCGGAATTGCGGGTCCGCATTTCCGGATCTGGGCCGCACATCGTGCGGCCCCATAGAAATAAGTGGGTCCGCAGTTCCGTTCCGCAAAATGCAGAATGGAATTGCGGACGTGTGAATGGAGCCTTATAGTCACATACCAGAATGTGCACTCTAAACCACGAGATGCTGACTAGATTGGGGTGCAGAGAATCCCTTGATCTTCACAATTAACTCCCACAAAGAGGTGTAAACTTTGCTGGAGGAGAATTCCAAGGTCAGGAGGAGTTTTATCAAAACTGTTATAAAGGAAAACTGCCCTAGTTGCCCATCAGTCACATTCCATCTTTCATTTTCCGAAGGAGCTGTGAAAAATGAAAGGTGGAAATGCCCCCATAGTCTCCAGAATATTCACAGATTGATGGTGCTAGCACAGGTGGAGCAGTGATCAGGAACAGAGCTAAGGGTTGTCACCAGGAGTTCAGGCACAATGCAACAGTCCAGAGGATAAACCAGGATTGTAGTCTAGAGAAATCCAGAGGTTAGAGCGAGAGGTGGTACAACAGGTGACAAGCAATCTAAAGGACAAGACAGCAGGGTAGTCATAAACAAGGTCAGAATCAGGAACAAATTCAGTCAGAGGTCAAAGGCAGTAGCAGAAACACATGAACAAGAGCGAGGATAGGAGGCAACACATTGGAGACAGATTGCCAGTGAAATAGTTCCGGCTGAAGAGAGTTGCGAGATCAGGAGCAGCGCAGAGCTTGGATCCAGTGAGGTAACAGGGTCTTTGTTCATGTGAAATCTAAACACGGGTGAATTTGTACTGCATAGAGGTCACTAAGTATTAAACTGCTAGTTATTACTGTCAAAGGGTATTTTGAATGGTCCTCAGATATTGTCATTAGATTGCAGCCTATAATCTGAATTGGACCAAGACTTCAGGTTGTGGCAAAACTGTTTGTTGTCTGCTGGTGATCTGTCTGGTAAACCGCAAGAGATTTAAATAAAAACTGCCTTTTCATTAAGATTTCATGCACATGCACAGAGTATTCTGTTATCTCATCCTTAGCAACAAATGGCAAACTGATGTTTTATTAATAATCTATAATAATAAAACCCCTGTGTGAGTGCGCTGTGTCTGTGTGTGTGTCACCAGTTTTTCACTGGGCATGTGCGGGGTCCAATCAGGACACAGCGCTCCACACGGACACAGCGCTACACACAAGTTTCCCTGCAGTCTGACTGCCCATAGATACCTCCGAGGCCACAGTCCCCCCGCCGCCGTCCGCTCCTGCCACAGTTCCCCTGCCGCCGTCCACTCCTCTCTCTGCTCAGGAGTCTCAGCCACAAGCCACAGCCAGCAATCTCAGCCACAGCCACCAGTCTCGGCCACCAGCCACAGCCACCATTCAGTACCAGCAGTCTCAGCCATAGCCGCCAGTCTCGACCACCAGTCAGTGTGGTCAAGTTCCCTTGCCATTTAATATAGACTGTTCCTACTAATGTTTATGCACTACTATTCTAGCACCCGTTATTGTAACGGGCTTAATGTGTAGTAACAATAATAATAATAGGTAAAATTATTGTACACTGATAAAGCACATACTCTGCTATGAGGCAGGGTGAGTATGTAGCATTTGAAACTGTAGACTTGAATATAATATTTCATCTGTTCCTTTGCTGAATGTATCAATAGGTTCCCCAATTTAGGAATTCTTCATGTAACAAAGAAAAAAGTGATTGAGATACTGGAGGCGCGCATGTTGGATGCCTTTAAGAAGGGTTATAATGCTGGTCTCTTGGTGCACCCTGAGTTAAATTATCCATGTTTACCGGACAGGCCGTTGACAGGTTAGTCACATATATGGAAATAAATGGCTTATGTTAGAAAAATGCACATAAACTAAAAGGGGTTATCCCATTTTAGACAATGGGGGCATATTGCTAGGATATGCCCCCATTGTCTGATAGGTGGACCCGCACCTACAAGGAGAACGGAGCGGAGAAAGTTAAGCAGCCGCCCGCCATTCATTTCTATGGAGCCGCCGAAAATAGCCGAGCGCTGGCTCGGCTATTTCCGTCGGCCCCATAGAAATGAATGGGAGCGGTGGCCGCGCATGTGCGGTGCGCTCCCATTCACTTCAATTTGGAGAGGCGGGGAGCTGCGCCTGGTGGTGGACGGACCCCGGTAAACCCGGGGTCCTCCAGCCACAACTCTCCCCGGCTCCGTTCTCCTTGTAGGTGCGCGTCCCAGAGGTGGGACCCGCACCTATCAGACAATGGGGGCATATCTTAGCGATATGCCCCCATTGTCTAAGATGGGATAACCCCTTTAATACTGTGTTTTCACATTGCAGCCAGAGTGAGTTTTGTGTGTGTGTGTGTGGTTCTCCACATTCACAGAAAAACTGCAACAACATGTGGCAAAGTGTGAACACATCCCAATGGTGTTTTCCTTGCAAACTAGTTTATTTTGTTGGTTCAGCATAGTACTGTGATATACAGTAAGTATTGACCATTACTATTCTCTGTAGGAATTTAAGACTTTAGCCCTTTAATGACCGTGAAATTTTCCATTTTTTCATTTTCATTTTTTACTCCCAGCCATACCGTTTTTATTTTTTGATTCACATAGCTATATGAGGGCTTTTTTTTTTTTTTTTTGTGAGACGTTATACTTTCAAATAGCACCATACAATGTAGATACAATGTAGTGGGAAGCAGAAAATAAATTTCAATTGGAGTAGAATAAAAAAAAAAAAAGAATCTGCCACAATTTTATGGGTTTTGTTTTTACAGCGTTTCCTATGCGGTAAAACTGACCTGTTACTTTTATTCTCTGGGTCAGTATGAATACAGCTATAACCCATATGTATAGTTTTTCTTGTGTTTTAATACTGAAATAAAAAAATATAGACTTTGAATGTTTTCTTTGCATCACCATATTCCTATCTTTATAATTTTTATATGTACCTAGCTGTGTGAGGGATCATCTTTGCTGAGTGATCTGGCGTGTATATGACATTTTATAAAAAATTTTGGCACAGCTGAAGCGACCATAAATAGGAGGAATCGGCCATTTTGACTTTTAGTATGGGCATTTTCGCATGTGGCAATATCCATGAATTTTTTAAATTGTTTATGTACTTTTATTTTAAGTTTCCAATTTCTCTAGCTGATATCCTCAGTGAGAACAAGTACCCCCCAGAACTCTCTCAAAGGCATTTAACAAATGCTAATTCTGATGGAAGATATCAGAATCAGCTCTCTACACAAATTTTCTTAGTCATGTTTCAGGGCTCTTTCATGGGTCCAACGTTGAGTAGCTACCTACAGTTTTGTACGAGAGCTAATTTGCATGTCATTTTTCCCATGGAACATTGCCTGTAAGACTCTTTATTTCGGCTGGATCTCTTCAGTATCTTCTAGAGGCGTATTATTCTGTCTAAGGGTACATTCACATGACATGAAAAAAATGGCTGTTAAAAACATCAAAACGGTCCATTTTTACCGGCTGTTTTTTATGGATGCCTTTCTGAAAAATAGCCATTAAAAACAGCCCCTTTGAATTCTATGTGGGCTGACGACAGTGAAAACTGAGAAAATAGGACATATCCTATTGTTCGATGGCCATTATTCACAGCCAGTTACAAAAAACGGCTGTGTGAATAGAACCATAGACAGCAATGGTTCTGAAAATGGCCATCAAATGCCTTTTCTTCACTGTCGTGTGAATGCGCCCTAACAATATACAGCACTGTGCTTCTTCAGGAGCTCAGAAGATGTGTCAGCCAGTGGTAGATGACCGGGAACTACAGATAAATCCACTTGTAGATTCTGTTTTACCTGTTGGAGTAACTTAGATTCGAATGAAACTCAACACAGATATCCCTATGTCTACCCATTTCTGTAAAATTACTGGTATCAGCCAAGAGAATACCTTTAGTTTGACTACAGAACTTTACCCTTTCTTCAGTGCCATTTCCCCTCCTTGATGCGTACATTGGATTTTTTTTTTTTTACGTTTCTTATTTGTATTTTGTATTGTAGAACGGGAAAAAGAGCTGATTCGACAAGCAGCATTTCAGCAGTCAAAAGACATTGATCTTAGCGTGGTACGACTGATGTTCACGGCTTTCTTGCCAGATAGCAATGGGGGTTTCACTAGACGACTGGAACCTGCTCTATCCGTTCCCATATTTGACAGTAGTAAGTAGTCTTCTTGTGTATATATCCTGGACTTTGAAAAAATTTTATTTAGTCAGCCACCAATTGTGCAAGTTCTCCCACTTAAAAGGTGAGAGAGGCCTGTAATTTTCATCATAGGTACACTTTAACTATGAGACAGAATGGGGGGAAAGAATACAGGAAATCACATTGTAGGATTTCTAATGAATTAATTGGTAAATTCCTCGGTAAAATAAGTATTTGGTCACCTACAAACAAGCAAGATTTCTGGCTCTCACAGACCTGTAACTTCTTCTTTAAGAGGCTCCTCTGTCCTCCACGCGTTACCTGTATTAATGGAACCTGTTTGAACTTGTCATCAGTATAAAAGACACCTGTCCACAACCTCAAACAGTCACACTCCAAACTCCAGTATGGCCAAGACCAAAGAGCTGTCGAAGGACACCTGCACCAGGCTGGGAAGACTGAATCTGCAATAGGCAAGCAGCTTGGTGTGAATAAATCAACTGTGGGAGGAATTATTATAAAATGGAAGACTTACAAGACCACTGATAATCTCCCTCGATCTGGGGTTCCATGCAAGATCTCACCCCGTGGGGTCAAAATGATCACAAGAACAGTGAGCAAAAATACCAGAAACACACGGGGGGTACCTAGTGAATGACCTGCAGAGAGCTGGGTCCAAAGTAACAAAGGCTAAAATCAGTAACACACTACGCTGCCAGGGACTCAAATCCTGCAGTGCCAGACGTGTCCCCCTGCTTAAGCCAGTACATGTCCGGGCCCGTCTGAAGTTTTCTAGAGAGCATTTGGATGATCCAGAAGAGGATTGGGAGAATGTCATATGGTCAGATGAAACCAAAGTAGAACTTTTTGGTAAAAACTCAACTTGCTGTGTTTGGAGGAGAAAGAATGCTGAGTTGCATCCAAAGAACACCATACCTACTGTGAAGCATGGGGGTGGAAAAATCATGCTTTGGGGCTGTTTTTCTGCAAAGGGACCAGGACAACTGATCTGTGTAAAGGAAAGAATGAATGGGGCCATGTATTGTGAGATTTTGAGTGAAAACCTCCTTCCATCAGCAAGGGCATTGAAGATGAAACGTGGCTGGGTCTTTCAGCATGACTGATCCCAAACACACCACCCGGGCAACGAAGGAATGTCTTCGTAAGAAGCATTTCAAGGTCCTGGAGTACCCTAGCCAGTCTCCAGTTCTCAACCCCATAGAAAACCTTTGGAGGGAGTTGAAAGTCCGTGTTGCGCAGTGACAGCCCCAAAACATCACTGCTCTAGAGGAGATCTGCATGGAGGAATGGGCCAAAATACCAGCAACAGTGTGGGAAAACCTTGTGAAGACTTACAGAAAGTCTGTCATTGCCAACAAAGGGTAAAAAACAAAGTATTGAGATGAACTTTTGTTATTGACCAAATACTTATTTTCCACCATCATTTGCAAATAAATGCTTTAAAAATCGGACAATGTGATTTTTCTCATTCTGTCTCTCATAGTTGAAGTGTTCCTATGATGAAAATTACAGGCCTCTCATCTTTTTAAGTGGGAGAACTTGCACAATTGGCTGACTAAATACTTTTTTGCCCCACTATATGTATATACATTTGTTCAGTATACAGAATAAATGGTAATCCGAACAAGAGATTGAGCATGCAGCTTTTCAACATGCCCCACTCTTTGTTCTCACAGGAGATAAGTCATTGGCAGAGGAATCTGGCAGTGTCTTATTACCAAAACTGAGCATGCATGTGTATGGGGAGGGGAGCTGAGAGAAATAGCTGTCCAAAAAATGTGCATTCAGCTGAAAACTATTTAATGTATATGGCTACCTTAAAGGGGTATTCTGGTTATGCCACGCTATCCCCTATCCTGTGGATAGGGAATAACTATTAGATTGGGGGGGGTCCTACTGTTGGGGCCCCCACCAATCAAAAGAACTGGCCCCTCGTCACCCGTGGAGCCCCCTGAAATAAATGGAGTATGCACAGCCTCTCCATTCATTTCTATAGTCGATTACTATGGAACTACAGTTGATATAAAAAGTCTACACGCCCCTGTTAAAATGTCAGGTTTCTGTGATGTAAAAAAATGAGACGAAGATAAATAATTTCAGAACTTTTTCCACCTTTAATGTGACCTATAAACTGTACAACTCAATTGAAAAACAAACTGAAATCTTTTAGGTGGAGGGAAGAAAACAAAAATAACTAAAATAATGTGGTTGCATAAGTGTGCCCAGCCTCTTATTACTGGGGATGTAGCTGTGTTCAGAATAAAGCAATCACATTCAAAATCATGTTAAATAGGAGTCAGCATACACCTGCCATCATTTAAAGTGCCTCTGATTAACCCCAAATAAAGTTCAGCTGCTCTAGTTGGTCTTTCCTGAAATTTTCTTAGTCACATCCCACAGCAAAAGCCATGGTCCACAGAGAGCGTCCAAAGCATCAGAGGGATCTCATTGTTAAAAGGTATCAGTCAGGAGAAGGGTACAAAAGAATTTCCAAGGCATTAGATATATGATGGAACACAGTGAAGACAGTCATCATCAAGTGGAGAAAATATGGCACAACAGTGACATTACCCTCTAAAATTGATAAAAAAAGACGAGAAGAAAACTGGTCTGGGAGGCTACCAAGAGGCCTACAGCAACATTAAAGGAGCTGCAGGAATATTTGGCAAGTACTGTCTGTGCGGTACATGTGACAACAATCTCCTGTATTCTTCATATGTCTGGGATATGGGGTAGAGTGGCAACACCAAAGCCTTTTCTTACGAAGAGAAACATCCAAGCCAGGCTACATTTTACAAAAACACATCTGAAGTCTCCCAAAAGCATGTGGGAAAAGGTGTTATGGTCTGATGAAACCAAGGTTGAACTTTTTGGCCATAATTCCAAAAGATATGTTTGGCTCAAAAACAACCTGCACATCACCAAAAGAACACCATACCCACAGTGAAGCAGGATGGTGGCAGCATCATGGTTTGGGGCAGTTTTTCTTTAGCTGGAACTGTGGCCTTAGTTAAGCTAGAGGGAATTATGAACAGTTCCAAATACCAGTCAATATTGGCACAAAACCTTCAGGCTTCTGCTAGAAAGCTGAACATGAAGAGGAACTTCATCTTTCAGCATGACAACGACCCTAAGCATACATCCAAATCAACAAAGGAATGGCTTCACCAGAAGAAGTTTAAAGTTTTGGAATGGCCCAGCCAGAGCCCAGAGCTGAATCTAAATTGAAAATCTGTAGGGTGATCTGAAGAGGGCTGTGCACAGAAGATGCCCTCGCTATCTGACAGATTTGGAGTGTTTTTGCCAAGAAGAGTGGGCAAATTTTGCCAAGTCAAAATGTGCCATGCTGAAAGACTGAGTGCTGTACTAAAATCAAAAGGTGCTTCAACAAAGTATCAGTTTAAGGGTGTGCACACTTATGCAACCACATTATTTTATTTATTTTTTGTTTTCTTCCCTCCACCTAAAAGATTTCAGTTTTGTATTTCAATTGAGTGGTACAGTTTATAGGTACATTAAGGCCCCTTTCACACGGGCGAGTATTCTGCGCAGATGCGATGCGTGAGGTGAACGCATTGCACCCGCACTGAATACCGACCCATTCATTTCTATGGGGCTGTTCACATGAGCGGTGATTTTCACGCATCACTTATGCGTTGCGTGAAAATCGCAGCATGCTCTATATTCTGCGTTTTTCACGCAACGCAGGCCCCATAGAAGTGAATGGGGTTGTGTGAAAATCGCAAGCATCCGCAAGCAAGTGCGGATGCGGTGCGATTTTCACGCACGGTTGCTAGGAGACTATCGGGATGGAGACCCGATCATTATTATTTTCCCTTATAACATGGTATTATAAGGGAAAATAATAGCATTCTGAATACAGAATGCATAGTACAATAGCGCTGGAGGGGTTAAAAATAAATAAAAAACAATTTAACTCACCTTAATCCACTTGATCGCGAAGCCCGCCATCTCCTTCTGTCTCCTTTGCTGAACAGGACCTGTGGTGAGCATTAATTACAGGTAAAGGACCTGTGGTGACGTCACTCCGGTCATCACATGATCCATCACATGATCTTTTACCATGGTGATGGATCATGTGATGACCGGAGTGACGTCACCACAGGTCCTTTACCTGTAATTAATGCTCACCACAGGTCCTGTTCTGCAAAGTAGACAGAAGGAGATGCCGGGTTTCGCGATTAAGTGGATTAAGGTGAGTTAAATTTTTTTTTTTTTTTTTTTAACCCCTCCAGCGCTATTTTACTATGCATTCTGTATTCAGAATGCTATTATTTTCCCTTATAACCATGTTATAAGGGAAAATAATACAATCTACAGAACACTGATCCCAAGCCCGAACTTCTGTGAAGAAGTTTGGGTACCAAACGTGCGCGATTTTTCTCACGCGAGTGCAAAACGCATTACTATGTTTTGCACTCGCGCGGAAAAATCGTGGGTGTTCCCGTAACGCACCCGCACATTTTCCGTCTGAAAGAGGCCTAAAGGTGGAAAAAGTTCTGAAATGATTTATCTTTGTCTCATTTTTTTACAGCACAGAAACCTGACATTTTAACAGGGGTGTGTAGACTTTTTATATCCACTGTATATAGTAATATATTACTATAGTCGGAACTCATAGAAATGAATGGCGAGGCTGCGTGCATTCCAAACCGGCAGCTCTACATATTTATAATTTTTTTTTGGAGAGGGGGGGGGGGGGTCCACAGGGGCCCTGTTCTTGTGATCAGTGAGGGTCCCAGTGATAGGACCCCAACTGATCTAATAGTGGATAGAGGATAACTTAACATAAGCGGAATAATCTCTTTTAGGTTTGGTTGCTTGCAGCTATCCATTACCACCATCTGCTACGCTTTCCACAGAATACATTAGATATGCATGACTTTACCTTCATGCAAGTCCTTGCTGTGTGACAGAATCCTTATGACTGCCTCTAACATAGAAATGTTTCTCTCTGTTGCTATAAAAGTATGAACATGTGTCCTTCTCTCGTGTCTGACAGAAGCACCTAATGCATCTAATTTAAAAATTGTCCGAATGGATAGAACCTCTGGCTGCGTTACAGGAGGAGAAGAGGTTTATCTTCTGTGTGATAAAGTACAAAAAGGTAGGCACACTTTTCTGATTCCACTCATTACAGTATTTCTAGTGTCAGTGTGTCCTTCACTGGATACAGGGATCATTAAAAAGGGTTTGGAGAAATTAGGCAGAGAGAAAGATATGATATTCTCTAGTACTAGAATGCTGCTGATTTGTCTGGATTTGTTGGTGGAAAATCCACAGTATATAACAATAGCAGCAAATGTCATTCATGTGCTGCAGAATTTTTTTTTACTTGTTTGTGGATTTTTACCACAAACATGATGATTTTTCTGTAGATTTATTGTGGAATCTGTAACATTTTTTACCATCATGAACCTTTTTACCCTTACTGTGCAGACTTGAACGTTCTCACTGTGGTTTTGCATTGAGGAGGATTGGGACTCCAGTTCTATTGATCATGGGGTTCCCATCAGTGGAGCCCAAAGAAATCAAGACATTTATCACCTGTGGATAGGTGGAAAGTGTCCATTGTGGAAACCCCCTTTAAAGGGTTATAACCAGAGTAAGCTCTGGCCGGTCGGTAAGCAGATGTACGGAATTGGCCCAGCAGTGAAGTAGAACCACACAAACAGCGTAGCACAGGTGTGATGGTACCAGAAACAGTGTAGCTTGATGTGCTGCGCTGTTTGTGTAGCTCCTATTCTCCGCGGTGGGACTTACAGAACAGCAAAGCTCAGATGTTTCTGTAACTCTGGCCACCCCCAGCCGACATTTACTCAAGTTATTCCCATCTTGGTCATGAAAAGCAAAGTACAACTGCAGATAAAGGTAAAGCACACATAAAGTACCCTTTTGTGCATGCAATACACAGCTAGTACATAGCATGCCCAGTAAAAGGCTTACCGTATTGGCCAGTGTATGTAAAGCGTTGCCTGCATACAGCTAACCAGTTACTAGAGAGTGGCATACTTTGCCTACCTACATGCTCATAAGGCAGACAAGGTGCCTAGAGATTGCTTTACGTATTCTTTGCTCACATATAGTATTACTTATTATTGCACACATAGAACACCATAGAGCCAGAGAGCGTCAAATACTTCTTATAAAGTGCCAAACAGAGCACAGAATGTTCTTCTTGAGCCATATTGTGCCTATATGGTGCCAGGTTTTGCCCAAAGAGTGCTTGCAGACAGTGCTCACATGATGCCAGAAAGTGCTATATAGTGTCTACTTGGGGCCAAACAGTATCCATAGAATCTCATGCAGTGGTGTCTACAGAGCCATACTAGGCCTACATTGTACTACAGTATGTTATTCCCACGTTTGAGATCCTTATCTATCGAGGAAACAGGGGCTGTGTAACCTGATGCACTTATTCTGGCCAGCCACATTCCCCATATAAAACTATAAAGAGGTCACAGCGCTTACATGAGGCCATCTCTGTTAGAGTCTATGAAGGTTATTGAAAGAGCTGGGAAAACAATATCCCATAACTCTTTTCCATGGTAGAATAATAGAGTCATCGGCGATCTTGGATTGAATGGCTGGACATAGTCTATAAGAGAGATGTAGAGATCTCTTCGACACATTCGGTGTATTTTAGCAAACATTTAGGTGAATATTAGAAAATGTTTTAATTTGTCCTAATTTTCTGTTGCAGATGATATCCAAATACGTTTTTATGAAGAGGATGAAAATGGACATATCTGGGAAGGATTTGGTGATTTTTCACCTACAGATGTTCACAGACAGGTATCCATTGAACATACAATAGTTATCTAATTAGGTTGGTCAAAAAAAAAGACTTGTCTATCAAGTTCGACCAGGGTAAGAGAAAGGATGTGGATGATAGAGGAGGGTTTCATTTTAGAATTTTCCCCTCGTTGATCCAATGACTGTATAAGACTACTTTCACACTAGCGTTAATATTTTCCGGTATTGAGATCCGTCATAGGGTCTCAATACCGGAAAAAACGCTTCCTTTTTGGCCCCATTCATTGTTATTGGGGACAAAATGTAACTGAACAGAACGGAATGCTCCAAAATGTATTCCGTTCCGTTCTCATACCGGAGAGCAAACCTCAGCATGCTGCGGTTTGCTTTCTGTCCTGGGATGCGGAGCAAAACGGATCCGTCGTGACCCACTGTGCAAGTCAATGGGGACGGATCTGGCACAATAGAAAACGGATCAGTTCCCCATTGACTTTTAATGGAGTTCATGACGGATCCGTCTTGGCTATGTTAAAGATAATACAACCGGATCCGTTCATAACAGATGCAGATGGTTGTATTATCAGTAACAGAAGCGTTTTTGCTGGACCCTGCCGTATCCTGCAAAATTGCAAGTGTGAAAGTAGCCTAAATAATAAGTGTGCTCATATTCAGGCAAAAGCTAGCCATAGATAGTTATATTGTTACATAATTGATAAAGTTGGAAAAAGAAACAGGTCCATCAAGTCCAAGCGATAATCCAATTGTATTGATTAAGGAAGAAAAATTCCTTCCCAACTTTAAATCTGTTAGTCGGAATAAACCCTTGGATGAACATTCCATCTTCAGAAATCTCGCAATCATAGCCTGCAATATCTTGACTTTTAAGATAGACATCCAGGCCCTTCTTGAACTTGTTCAATGAATCAACCATCACAACACCTTTTGGCAGTCCCATAGTCTCACTGCTTTTACAGTAAAGAATCCCCCTCTATGATGATGGTGAAACCTTGTTTCCTCCAGATGTAGAGGATGTCCTGTTTTCAGGCCTAGATATAAAAAGATCATTAGACAGATCTTTGTACTGTCCATTCATGTATTCATACATTTTAATTAGAGCTCCCCTTTTGTCCAAAGTAGACAAACCAAATTTTGATAACCTGTCTTGTTAACGCAATGCATTCATTCTTTTACCTTGTTCCCCCTCCTCTGCATAAGCTGCAGTTCCACTATGTCCTTCTTAGGCCTCATGCACACGACCGTTCTGTTTTTTGCGGTCCGCAAATTGCAGATCCGCAAAACTCGGAAGGCGTCCGTGTGCCTTCTGCAATTTGCAAAACAGGCGGCCCATTGTAGAAATGCCTATTCTTGTCCACAAAACTGACAAGAATAGGACACGGAATGGAGCACACGGAGTGCTGTCCGAATCTTTTGCGACCCTATTGAAGTCAATGGGTCCTTATCCGAGCCGCAAAAACTGCGGCTCGGATGCGGACCAGAACAACGGTCGTGTGCATGAGGCCTTATACACAGGTTCATAATATTCCATGTATGGTCTGACTAGTGATTTGTATAGAACCAAAACTATGTTCTTGACATGAGCATCTATGCCTCTTTTGATGCATCCTATACATTTATTTTTCTTGGGAGCAGCTGCCTGGCATTGGTCACTAAAGTTAAGTTTACTTCCAGTTGAAGATTTTCACGGTGTCTTCTCGACATCCACGGTACATATATGGTGGATGTTGGTTCTTTAAAGATGGCATCCGCTAAGGAGCTGAGCTATAGCAGACACCCGGAGGCTTTGTCCGTGATTAACGATAGCGCTGATCATGGACTTTTGCTGTGGTAAGTTGCAACCAAGACACATGATAGGCGTTTCCCCAGGACCTATGCACACCCAGGGATGGAATGGCTCCATCCTACCGGGACCTGCCATAGTAAAAAGGTCCTGTGGAGCCCTGCCTGTGACGAATCTCCCATAGACTGCAATGTTAAATCATTGCAGTATATGGGAATACCATAGAGACGAGCACATATTCAAGTCCCCTAGGGGGACTTAAAAAGGAAAAAAAATGTACATTTTTTTTTACAGTTTTTAAAATTTTGAAAACAAAAAAAAACATTTCAAATCACTCCCTTTACCCCGATTAAAAATGAATAAAAAATAAAGATTATTAGTACGTCTGCATTTCAAAATATGAAAATATTTAAAAAATTTAAATATTAAAATCAAAACGGCTGATTTGCCATTTTTTTGTCACCTCACCTTCCAACAGAAGTTGAATAAAAAAAGTTGATCAAAAAGTCATACACACACCAAAATAGTATCAATAAAAATGACAGAGCTCCCTGCATACATTTTATGTGAAAGCATGATGCTAAAGCTATCAAAGAGCACAATAATGTGAAGGTGGTTGTTTAGGGTGTGTAACCCAACTCACAAGATATGAATTAAAAAAATAAGGTGTATACTAAAATAAGTTAGTATCACTGACTTTCTCCTCTTGTAACTTGTGCTATGGAATCTATATATTGTATTCAGCGAGGTTCAGGAAGTCTCTCATTTCTTTCTATAATAACAAGTGGTTGTCACTATTTCTGCATGAGACAGCTTTTATGGTTGCTCTAGGTGTGGAGGTTTATTGCTGTGTTCTCCAAATGTTAACCGAGCAGATTAAGCAGTGATATAATATATAAATAGATGTGGTATACAGCACTTATGCAATTGTATTTTTGAAAGAACATTTTTGTAATATTTTATCTTTTCCTTTAGTTTGCCATTGTATTTAAAACTCCTAAGTACAAGGATGTCAACATTATAAGGCCGGCCTCTGTATTTGTACAGCTTCGGAGAAAATCAGATTATGAAACTAGTGAACCCAAACCATTTTTGTATTATCCAGAAATAAAAGGTGAGAAACACAAATAACATACTTAAAGGGGTTGTCTAATCTGAGACATCGGTGGCATATGGCTAGTATATGTCACCAATGCCAGATAGGTAGGAGTCCCATGTCTGGGGCCCGCACTATGGGAGTTCGGATGCTCGCTCAGCTATTTTCAGAAGTCCCATAGAAATGAATGGAGGGAGAGCACACTGCGCAAGTGCGGCCATTTCTCAGTTTACATCTATAGGACTGCTGCAGGTACCCAAGCCAGGTGGCTCTGCTATTTTCTGCAGTTCCATAGAAATGAATGGAGATAGGTGCAGGTCCTATCTCTGTTTTGACATTGGTGGCATATAGCTGGGATATGCCACCAATGTCTCAGATGAGACAACCCCTTTAATGTGTAATAACAAGCTATATTTTAGGAAAATTTGACATGAGTCACTCTTGGCTATTTATATCTGCTTGTCTTACCAACCACTAGGGTGTGGTCATTAAATATGAAGACATATTAAAGAAGATGCTCCACTAATCATGGATAAGTGATAAGTTGTCACTTTGGTACAAACCCTTTAATGATAAATTGGCATTTGGTGGATACTCATCAAAGTCACCCATGTTTCATTACAGATCTGTTCTGTACTCTGCCATAGCTTATCATTCAGAGTTTATATTCCACTACTGATGATCTGACTTATTTCTCTAGACAAAGAAGAAGTTCAACGAAAGCGCTTAAAACTCATGCCAAACTTCTCTGATGGCTTTGGTGGAAGCGGGGCAGGAGGTGGAGGAGGAGGGGGTGGCGGTAGCATATATGGAAGTGGAGCTGGTGGTTCAGGCACAGGAGGAGGTACAACAAACTTAACTAAAATCTGTACATATTTATTTTGTCTCAAGGAACTATCAAGAAACATTGTAAGAAATGTGATATTTACTGGTATAAACATTTGGCTACAAATTGAAAATATCAATACAAATTTTGACCATTTTTGTACGCAGTGCAAGATAACAGCCTCACAGTCGCACAGCTATAGGGTTCTCAGTGGTCACCCACCATTTTCCATACTAATGCTGATTGTATTTCTTTGATCTCCTATCGTAAATCTTATGGTGCAATGAGGTGCTTAAGTGGAGGAGACAGAGGAAGAAGATTTATGATGCCGGCTACTGGACATTCCCGACTGTTAGATAGGGGGTATTAACCTTTTAATGGTATAAGTAGCAGCATATAGTCAAGGAAGAAAGGCTGTGGAGAAGAATGTAGACAGGTGGCTGCAAGGAATAGAACATTATCATATCACATGTCTGTACTGAAGATGCTTCTGAACTGTACAGATGACTAGACCTACAGGACAACTCAGGTGGTTGTTCTGGAGGTGGTGGTGTGTAGGGTTATCCACTAACAAATATGAGGTCAATATCAGGGCCCACAGCCCAGGTAGATAAAAAATTGGCCGTTCATGCACTGGCTGACAGAGACCTGTACAAAAAGCATAATGTGGTGTGTAAGACCCTCCATCTGCTGTCAAACAGCTTAGATGACAAGTTGCTATTGAGAAAGTGGACTATTTCAATTAAAGAAGATGTAACTGCACAGCAATGAGCCGCTTTATCTAAGCTTACAGTGTGAAAAAGTATATATATACAGTACAGACCAAAAGTTTGGACACACCTTTTCATTCAAAGAGTTTTCTTTATTTTCATGACTATGAAGGCATCAAAACTATGAATTAACACATGTGGAATTATATTCATAACAAACAAGTGTGAAACAACAGAAAATATGTCATATTCTAGGTTCTTCAAAGTAGCCACCTTTTGCTTTGATTACTGCTTTGCATACTCTTGGCATTCTCTTGATGAGCTTCAAGAGGTAGTCACCTGAAATGGTCTTCCAACAGTCTTGAAGGAGTTCCCAGAGATGCTTAGCACTTGTTGGCCCTTTTGCCTTCACTCTGTGGTCCAGCTCACCCCAAACCAGCTCGATTAGGTTCAGGTCCGGTGACTGTGGAGGCCAGGTCATCTGGCGCAGCACCCCATCACTCTCCTTCATGGTCAAATAGCCCTTACTTTCAAAGTTTTCCCAATTTTTCGGCTGACTGACTGACCTTCATTTCTTAAAGTAATGATGGCCACTCGTTTTTCTTTACTTAGCTGCTTTTTTCTTGCCATAATACCAATTCTAACAGTCTATTCAGTAGGACTATCAGCTGTGTATCCACCTGACTTCTCCTCAACGCAACTGATGGTCCCAACCCCATTTATAAGGCAAGAAATCCCACTTATTAAACCTGACAGGGCACACCTGTGAAGTGAAAACCATTTCAGGGGACTACCTCTTGAAGCTCATCAAGAGAATGCCAAGAGTGTGCAAAGCAGTAATCAAAGCAAAAGGTGGCTACTTTGAAGAACCTAGAATATTACATATTTTCAGTTGTTTCACACTTGTTTGTTATGTACAGTTGCAAGAAAAAGTATGTGAACCCTTTGGAATGATTTGGATTTCTGCACAAATTGGTCATAAAATGTGATCTGATCTTCATCTAAGTCACAACAATAGACAATCACTGTCTGCTTAAACTAATAACACACAAAGAAAGAAATGTTACCATGTTTTTATTGAACACACCATGTAAACATTCACAGTGCAGGTGGAAAAGTATGTGAATCCTTGGATTTAATAACTGGTTGAACCTCCTTTGGCAGCAATAACTTCAACCAAACCTTTTTCTGTAGTTGCAGATCAGACGTGCACAACGGTTAGGAGTAATTCTTGACCATTCCTCTTTACAGAACTGTTTCAGTTCAGCAATATTCTTGGGATGTCTGGTGTGAATCGCTTTCTTGAGGTCATGCCACAGCATCTCAATCGGGTTAAGGTCAGGACTCTGACTGGGCCACTCCAGAAGGCGTATTTTCTTCTGTTTAAGCCATTCTGTTGTTGATTTACTTCTATGCTTTGGGTCGTTGTCCTGTTGCAACACCCATCTTCTGTTGAGCTTCAGCTGGTGGACAGATGGCCTTAAGTTCTCCTGCAAAATGTCTTGATAAACTTGGGAATTAATTTTTCCTTCGATGATAGCAATCCGTCCAGGCCCTGACGCAGCAAAGCAGCCCCAAACCATGATGCCCCCACCACCATTCTTCACAGTTGGGATGAGGTTTTGATGTTGTTGTGCTGTGACTCTTTCTCCACACATAGTGTTGTGTGTTTCTTCCAAACAACTCAACTTTGGTTTCATCTGTCCACAGAATATTTTGCCAGTACTGCTGTGGAACATCCAGGTGCTCTTGTGCAAAATGTAAACGTGCTGCAATGGTTTTTTTTGGACAGCAGTGGCTTTCTCTGTGGTATCCTCCCATGAAATCCATTCTTGTTTAGAGTTTTACATATCGTCGATTCGCTAACAGGGATGTTAGCATATGCCAGAGACTTTTGTTAGTCTTTAGCTGACACTCTAGGATTCTTCTTCACCTCAATGAGCAGTCTGCGCTGTCCTCTTGCAGTCATCTTTACAGGACGGCCACTCCTAGGGAGAGTAGCAGCAGTGCCTAACTATCTCCATTTATAGACAATTTGTCTTACCGTGGACTGATGAACAGCAAGGCTTTTGGAGATACTTTTATAACCCTTTCCAGCTTTATGCAAGTCAACAATTCTTAATCGTAGGTCTTCTGAGAGCTCTTTTGTTCGAGGCATCATTCACATCAGGCAATGCTTCTTGTGAAAAGCAAACCCAGAACTGGTGTGTGTTTTTTATAGGGCAGGGCAGCTGTAACCAACACCTCCAATCTCATCTCATTGATTGGACTCCAGTTGGCTGACACCTCACTCCAATTAGCTCTTGGAGATGTCATTAGTCTAGGGGTTCACATACTTTTTCCACCTGCACTGTGAATGTTTACATGGTGTGTTTAATAAAAACATGGTAACATTTAAATCTTTGTGTGTTATTAGTTTAAGTAGACTGTGATTGTCTATTGTTGTGACTTAGATGAAGATCAGATCACATTTTATGACCAATTTGGGCAGAAATCCATATAATTCCAAAGGGTTCACATACTTTTTCTTGCAACTGTATATAATTCCACATGTGTTAATTCATAGTTTTGATGCCTTCAGTGTGAATCTACAATTTTCATAGTCAAGAAAATAAAGAAAACTCTTTGAATGAGTAGGTGTGTCCAAACTTTTGGTCTGTACTGTGTATATATATATATATATATATATATATATATATTATTTTTTTGGGAGAGGTATCAAAATGTCTTGCATCGGTGGGTCACTAGCAGGCCGCGACAGGAACGAGCCTTCCTCGCATTCCGAGTGACGCTAGGGAGGCTCGTCTCTGTCGCAACCTGCTATTGGCTGGCCACCCCTCCTCCCCCTTGTCGCCAGATGTTTTGATCCACACGACTGGGAGACGCAGCGGTGGCCATGCGGGAGTCAGAAGCGACACGGGTGCCCGGGTGCGGGGTAAGTTTAACCAGTATGAGGGGCCTTGCATTTTGGGAGGCATTATGGGGGTTGGATAACCCTTTACAGGGAGTGCAGAATTATTAGGCAAGTTGTATTTTTGAGGATTAATTTTATTATTGAACAACAACCATGTTCTCAATGAACCCAAAAAACTCATTAATATCAAAGCTGAATATTTTTGGAAGTAGTTTTTAGTTTGTTTTTAGTTTTAGCTATTTTAGGAGGATATCTGTGTGTGCAGGTGACTATTACTGTGCATAATTATTAGGCAACTTAACAAAAAACAAATATATACCCATTTCAATTATTTATTTTTACCAGTGAAACCAATATAACATCTCAACTTTTACAAATATACATTTCTGACATTCAAAAACAAAACAAAAACAAATCAGTGACCAATATAGCCACCTTTCTTTGCAAGGACACTCAAAAGCCTGCCATCCATGGATTCTGTCAGTGTTTTGATCTGTTCACCATCAACATTGCGTGCAGCAGCAACCACAGCCTCCCAGACACTGTTCAGAGAGGTGTACTGTTTTCCCTCCTTGTAAATCTCACATTTGATGATGGACCACAGGTTCTCAATGGGGTTCAGATCAGGTGAACAAGGAGGCCATGTCATTAGATTTTCTTCTTTTATACCCTTTCTTGCCAGCCACGCTGTGGAGTACTTGGACGCATGTGATGGAGCATTGTCCTGCATGAAAATCATGTTTTTCTTGAAGGATGCAGACTTCTTCCTGTACCACTGCTTGAAGAAGGTGTCTTCCAGAAACTGGCAGTAGGACTGGGAGTTGAGCTTGACTCCATCCTCAACCCGAAAAGGCCCCACAAGCTCATCTTTGATGATACCAGCCCAAACCAGTACTCCACCTCCACCTTGCTGGCGTCTGAGTCGGACTGGAGCTCTCTGTCCTTTACCAATCCAGCCACGGGCCCATCCATCTGGCCCATCAAGACTCACTCTCATTTCATCAGTCCATAAAACCTTAGAAAAATCAGTCTTGAGATATTTCTTGGCCCAGTCTTGACGTTTCAGCTTGTGTGTCTTGTTCAGTGGTGGTCGTCTTTCAGCCTTTCTTACCTTGGCCATGTCTCTGAGTATTGCACACCTTGTGCTTTTGGGCACTCCAGTGATGTTGCAGCTCTGAAATATGGCCAAACTGGTGGCAAGTGGCATCTTGGCAGCTGCACGCTTGACTTTTCTCAGTTCATGGGCAGTTATTTTGCGCCTTGGTTTTTCCACACGCTTCTTGCGACCCTGTTGACTATTTTGAATGAAACGCTTGATTGTTCGATGATCACGCTTCAGAAGCTTTGCAATTTTAAGAGTGCTGCATCCCTCTGCAAGATATCTCACTATTTCTGACTTTTCTGAGCCTGTCAAGTCCTTCTTTTGACCCATTTTGCCAAAGGAAAGGAAGTTGCCTACTAATTATGCACACCTAATATAGGGTGTTGATGTCATTAGACCACACCGCTTCTCATTACAGAGATGCACATCACCTAATATGCTTAATTGGTAGTAGGCTTTCGAGCCTATACAGCTTGGAGTAAGACAACATGCATAAAGAGGATGATGTGGTCAAAATACTCATTTGCCTAATAATTCTGCACGCAGTGTAAAGAGAACCAGAGATGCTGCTAAAAGGCGAGCTTCCAAAAGCTGATCAGTGGGTTTGCCAAGAGTTAGACCTCCACCGATCAGATATTGATAAACCTATTCTGAGGACAGTTAATATTTCAAAGGAGTTAGCCCTGAACCCGGACATAATCTCTCCTTCACTCCTTTAGCATGTAGGATAGGAGCGTTGGCGCAGGGCAAAGCTTGTTTGTTGTGAGCCGATGACATACTGGGCCTCACAACACTATGTTAGGCGGAGACTTCCACCTAGCAGGGAGCCCGGTGGCGTCACCGGCTCAAGTAGGCGGTATATGGCGCTGTTCTGGGTGGTTTTAGAGGCGGTTATCACTAGCAAGGAAATGCTCTGATGCTCCTATCCTACATGCTAATGGAGTGAAGTGGAGCTTATGTCCGGGTTGAGCCCTGAACCCGGACTACCCCTTTAAGTGCTGGACAACCCCTTTTTAAAAAACTTTGATTCAGGCCTTTACACCAAAGTTGTGAACTACACCATATAACAACTGCTAGAGTACGTAGCCATTAGAACATTTTTGTAATTGATGTATTCCGTGGTAGCCTTTTATAACTTCTAACTCCATGATAAGAAATTGTCCCATATATTGTTCCAGTAGCTATATAGGAGAACATTTCGTACATGCATATACCCAGTGTTATAAAAATACCACAAACTATTTGTGTATATATATATATATATATATATATATAAATGATGTGTCATATCATGGAATTCTAGATCAATGAAACAATGTAAAATGTGTAGGAAATCTGAATTACAGCACAGGAATAGTGTGGGAAGAGGATACTTTACTGTCAGATCGTCCTACAAACACTTCAGTCTTGCACATGTCGGAGCTTGTACTGCATAACTGAAAAATGCACATTAAGAATAACCTTTCAGGGATGACTTGCACTTTGCTCTACTTCAGACGGCTTTTTATTCTTGTCTTGCGCTCTAACATGCCGTGGCACACTAGTTGTATGCTGTAAATGTGATTTAAAAAATCCCTAATAAATGAAATCACATGAGACATTTAGCTGTGCTAAGTAGCACTTCCCTTTCAGAATAGCATATATACAAAGCCACGTAATGAAGAAAGTAACTCTGGCTGGATGTCACCCTTGATTTTCTTTCATGTTCTCACATGTTAAGCACATGATGTTGAATTACAAATTGTGTAGGATCTTTTGTATGTCATTACATGGGATGTCCTCAGCCTAGTTTCACACTAGCGTTAGTAAGATCTGGCAGACTGTTCCAGCAGGGAATAGCCTGTCGGGTCTCTTTGGAACTGCATGATTGCTCTCCGGCCCCAAAAACTATAATGGAGACCGGCAGAGATCCAGCCGTGCAGCGGCAGGATGTTCCCTAAGTGCTCATTCAGACGAACATATGGCCATCATGCCCGTGTTGAGGACAGCAAATAGCGGCCTGCAAAACACGGATACAGGCTGTGCGAACTCAGTGCTGTGGTGCGGACCCATTGACTTGAATGGATCTGTGATCCGCAAGATATGGCAAAAGATAGGACATGTCCAATCTTTTACGGTGTGGAGACACGGACCCAAAAGCCCACTGAAGGGCTTCCGAGGCTTCCAATCCATGCCTCCACTACGCAAAAAGATAGGATGTCATATCTTTTGTCGTATGTTGCGTATCGCAGACCCATTCAAGTCAGTGGGTCTGCACCCCAGCACGGATTTCATACGGTAGAGTGAATGGGCCCTAGCACTGTATTTCTACATGGAAATGCTTAGCTAATACCAAGTGCTGGAAATAAACGACAAAATAAGTAATGAACAAAAGAGTACTTCCTATGACACTTCTGGGCAAATCCATGCAATTGACAAACATATCAAAATTGTGTGTAGATCCGCAGGGCGGTTGGATACAAGCTAGATCGTGTACATGATTTATTATAATTTTAAAGGGGTTGTCTGGAATTTGGAATTCAATGGCCTATCCTCAGCCCACCCTGGGTCATCAATACCTCATCAGTGGAGGTCCAACTTCCAGCATCCCTGCCAGTAAGCTGTTTGAAGAGGCTGTGGCCTCCTCAGATCTTACCAAGCACAGCATCATACATTGTATAGTGGCTGTGCCTGGTATTGCTGCACAGTCCTATTCACTTGAATTTGATTGAACTGAGCCTAGGCCACGTAATTAATGAACGTGGCATCACTGGCCTAGGAAGAGTCCTTAGCGCTCACTGGAGTACTTCAACCTCCTCAGCTGAGGATAGGCCATCAAATTCAAAATCCTGGACAACCACTTGAATGCTTTGTGCCGATTCGGCTGATTATAATCTGCAACTGCAGTTCATTAAGACTTAGATTACATTTATGAATGTTAAAAATCTAAAACCACATTTAAACAGGGAAATTATCGGGAACAAACAGCGCAGCGCAGTTATAATGCAGTTTGGATGCAGCTACTGTATCAACAAACCGGTATCTACACTGCAATAGGAATCTCAGCGGCTCAACCTCTCACCGTAGGTGCTCACCTTATTGGCCGACCCTCAGGTACAGTGTGAAAAAGTAAATAGTGAATGAAAAGGGGCACACTCAGATGGGAGCACTGGAATAGCCAAGGTATACAATTTAATAAAACATATAAAAAGATAACAAACCCCTAAAAAATGGCATAAAACCATACATAAAAATAGCCCTATACAAAGGTACCACCTATATAACCTGTACTGGCTATACACCGCTTGAGGAGCAAGTGATACGTCTCATACACCAGTGTACAGCTTCGCCCCTGGCTGCTCAAGATATAAACAATGGTATAAATGAGACCTGTATCAGCTCTGCACCATGATGAGTGCACCAGATGGTCAGTCCCGTATACAAATGCGCTGCAATGTGAATAGCCGTTTCACTGTAAAGAGACGTATAGCGATTCGTCTACTCAGACATGTGGCTATTCCAGCAGCATAGAAACATACTCCATGTCTCTGCTGGACTAATGAGTCGAACGCTCACTCCTTAAGGAGACCCTGCGAGGAGTTTGTTTTGTAGCTGTGCATACACTGGGCACTGTTACGGAGGCATATCTCTGAGCTGCATTAAGTGATTAACTATGAACTTATCACGTGTATGAACTGGACTACATTTGGAGTATGTTTCTATGCTGCTGGAATAGCCACATGTCTGAGTAGACGAATCGCTATACGTCTCTTTACAGTGAAACGGCTATTCACATTGCAGCGCATTTGTATACGGGACTGACCATCTGGTGCACTCATCATGGTGCAGAGCTGATACAGGTCTCATTTATACCATTGTTTATATCTTGAGCAGCCAGGGGCGAAGCTGTACACTGGTGTATGAGACGTATCACTTGCTCCTCAAGCGGTGTATAGCCACTACAGGTTATATACAGTTGCAAGAAAAAGTATGTGAACCGTTTGGAATGATATGGATTTCTGCACAAATTGGTCATAAAATGTGATCTGATCTTCATCTAAGTCACAACAATAGACAATCACAGTCTGCTTAAACTAATAACACACAAATAATTAAATGCTACCATGTTTTTATTGAACACACCATGTAAACATTCACAGTGCAGGTGGAAAAAGTATGTGAACCCCTAGACTAAAGACATCTCCAAGAGCTAATTGGAGTGAGGTGTCAGCCAACTGGAGTCCAATCAATGAGATGAGATTGGAGGTGTTGGTTACAGCTGTCCTGCCCTATAAAAAACATACACCAGTTCTGGGTTTGCTTTTCACAAGAAGAATTGCCTGATATGAATTATGCCTCACACAAAAGAGCTCTCAGAAGACCTACGATTAAGAATTGTTGACTTGCATAAAGCTGGAAAGGGGTATAAAAGTATCTCCAAAAGCCTTGCTGTTCATCAGTCCACGGTAAGACAAATTGTCTATAAATGGAGAAAGTTCAGCACTGCTGCCACTCTACCTAGGAGTGGCCGTCCTGTACAGATGACTGCAAGAGCACAGCGCAGACTGTTCAATGAGGTGAAGAAGAATCCTAGAGTGTCAGCTAAAGACTAACAAAAGTCTCTGGCATATGCTAACATCCCTGTTAGCGAATCTACAATACGTAAAACACTAAAAAAGAATGGTTTTCGTGGGAGGATACCACAGAGGAAGCCACTGCTGTCCAAAAAAAAATTACTGCACGTTTACAGTTTGCACAAGAGCACCTGGATGTTCCACAGCAGTACTGGCAAAATATTCTGTGGACAGATGAAACCAAAGTTGAGTTGTTTTGAAGAAACACACAACACTATGTGTGGAGAAAAAGAGGCACAGCACACCAACATCAAAACCTCATCCCAACTGTGAAGTATGGTGGTGGGGGCATCATGGTTTGGGGCTGCTTTGCTGCGTCAGGGCCTGGACGGATTGCTATCATCAAAGTAAAAATTAATTCCCAAGTTTATCAAGACATTTTGCAGGAGAACTTAAGGCCATCTATCCACCAGCTGAAGCTCAACAGAAGATGGGTGTTGCAACAGGAGAACGACCCAAAGCGTAGAACTAAATGAAAAACAGAATGTCTATTGTTGTGACTTAGATAAGGATCAGATCACATTTATGACCAATTTGTGCACAAATCCATATCATTCAAAAAGGGTTCACATACTTTTTCTTGCAACTGTAGGTGCTACCTTTGTATAGGCCTATTTTTATGTATGGTTTTATGCCATTTTGTTATCTTTTTATATGTTTTATTAATTTGTATACCTTGGCTATTCCAGTGCTCCCATCTGAGTGTGCCCCTTTTCATTCACTATTTACGGTATCTACACTGCAGTCATAGAATTTAATCAGCTACACATAATTAAATCATTTTGTTGATTTCTCCTATGCAGTATACCAGTTTTTAATTATGCGCTAAACTGACTACATTTTAAAACTGCGCTGTAAATGCATGTTTGTTGATGCAGTAACTGCTTGTATTCAACCACATGCAGTTTTCAACTGCATCACAACTGCGCTGTCTGGCAGCACCCTAAAGGTCAAAATCATAAATCACAGAAGAAGACCCTTTTGCTGTGATTTATGATTTTGATGATTACGGGGCTGAGAACCGTATCTACAGCACAAAGAGGCAGGTAGCCACAAAGTTTGGTATAAAAAGCACCCTAAAGATGCCACAGATCACCCGATAAACAGGTAAAACACATTGGGTGGTCATTGTTTATGTGGACACCTAAATCATCGTTTCTGGGCAGAAGATCATGCTATATAAACAGCAAACTACTCCCCAAAAACAATGAATCTGTATGAGGACGAGCGATAGTAGTTGCCATTAGGGATCGACCGATTATCGGTTCGGCCGATATTGAGGATTTTGAACGTTATCGGTATCGGCATCTATTTTGCCGATATACCGATAACGTATTGGGAACACAGAGCGCGCTGCTCTCAGCGCTCTCCGTGTTCCCTCAGCAGCACAGGGGAGAAGGAAGCAGTGTCTCCCTCCCCCTGTGCTGCTGCTGCCGCCAATGTGAGGACAGAAGATAAGAGGAGGGGAGGGGCTGTGGCCACCGCTCCTCCAATAAGTCTTTCATTAATTCATATACAGGAGGCGGGAGCTGGCTGCAGAATCACATAGCCGGCTCCCGACCTCTATCAGCGGTAGCTGCGGTCCGCGGTAGTTAACCCCTTAGGTGCCACGGATCGCAGCTACCGCTCATAGAGGTCGGGAGCCTGCTATGTGATTCTGCAGCCAGCTCCCGCCTCCTGTATATGAATTAATGAGAGATTTCTCTTCATTTGTGGCGCAGTGCGCCCCCCCAAGCCCCCCCCAGTATTAATCATTGGTGGCGCAGTGCGCCCCCCATCCCAATAGTAAAAACATTGGTGGCGCAGTGCGCCCCCCCCAAGCCCCCCAGTATTAATCATTGGTGGCGCAGTGCGCCCCCCACCCCCTTCCCAATAGTAAAAACATTGGTGGCGCAGTGCGCCCCCCCCCCCCACCCAGTATTAATCATTGGTGGCAGTGGCCACAGGATCCCCTCTCCCCTGCTCCTCCAATCGGAGCCCCAGCTGTGTAATCCTGGGGCTCCGATCGGTTACCATGGCAGCCAGGACGCTACTGAAGCCCTGGCTGCCATGTTCAGCTCCATGCTGCTGTGTGAACAAAGCACAGAGCAGCAGGGACAGTGTGAGATCCTATTCACCCTGATAGAGATCTATCAGGGTGAATGGGACAAGGGTTCTAGTCCCTAATGGGGGCAAAAGTTAGTAAAAAAAAACACCACAAAAATATTAAGTATAAATGAAAAAGATTTACAAAAAAAATAAAAAATACACATTAACAATAAACATATTAATTTTCTGCAGATTTGTGTAGGAATTTTTTTTTCTCAAAAATGAAAATTCCTAGAATATCGGTATAAATTATCGGCTATCGGCCTGAAAGTTCACAAATTATCGGTATCGGTATTGGCCCTAAAAAATCAATATCGGTCGATCCCTAGTTGCCATCACTCGTAACCATACAGTGGAGGGGATTGCTACATGTAAAAGCAACTCTCACCTCCTGTGAGGAGCAGGCAGTTATCAAGGTGAAATGGTTCTTTCCCGATAACTGGCTGCCCAGTCAGTGCGTGTAAATGCAGCTGTAACTACAGATAACCGTGACTAATAAAAGATGGTTTACGTGTGAGATAAGAGCCCTCCTTATAGATATGGCTATACAGGGAGTGCAGAATTATTAGGCAAGTTGTATTTTTGAGGATTAATTTTATTATTGAACAACAACCATGTTCTCAATGAACCCAAAAAACTCATTAATATCAAAGCTGAATATTTTTGGAAGTAGTTTTTAGTTTGTTTTTTGTTTTAGCTATTTTAGGGGGATATCTGTGTGTGCAGGTGACTGTTACTGTGCATAATTATTAGGCAACTTAACAAAAAACAAATATATACCCATTTCAATTATTTATTTTTACCAGTGAAACCAATATAACATCTCAACATTCACAAATATACTTTTCTGACATTCAAAAACAAAACAAAAACAAATCAGTGACCAATATAGCCACCTTTCTTTGCAAGGACACTCAAAAGCCTGCCATCCATGGATTCTGTCAGTGTTTTGATCTGTTCACCATCAACATTGCGTGCAGCAGCAACCACAGCCTCCCAGACACTGTTCAGAGAGGTGTACTGTTTTCCCTCCTTGTAAATCTCACATTTGATGATGGACCACAGGTTCTCAATGGGGTTCAGATCAGGTGAACAAGGAGGCCATGTCATTAGATTTTCTTCTTTTATACCCTTTCTTGCCAGCCACGCTGTGGAGTACTTGGACGCGTGTGATGGAGCATTGTCCTGCATGAAAATCATGTTTTTCTTGAAGGATGCAGACTTCTTCCTGTACCACTGCTTGAAGAAGGTGTCTTCCAGAAACTGGCAGTAGGACTGTGAGTTGAGCTTGACTCCATCCTCAACCCGAAAAGGCCCCACAAGCTCATCTTTGATGATACCAGCCCAAACCAGTACTCCACCTCCACCTTGCTGGCGTCTGAGTCGGACTGGAGCTCTCTGCCCTTTACCAATCCAGCCACGGGCCCATCCATCTGGCCCATCAAGACTCACTCTCATTTCATCAGTCCATAAAACCTTAGAAAAATTAGTCTTGAGATATTTCTTGGCCCAGTCTTGACGTTTCAGCTTGTGTGTCTTGTTCAGTGGTGGTCGTCTTTCAGCCTTTCTTACCTTGGCCATGTCTCTGAGTATTGCACACCTTGTGCTTTTGGGCACTCCAGTGATGTTGCAGCTCTGAAATATGGCCAAACTGGTGGCAAGTGGCATCTTGGCAGCTGCACGCTTGACTTTTCTCAGTTCATGGGCAGTTATTTTGCGCCTTGGTTTTTCCACACGCTTCTTGCGACCCTGTTGACTATTTTGAATGAAACGCTTGATTGTTCGATGATCATGCTTCAGAAGCTTTGCAATTTTAAGAGTGCTGCATCCCTCTGCAAGATATCTCACTATTTTTGACTTTTCTGAGCCTGTCAAGTCCTTCTTTTGACCCATTTTGCCAAAGGAAAGGAAGTTGCCTAATAATTATGCACACCTGATATAGGGTGTTGATGTCATTAGACCACACCCCTTATCATTACAGAGATGCACATCACCTAATATGCTTAATTGGTAGTAGGCTTTCGAGCCTATACAGCTTGGAGTAAGACAACATGCATAAAGAGGATGATGTGGTCAAAATACTCATTTGCCTAATAATTCTGCACGCAGTGTAGGGCTTATTTCAGCCAACAGGAATCTCATCCTTGTGAACACAACGAGTTGTAAATTGGACCACACACTGATATAGTCCAAGTGCAGTCCTGAATTTTTGCAGGAAAATGGACAAATATATAAGATTTGGTGATCTTCTTGGCACGGACCGTTGCTTCCTGCAGAAAATCGCTCATGTGAACGCACCCATTCAATTAAATGAGTCAGTGTTCAGTTCGGACACCGTAAACTGCACCAAGATGGAAAAACACCAGTGTGAAATTAGCCTTACTACCCCTTTAACCATGCATGTAAACTGTAATGTTATCTGTGACAGACTCCGATTACAATGTTCTTCATTCCAATCTTCTGGCTATTAAATGAAAGTTACTAAAAATCCTCATTAGGTAACAGACCAAATTCTTGATTTCAGTGTGTTTAGGATTTTTGGATATCAGCCAAAAACAAAACTAATGTCTGAGCCAATAGAAGAACCATTATGAACATGGAACTCACTGTTACTTGCAGGTTACAGCTACCCCGCGTTCAACTATACGAATAGTTATGGAGGACTGAATTTTCATGGAAGCACAATGAATTCCAACACAGGTAAGATACAGGCTCAGCCCTTCTATTGAGAGCTTCAGGACGTTACTCATAATTAACTTGTTACAAAAGACGTGTCCTGTTTAATAATAGGGAATAACCCTGAACATCTTGTAGGGGCCTTTTTACTTGGGGCGATAATCAAAAAATAATTCATTACATCGAGCAGATGTTCTGAGACATTGTCCAGGGTAGACGTAGGCCATTTGTTAGCATTGGAGACAAGAGGAAAGGCGTACAGACAAGATATCTCAAAAGTGATTGAAATTCCGGAAAAAAGCATGATTACTGTTACATATAAATGCAGGGCTTTTTAAAGTTAACACTTGCTATATGATTGATCGGCTATTTTTTTTTTTTTACAAATTTATCTTCACATGTAAAAGGATCCTAAATGTATTGTTTCTTGAGTGATGAGTAACATAGAGGGAGTATTAAATATAGAGAATGTGCATGAAATCAGCATACAGTCCATGCTTGAGAATATCACTTATTTCGGAGGCAAAACGTGAAGATTAGTCCCATTGAATGAGAGTGGGAGTAATCCTCTTGTGGATCCCCAGCAATGGCACAGACAGAAATCTGAAGTTTAGCATTGTATTTCTGCTATGGAAATTACATCTTGGAAACTATTCTGCTGTGGGAACAACTTCAGAGTATCCAAAATGTGGTAGCTTTCTACATTTTAATGGCTTATTTAGTGCTGCAAATCATCTTTGACATGCAGGGCTATTATAAAAGCCTACCAAAGCATGTCCTTATAAATACATACAATGCCTAATATGACTGTATTTTACAAGACAATAAATCATTTCCTCAGCAATGCTTACTCAGTTCAAGATAGCACACAAGTATTGCATTATTATACATACTTGACATTAAGCCCGTTGCAATAACGGGCGCTAGAACAGTAGTGCATAAACATTAGTAGGAACAGTCTATATTAAATGGCAAGGGAACTTGACCACACTGGCTGTGGCTGGTGGCCGAGACTGGCGGCTGTGGCTGAGACTGGTGGCTGAGATTGCTGGCTGCGGCTGGTGGCTAAGACTGCTGGCGGTGGCTGAGACTGCAGGAATGAGGCTGAGGAATGTCTACCAGAGCTGTTGCCCGTGATATGAATGTTAATTTCTCTACCATAAGCCGTCCCCAAAGGCATTTCAGAGAATTTGGCAGTACATCCAACCGGCCTCACAACCGCAGACCACGTATAACCACACCAGCCCAGGACCTCCACATCCAGCATGTTCACCTCCATGATTGTCTGAGACCAGCCACCCGGACAGCTGCAGCAACAATCGGTTTGCATAACCAAAGAATTTCTGCAAAAACTGTCAGAAACCATCTCAGGGAAGCTCACCTGTATGCTCGTTGTCCTCATTGAGGTCTGGACCTGACAGCAGTTTGTCGTCTTAACCGACTTACATAGTATATAAGGCCGAAAAAAGACATTTGACCATCCAGTTTGGCCTGTTATTCTGCAAGTTGATCCAGAGGAAGGCAAAAAACCCCTGTGAAGTACAAGCCAATTTTCCCCACTTGAGGGGGGAAAAATTCCTTCCCGACTCCAATAAGGCAATCAGAATAACTCCCTGCATCAACAAACCCTCTCTAGTAGCTCTAGTAGCTATAGCCTGTAATATTATTACACTCCAGAAATTCATCCAAGCCCCTCTTGAATTCTTTTATTGTACTCACCATCACCACCTCTTCAAGCAGAGGAGTCTCACTGCTCTTACCGTAAAGAATCCTCTTCTATGTTTGTGTACAAACCTTCTTTTCTCCAGTTGCAGAGGATGTCTCCTCGTCACAGTCCTGGGGATAAATAGATGATGGGAGAGATCTCTGTACTGGCCCCTGATATATTTAAACATAGTAATTAGATCTCTCCTCAGTCGTCTTTTTTCTAAAGTGAATAACCCTAATGTTGATAGTCTTTCAGGGTACTGTAGTTGCCCCATTCCAGTTATTACTTTAGTTGCCCTTCTCTGAACCATTTCCAGCTCTGCTATGTCTGCCTTGTTCACAGGAGCCCAGAACTGTACACAGTACTCCATGTGTGGTCTGACTACTGATTTTTAAAGTGGTAGGACTATGTTCTCATCACGGGCATCTATGCCCCTTTTGATGCAACCCTTTATCTTATTGGCCTTGGCAGCAGCTGCCTGACACTGGTTTTTACAGCTTAGTCTACCTTCACACTCACGTTTTGGCTTTCCGTTTGTGAGATCCGTTCAGGGCTCTCACAAGCGGTCCAAAACGGATCAGTTTGCATTCTAATGCATTCTGAATGGAAAATGAATGCATCAGTTTGCATCAGTTCAGTCTCCATTCCGCTTTGGAGACGGACACCAAAACGGCGTGTCCGTCTGATGAAACTGAGCCAAACGGATCCGTCCTGGCACACAATTTAAGTCAGTGGGGACGGATACATTTTCACTGACACAATCTGACACAATAGAAAACGGATCCGTCCTCAATTGACTTTCAATGGTGTTCAAGACAGATCAGTCTTGGCTATGTTAAAGATAATACAAATGGATCCATTTTGAACGGATGCAGACGGTTGTGTTATCTGGATGGATCCGCGAGTGTAAAAGTAGCCTGTTTGCTGTTCACTAAAATTCCTAGGTCCTTTTCCATGTTAGTGTTACCCAGTGTTTTACCATTTAGTATGTACGGGTGACTTGCATTATTCCTTCCTATGTGCATAACCTTACATTTGTCAGTGTTAAACCTCATCTGCCACTTCTCTGCCCAAGCCTCCAATCTATCCAGATCCATCTGTAGCAGTATACTGTCCTCTTCCGTGTCAATTACTTTACACAGTTTAGTGTCATCTGCAAAAATTCATATTTTACTGTGCAAGCCTTCTACAAGATCATAAATAAACATATTGAAGAGGATAGGGCCCAGTACTGACCCCTGAGGTACTCCACTAGTGACAGTGACCCAATCTGAGTGTGTACTGTTAATAACCACCCTCTGTTTTCTATCACTGAGCCAGTTACTTACCCACATACAGACATTTTCTCCCAGTCCAAGCATTCTCATTTTATATGCTAACCTTTTATGTGGTACAGTGTCAAATGCTTTGGAGAAGTCCAGATATACGACATTCATTGATTTGCCGCTGTCAAGTCTAGAACTTACCTCCTCATAGAAACTGATTAAACTAGTTTGCCATGACCGATCTCTCATGAAGCCATGCTGCTATGGCGTTATTTGCTTATTTTCAATGAGGTACTCCAAAATAGCATCTCTTACAAAACCTTCAAACAGTTTACCCACGACAGATGTTAAACTTACCGGCCTATAGTTTCCGGGCTTTTTGGACCCTTTTTGAATATTGGCACTACATTTGCTATGCACCAATCCTGTGGAACACTCCCTGTCAGTATAGAGTCCTTAAATATCAGAAATAAGGGTTTTGCTATGACATTACTTAATTCTCTTAGGATACGGGGCTGTATGCCATCTGGTCCTGGCGATTTGTCTATTTTAATCTTTTTAAGACGCCGCTGTACTTCTTCCTGGATCAGACAGGGCACTTTTAATGGCAAATTAACTTTTACATTCTGCATTTCATCTGACAGTTTATTTTCCTCAGTGAATACAGTGGAGAAAAAAATATTTAACAGCTTTGCTTTCTCCTCATCGCTCTCTGCAAGTCCCCCCTCATTACTCTGTAGAGGGCCGACATCTTCAGATTTATACTTTTTACCATTTATATAATTGAAAAACATTTTAGGGTTAGTTTTGCTCTCTTTGGCAATTTATCTCTCGGTCTCTAGTTTGGCTGCTTTTATTTGTTTTTTACATATTCTATTTTTATCCTTATAGTTTTTCAGTGCTTCCTTGCTATCCTCCTGTTTTAGTCATTTAAATGCTTTCTTTTTTCATTTATTTCTTTCTTTACCGTTCTATTTATCCACATTAGTTTTTTTCTTGTTCCTTAACCTTTTATTCCCATAAGGTATGTACCTCTCACACTTAGATTTTAGGATGCTTTAAAAAATATCCCATTTTGTGGCTGTATTTTCTATTTCTCGGCCCGTGTAAAGGGCCCTTTTAGTGTTGTCACGGGCAGCTATGGGCCTGGGAGGAAACAGAGCAAGAAAGCTCCATCCATGAAGTCAGATGCTGAAGATGACCCGCCAGTTCTGGGTTAAGTGGGAAAGATGCATCCTGATAGCTAGAGGTGATGTTAAGTCTGCTAAAAGAGTACTTATATGAGGCTTCAAAGGGAGTCCAAATGTGGAGTTCTGTGTTCACACTAACTTTTCTGCTTCGAGAATAGAATTCTAGTATTAATATTACAGTAAACCCTGAGTTATTAGACATAAGGAAGGAGGATTGTATAACATTTAAATGATTTGTGTACATTTAGTCTCGCAGTCCCATTGTGGTGAAGACCAGGAAGGAGATGAGTCTGTGCTGTCCCAGTGTAGAGAGAGCAAAACTAGCTGCGAGCGTCTGGAGGCGTCACTCACACACAGTGACTCACAAACAGATCCTGGAAGGAAGGAAGTAGAGGCCTGCAAAGTACCTGGTAAATGCAAACAAGCGTTAATAGCATTTATCAATTTCACTGATTTAATGTTAACTGCTCCTTTACGGAGTGCCTATTTGTACAACCATCGGATATGCAGTTCACAACTATACATCCACTTTAAAGCAATGCTTCAGAGGAGAATATTTCTGTAACTTGCATCAGATGAAGTACATTCATAACTTCTGTCTGCAATTGTAAGCATACAGATGTAGCAAAGTTTAACTTGACACTTATATACACAATTGCAGCGAACCCTAATGTGCTTTTTGTTGTGTTAATTATCAGTAAAGTTTGCTGCAACTTTGTATTTTACATGTTTGCTACATCTGTACCTACACAACCATAATATGGTAGTGTGTTCAACCAGAAACGAATGGGTCTTGTCTGTCAGTCAACAGCTGTCAGCCAGTCAGTATTACAGAAGTCACTTTCTGGCAATATGATTGGCTGAGATGTGACGTGTGGTGGTGAAGTTCCCTATTTGGCACATGACCCAGAAGTGACGTTCCACCTGGGGACACGTCACCGCTGAAGCCCATCATTGCCTGCAGCAGCACACATGACTCCATCTGTGCACTTTACTTGTGGGGACTAGAGGACTAATGAAGACAGTCCAGGAACCACAGAGCTGGAACCAAGCAGCAAGGAGCAGGTAGGTGAAGGTCCCCTCACAGGTCCTGTTTGTTGGGGGTGGAGAGGATTAAAAAAAAACTTGTGGACATTCCCCTTAAAAAAGGTATTGCCACCTAAGACATTTATGGCATACAGTATGGATAGAATATGCCACAACATGCCTTTCTCTTGGGTGTGGGTACATCCTCTGGGACCCACTGTTATCTCAAGAACAGGTCCAGCCATAAATGTAGAGCATGCCGTGCATATGCTGCTTTCTCCATTTACTGCTATGGGACAAAAATGACCAAGCGTGGGGATGATTCTCTGGGATAACCATATGCACTAATAAGGCATATGGACAAGGTTTATACTGATGGGATAATCCCTTTAAGAAGGGAATGGAGGAATCATTATATTCACAAAAATCATCTTGTGTTCCCACTATGTGATTTCTTGTGTATTGTGTTCTCCTGTCATCTGAGTTCACTGGCTGCTTATAAATCTTAGCACAGTCCATGTTCGGATGGTTCGTCCTTAGGCAAAATACAAGTCCAGCAGCTAGAAGGATTTAGCCCAGCTAAGGCTACTTTCACACTCGCGTTTTGGCTTTCCGTTTCTGAGATTCGTTGAGGGCTCTCACAAGTGGTCCAAAACGGATCAGTTTTGCCCTAATGCATTTTGAATGGAAAAGGATCCGCTCAGAATGCATCAGTTTGCCTCCGTTCCGTCTCCATTCCGCTCTGGAAGCGGACACCAAAACGCTGCCTGCAGCGTTTGGCTGTCAGTTTGACGAAACTGAGCCAAACGGATCCGTCCTGGCACACAATGTAAGTCAATGGGGACGGATCCGTTTTCTCTGACACAATCTGGCACAATAGAAAACGGATCCGGCTCCCATTGACTTTCAATGGAGTTCATGACGGATCCGTCATGGCTATGTTACAGATAATACAAACGGATCCGTTCATGACAGATGCATGCGGTTGTATTATTGAAACGGATCCGTTTTTGCAGATCCATGACGGATCCGCCCAAAACGCGAGTGTGAAAGTAGCCTTAGACATACACACAGTTTTTAATGAATCCCTGGATCTACTTTACCAGTGGGTTATTGTTTTTATTTTTTTACCACGGCGAGTTTCCCAACACTAGAGGAACATTCGTTCTGTTTTGTCTATCCATATGGTTTTCCTGGTAGAGGAATAGTGCACCATTGTCTTCTTTCTATGAACTTGTATCTTTGTCGTTGTTGCCTCAATCATCATCAACCTACATTGGAGGTGTACAGGATAACCCACTTACATACTGTTAGAAGGGATCATTTTCATGTTTCTAGGGTTGTAAGTCTAAAAAACATATGGGGGCTGATGTATCACAGGGGATGACAATCAGACTTTTATTTTCCTCAGGTTGTGAATTATTAGAAAAGACTGTGCAACTTGCAAAGCGACATGCTGCTTCCTTGTTTGACTTCGCAGTAACAGGAGATGTGAGAACGCTGCTGGCCGTGCAGCGCCATCTAGCGTCAGTTCAAGATGAGAACGGAGACAAGTAAGAAAAGAACTGCACAACAACTTCTTCTGGAAATATTTTATTGTATTGAAGAGCTGGCATCAGTGCACTTTCAGAATAAGACTGTTCTTTCTTTTTCAGTATTCTTCATCTGTCTGTTATTCATCTTCAATCTGCACTTGTTAAGATGTTCCTAGAGATAACTTCAGAAATTATATGTGAGGATATTATCAATGTGCAAAATGATCTGTATCAGGTATGTCACCAGTTCAACATTGTATATATAAGGGCACGTTCACATCAGCACTATTATTTCCATTGTTCTACTCAGTTATAAAATATGAGGCTTTTACAATAGCTTTAAATGGACAGTGATAGTGTTTCAACCATTGCCAATTCTCATTTTCCTATTATCAAGAATAATGCATTATTAGGGAGGCATTAGTTGGACTTACCATGTATCTAAGGCTAGTTTCACACTAGCACTAAACTGTTCCAGCAAACTGTTCCGGTAGAGGAATAGCCTGCCGGAGTTCGTCGCAACCGACATAGTCAAAAACTGCCAGTGCACCACCAGGCAGGGGGGAATCCAGCATATTTCCCACATTAGTGCGCTGCAACTCACAGGGACCCATTATAGTCAATGGGCTCAGGTGGGAAAAGGTGGTACCCTGCTATTCTGAATACGATGAACTCCGGCAGGCTGTTCCTCTACCAGTTTAGTGCTAGTGTGAAACAAGACTAAGCAGCTACTCTTAAAAATGTGACACTGATCATATAAATCTCTGAAAATTTGTAGACACCATTACATTTGGCTGTTATTACTCATCAAGCTGACATTGTTCAAGAGATCCTGAAAGCAGGAGGAGACCCATTAATGTTAGACCGCAATGGAAATTCTGTTCTGCATCTTTCATGCAGAGGAGGTGACGCAGCAACCTTAAGCATTCTCCTTAATCATCCCAAGATAACTAAGATCATCAATCTTCCAAACAATGAGGGTAAGTAACTGTTGGGTTGCATCTACATGCATCGGAAAGCAGAGAATATGCCATTAATTTTGCAGATTTCATCCCTCTACATTGAGAGGGGCATGCTGCTGATATAGGCCCCTTTCAGACAAGCGAGTGTCATGCATCAGACTCGCAGCGCAGCACCTGTCCTGACCTTCCAGCACTCACGGGTCGCATAGCATTATCTTGAAATGTATTAGATGACACTGACATAATGCTGTCAGTGTTGTCCAATACATTCCAGGGTTACATAGCATCATAAATCAATACAATGCAATGCGACCTGTCAATGCTGAAAGTTCAGGCCGGGTGCCTCGCTGCGAGTCCGAAGCGTGACACTCGCTCGTCTGAAAGGGGCCTAAAACCTACTGCAGACCAACTTCTATGTGTTGAAATCTCATTCACTTTGCTGCTCCTGTATTTCTGTTTTACTTACTCATACCAAAGTGAAGCTTATGTTTTTCAGAGATTAAAAAAAAATGCATGGCCTTTTAATTATACATGAGTTTACACAGTAAAGATGCCGACGGACCTTTAACTAAACTCGCTGATCATCTGAAGGGTATAGGGAGCATCTGATTTTCTCTTAAAGGGGTTGTCCACTTTTTACTATTGATGACCTATCCTCAGGATGGGTCATCAATATGATATCAGAGAGGGTCTGACCCCTGGCACCCCCACCGATCAGCTGTTTCAAGAGAAGGAAGCGTTCATACGAGCTCTGCCTTCTCTGCTCTGTTTACCTGATCGCCGCAGCAATTGCAGTGGTGAGCAGGTGTAACTACAAGTATGGCGTCCCCATTCACTTCTATGGGACGGTTCTGTAGTATTTACTTGAACAGACAGAGCCATCCCATAGAAGTGAATGGGGACGCCTTAACTTGGAAAAAAAAAAAATATATAGGGCATGTTAGATTTCAACATAGTTGAAATAGTATTAGTCAGGCACTCACCAACTGGCACGACACAGATATATGTAAAAAAAAATGCGTTCATTAGTATCAGTATAAACAGTATAAAAAACTGTATAAAAAAAGGGGGAGGTATAAAAGGGGGATATATTGGTGAAAAAGGATATAATTAATTGATAGAAATTGATAGAAAATTTGTATTTCATGATGGTATTAAAACATAGTGGTGTACAACATAGCTAGTATGCTAGTAATGAGCAAGAATAGATGTATAATAATGTCAGTAAGTAAAAAGATGTGCAAAAAAAAGGGATGTTATCACATTGACCATTAGTTGGATGGTGGAAAATGGTATGTGCCATAAATGTTCTAGTTCACAGTAGATAGGTTAATTTGTAGCAAAAAATTGTGCCGTGAATATATACATATAATGAGTGCACTTGTTTCTAGGGTTACTCACAGTTTGTGGGTGATGTGCGGTTGAGGGCGATTCCGGTGGCGTCCCACCTGGTAATCGCGCTTCATTCACCCTACTTGTCCTCGGCCTCCAGTTGATGTTGCGGGGGTTAGAGCTGATCGATGGTTCTGGCTGCGGTCTACTGGCCTGTAGGTTGGCGTCTCACGAGATGTGCTCCCGGTCACATGATGTGAATCCGATTGGTTGGCCTGTATGTTGGCGTCTCACGTGATGTTATCCCGGTCATGTGTAGAAAGTCCGCTATTTTGCCAATTACTTCTATATGTTGAGGTCCGGAACCGACGTATTTGTACAAATATATTGAAGTGTTTTTTTTAGTGGGTAGTCATTAGATGCTTATTGCCAGACGCGTTTCGAGGTAACAACCTCTTCCTCAGTGGCTGTAGTGTATACTGTCTGACTCTCCACTTTTATACCCACTCCTTGATCCACTAAAAACCCGGAAAGGTAAAAGGAATCCATAAATTTCAAGTGGTCTGGTATAAAAACCGGGTGAGTCATACCAGTCAGAGCACCAACCTATATCGATAGGGGAGGAGAGCCGCCAAATACTACTTACCTCCTCTAGATTTCAACATACCCTGTCCTTTGTTTGCACAGTAGATAAGCTGCTACCAGAGCTCTCTGGCAGTGGCTTATTCCTCTCTTCACAGTTAGGCCATGTCCAGCGTGCATGTTTAAAGAGGAGAGTGACCATAAATAACTCGCCGATATGAAAATTCGACCAATAGTTATTTAATGTATATGGCCACCTTAATATATTGAAGCTATGCGAGTATGCTTCCATATTCAGAATGAACATATTTATCGGAAAGCCCTTCATGTAAAATGTCTAGAACTATAAGAATACTGTGTTTGCATACAGGATTGAATGCAATTCATGAAGCAGTTATCGCAAATAGCATGCCCTGTCTTAGACTAATGATATCAGCAAAGGCAGATGTGAATGCACAGGAACAGAAGTCCGGGAGAAGCCCCCTCCACCTGGCCGTGGATCAAGACAACATCTCCCTGGCAGGCTGTCTTCTTCTTGAGGTGGGTCTTATTTACAGTGTCTCCCATTTGTTCAGTGTGGTATAATAATTATAATAATAGGCACTGACTATGTAAATTCCTTGCCATTCAAATGCATTTGCAAACCGAGAAATCTAATTTAAAGGGGTTTTCCAGGATTTTGATATTGATGGCCTATCAATATCAGATTGGCAAGGGTCCAACACCCTCCACCCTCACCAGTCAATTGTTACCTTGTAGCATAGTGGATGGAGCTGGTAAGTACAGCACTGCACCCATTAAGTCAAAGGGAGCAGCGCTGCAGTTACCAGCTCTGTCCAGTACACAATGGATGGAGCTCTGTAGTTCTCCCGCTGATCTGATATTGATGGTATATCCTCAGGATAGGCAATCAGTTTACAAATCCTGGAAAACCCAATTTTTTTCCTTCCTGTTTTCCAAGAGCCTCAACTTTTTTTTTCCCGCCATGATTTTTGGGTTTTAATTTTATAGCGTTCACTTTGTGTGAAAAACACATGACGACCTTAGGGCTCGTTCACACGACCGTGCTGTTTTTTGCGGTCCGCAAATTGCGGATCCGCAAAACGGATGGAACAGCAGGCCTATTATAGAAATGCCTATTCTTGTCCGCAAAACTGACAAGAATAGGACAGGACTCATTTTTGCGGGGCCACGGAACGGAGCAACGGATGCGGACAGCACACTGAGTGCTGTCCGCATCTTTTGCAGACCCATTGAAATTAATGGTTCCGTATACGGACCGTATGCGGAACGCAGAAAACGGCCAATATACGGAACGCAAAATACATTCGTGTGAACGAGCCCTTATTCTGCGGGTCAGTATGAATACAATGATTCAAAATTTACATAGCCTTTAAAATAAAAAATGTCAGCAAAAATTGTTTTGCCTCTCCACATTCTGAAAATCTTTTTTTATATTTTTGTCTACACAGCTGGTACCTTTTTAGGGATACATACAACGTTTTAATCACTTTTTATTTAATTTGGGTTGGGGGGCCAAAGTGACGAGAAAACAATGAATCAGGCAGTTACATTTTTTTCTGTTACAGCGTTCATCTGGCATGAAAAATATTTTAATAGTTCAGACATTTTTTTTAAAGCGGCAATATGAACTATGTTCATTTTTCATTCTTTATTTTTATATGTAAAATTGGGAAAAGGAGTGATTTGAATGTTTAATTATGTGCTTTTTAGATTTTTTAAAACATACATTTTTTATAGTCTTAGTGGACTTGAACATGTGATTGTTTGATCACTTACACCATAGCCTGCAATGATATATTATTGCAGTCTATGGTATTCTTAATGGCTTCCTTTCAAGCCCTGCCATAGGCTGAGCTTAAGAGGCAGTTTGACACAAGTTGCTATAACAAGTAATAAGAGACAACCCTGCGATTTTGCCCCCTCCCTCTGTCTAACCTCCCATTTGCCACGTTCTCTATCTGAGGGGTTAAATGACCATAACTGGAGTTATTGCTGATCCCGGTCATTGCAGCCCGGTGTCAGCTGTATTAGGCCTCTTTCACACGGGCGTTGCTGAAAAATGCGCGGGTGCGTTGCGGGAACACCCGCGATTTTTCCGCGCGAGTGCAATACATTGTAATGCGTTTTGCACTCGCGTGAGAAAAATCGTGCGTGTTTGGTACCCAAACCCGAACTTCTTCACAGAAGTTCGGGCTTGGGATCGGTGTTCTGTAAATAGTATTATTTTCCCTTATAACATGGTTATAAGGGAAAATAATAGCATTCTGAATACAGAATGCTAAGTAAAACAGGGCTGGAGGGGGTTAAAAAAAATAAAAAATCATTTAACTCACCTTAATCCACTTGCTCGCGATGCCGGGCATCTCCGTCTGACTCTTTTACTGTCTAGGACCTGTGGAGAGCATTAACTATAGTTTAAGGACCTGGGATGACGTCACTCTGGTCATCACATGGTACGTCACATGATCTTTTACCATGGTGAATCACCATGGTAAAAGATCATGTGACGTACCATGTGATGACCGGAGTGACGTCATCCCAGGTCCTTAAACTATAGTTAATGCTCTCCACAGGTCCTAGACAGTAAAAGAGTCAGACGGAGATGCCGGCTACGCGAGCAAGTGGATAAAGGTGAGTTAAATGACTTTTTATTTTTTTTTAACCCCTCCAGCCCTGTTTTACTATGCATTCTGTATTCAGAATGCTATTATTTTCCCTTATAACCATGTTATAAGGGAAAATAATAAGGTTCGGGTCTCCATCCCGATCGTCTCCTAGCAACCGTGCGTGAAAATCGCACCGCATCCGCACTTGCTTGCGGATGCTTGCGATTTTCACGCAACCCCATTCATTTCTATGGGGCCTGCGTTACGTGAAAAACGCACAAAGAGGAGCATGCTGCGATTTTCACGCAACGCAAAAGTGATGCGTGAAAATCACCGCTCGTGTGCACAGCCCCATAGAAATGAATGGGTCAGTATTCAGTGCGGGTGCAATGCGTTCACCTCCCGCATCGCATCCGCGCGGAATACTCACTCGTGTGAAAGGGGCCTTACACAGCCAGCACTTGCCACGTATGTAGCAGGGTCCACTTGTAAGCCTACTCTATACTTACCCTGCCCACTAATGGCATACATGTACGTCATTTTGCATAATGAGCAAAGTGCATCTATGACTACTAATTGTAGCAGTATATTCTCAGCAATAAAGCTTTGGAAATAGGCATGGTATACATTTAGTTGCTGGAAGGTCAAACCTCACCAACTAAACAATTCTATTGTACCATATTTATGCGAGTTGAATCATTAGTTGTGGGTTAAACATATCACTAAAATGACTCCATGAATAGTGTTTGTAAAGAATTTTATATTAAGTGATTTCTTACAGGGAGATGCTTGTGTCGACAGTACAACCTACGATGGAAATACCCCTCTCCACATAGCAGCTGGTAAAGGCTCCACAAAACTGACTGCACTCCTGAAAGCAGCAGGTAAATCCACCTGGTTTTAATGTCATTCCTGTATTTGGTAGAAATTTGGAGAGTAAAACGGAATTAAGCCAGGCTTAGTTGAAGAAGCAGTTAGCATATTTTTGGTGTGTGACAGCAAACCAAGATATGAAGCATGTGGAGACCATACAAGTTCAAGCTGATTTTACCCTGACTGAATTCAAAACTATGGCAGATCTGAACTTAAAATTAATTATTGTCCAGGTGCTGATTGCTTCATTGAAAATTTTGAACCCCTCTACATACCTGGGAACACAGAGGATGACAGTGATGTAGATGAAGGAATTGTCCCCGGTACAAAACCACTAGACATGGCCATCAGTGATGAGGTAAGCAGTAGTTGTTTTTCCCTGTATTCTTCACAAAAGAGTTTCTGAATTATTCTGTATCTTACAACTGGCCACACATATTAGGTAAATCTTGGCCAAGAGTGTATAGACGTCTGACAGTGCTGCGACCTCTGTTGTAAGGGTAAAATGGGGAATTGTGGTCCACAGGCATACTGTGTGCATGGTCAACCTTTTTTTTGCAGTTACACATGGAGCCAGGGGCGGACTGACCGGTCGGGCACTTCGGACATGGTCCGAGGGCCCGGCCGGGATGGGGGCCCGCCCCAGAATAACATAACACCGGGCCCCGCTCACTGTAATAGTAATATTCCTACAGTATGTGAACAACTTGAAATCCCCTGCGATCCTCTCTCTCTCCCTCTCTGTACTCACAACCTCAGTAGCATAGAGGCAGCAGCAGGCAGTGTAATAGGAGCCGACAGTGGAAGCTAGCCCCGCCCCTCCCCACCCTCCAACTAATCAGAGGCAACCAGCAGTCCAGCACTGACTCACAGCATAGGGGGAGTCGCAGGGACTCAGAGAATCGTCTGAGAGTTTATTAGTTAAAAGAATCTAATGAGTCAGAGACTGTCACCGAGTCCCTGCAAGACTTCCTGCTCTGCGGCTCCCTGTCTCCTGAGAAATAAGTCCGGGGGGGGGGGGGGGGGGGGGGGTGGTATAGTATTGCATGTAGCAGAGCTGTGTGTGTACAGGGTGCTTGCAGCAATGTAGCAGGGCTGTGTGTGTACAGGGTGCTTGCAGCAATGTAGCAGAGCTGTGTGTGTACAGGGTGCTTGCAGCAATGTAGCAGAGCTGTGTGTGTACAGTGTGCTTGCAGCAATGTAGCAGAGCTGTGTGTGTACAGTGTGCTTGCAGCAATGTAGCAGAGCTGTGTGTGTACAGGGTGCTTGCAGCAATGTAGCAGAGCTGTGTGTGTACAGGGTGCTTGCAGCAATGTAGCAGAGCTGTGTGTGTACAGGGTGCTTGCAGCAATGTAGCAGAGCTGTGTGTGTACAGGGTGCTTGCAGCAATGTAGCAGAGCAGGAAGCCTGGCAGGGACTCAGTGACACGTCTCTGACTCATTTGATTCTTTTAACTAATAAACTCTTAGACCATTATCTAAATCCCTGCAATAACTATACAGTGTAATTACATCAGTCTGCTCCACTGCAGCAGAGCTGTGTTTGCCAGGAGCGAGTCCCTCCAGACCTTCGGTTCACTTGAGAGCCGACTCAGCAAGTGAACCGAAGATTCGATGAGCTGAGCATGCGCATTGATCTTCAGTTCACTTGCTTCTGCCGGCTCAGGAAGTGAACCGGAGATCCGATTCATGAAAAAGATCCGAACCTTCCATCTCTAAATCTCAGTAGCAGGCCGGGCGGCAGCGCAACTCTCTGACGTCACGTGCCTGCTCCTCCTACTTCATTCATAAAGTGGGAGGAGCAGGCGCGTGACGTCAGTGAGTTGTGCTGCCGCCCGGCCTGCTACTGAGGTTGTGAGTACAGAGAGGGAGAGGATGAGGATCGCAGAGGATTTCAAGTTGTTCACATCGGAATATTAGTATTACAGTGAGCGGGGCCAAGTGTAATAGAATACAGTGACTGCTCCGGGCCCCGCTGCCATTACAACACCAGATGCCGGTGTTCCGTTTACTTGACAGTATTATGTCTATATCGTGGGAGATAGTTTTGCATTACGTCTAGCTTTAACTGCTGACTAATATAAAATTTTAAATCTTTATTTCATTTCCTTAAAACAATTTTCCACGATATAGACATAATACTGTCAATTAAACGTCACAGAGGTGCTGAAGAGGTCTAGATATTTGCATTTTGTTAACCTTTATTTTTGTTTGCATTTTGTTAACCTCTACTGCGCCGGCGCCAAGTCGTCTTTTTCGCGTATGCGCAGTGTATTGGGGATCATTCACTCACAGGGACACTGTTATGGGGGATCTGTGGATGACACTGTATATGCTGCTATATATGTGTCATCCACAGAGCCCTCCCCCCACAACAGTGTGTCATCCACAGAGCCCCCCCACAACAGTGTGTCATCCACAGAGCCCCCCCCACAACAGTGTGTCATCCACAGAGCCCCCCCACAACAGTGTGTCATCCACAGAGCCCCCCCCCACAACAGTGTGTCATCCACAGAGCCCCCCCCCACAACAGTGTGTCATCCACAGAGCCCCCCCCCACAACACAACTATTCCCCACCCCTCTTGTAATTGTTCCGCTACTTGTGGGCTGCGCGGGAATGAGTTGAGTCACTTCGGAGGCCAATCCCGTCCTGCAGCGCGTGATCCCGCAAGACCTGCCGCTGTAGGTCATGGGTCACGCGGGATCACGCGCCTCAGGATGGGATTGCGCACCGAAGTGACTGAACTCATGCCCATGTAGCCCGCAAGTAGCGGATCAGTGGAACAAGTACAAGGTGGGTGGGGGGATGATCTGTGGGGTTGCCTAGACGGCTAGGCCCTTCACAGTAGTTATTAACCCCTTTCAGCAGTCCCCCATTCACTGAAGGGGAGACTGCTGAAAGGGATCAATAACTACTGTGAAGGGCCTCCCCCCCTTTCACAGTAGTTATGCCCAGATATGTGCCCCCTTCACAGTAGTTATGGCCAGATATGTGCCCCCTTCATAGTAGTTATGCCCACACTGCTTCTAACAGAGGCTCACTAATGGACGCTGAGATTAGATCACCCCATATGAGAGCATTGAATCAATGCTTTCCTATGGGGAAAAATTTGACCATGGAGGTCATCATGCAGGGTGTGAGGACGTCCAGCGTCAGATACCGGACCAAAGGTCTGTTTTAATCCAGGAAGCCCTCAGGTGGCTGCCAGCGACTAGAGGCCGACTTATAGCTGGAACGTAAACATTGCAGTTTCTCTATAACATTGCAGCTCGATTTGCAAAAGGGACACTGTACCCAGACCACTTCAATGAGCTGAAGTGGTCTGGGTGCCTTTTGTGTCACTTTAACTTTGAAATCTTATTAAAGATTGTGTAGGGTGTGGCTGGAGGCGGGGCATGGAGGCGGGACAAGGGTGGGGCTTGCAGCAGAACATGGGTGGGGCCTGTAAGGGGGCCATTGATTTATTTTGCCCGGGGGCCCTGAGGATTCTCAGTCCGCCCCTGCATGGAGCACAGATTTGTTTGGGTCCATAGCCAATAATAGTCATAGACCTCTAAGCACCCACAATACAGAGTTTTAATACTAATTAATGGCACGTTTTCAAGAGAGTTTTCAGGACTACTCCCTGACTTCAATAACCATACAAACCTTCCAAAAATAGGAGAAAAAGGTCTATAATATATTCTTAATCTGAAAATCATCCACCATGCTCCAGTGCGAAGACTAGGCTGCAGTGATACTGCATCCATGATTATGTCATATCATATAGCTGTATCTTTCAGGAGTGGCTACAGGACATGAAATCCCTAATGACAAAGTTCCACATGATACAGTATATTGTTAAAAAATGTTTTTACCAGAGGTGACATCAGTAGGTTGGCAGTTTTTTCTTGTGGTAACTTTGAGTCCCACTGAAAAAAATGCTTATTCTTGTCCACAAAACATGGACATGGTCTATAATTTGCGGCTCAGACTGCACACAGATGATGTCTGTGTGCTCTCCGCATTTTTTGCGGCCCTCAAAAATGAATAGGTCACAGCTATTGAACACAGCTATGTATATGAATGAGAAACACAATAAGAATTACCTTCAAACAGGTTGAAAGTATTTACTAAATGACTGCATAAATTAGTATGTACAGAGCATGTACAGAGCAATAGAGATATGCTAGAATTTCCATCAGTTCATTAACATCATGCATTGAAAATCTTAATAAAAGAAAAATATTAAATATTAATTGGACAGTTATATACAAAGAAAGCATCAGTAAATAGCGTACAGTAGTTTTCCTTTGGTGCCCTGTTTTGTTTTTAAATGGATTCTCCGCAGCAGCCCAGGACCCACATGCTTGACTTTCAGCTTTGAGGAAAAAAACTACAGTAAATGAGTTACATTCTCTTTTTAGTTTATAATTTTTCATTCCTCTCACATGATGTCTCACAGGTCCTTGAAATATTGAACGGTAAACCATACATGTCACCAGTATCTTCCGAGGACACCAATTTACAAGGTACGTATCATAATTGGCCATAAGAATATTTATAACACTCACCTTCATTCCACTGAAAGCTACAACCGAATTCATAGGCCACTCTTCAATGGATAAAGCCTTCATACAGTAGAAGAGAGGGTTTGTAGTCTGTAAGAACAGGACACAGGTCTGTTAAAGAGCTGTAGACCTAAAACTTTTTGACTTATTAGATAAATAATAAAATAGATTAGTAACTTACATTTGTTGTCTCTGTAAATCTTTAGGGTATGTCCAGACGACACAGATGGCAGACCATGGCAAACTATGCTCACCAGCGGCAGCCAATGACTACAATTTGGCTGCAACAGGTGGAGATGGCTTGGCTGCATGTGGCTAGTCGCACCGTCTGGCCGTAGCCTTGAACTTAAAAAATTATTTTGTCTAAAAATTTTGTTATTAGTACTAATTATACATGTTCTGTACACTAGCACATCACAAACACAAGTTACACTGTCTACCCTTGCGTAAACACTGGACACAGCGTTCATTGCTCCCAACATGGCGGTAGTCTCTTCATTTGTCCACCTAACCACTGTCTCGGCTGCATCTTCTTCTGTACCGGCACCTAAAGTGTTAATCACATATGCAGGTACAGACAGCACAATTGCTGACATCACTACTTCAACTTGCATGGGGAAAAGGAGGGACCATTTTTAGAGCTGCACATGGCAGCACTCAGTGATTTATGCCATTTCTGAAATTTCATCAGAATATGGCCAACACTAGGGATGAGCGAATTGTGATTTACAAGTTTGAGTTCAGGGTTGGGGTTTTATTACAATTCCATTACCACGGGCCATAACGGAATTCTATGACGGAATGCATAACTGAATGCCTCCTAAATAGAATGCCTCTTTAACCACCTCCCGTCCGCCCATAGACTATAAACGTCCAGGAGGTGGTTCTCTATTTCTGAATGGACGTTCCAGAACGTCCGTTAAGAAACTGCAGCTGCACGGAGAGTGCAGGAGCTGTGTGAGGTCTTTCACAGACCTCGATCATCCCTGCACTGATACTGTACAGCGCTGTATTGCGCTGTACAGCCTCTCTGGGGGGTGCATTTCTCCTGTAGCTGGGGCTACTATGTCAGCCCCAGTTCCAGGAGAAATCAACAGTAAAAAAAAAAAGAAAAAGTGAAGTAAATGTCCCCCAGAGGTCTTGTATGACCTTATGGGGGCCGAAAAGTGTAAAATAAAAAAATTCCCAAGGAATAAAAAAACTGCCGTTATGGCTGGACGCATCTAAGAGCAGCTCCGGCTCCCATCATCAATCCTGAGCCATCCTGACCTTTACACTTGCCGAATTTCGACCTGAAAGGTGTCCCTGGGTCTACAAAAGTGCCAGATCAGAATCATGAGCCCCAGCAAAGCTCAGATGGTGGCAGAACGCCTTAAAGAATTCGCCAGACAAGACGCCCAACATGGCGCTGCAGCTCCCCCACCAACACGTGCGAACAGCACCAGGAGCCAGGCGGCACAGCAGTCACACTCCGATGCAGAGCCTGAGCCGGAGTTTACCCTGCAAACCTCACACCAACAACTAATGGCGGCCATAACAGGGTGCCAGGTCTCCCTGACAGGGAAAAGATAGAAGAGGTTAGGGTGGACTTGGGTCTCTTGCGCCAGGATGTGCAACAACTGCGCGAGAGAGTTAAGCTTACCGAGGCGCGAGTATCAGACCTGGAGGACTTGACTAGCCCCTTACCGGCAAGGCTTGCCGCTGTGGAGCCGTCTGTGGACATGTACCGCCAGAAATGAGATGATCTTGAAAATTGGGCACGGCGCAACAATGTGCGCATCATCGGCATGCCAGAGCGGGCGGAGGGCCCAGATCCAGCAGCTTTCCTGGAAGGATGGTTTAAATTGGTGTTTCCTAATGCTGCTTTTTCATCCGCTTATACAGTTGAAAGAGCGCACCGTGTTCCAGCCAGACCACTTCCTCCTGGCGCCCCTCCAAGGCCCTTTCTGGCCCGCATGCTAAACTGGCGCGACAGAGATCTTATTTTGGCGCAAGCCAGGGTCACACAAACCATCTCGCTGGGATCGGCGAACATATCTTTGTATCCAGATTTTTCAGCAGACCTGCAGAAGAAATGAGCCACATTCGTCTCCATTAAACGACGCCTCAGGGAGCTGAACTTCAAGTATTCAATGGCGTATTCGGCACGTTTACGTGTTATGGACGGCGACACGTCACTCTTCTTCTCCAACCCTGCTGAGGCGGAGGACTGGCTATCTGGGAGACCCCGCTGTTCCCCTCCCAAGTGATCGAGCTTGAAGATGAGGCCTCCAATGGCTTGCATAAGGGAGATGAAAAGGTTCCTGCAAGGACTGCACTATAACCATTGATTTACGGTTACCTTGGCTCGTGGTTCGGTAACGTATTGCACTACATCTCTGTGTGGACTTAGGGACACTGAGGTTTACTTATTTGCCGTTCAATTTTGAATGTACCTATGAAAATGGCAAGTATCACTGGTATTGGGGGGGGAGCCAGCTTCTCTACCTGCACTGGAATTCCACCTTTCTACACCGTGCAGGTCCCCCAAGCACATGGCCATTTGCTATTTTAGCAGTGTTGATGTTCTAACAGTTAACCCAATGTTTGGGTGGTTGAGAGTATATCTTATGTTACACGCTATTATTGAAATGTCTTGTAATCAAGTAATGAGTATTCAAGATAACATGTACTTTTCTCGCCATGGTGAACCCCAGTGGCTGTGTGCCTATCCTTATTACTTTGCCTGGACTCCACTATGGCGGATCTTAGAGTGATGTCCTGGAATGTGAGGGGTTTGGGAGGGCCCAGGAAGCGAATGGCTGTGTTTGCACATGTCCGTAGTTATGCTCCACATATTCTAGGGCTGCAGGAACCACACCTTACCACGGAAACGGGAGGGAGAGTCAAGAAACCTTGGGCTCAGTGGGTGGAGAGTGTCTATGGCAATTCATACTCTAGAGGGGTGTCCCTATTGATACACCGGGCAGTTCGGTGGGAACCACATCACAAGAGTATTGACCTTGAGGGAAAATATGTCTTTGTGTATGCTCATATTAATGGAATGCCGTATGTCATACTAAATATGTATAACCCTCCTCCAGCTAGTCTCTCGCTGCTCCAGACAGCGGCGGAGTTTGCGGCACAATTCCCATCAGCCGGGATTCTCGGCATGGGAGATCTTAATCTGCCCCTGGACGAAAAAAAGGACAGGTTCCGCAACCCGTCCAACAATTCTATCCGCCGGTCATCTAATACGGCTCTGGCGCGCCTGCTGCCTGAGCTGGGATGGATTGACATATGGAGGGAGAGGTATCCGGAGCTTTATCTAGGATTGATTACCTCCTGGGCACCCCTGGCACCTTTATGGCAATGCGAGACATACATTATGGGCCCCAGGGTCCGTCTGACCATGCACCTATTATGGCCTTGATCACTAATCCTTACACTGCTGCTCGCATTTCCAAGCAACGCATACACCCATTCTGGCTATCTTTAATGTCTCTAAATGATCGGGTACCTGACCAGCTTCATACCTTTCTTGCAATTAACTTAGCTGACACTGACCCGGCCTGTTGGAGACACTGAAGGCCTTCCTGCGAGGGTGCCTTAAATCTTCCATTTCTTATATCAAGAAATTGTCCCGTCTTAGGGAGGAGGATTTGGGCACACAGTGCAGGAATGCAGAACTTGCGTACGTCACTAATCCTACAGAGGAGAACAGGTTAGACTGGATGCTGAAGGGCAGACATTACATGTACCACTTACGGGGAAAAAGTGATCGCAAGATGCTATTCTTGCAGCAGCAGACCTTTGAGCAGGGTAGTAGAGTGGGTAGAGTATTGGCGCAGGTTGTACGTAGGAACAATATGGCTCCACCGATATTACGCATTGCGGACAATAGTGGGGTAGTGATATCTGAACCTGAAGGTATATTAGGTCGTTTTGGGGAATTTTATCGGGATTTATATAGCTCTCGGGTTCAGTACTCTACTCATACATTGGAAGAGTACCTCCAGGAGGTCTCCTATCCGCACCAGATAGAGAGCTGTTGGATGGAGAGATTACATTGGAGGAGGTAAACGAGGCGATCACGGGATTAAATTTGGGAAAGGCCCCGGGACCGGATGGGATCCCGTTGGAGGTGTATTCCAGATATGTGGACATTCTGGGACCCCAGCTCCTGCGCATGTATAAGGCGTCCTTGGCTGGTGGTGCGCTCCCGGAATCATTGTATGAGACTTCCATTGTAGTTCTGCTAAAGCCCGATAAGGACCCCTTGGAGTGCGGGTCATATCGCCCTATATCACTGTTAAACTTAGACTACAAAATTCTCACCAAATTATTAGCGAACAGATTGAATAGAGTAATATCATCTATCATACACGAAAACCAGTCTGGCTTTATCCCTGGCCGCTCCACTTCTAGTAACATAAGAAGGGCACAGGTTATTGCTCAGCTTGGATGTGCAGACCGGAAATTATGGGCTTTGGCGGCGCTAGACACTGCCAAGGCGTTTGACTCAGTTGAATGGCCTTACTTGATACAGGTCCTCAGGCACTTTGGCTTCGGTCCCACGTTCATCAGCTGGGTTAATATCCTTCACAGTTCCCCTTCCACGAATATTATGATTACTGGATCCCTGTCATTAACATTTTAACTATATAGAGAAACCAGGCAGGGTTGCCCTCTGTCTCCCCTTTTATTTGCGGTAGCTATTGAGCATCTGGCACTGAGGATCCGTCAGGATGTTACTTTCAAAGGTATAGCTCTGGGAAATAGGGAGGATCGGTTAGGCTTATATGCTGATGACCTAATTTTATACATGGATTCAGTGGAATCTACATTGCCCAGAGCAATAACCCTTATTGAGCAGTTTGGCTCCTTCTCTGGACTATGTATAAATTGGGCAAAATCGGCCATCATGCCTTTATGGGCCTCGGACTGGCCGTCTGTATACTATAATTTGATGGTAGTAGAAAGATTTAAGTATTTAGGTGTTATTATTACGAAAGACCAAGCTATCTCACATGAACTAAACACGATCCCCTTGATGTCATATTTCGTGGATAAATTTAAATCTTGGAACACCTTACCGCTGTCCACCATGGGTCGGATAAACCTAATCAAAATGATTCTCCAACCTAAAGCTCTGTATCTGCTGGAACATGCCTGTGTACCAATCCCACGTACATTTTTTGATAGATTACACTTGATTATGGCGTCCTTCATATGGGGCAGGAACAGGCGGAAACTGGCCATTAAATCCCTACAGAGGAGCTGGGATAAAGGGGGGGCGGCCTTGCCAGACTTATTTTTGTATTTCCTCGCTGGTCAACTGCGATATTTGGTGTCATGGGTGACCCGGGATGTGCTTCCCAATTCTGAATATTATCTGCAGGAGTACTTGCGGCTCTCCACTCTATGGCCCGTTCTTGAAGGCCTTGCATCTGTATCAGGTTCGTTTTTACAGATCCATAGACTTGCGCATCAGGTGTGGAGAGCTGCAAAGATGCAGCAATACAATGACCTACCGGATGATATTCCACTGTGGAATAACCCACTACTTCCTCATCTGTTACATTGTGAAGGGGAAATTGTATGGAAAGGATATGGGGTACACTATCTGAAAGATCTATATGAAAATGGCATTCTATTCTCCTTCTCTCAGTTACAGACCAAAGTTGGAATTTTGAGACCACATTTCTTTAGATATTTGCAGTTGAGACATGCCCTCCAGGCCCAATTACGAGCTCTCAAGGGGCCGGTCTCGGCATATCCACTCATTGGGGTTTTTAGAACTCAGGGGCCAAGGGGATTGATATCTGCTCTTTATACACACCTGCTCAATCTCAAATTCTCTGCTTCTCCCTTGGGTGCGGAGTGCAAATGGAGAGGCAACATACCTACTTTGTCAGATGAAGAATGGAACGAGGCCTTAGAGGCTCCAGTAGTTGTATCACCGTCCCTCACTAATAGACTGACACAACTTTTTATACGACATAGATGTTACACCGACTAGTCTTTTTAAAATGGGTAGGAGGCCCCAGACGGGATGCCACAGGTGTGCGCAGTTAAATGCGGATTTCTGGCACCTCATGTGGGACTGTAGTCACATTCGCCCATACTGGAGGGCTGTAATTGATGTCATATCCACCTTGATCCTAGATACTCTAGACTCTCTAGAGGTATGCCCCAAAGCTTGTTTCCTAGGAATTCTTAAAGATGATTTGCGATCACGCTATACACTCACTTTCATTAGGGAGGCTCTTTTCCTCGCCAGAAAGGCTATTGCTCTTGGATGGATGGCGGACAGGCCCCCCACGGTTGGCCAATGGAAAGCCCTAGTCAATAACATAATTCCGTTTGAGAGGATTATCTATTCCCGCAGGGGGTGTCCTTAAAAATTCCAAAAGATATGGGGACCGTGGTGTGCCTCTCCGTTGACTTTCACGATGGCCCACTTACACTCTATGGTGCAGTAACCTTGTATATCTTCTCACTCAGTATTCCGGAATTTAGGAAGGTACTTATTTAAAGTTATCACAACACAATTTGGGACTGTTAACCAGGATGTTTTAATAACGTACTGTATTATCGATGTATCTTTGCTCTTACTTGTCACGATGTTGTAGAATTCTGATATGTATTATGAGATGTGTAACTCACCACATACTTTTCTGAATGCTCTATAACGTACCTTGCTTGTTATTCTTCAATAAAGCGAGTTTAAAAATATATATATCACATAATCGACCCAGTCCAATAAACGTATAAGGTATCTGTGGATCGCTACAACTAGACAATATGGAACAGGTGCTCTAGGTCTATGTGGCCCACCCAGCCACAGAAAGGTATTTAGAAAGTAAAGAGAAAGACCTGGCACTCTAAATATGCAGCCAAAATCGAGATAGAGGTATTAAAATATTTAAGTGCTTTATTTAAAATATATTTAAAAATAAACACAGCAGCATATGGAATAAATAAGTAGCACTGAACTATACAATACAATAGCAGTAAATGGCGGCAGTGAAAAATCAGCAATAATATTGATATATAAAAAGTGTCAATAGTAAAATTCAACCATAGAGAATCCGCAATCTGTAGGTGAATTTAAACATAAATTGTTCCTCCTATACCGCAATGGAAAGTGCAAAGTGCGTTCAAATGGCAGTAATAATTGATGTCCAGCAGACTTCAGACTATATTCAAGTCTTCACATGCGAAATCGTTAATCCACGCTATCCGGAATGGATAACTTTAGCTATTCACAGTCCACAGTTGTTACTGACTTTCTATAGCAGCATGCGCATAAGTCACCAGTCTTTCAAATAACACACATAGAAGACCAGAAGGTACAGTGCGGTAACTTCTCAAGGTGGCGTCCCACCCAGGTACAGTTGCTATATATCCTTGTTACCTTAGTCTGGTCGATGTGTGGATGTGGGCTTGGTAGTTTGTAGTATGATGGATGTCAGCTGCGCTTATCCAAGCTACGTTACCACGGCTGGTTTGTGCGCTCAATGAAAGCATATATCGTCAAAGCTTTATAACTTTCTTCCGGAGGCTTTAATTCATGTCCAGGGGAGATTCTTTACCAGCATGCCGGTGCAAGGTATGGCCCATACGCGTTTCGGGGATATAACAGTGACCCCTTCCTCAGTGGTAACCAGTCCAATAAACACCATAAAAAAATATATAATAACTGTCAAAACAAGCAATTTTTGTCACCTTACATTACAAAAAGTGCAACACCAAGTGATCAAAAAGGCGTATGTCCCACAAAATGGTACCAATAAAACAGTCACCTCATCCTGCAAAAAATGAGCCCCTACATAAGAAAATCTCTCAAAAAATAAAAAATAAATATAGCTCTCAGAACATGGACACATTAAAACATAATTTTTTTTTGTTTCAAAAATGCTATTGTGTAAAACTTTAATAAATAAGAAAAAGTATACATATTAGGTATCGCCACGTCCGGAACAATCTGCTCTATAAAAATGTCACTTGACCGAACCCCTCAGGGGAACGCTGTAAAAATAAATAAATAAAAACTGTGCTAAAACAACCAATTTTTTGGTCACCTTGCCCCATAAAGTGTTATAATGAATGATCAAAAAATCATATGTACCCAAAAATAGTACCAATAAAACTGGCACCTTATCCCCTAGTTTCCAAAATGGGATCACTTCTTGGGAGTTTCTACTGTAAGGGTGCATCAGGGGGGCTTCAAATGGGAAATGGCATTTAAAACCATGTGGAGTTCCTTTTCTTCTGCGCCCTGCCGTGTGCCCATACAGCAGTTTATGACCACATGTGGGGTGTTTCTGTAAACCGCAGAATCTGGGTAATAAATATTTGATCTTCATTTTCCTTTCATTCTTGTGGAACGCCTAAAGGGTTAACAAAGTTTGTAAAATCGGTTTTAAGTAACTTGAGGGGTGTAGTTTCTACAATGGGGTCATTTATGGGGGTATCCACTATGTAGGCCCCACAAAGTGACTTCAGACATGAACTGGTCCTTAAAAAGTGGGTTTTGGCAATTTTCTTAAAAATTTGAAGAATTGCTTCTAAACTTCTAAGCCTTCTAACGTCCTAAAAAAATTAAATGACATTTCCAAAATGATGCCAACATAAAGTAGACATATGGGGAATGTTAAGTAATAAATATTTTATGAGGTATCACTTTGTTTTAAAAGCAGAGAAATAGAAATGTAGAAAATTGCGAATTTTTCAAAATTTTTGGTAAATTTGGGATTTTTTCATAAATAAAGGTGAAATATATTGACTCAAATTTATGACTATCATGAAGTACAATGTGTCACGAGAAAACAATCTCTGAATGACTTGGATAAGTAAAGGCGTTCCAAAGATATCTCACTTTATGTGGTAATAAGTCAGTTTTGCAAAATTAGGCCTGGTCAGGAAGGGGGTAAATGGCCCAGATGGGAAGTGGTTAATAGAAGACTATGGGCATAACATATCGGCCTCCTGCATAAGGGAAACCAGACGGATCTGTTATGTGGCCTATAGACTTCTATTATGACGGAATGCCTCCTAAAGGCATCACTATAGGTCATCAATATCAGATCGGCATGGTTCCGAGACCCAGCACCCCTGCCATTCAGCTGTATAAAGAGACAGTGCGCACGTGCAGTCTCCTTTCTCTCTTCCTGCTCGCTGCTGTATGAGAGAATGGGGATGGCACATGCGCAGTGCGTGCGCCGTCTCCTAGTACAACTGATTAGCTGAGGTGACGGGTGTTGGACCCCCGCCAATCTGATATTGATGACCTATCCTAAGGTTATGAAAAATCCCAGAGAACCCCTTTAAACAGTGACCAATGTTGCTTAAGGGTGCTTTCACACTTGCAGCAGAGTGATCCGGCAAGCAGTTCTGTCGCTGGAACTGCCTGCCGGATCCGGCAATCTGCATGTAAATGGACAGCATTTGTAGACGGATCAGTCTCACAAATGCCTTGCAAGATCGGATCCGTCTGTCTGTTTGTCATACGGACAAACTGATCCCGTTTCTATTTTTTTCCGGTATTTTGAATGCCGGATCCGGCACTAATACATTTCTATGGAAAAAAATGTCGGATCCGGCATTCAGGCAAGTCTTCTGTTTTTTGGGCCGGAGATAAAACTGTAGCATGCTGCGGTTTTATCTTTGTCCTGGTCAGTCAGAAAGACTGAACTGAAGACATACTGATGCATCCTGAACGGATTACTCTCTATTCAGAATGCATGGGGATAAAACTGATCAGTTATTTTCCAGTATTGAGCCCCTAGGACGAAACTCTATGCCGGAAAAGGAAAACGCTAGTGTGAAAGTACCCTTATACAGATATTTTGTAGCTGCTGTTCAGTCTGACTTATTATTACAAACCTAAAATTGTTTTCTACACCAGGTTACCCCTTTAAGATTAAACCATCCTTGTTTTCTAGGAGACATGAACATCCTCAGCGAAGACTCAAAGCAGAAGCTTTACTCATTGTTACAAAGTGAAGATGCAGACAAGAACTGGTCCACGCTGGCACAACACCTTGGCTTGGGAATTTTAAATAATGCTTTTAGGTTAAGCCCTTCACCTTCCAAAACATTACTGGACAATTTTGAGGTAAACATAACTTGAAGTGAATAGGTGTCTTTTTTCTAGGGAATTTAAAGGGGTATTCCTAAACAAAAAGAGGGCTTTCCCCGAGGGCTTTAAAAAATAACAGTGTATATCAAAACTCCAGCACACTTCTAAACTTTTGATCTACATAGATTCCTTGGTTGGAAACCTAAAGCCAACGCCTTTACACAAGGCCCTGTGTGCCATGATCCCATGTAGGGACTCCGACACTATTGAGGAAGCTTTTTTTTTTTTACTTTAGAATACCCCTGTATGTTTGGGTGACTCATTTTGAAGAATTATTTGTTGGTAGGAATATAACATCAGCATTGTGCTTCAGATGAGCAGTGAGAGCGGATGGACAGAATTATTTTAGGAATGGCTGATCTCAGGTCGTCAGTACCCATTTACTTGGATTCTAGCACTGTGCCTACACACACTTCAAGCTACAACTGCATACTAAACTTCTCAATCAAAAAGCATAACAACCCATATTTCTCATTCTTGATCTTGTGTGAGGCATAAGATCACATTAGAAGGGGAACTCATAGCCATTGCATTTTTATACATTGCCTTCTACTTTTTCCTTTTGTGTCATGGTTTGATGCAGTGTGTTTCCACAACTTTCATCATTTTGCTTATTTTTGCTTCCTTAATTGTAAGGAGTAGTGGAGTATATAAAGTAGGCAGCATGTAAGTAAGGCGTCCATATTGTGGTCTACAAACCACAAATTAGCAAAATGCGAATACCTTCCATGTGTAATTCGCATTTTTCTGAAACCTATAAATAGAAATATCTGCTCTCGTCTGCAAAACGGACAAGAATAGGACATATTCAATCAGTTGCGGAACAGACATATGGATACAGACAGCACACGAATGACATAGAACTGAATGGGTCCATGTGCAATATGCAAAAAAAAAAAAAAACAGATTGGACATGGATGCAAAATACAGTTGTGTGCATGAGGCCTACAGATTATCATTTCACAGCTTCATGATCTCATATTCCAGTCCCTTATGCCTTTATGACTAGGACTTTCTTGTGATTTAGCACACTTACTAGTTAAACATTCCTTACCCTTTTTTACTTGTTGGGATAAAAAAAAATATTTTTGCAACTCTTTTTCATGACAGATAGGGCAGTTTTCTTTATTCTCTTTATTCTTTAATTTAGCAATTAGATAACCAAATAAATGATTAAAATGAGGGTAAGGGTAGGTTCACATCTCCACTAAAGTAGTCCTGTTGTCTGTTGTGGCAGAGGAACAGACTACTGAAGTTATAGTCAATGGGGATCCAGTTGTATTTGCCAAGCTGGATACGGCAACTCTGGTAGTCTGTTTCTATGCCAGAACAGACCGCCGGATTACCTTTAGTCAAGATGTGAACATAACCTTACTTGTGTTGGTGGAAGCTCCAATTAAATGACAGCATCTACGGTTTATGTTCCTAAATTCACGTTTCTCACTTTACTCTAGGTTTCGGGAGGAACAGTAGCAGAACTACTTACAGCCTTGAAAACAATGTCATTCACAGAAGCTATCGATGTCATTGAGCAGTCACAGCCAAGCATTAAACATACACCCAAAGCTTCTGATTATCTTTCTGAGACACAGGAAAGAGGTGAGCATATCTAGGGATATTAGCTTAGCTTGGTCCATGCTCTATAACAGGGGTGCACAACCTTTTAGGTCTGAGGGCCGCATTGTAACATCGCTCTATTTCAAGGGGCCGCAAATAAGAGGATGGCACTCCCTGGTTATTACCACCCCCTGCCAGTTACAGGCGCCATGCAATAACCAGTAAGCACTTTCCCTTATTAGTGAGGAAAGCACTTATTGGTTAACACTTTAATAACCATGCCTGAACAGACACTTTTTTTTGTGATTTATTGCACGTGGTGGTTCGAACGGTTGTTAGAACTTTTTTACGTGTTGGGACTACCAAAATAATTTTTGCAACAATTTTTCACTTGACACATAGGGCCTTATAATTTATTTTTATTTAGGGGAAACTACAAAACATTTTTAAAAAGTATTTTTTTTTTTCAAACTATAACTCCTTATTCTTTAAATATGCAAACTGCCACCAAAATAAATTATTATAAATTAGTCCCCTATTTTGTGTCGGTCATTTTGTTATATAATACGTATAGTTTCGCGATAATGGCAATGGTTTTGGTTGGTGTGGGTGTTTTTTCTTTTATGTATTTTATTATTTTTATCTTTTTTAACTTAATTTTTTTATATATTTTTGCTACAAATAATATCCTCCAAGAGGTCATGAAAAGACCTTTGGGGACACTGACACTTTTTCTAAATTTTTCACTTTTTCCTTTTTATTTTATTAATATTTTATTGTATTATTTTTTTTATAATTGGTTTATTACTTATTATTTAAATATATTTTTGCCACATAATATGTCCCCCAAGAAGTCATAAAAAGACTGTTGGGCGACAATGAACACTCTACTATTTAGCACTTTTTATTTTTTCCTTTTATTTGTATTTTATTATTTTTTGTTTTTATTTTTAATTTCTCGCCCATTTCCTTGGGGGACACAGGAAACCTTGGGTATAGCTCAACTCCCTAGGAGGCGTGACACTAAGTGAAAACTGTTAAGCCCCTCCTCCAGCAGCTATACCCTCAGCCTGGAGAGAGAGACTACCAGTTTTTGCTTAGTGTCCAAGGAGGCAAGACACTCCCTGCTTTGCAGGGCCATTCCTGTGGCGGACGGTTCCTCTCTTCAGTCCACTGAAGACTGTCGCATGGAATCCCTTACAAAAGCCATATTTGCCGCCTCCGGTTCAGCCCTCAGACCGGTCTTTGCTTCCGCCTGGGCCGGGAAGGCGGTCTCGGAATGGGTTTCCCAGCTGGACCAGGAACTTGATTCGGAAGTCTCCATTCAGGACCTCCGTTCTTTAGCCCAGCTCGTTGTTCAGGCAGGGAAATTCATTTGTGAGGCCTCCCTTGATGCGGGTGCCCTCATTGCCCGTGCCTCTGCTCTGGCTGTCTCAGCCAGGAGAGAACTTTGACTAAAAGTTTGGACGGCGGATGCCGCTTCAAAACGGTCTCTTGCTGGCCTTCCCTTCGCGAGACCCGCTTGGACGAGATCATTTCTGAAGCCACGGGGGGGAAGAGCACCCATCTTCCCCAGCCTAGGACCAAGAGCACCACTCGAGGCCGTCCTGGTTTCTCTCGTTTTAGGTCCTCCCGCAGGTCCTCCGGCCCTCAACCCGCGACCGGCCCGTCATATAATTCCTCCCAGGATAGATGTAAAAAAACCCTTTTTTCGGACCCAACCCTCCTGGCGTAAGTCCCAACCTGCTGGCCCCTCCTTGGCCAAGCAGACCCCCGCCTGAAGGTGCGCCCCCACCCACCCGGGTGGGGGGCCGCCTCCTCCTTTTCAGGGACATCTGGCAGGCACACGTCTCCGACACCTGGGCTCTCGAGATTGTGTCATCCGGATACAAAATCGAATTCGCCTCCCTCCCTCCGAATCACTTCTTTCGCTCCCGTGTCCCGAGGGACCCCCAGTGTGCAGCCGCCTTCTCCGAAGCCATTCGCACCCTTCTGGACAAGGGAGTGATTACTCCCGTTCCTCCAAGGGACAGATTCAAGGGGTTCTACTCGAACCTTTTTGTGGTCCCCAAAAAGGAAGGCTCGGTGAGACCGATATTGGAGCTCAAACGGTTAACTCGGTTTCTCCGTCTTCGCCGATTCAGGATGGAGTCCCTCCGGTCCGTGGTGGCTTCTCTGGAAAAAGGGGAGTTTCTGTCTTGTATCGACATCCGGGATGCTTACCTCCACTTCCCGATCGCTCGGTGCCACCAGCGTTTCCTTCGCTTTGCGGTGGGGAACGACCACTATCAATTTCTCGCCCTCCCCTTCGGCCTGGCGAAGGCTCCTTGGGTGTTCACCAAGATCCTGGCCCCTGTCCTGGCCTTGCTCCGCTCCAGGGGTGTTTTTCTACTTCTCTACTTGGACGATCTGCTCATCAAGGCGCCCTCCTTTTCCCAGACGTTCACCAGCGTGGACCTCATGCTGCAAACCCTGGAGCGGTTTGGTTGGGTTATCAACCTTCCCAAATCTTCGCTTACCCCTTCCAGACAACTTGTCTTCCTGGGGAAGCTGCTGGATACAGAAGCGGCGGAGGTTCGGCTCCCACCGGAAAAGCGCCTGACCCTTCACAGCTCTGTTCGGACCCTTCTTCTCCACTGCCGTCCGTCCTTCCGGTCCAGCATGCGAGTATTGGGACAGATGGTGTCCTGCTTCGAAGCGATTCCGTTAGCGCAATATCACTCCCACGTCTTCCAGACGGCGATCCTGTCTGCCTGGGACAAGTCCCTGGAGAGTCTGGACCGGCCCTTCCCCCTACATCCCCATGTTCGGACCTCCCTCCTCTGGTGGTTACAGACCCCCCTCCAGGGAAAATCCTTTCTGCCGATGACCTGGTTGGTGGTCCCCTACCGACGCCAGTCTGCAGGGTTGGGGGGGGGGGGGGGTGTTTCCTCCCCGGTCCGTCCAGGGCACTTGGTCGCCATCGGAGTCCAAGCTGCCGATAAACATTCTGGAACTGAGGGCAATTCTCCTATCGCTCCGGCACTGGACTCCCCTGCTTCGGGGTCATCCCGTCCGTTTCCAGTCGGACAACGCCACGGCCGTGGCATACATAAATCATCAGGGGGGCACTCGCAGCACAGCGTCTATGCGGGAAGTATCTCACATCCTTCGCTGGGCGGAAACTCATGTCCTGGCCCTGTCGGCAATTTACATCCCGGGGGTGGACAACTGGGCGGCGGACTTCCTCAGCCGGACCACGATCGACCCGGGCGAGTGGTCTCTGCATCCCGACGTTTTCGAGTCCATTTGCCTCCGTTGGGGTCGTCCGGATGTGGATCTCATGGCCTCCAGGTTCAACCACAAGCTCCCCACCTTCCTGTCCAGGTCCAAGGACCCGAGGGCGTACGGCGCCGACTCTCTCGTTCTTCCGTGGACGGAATTTTCCCTCCTGTACATGTTTCCGCCCCTCCCCCTTTTGCCGCAGGTTCTCCGGAAAATCGCGACAGAGGGCATGCCTACGATCCTGATAGCCCCGGATTGGCCTCGCCGGCCTTGTTACGCCGACCTAATGCTGCTCCTGGGAGACGCGCCTTGGCCGCTGCTTCTAAGAGAAGACCTTCTCTCTCAAGGGCCGATCTTCCACCAGCATTTAGGGTCGCTACGTTTAACGGCATGGGTATTGAGACCGCAGTTTTAACGCGACTGGGTTTTTTCGGCGGATATGGTTCGTACCATGAGCCGCGCACGGAAGCCGGCCTCGTCCAGGATTTACTACCGGACTTGCAGGTCTTACCTAGGTTTTTGTGAAAATCTGGATGTTCATCCTCTTCCTGTCAAAACTTTTATCCAGGGGGTCGCTCACTCTGTTCCCCTGTATCGCTCTCCCATTCCACCCTGGGACCTTAATGTTGTGCTCTCGGCGTTCCAGTCCTCCCCCTTCAAGCCGTTACGGAGGGTCTCTCTTCGCCTTTGTCCTGCAAGGTCATTTTCCTTGTGGCCATCACGTCCCTACGACGGGTGTCTGAATTGGCGGCACTTTCTTGCACTGAGCCCCTTTTGGTCTTCCACCAGGATAAGGCTGTTCTCCGTCCGGTTCCTTCCTTCCTCCCCAAGGTGGTCTCCGCCTTTCACCTTAATGAGGACATCGTCCTCCCTTCCCTTTGTCCGTCTCCTTCTCACCTTCATGAACGGGAGCTTCACCGCCTGGATGTTGTTAGGGCCCTGAAGATTTACCTGGAGGTCACCGAACCGTGCAAGAGGTTGGCGGCGTCCAGGGTGTCTATTGCCCGCTTCATCAAGATGGCTATTGCCAAGGCTTACCGCGCCAAGGGCAAGGAGACGCCTTTTGGTGTTACCGCTCATTCTACCAGAGCGGTCGCTGCCTCTTGGGCTCAGAGGCATCGGGCTTCGGCTGAACAACTGTGTAAGGCGGCCACCTGGTCTTCCTTGCACACCTTCACCAAGTTTTACAGGGTGAACACCTATGCATCGGCGGATGCTGCTTTAAGCCGCCTGGTCTTGCAGGTGGCGGTTTCTTGATACCTCCGGTGGTTTCGCCTTGGGCTGTAGTCCCTCCCCTCTTGGACTGCTCTCGAACGTCCCAAGGTTTCCTGTGTCCCCCAAGGAAATGGGCGAGAAAACGAGATTTTTGTATAACTTACCAGTAAAATCTCCTTCTCGCTCTTCCTTGGGGGGACACAGCACCCACCCATCGTTCTAGTTTACCGTTACTGTTTAGTTGCCCCTGTCGGGTAGTTGACTTGTTTGGTTTCACATGGTTGGTCATTGCCTTTTTTTCACTACTTGGACACACAACTGGTAGTCTCTCTCTCTCCAGGCTGAGGGTATAGCTGCTGGAGGAGGGGCTTAACAGTTTTCACTTAGTGTCACGCCTCCTAGGGAGTTGAGCTATACCCAAGGTTTCCTGTGTCAGCCAAGGAAGAGCGAGAAAGAGATTTTACTGGTAAGTTATTCAAAAATCTAGTTTTTCTATTATTTTTTAAATATATTTTTGCCACATAATGTGTCTCCCAAGGGATCATAAAAAGACTGTTAGGGGACAGTGAACACTCTTTTATTTAGAAATTTTTCCTTTTATTTTTTTTTCTTCTTTTATTTCAATTTTTTTTGCCACATCATATTTTGTTTATTTTTTTCTTTTATTTGTGTTTTTTTTTATATTTTTGCTTTCAAATTTTTTTTTAACCTATTTTTTTTAATATATTTCTGCCACATAATTTGTCCCCAAGAGATCACTGAAAGACCTTTGGGGACACAGACTTTTTTTTTGCACTATTTCCACTGTAACTGGGCCATCTAAAGGAGCCCCAGTTACAGGGGAAACCAGCCTGCTGGGAGGGCATTGTACACAGGCAGAGCTGAGCAGGGTCTCCTGACCCTGCAGTTCTGCATTCCTCTGCCCCCAAGCCGGGTCTACCCTACACAGCGCGCCGCTCACCTATCTAAGGAAAAAGCAGAAGCGCTGATACACCGCTTCTGCCTTCTCCTCGACTCCCCCACTGTCACCAACACCCGGGGACCCGTCCTGCTCCTGCTACCGTGCGGGTTCTGGGGCGCCGCGGGTTGTGCACCCTTGCTGTATAACTTACGTATATTAGGTATGAAACTACCAGATGACTCCAACTCTCTGGTAGTAACAGTGATCATTTTGGTTTTTCACTTCCTGCCTTTCTGGGACCATAACTTTGGTGAACTGTAATAAAGTGTGTAGGTAGAGAGACATTTACCGTACAACCACAACTTCATCTTTTATAGAATCATCTTTTAGTAATATGCAGGTTTTGACACCCTTTTTTTTAAGACCACTTTCATATAGTCAGTATTTTTAAGCCAGGAACAGGTCTATAACACAGAAGAGGAACCCATGATAATTTTTCTCTTTAGGTTCTGTTTCTGGCTTACAAATACTGGTGTAAAATGCTGGCCAAATCCTGGTGGCCTAAGGCCCCTTTCACACGGCCGAGTTTTCCGCGCGGGTGCAATGAGTGAGGTGAACGCATAGCACCCGCACTGAATCCGGACCGATTCACTTTAATGGGGCTGTGCAGATGAGCAGTGATTTTCACGCATCACTTGTATGTTGTGTGAAAATCGCAGCATGTTCTATATTCTGCGTTTTTCACGCAACGCGGGCCCCATAGAAATTAATAGGGCTGCGTGAAAATGGCATAGCATCCGCAAGCAAGTGTGGATGCAATGCGATTTTCACGCATGGTTGCTAGGAGATGATGTTAGTAAATTGATTAAAGTCAATTTACTGTATTATTTTTCCTTATAACATGGTTATAAAGGAAAATATTCTTAATACAGAATGCTTAGTAAAATGTTGCTTGAGGGGTTTAAAAAAAAATATATAAAAATTACTCACCTCACTCACATCCACTTGATCGCGCAGCCGGCATAGTCTTCTTTATTCTTTTTTGAGGACCTGCAAAAGGACCTTGGATGACGTAATCGTGCTCATCACGTGGTGAGCGCGGTGACCTCATGTACCAGATTTGATAAAACTCCCCCAATAATTCTTCCTTTTAGAGACACTGAGCAGCTTTTTTTTTCTTCTTTTTTATGTAGATTCTGTGACCGCAGCATCTGATGAATACAAGCAGCAGAACCATGAAAGCATGTGTGACAGCGGGGTAGAAACCTCCTTTAGAAAGCTGAACCTCTCGCATTGTGAATTTCAGAAAGTAGGGTCTGGACTCTCAGAGCTACATTCTGACTGTGATGTTCCTCTCATCTGCAACAATTAGTGCTCAGTAAGAAAGGACTGTGCTTCCCGAACGTGACTTTTACACTGGAAACGCTAGAGCCACTAAAGGCTGCAGGCTTGGAGTCATTATATAGACTTGTTACATATGGCACTTCAGCATGTAACCAAAGATAATGAATGTCAAGAGTTTTCTAAGTTTCACTCCCTTATGTCCTAAGTCCTATAGCAGGGACTTAGAGGTTTGCACCTTGTGAGGTTTGTTGCACATAATATAATAATTAAAAATGAGGATATTCTTCCATTGTCTTTAGTTAATTGCCAGTAACGAGTTTTGCTACTTAATTATTTACAAATTGCTGTGGAGAACATATCAAGGCTGACACCTTGCAACAATTTTCAGGTCTTTGTTTTAACGTCCTAATATTATGTTTTCAGAAGGATTTTATATTGTGCATTTTATAATAAAATTATAAATTCCTGCCAGCCTGGTTTCTTCTAGATCTGTGATATTTCTTCGTTGTATCTATATGTACAGTACTATGAAAAAGTTTTAGGCAGGTGTAGAAAAAATGCTACAAAGTAAGAATGCTCTTAAAAATAGAAAAGTGTTAACAAAATGCAAAGTGAATGAACAAAAGAGAAATCTAATTCAAATAAACGTTTGGCGTGACCACCATATGGCTTCAAAATAGCATCAGTCCTTCTAGGTACACGTGCACGCAGTTTGTGAAGGAATTTGGCGGGTAAGTTGTTTCAGACATCTTGGAGAACTAACATCTTCTGATCAGGGCTCTGTGGGGGCCATGTCAACATTTGTACGACTCTTTGTTCTTTTTTATGCTGAAGATAGTTCTTAATGACAGTGGTTGTATGTTTGAGGTTGTTGTCCTGTTGCAGATTAAATTTGGAACCAGTCAGACACCTCCCTGATGGTACTGCATGATGGAATTAAAGGGATTCGGTCATCAGAAATGAGCCCTATAAGCTAAACATATGGCGATGTCCCTTGTAAAACACAGAATCCTAAAGTGAGTTTATCAAATGCCCCTGTGGCTCTATATTCCTAAAAAAGCAATTTATATCACCTGTCAATCACTTCAAAATGTGTCCAAGGGGACGTCTCATGGTGAAAGGTGCCCGGCTTCAGCCATGTCATTTAGGTGCCCAGCGCCGCCTTCTCAGCTGAAATCGCCGCCCTCCCTTTCATGCGATCCGCCTACCTCACGTCATCACTGCCTCTCTAACCACCGCTCGCTTCATCCAGATCCCGCGCGTTTCGCACTAGGTATATCCTGATGCACCCGTGCGGACTACTGGCAGCAGCCTCGTATAGCGAAGTGCGCATGCGCCGGCCGGCGCACTTCGCTCGGACCTCCACTGACTGCCCTATTACAGCCCATCCCAGCCATCCAACCTCCTACAGCCTGGTTCAAAGCTCGCGGGATCTGGATGAAGCGAGCGGTGGTTAGATGCAGTTTTTGATTGTTGCCAGCTGCAATTAATTAAATCATTTATCGGATTTCTGTAATGCAAAACAATAGGGATAGTTTAACCCTTTCAGCACTGGAGGTTTTTTCATTTTGGTTTTTCACTCCCTGCCATAACTTTTTTATTTTTCAATTACATTCACATGGCCGTATGAGGGCTTGTTTTTTGCGGGACAAGTTGTACTTTCTAATTCCACCATTTAATGTTGCATTCAATATAGTGGGGAGCTGGAACAAAATTCCAAATGGGGTGAAGTTGGAAAAAAAATTCTGCAGCAGTTTTATGGGTTTTGTTTTTACAACGTTCCCTATATGGTAAAACTGACCAGTTACTTTCATTCTCTTGGTCAGTACAATTACGGTGATACCACATATGTATAGTTTTTCTTGCAATTTTATACTGAATAAAATAAATAAAAACCTTGAAAACCTTTATTTTTTTTGTCACCATATTCTAAACCCCTATAACTTTTTGGGTAGTTATGTTTATGAAGCTGTGTGAGGGCTGATTTTTTTGCGGGGTGATCTGTACTTGTCATTGATACAATTTTGGGGTGTGTACGACTTTTTGATTTAATTTTCTGTCGGAGAAGTGCCAAAAAAACAGCGAATTGGCCATTTTGACTTTTTTTCCCGCATGTATATTTTAATAGTACGGGCTTTTTTGCATGCGACGATGCACATGGTGTGTATTTTTAATGTTTTTTTTTACAGTTCCCATAGGGAACTATAACAAGCAGCTATTAGACTACTTCATCCATAGACTCCAATGCATTAGCATTGGAGTCTCTGGGGATTATACTACGTTCCTATGGAGCCCTGCCACAGGGCTTGTGGGGTCAAAATGATCACTGCACCTCTTGGTAAATTCTGTGAAGGGTGTGGTTTCTTTTTTTTAAACTTCATCGCATAACCTCTGCAGTTGTCGACCAGTGCTGTATAAATCACCAAACTAGGACTCAAATGAACATGGTGGTCTCCTCTAAACCTTGCAGTGTGTCCAAACAGCAGTTTATGACCACATAGGGGATATTGTTGTACTTGGGAGAAATTATGTAACAACATTTGGGGTGCTTTTTCTCCTGTTGCCTATTGTTTTTTTTTAATTCTATGAAACACCTGTAAGGTTAAAGCATTCACTGCACCCCTCACTAAATTCCTCGAGGGGTCACTTTTTGGGGGTTTCCACTGTAGGGGGACCTCAGGTTCTCTTCAAATGCGACATGGTGCCAGTCCAGCAAAATCTGCCTTCCAAAAACCATAGGGCACTCTTTCCTTCTGAGCCATGTGGTGTGCCCTTACAGCAGTTTACGGCCACATATGGGGTGTTTCTGTAAACTGCAGAATCAGGGTAATACATATTTAGGTTTATTTTGCTGTTAACCCTTGCTGTGTTACAGGAAGAAATACATTAAAATGAAAAATCTGCAACAAAAAGGCACATTTTTAAATTCCACCTCCAATTTGCTTTAATTCATCAGAAGCACTAAAGTATTAACAAAGTTTATACAATTTGTTTTGATTAATTAGGAGGGGTGTAGTTTCTTAAATGGGATCATTTATGTGTGGTTTCTATTATGTAAGCCCCTCAAAGTACCTTAAAAAAAATATATTAAAAAAACATAAAGAATGAGCAAGAGAAGTCATACAAGTTGCTGGTACAAAACCTTTTGTTTCTTTTTATTTCTTTAATTCATTCCAGTATAAAATGGTACATTATGGGGTACGCGTGGAGGGGAGTAGGTGTGAAGAATGTCTATCTCAGCGTACCTCATGATGTAGAATTTTATACTGGAATGAATTAAAGAAATAAAAAGAAACAAAAAGTTTTGTACCAGCAACTTTGCGGATCAGATGAGGACCCATTGGGCCGCAAAAGATGCAGACAGCATACCTTGTGCTGTCCACTTCCGTATGTCCGTTACGAGCCCTGCAAAAAAAAAAAAGTAGAACATGTCTTATTGTCCGTTTTGCGGACAAGAATAGACATCTCTAACAAAGCGGAGGACATGTGGATCCGCAAAATACGGAACGTACATGTCCGTATCCGTGTTTTGCGTACCGCAAAAACTGATACGGAGGTGTGCATGAGGCCTTAAAATGTAGAGAAATTCAAATTTAGAAAATTGCGAATTTTTCCTAATTTTCTGTTAATTTTGGCAAAAAATTATTTTTTTAAAGGTAAAATATATTTACCGCTAACATAAAGTACAATGTGGAAACAAAAATCTCAGAATCATTCGGATAAGGGAACTTTCACACTAGCGTTTTTCTTTTCCGGCACTGAGTTCCGTCCTAGGGGCTCAAATCCGGAAAAGAACTGATCAGTTTTATCCCAATGCATTCTGAATGGAGAGTCCGTCCTTCAGGATGCATCAGGATGTCTTCAGTTCAGTCTTTTTGACTGATCAGGCTTTTCAGAAAAACGTAGCATGCTGTATTTTTACCTCCGGCCAAAAATCCTGAACACTTTGACTGAACGCCGGATCCGGTCTTTTTCCCATTGACTTGCATTAACGCCGGATCTGGCGCTGTGTGTTCAGTCAAATCGGATCCGGCTTTTGCATGTTAAACCCGAAAAATGTGAAAAAAAAAGTTAAAAGTCCATAAATGGCGGATCCGTTTTTTCCAATGCATTTTTTCATTGTGATCAAAATCCTGATCAGGATTCAAATGTAATCCGTTTTCACACGTTTTTCCGGATCCGGCGGGCAGTTCCGGTGTCGGAATTGAACGCCGGATTAAAACAACGCTAGTGTGAAAGTAGCCTTAGTAAGAGCATTCCAGAATTATTACCACATAAAGGGACATGTTAGATTTGCCTCCACTAGGGATTAACAGAGGAAATGGCGAATGTGCACAGTGTATGTGCTGTTCCCAGTACAGGTGCAGGTTGTAATAGATAGTGAACAACCCCTTAACAGTGTTGCCTGAGCTCTGCTTTGAGAAAAAGACTTAAAGGGGTATTCCTATCTTGGACATTGGGGGCATATTGTTAGGATATGCCGCCAAAGTCTGATAGGTGTGGGTCCCACCTCCAGCGGGGCGCTTGGCTTTTTTGGGAAGTCCCATTGAAATTAATGGCAAGCACAGCCACCACTCCGTTCACTTCTATAGGGCTTATGTAAATAGCCGCCTACTTTCGGCATTCTTATAGAAATGAATAGTGGGCACTTGTGCATGTGCAGTGCACCCTCCAGCACTTTGGAGGCTCAGTTCTAAGTATAGGTGCAGGTCCCAGACCCACACCTATTAGACATTAGGGGCATATCCTAGCAATATGCCCCCCAATATCCCAGATTGGAATGCCCCTTTAACATTTCAGCCAATGCAGAGCTCGCGCAGCAGGGTTAGGGCTGTTTTAATCCCCCATATCTTGGGATTGGAAGTAGCTAGAGATATGAGCCTGGTCTTGAAAGCAGACATCCTACAGGGTATAATGGAGAAAACCTGCATATGCACATTCATCTAACTTCTGCAAACCATGATCTCAAGTTTAGAGGGGACCCAATAGTTATGTTCCTCACACTGAAACATTCATAGTCCAGTAATGTTTGTGGTGGGAAAACCCTAGTAAAAGAGAATGTGTCATCAGAAAAGGACCTGCTGTTTAAATAATTTTTTATGATGTTTAACATATTTTTAAAGAATTTCTGATGATGTTGTTTTCAACTTTCCATGTATTCCATATATTTAAACAAAAGAGATAAAATCCTGCAGTTTTTACACTGGCCACTATGTCTAGTAGTCTGTGCCATTTCTTGGCTTATACAGATCACTTTACTGAAGCTAACTCATTCTAATCCTGCCTGTTATGATAACACATCTGTGTATAGATAAGACAGGATCCTCCATTCTCAATAGACGATTGTCAGAGCTTATGCATTCTTTCCTTGTACAATGACCTCTGCACAGGTCACTGAGCATGCCTAGAAAACTCAACCATAGAAGTTATTGAGGTCCCCTCCTGACCATTGTGTCTATGGCCATGTGGCTGCCATAAAGCAATTTTCTTAATGCTTTCTAAATTCTGTTAAGAACAGCTCAGGCAAGATGGCCACCCCCATAATCATTTTCAGGAAATAAATAAATCTACATTCAGAAAATAAAAACAGATTAGAAAAAAGGATGTGTCGCGATCTGATTTTAACTGGCAGATAACATTTTTGGTGACACATTTCCTTTAAAGTTAGGCACTGACTACTGGTTGGATCAATAGTGAATATAACTTACTTTATGGCACATAACCAAACAATAAAGTATTAAAAAGATTAATTACAATCCAAATATTTTATTCAATGTTAGAAATTGTGTCCATTCAAACAGAGCTTCTAGTGCCAGGCTTTGTAACCCTTCACAGAGTCATCACTGTTGATAAATATCCCGTATGGTGGATATGTGGAGTGACTTCTCTAGATTACTTATAGTTGTAGGCTCCCAGGCATAGAAATAAACTACTGTCTTCTCTTCAATCAGGAGAAAGCCATTATCACTGAACCTTCCTGCAATGTCCCAGACATCCAGCCAAACAAAAGCAACTGGATTAGAGCTAATCAGTGTGAACACATAAGCCGTGTCATCTTTAGAAATAGACACCTTTAGAAAAAAATAAAAATAAAATACAAATTACACAATTTAAAGATAATGTGTCATCAGAAAATTGCTTAACCTATTGCTTAAATCATATTTTTATGTTTAACATATTTTTAAAGAATTTTTGATGATATTTTTTGTCAATATCTACCGTATTTTACAGACTATAAGATGCACTTTTTCCCTGAAAAATGGTGGGAAAATGGCAGTGCATCTTATAGTCCAAATGCTAATGACCGCTTCCATTATGCTCAACTTTATGGCTCAATGCTTTTTGTATTTGTATAACAATATTACCATATTCTGTTAAATAGGGTTGTTGCGGGTATCGAAATTTCAATACCCAAATCGATACTTTTGTCCCGGTATCGATACGATACCGGGATTTCCATTTTTTTTCGATACTGGGCTGTGCAGTCTAGTATCTCTGAACATGAGCACGCTGCTGTCTGCGCGCTCATGTTCTTTCAGCAGCACAGGGGTGAAGGAAGCAGACAGTCTCTCCCTCCCCCCTGTGCTGCTGCCACCAATGAGGAGAGAGGGGCGGAGGAGGGGAGGGCGCACTGCGCCACCAATGATACGACTTTTCCTGGGTCCGGACTTTAAGTAGCAGGCTACACAGAGCGGCGCCCAGACATGTCCCAGCACTTACTATTATTCCTGGCCGCCGCTCCGTTCGCCTGCTGTGCCCCACTACTGTCTCCTGCTCCATATGCTAATTACTATTGGAGCAATGGGGAGGAGACATCAGCTTCTCTAGTGGGCGTTCCTTCTCCCTGGCTGTAGCGCTGTCCAATTACAGCACAGCGCGAAGGAACGCCCACTATTATTATTATTTATTATTAAAGCGCCATTCATTCCATAGCGCTGTACATGTGATAAGGGTGCACATACATAATACAGACAATTGCACCAATTATAAACAAGATGAGTTACAAACTGGTACAGAAGGAGAGAGGGCCCTGACCGTGAGGGCTTACAATCTACATGGTATAAAAGAAGGACACAGTAGGTGCGGGTTAAGTTGGTCATGGCGGTATAGAGGCAGCAGGGTCACTGGTTGTAGGCTTGTCTGAAGAGGTGGGTTTTCAGGTTTCTTTTGAAGGATTCCACTGTAGGTGAGAGTCTGATATGTTGGGGTAGCGAGTTCCAGAGTATGGGGGATGCACGGGAGAAATCTTGGAGGCAATTGTGGGAGGAGGCAATTGTGAGGATCGGAGTGTGCGCGTGTGGGGGTGTATCGGGAAAGTAGTTCAGAGATGTAGGGAGGGGACAGGTTATGGATGGCCTTGTATGTATTTGTTAGTACTTTGAAGTGAATTAGTTGGGCAATGGTGAGCCAATGAAGGGATTGGCAGAGGGGAGAGGCAGATTAGTCGGGCAGCAGAGTTGAGGATAGATTGGAGGGGTGCGAGATGGAAGGCCACAGAGGAGAATGTTGCAGTAGTCTAGGCGGGAGATAATGAGGGCATGTACAAGCATTTTCGCAGATTCAAAGGTAAGAAAAGCATGGATGCGGGAGTTGTTTTTCAGAAGCTGATGTCTCCTCCCCATTACTCTGATAGTAATTAGCATATGGAGCAGGAGACAGTAATGGGGCACGGTGGGCGAACAGAGCGGCGCCCAGGGATAATAGTAAGTGCTGGGACATCTCTGGGCACCGCTCTGTGTAGCCTGCTACTTAAAGTCTAGACCATATAAGTTCGTCTTTAACACATAATACAGGAGGCAGGTGCCGGCAGCAGAATCGCATAGCCGGCACCCTGCCTCTGACAGGGAGCTGCGATCAGCGGCAGTTAACCCCTCAGGTGCGGCACCTGAGGGGTTAACTGCCGCTGATCTGCTGCCAGTACCCTCCTCCTGTATTAAGGGTTAATTATCATTGATGGTGCAGTGCTCCCACCACCACATTAAAAATCATTGGTGGCACAGTGCGCCCGCTCCTCTCAACCCCCCAGTATTAAATTTAAATCATTGGTGGCGGTGGCCACAGGGTCCCCTCCCCTCCTCATTGGTGGTGCAGTGGCAGCTTCTGATCGGAGCCCCAGCAGTGTAAGCCTGGGGCTCCGATCAGTTACCATGGCAGCCAGGACGCTACTGAAGCCCTGGCTGCCATAGTCAGCTCCCTGCTGCTGTGTGCATAGAGCAGCAGGGACAGTGTAAAGTCCTATTCACTCTGATAGAGATCTATCAGGGTGAAAAGGACAAGGGATGAAAAAAATCCCAGGTTCTAGCCCCTAAGGGGGAAAATATTTATTAAATAAAAAGTGGAAAAAAAAAAGTTAAAAAACCCACCAAAATACTAAGTATAAATCACCCCCTTTCCCAATTTCACATATAAAATATATAAACAATAAATAAACATATCACAAATCGCCACGTCAGAAAAGTCCAAACTATTAAAATACACTGCTCAAAAAAATAAAGGGAACACTTAAACAACACAATGTAACTCCAAGTCAATCACACTTCTGTGAAATCAAACTGTCCACTTAGGAAGCAACACTGAGTGACAATCAATTTCACATGCTGTTGTGCAAATGGGATAGACAACAGGTGGAAATTATAGGCAATTAGCAAGACACCCCCAATAATGGAGTGATTCTGCAGGTGGTAACCACAGACCACTTCTCAGTTCCTATGCTTCCTGGCTGATGTTTTGGTCACTTTTGAATGCTGGCGGTGCTTTCACTATAGTGGTAGCATGAGACGGATTCTATAACCCACAAAAGTGGGTCAGGTAGTGCAGCTTATCCAGGATGGCACATCAATGCGAGCTGTGGCAAGAAGGTTTGCTGTGTCTGTCAGCGTAGTGTCCAGAGCATGGAGGCGCTACCAGGAGACAGGCCAGTACATCAGGGGACGTGGAGGAGGCCGTAGGAGGGCAACAACCCAGCAGCAGGACCGCTACCTCTGCCTTTGTGCAAGGAGGAACAGGAGGAGCACTGCCAGAGCCCTGCAAAATGACCTCCAGCAGGCCACAAATGTGCATGTGTCTGCTCAAACGGTCAGAAACAGACTCCATGAGGGTGATATGAGGGCCCGACGTCCACAGGTGGGGGTTGTGCTTACAGCCCAACACCGTGCAGGACGTTTGGCATTTGCCAGAGAACACCAAGATTGGCAAATTTGCCACTGGCGCCCTGTGCTCTTCACAGATGAAAGCAGGTTCACACTGAGCACATGTGACAGAGTCTGGAGATGCCGTGGAGAACGTTCTGCTGCCTGCAACATCCTCCAGCATGACCGGTTTGGCATTGGGTAAGTAATGGTGTGGGGTGGCATTTCTTTGGAGGGCCGCACAGCCCTCCATGTGCTTGCCAGAGGTAGCCTGACTGCCATTAGGTACCGAGATGAGATCCTCAGACCCCTTGTGAGACCATATGCTGGTGCGGTTGGCCCTGGGTTCCTCCTAATGCAAGACAATGCTAGACCTCATGTGGCTGGAGTGTGTCAGCAGTTCCTGCAAGACGAAGGCATTGATGCTATGGACTGGCCCGCCCGTTCCCCAGACCTGAATCCAATTGAGCACATCTGGGACATCATGTCTCGCTCTATCCACCAACGTCACGTTGCACCACAGACTGTCCAGGAGTTGGCAGATGCTTTAGTCCAGGTCTGGGAGGAGATCCCTCAGGAGACCGTCCGCCACCTCATCAGGAGCATGCACAGGCGTTGTAGGGAGGTCATACAGGCATGTGGAGGCCACACACACTACTGAGCCTCATTTTGACTTGTTTTAAGGACATTACATCAAAGTTGGATCAGCCTGTAGTGTGTTTTTCCACTTTAATTTTGAGTGTCACTCCAAATCCAGACCTCCATGGGTTGAAAAATTTGATTTCCATTTTTTAATTTTTGTGTGATTTTGTTGTCAGCACATTCAACTATGTAAAGAACAAAGTATTTCAGAAGAATATTTAATTAATTCAGATCTAGGATGTGTTTTTTTTGTGTTCCCTTTATTTTTTTGAGCAGTGTATAAAAAAAATTAGAGATGGGACGGGGGATTCGTCGAATCCACGAATCCCTCGAATCTTGCTGGATTTGTGGACTCGAATCCCGACGTAATTTGCCTGAAACGAATCCGGTCGGAGGGACTGGGAGGCGGAGCTGGGGGCCGTTGCGTTCACTGTGCTCCGACCCCTCCGCTCCAGTAGTTATAAAATGTGTAATTCTGATTAATAATCATGCTGCCCCCTCTGTCTGTAGTATAACATTCAATGAATCTTACTTACAGGGCTACTGCTATCGTAATGCAGGCCGGCCGGGCAGACGAGCGGCAGCGTCACTGACTGACGTCACCTGCTTGCGCCGCCTGCTTCATTCATAAAGCAGGCAAAACAGGCAGGTGACGTCAGTCAGTGACGCTGCCGCTCGTCTGCCCGGCCGGCCTGCATTACGATAGCAGTAGCCCTGTAAGTAAGATTCATTGAATGTTATACTACAGACAGAGGGGGCAGCATGATTATTAATCAGAATTACACATTTTATAACTACTGGAGCGGCAATGGGGGAATCTGTGGATGACACTGTTATGGGGTGGGCTGGGTCTGTGGATGGCACTGTTATGGGGTGGGCTGGGTCTGTGGATGGCACTGTTATGGGGTGGGCTGGGTCTGTGGATGGCACTGTTATGGGGTGGGCTGGGTCTGTGGATGGCACTGTTATGGGGTGGGGGGCTCTGTGGATTGCACTGTTATGAGGTGGGGGGGTCTGTGGATGGCACTGTTATGGGGTGGGGGGGTCTGTAGATGGCACTGTTATGGGGTGGGGGGGTCTGTGGATGGCACTGTTATGGGGTGGGGGGGTCTGTGGATGGCACTGTTATGGGGTGGGGGGGTCTGTGGATGGCACTGTTATGGGGTGGGGGGGGTCTGTGGATGGCACTGTTATGGGGTGGGGGGGGTCTGTGGATGGCACTGTTATGGGGTGGGGGGGGTCTGTGGATGGCACTGTTATGGGGTGGGGGGGTCTGTGGATGGCACTGTTATGGGGTGGGGGGTCTGTGGATGGCACTGTTATGGGGTGGGGGGGTCTGTGGATGGCACTGTTATGGGGTGGGGGGGTCTGTGGATGGCACTGTTATGGGGTGGGGGGATCTGTGAATGCCAGGGGGAGAGGTGAGAGGCACTATGATACTACTGGCACATTGGGGGGAGGCACTATGATACGGGCACATTATGGGGGAGATGGCACTATGATACGGGCACATTATGGGGGGAGGTGGCACTATGATACGGGCACATTATGGGGGGAGGTGGCACTATGATACAGGCACATTATGGGGGGAGGAGAGAGGCACTCCGCACTTGATACTGGCACATGATTAGGGGGGCATCTATGGGGACACTTACTGGCACATTATTGGGTGGCACTGTGGGGCCACTTCTTATTGGCACATTATTGGGGCATCTACTGAGGCCACAAAGAAGGGGTATTTTATATGGGGGGCTCTGTGTGGTACTAGTATTATCAGGGGTATTATCTGTTTCTGCAGTATAGTATTGGGAAGCACAGCGGCACAGTATTGGGGGTGTTAGGATGATTTGTCCAGAAGATGGGAGGATGATGGAAAAGTAGTAAACTAAGATTTTTTTTTTTTTGTCAAGCTCAAGAGACGAAAAATGGCTGAAAAATGGTGGTCTGGTCTGAAGGTCTGAAAGGAGAAGATGAGGAAAGAGAACATCAAAGAGACGTCACTGGATGTAAGAGGTATGTGGCTGTATTACCCTGTATGTTCTGTAGTGATAGGAGCAGGGGTCATCGCGGTCATATAGGGTGCGACCGTGACTGGGAGGTGGAGGTTCAGACAAACTGACGCGGTCTGACTTTGTTTCTTACACCGTGCGTTCACACAATTATGTACAGGATTCGAGATTCGAAAGATTCGATATATTCGAGAACCTTTTCAGATTCGGATTCGAAAAAAATTGGATTCGTCCCACCTCTAAAAAAAATCTATGCGGTGAACGCTGGAACAGAAAAATAAAAAATAAAACTGCGCGAGTCGCCATTTTTTTAAAATGCGGAATGCATGTGGCTTTTTTTATTTCTTTTTTCGCGTGGTATCGAATGGTATTGAGTATCGCAATACTTTTTTATGGTATCGAAATCTAATCAAAAATATGGTATCACAACAACTCTACTGCTAAAGATGACAAAGAAATTAGCATAACATCTTTTTTTATATGGAATTTTTGGTTTTAGAAAACTTCTTATATAGGGACCCATCAGGAACTTGGTGAATTGGTGAAGGTAACCTCAATTGAAATGTTATGCTTGGTAAGATCTTCGAACTAAAGCTAGAATGTGCACAGTGCTCAAGGGAGAACCAGGGTCTCCTTTCTTCTAGCAGTCTGTGGGGTTCTTTCCAACAACTTTATCGTCTGATGCATCTATATGAGATGTTAAAAAACACACACACTAAATTAGTACTTACAGTAATATTAGATTTTAGTAGACCTTCTGCCTCCTTCAAGGAGCTTAAAAAATGCCAGTTTTTTGAACCAATAATGTGTCCATTGTGTAACAGATAGAAGACAATCACACTATGTTGCCTGGTAGTGTTGCCACATCGACTGAGCAGTTCTGCAATAGATTCTTTATAGATTACTCCAGAACTCCTTGCATTTAAAATAAACTCATTAGTCAACCTTTTACAGACAGGTACCAGAGAATCCCATCTGTAGACGTTAATCTGAAAAAAATAAAATATACAAGTTACAGGATCTCTTTGGCCAGCAACTTGACGTCAAAGGGACATACATAAACCATCCCCTGCCTATCGAAAATTTGTCTCGTCTAAAAACTAGACTCATTGCAGTATTACTGGATTCTGGTAACAATAGGCTAAGGCCTCTTTCACACTACCGTATGGCTATTTCAGTGTTTTGCGGTCCGTTTTTCATGGATCCGTTGCTCCGTTTTTTTGTTTCCGTTGTGTTTCCGTTCCATTTTTCTGTATGGCATATACAGTATACAGTAATTATATAGAAAAAATTGGGCTGGGCATAACATTTTCAATCGATGGTTCCGCAAAAAACGGAACGGATACGGAAGACATACGGATGCATTTCCGTATGTGTTCCGTTTTTTTCGCGGACCCATTGACTTGAATGGAGCAACGGAACGTGATTCGCGGGCAATAATAGGACATGTTCTATCTTTCAACGGAACGGAAATACGGAAACGGAATGCATACAGAGTACGTTCCGTTTTTTTGCAGAACCATTGAAATGAATGGTTCCGTATACGGAACGCAAAAAAAAAAACCGGTAGCGTGAAAGAGGCCTAACCCTTATCCACTGGGACCCACACTATTCATGAGAAGAGGGTCCCATGCCCAGTTTGAAAGAAGCAGTGGTCGAGGAAATGCACTGCTGCTCCACTTAAACTCTATGGGATTGGCAGAGATAGCAGTCTCATACATGTAAATAGTCTGGTGGCATGCATGCTCAACTACTGCTCCATTCAGACAGGGGGCACGGGAATCCTGTTTTCGTGACAGTGGGGGTTCAAGTGGTCTGATCTCCACTGATCTAACAATTAGCCCATATCCAGGTTATAGGAAATAACTTGTTCTTGGAAAACCCTTTTACCCCCTTCCCACTAAAGGACATAACTGGATGTGGGTATGACAAGTGGATTGCGAGGGTTGAGAAGCTATGCACACACCATCTGCAGCAGATAACATACAGTTGACACCTTGCTGCAACTGCTGGTATCAGAGTTAGTTTAACCACTTAGATGCCATGGTCTATAATGATTACAGTATCTGTGTGGTTGACATAAAGAGAGGGCTTTCTCTGCTTAGCCGTTGTGACTCCATGGCGCATTCGCCGAATACTGATGACTGCTATGGTGGCTGAGAGCCAAACAATGGCCCCCTCTTGTCTGCCTCATCTGGAAGTCGATTAGACCAATTATTATGGCTATTGCAACAACTTCTTCACTGTGTGTGTATGTACCGTGGCTGTCTTTCTTTGTCTTGTTACTAAAGTTAAGTGTTTAAAAAAAACAAATCATACAGAAGAGACAGGGAGAAGAATATAAGAGCTGCAAAGACACTGACAGACAAGAAGAGACACTGCTGTAGGTTCTGCTCCTCAGCAATTGCCTGTAAAGCCTGTATTACACTGGCAGATTTTCTAACAGACGATTGCTAACGAGCGTTCGTAGTAACGTTTATTAGCGATCATCCGGCATTGTAATACTGCCGCCAATTACCCGAAGAATGAGCAAACGCTCATCCAACGGGCAATCGTGATCTTTCAGTATGCTGATAGATCATGATTTAACGGGGGCAGATCGGGCTGTCTAATTACGATCTGCTGCCGGCAAATAACTAGTGGTTTCTTATAAGACTAGATAAAAGCATTAATTGAAGCTTGCAGCTGCGTAATATACTGGTCTGTTAATAGACAGACCAGCATCTGGAATTTGTACAGTATTAATTGGTAAGATAAACATTTTGACCCATCCATGAGAGTGGGAATTTATGAAAGGAGAGAAGTTGTTTATTAACTTCCACTACTAGAGGCTCATAATTCAAACTATGTAAATCACTACGTTTCGCTGGTAAATCAATTCCCAGATATTTCACACAGTTAATTTTTTTTCATAAATCTCTTTTTATTAATTATAACGGTGTACAATTAGCCATGACCATGAAAGATAGCTATACGCAGGTGGCCAAATGGATCAGGTGGATCCTCATATGTGACGCTATGTCCATTTAGTTTTGTTGACTATGGTGGGTGATCAGGACCTTCCATCAAGAGATTTAGTTCCTTTGTGGAAATTGAAGGCAGTCCATAGCAGTAAAGCATCGTAGTCTGCACTGTAATTTATAAGCTAAACAATCACAACATAAAAATAACATAGGGAACAATATTGCAGGGAGGATCCCCGGGAGATGAGGTAGATTATTAGGCACACCCAATGGTTGGTTTCCGCGACATGTGAAATAAAAGAAAAATAGTTATGTGAATGGTGTTAATTGCTTTGACACTAATCCCAGGTAAGTTCAGACGGGAGAAATACCCAGGACAAGAATCATATTTTGCTAAATGTTTTCCATGGTAACCAAATACGTAAGAAGTGTTCGTGTTTGCATTCAATCCAGGAGGTAAGTTCTTCAAGTCTACATATCTGGTCCACTTTATTTAACCATTCTTGCTGAGAGGGACTCAACCAATACAACGGTATCAATAAGGTATGTGGCAAGCTCCGATTTGCAAGGCCTGAAGGACAGAGTATTTTGCCATAACAATACCAAGTTCAGCAATCGTGTCAGAGAAGCATTACAGACCCTACCGATCATCCCCTCCACTCCATCCCAGAAAGACCTGATCTTATTACAAGACCACCATATGTGTGATATCGTTCCAATATCAGATTTACATCTCCAACAAATAACACTTTCCACAAATCCCCTCATGTATAAGTATGCAGGCGTTCTGTACCATCTAGACATGGTTTTATACAAATTCTCCTGTAGACGAACACACCTCAATAAACCATGGGACCTACTTAGAATCTGCTGAGTATCTATGTCAGAAAAGGTAGTATTTAGTTCTTCCCACTCCGATAAAAACGCAGGGGTCTGCGAGGCATCTGGCGTAAGAATTAACTTGTATATTTTTGACATTGCCTTTGTAAGAGGACAGGCAGAGAACAGTGCTTTCTCAAAGTCAGTGGTTTGTCTATTAATCGGGCCAAGAGCTAGGGATTGTTGGCAAACCTGACGAAAATGGGAATAGTGTAAAAACTGCAGAGGCGTTCCCATGAGTTTCTGTGAAACTTTTGCCAACTTTTTCCCATCGTGGAGCAAGACTGAGATTGGACATGAGCGTAGTTGTTCCCAAAGACCCCTAGTATGTAGAGATGATGGGGAGTCCCCAGGCACGTACGGCAAATAGCAGGCTGGAGTTTGAGGGGAAGGGAATGGTGCAATAGCCGGATGGTTCCATATCCCAGGCTAGTAAAAGGCCCTTGGTTAGGATATTTGTGATACCCAATGAGAAATGTATTCGTGGCTTACACCACATGAGAGGCAGGGATGTTCTACACATTCCATCTCTCTCCAACAGAGCAGACAGGGAACTACCCATATACTTATTAACGTCCAGCCAATGTTGTAAATGTATAGCTGTATAATATATCTTTAGGTCCGGAAGGCCGATACCCTCCTCTGCTTCGGAAGAGAGAGAAGCCTATATCTCAGTTTGGGATGGGCATTCTTCCAGAGGAACCTAGAGAACATTCTCCTAACTTTCTGAAAAACGAGCCTGGTAGATGTATGGGAGCGACCTGCATCAGATATAGGAATTTCAGAAGAATGTAAGTGGTAAGGTAGTGTTTCCTCCCTATCCACGACAGAAATGGGATTCTGTCTCTAAACAATTGAGACACCACCTGATTGAGCAGGGGACGGTAGTTTAGATCATCTTGGAAAGGTCATCCGGCACCTTCAGACCCAGATAAGTTATGGAAGTATTTTGCCAAGCAAAGGGAGTGGTAGCCATCAGTTGCATTGCCTCCTCCCTGTCCAAGGACCTCAGATTTCCCAAGATTTATTTTAAAATTGGACAGCTGCCCGAAGTCCTCAAATAATAACAATACATAAGGGAAGGCCTGAGTGGGGTTTGTAATGAATATAAGTAGGTCATCTGCATGCGCAGCTGCGGTGTGAATTCCTGAAGGGGATTGTTGTAATATGGGGGTGTTGCCGTATTGCTTGAATCAATGTCTCCATGCACAGGACATAAAGGCTGGGTGATAGAGGACAACCCTGTTGCGTGCCATTAGTTATACTAAATGCTGGAGACAACAGATTATTGATTTATACCTTTGCTGATGGGGATGTGTATAGAGAGAAAATGGCCTGAAGAAAAGGAAGGGGAAGGCCAAACCTAAGCAATGTCTCCCTCATAAAGACCCAGTCTATTCTATCAAAGGCCTTCTCAGCATCCGTGCCAAGGAGGACCATGGGAATCTTAAGAGATTTGGCAAAATGTATAGCATCTGTTAGCATTGACCTCGCCTTCTCTAGCCAGGACAAAAACTGTTTGTTCTTTGTGAATTAAAGAAGGTAAACCTGTATACGCCTAGCTAAGATTTTGGCCCATAATTTGACGTCACAATTTAGAAGTGAAATAGGGCGGTAGCTGCTACATAACTCCAAATCCTTGCCTGCGTTTGGTAGCACTGCGATATGTGCCTCTAGAGCATCCCACCTTTTAATAATGCCTGACAAAAGGGATTGGAAATGGTATTGGAAATTCCTATAGTATATCATGGGGAGGCCATCGGGGCCTGGACTTTTACCTATTTGAGTTGAAGACAATGTCTGCCGGATTTCAGTCATAGTAATTGGCTCTAATAACAGGGATGAATCCTCGGGTGAGAGGGTAGGAAGATGTAGGGATTCCAAGAATACTTGGATGTCTTTTGTTCTCCCCCGTGTTCAGTTATATAATTGGCCATAGAAATTTGCTAATTGAGATGCAATCTCATTAATTTGGCACAGCAGTGCATTAGCCCTTTCACGAATCTAGAGACTAATATATCCTTAAGTTGGCCCCTTAGGTCGGTTAACTCAGCAAGTTGTGAAATTGCAATTGAGCGCTTATGTGCAGGGGCGTACACAGAAATCACTGGGCCCCATAGCAAGAGTCTGAATTGGGCCCCCAACCCCGCCCACTACCCACCCCTGGCCCATCCCACCTCCTGGCTCCTCCCCTGCCACACCCCCATTTGCCAATAAAAAAATGTATACATGTTCTACTGAAACCGTTAGGTGCTGAATTCAGGTGCTTATAGCGCTTTATAATCCATACTCTCTCTGTATGGGAGTAAGGATATCAGCCATGTACAGCACACATCACTGCTCCTGCCTGTCTGCTTTGGTAAAGTCGGGCATAAATGGGCGATGTCAGGCTTTAGCAGAGTGGGCACAGGGGACGCCATATGTATGCGAGCACAACTGAACGAGTGCAGGGAAGGAGCCCGCATATATATCACTCCTGCCTGTGCCCACTGCGGTAAAGCCTGACACAGCTTTGTTACCAGCGCCATTTTTTCATCACTTCTCTCACCCCAAAAAATTTAATAAAATGTGATTTAAAAAGTCACACACACTCCAAAAGGGTATCAATAAAAACTACAGTTCATCCCGCAAAAAATGAGCCCCCACACAACTCAGTAGATCATATAACTATAAAAAAGTTATGGGGGTCAGAATATGGTGATGTAAAAAAGTAAAAAAAAAATTTTTTTATCAAAGTGTTAATGTATTTTTACACTATTTAGACATAAAAAACCTATACATATGTGGTATCGTTGTAATTGTACTGACCCAGAGAATGAAGGGCACAGGTCAGTTTTGCCACAAAGGTAAAGCTGTAGGAACAAAACCCCTAAAAAGGTGGAAAGATTGTGGGGTTTTCCCACAAAAAGAAGTTATGGCTCAAGGAAGATAGGGAAGGAAAAATAAAATGCAAAAATGAAAAAACCTCTGGTATCCTAGGGGTTAAAGGGGCTATTTAATCCCTATTATGCCCCCCAAATTGCCCAGGCACCGCATACAGTTAATACTTATGTCCAATGGGGGGGGTGCAGACAATAGCAGGCTGCGTCGGAAATGAGCCTCCCTAGCGTCACCCGCGATGCTAGGGAGGCTCGTTCCCATTGTGGCCTGTTATTGGCTGCTAGCCTGCTCCCCCCTATGTCGCTGGATGTATTAATCTGCGTGACGGGAGGGAGGCAGTGGCTGCTGTGTGGGCATCAGGAGCAATGCGGGTGCTGGGGAATGAGGTAAGTAAGGTGCCTGGCCCCGAGCATTTTGGGGGGCATTATAGGGGTTGGATAACCCCTTTAACTCATTGCTGCTGATGCTAAGTGTGCACATAGCCTCCAATCATATTCTCCCCCCGCCCCTGCAAGGTGACTGATATGCTGGGGGGCCCTGTAGGATCATAGAGGACTCAGGAGGACAGTGTGCTTCCACCCTCTTCTCCCCGGGGAGTGAGGGGGAAGGGGGGGAGTAGGAGGAAAGCACACTGTCCTCCTAAATCCTCTATGATCCTACAGGGCCCCCTTCCCCCCAAACCCCACTGCTTGCTGCTGCCCTCCCCCTATCAAGAATACCCATATCCAACCAATACCATATATGAGCTTTATATTAAGTCTGCTGCTGTCCTCTTACTGTGGCACACTTCTGTGTTCACTGACCAGTCCTTCAGTATGGGCCAGGGGTGTGGGGCACTCACTGGCTGATGACTGTCTTGAGGGCGGGCGGCAGATGGCGGGCAGCACGTGAGCGCAGAGGATAACTCTGCCACGCCGGGTGCAATCCTCTATTAGGATGATCAGACGTCCGTTTTTTAGACTCCTGGTCCTCCGTCCGGAACAAGGCCAGGACGGACAACCAGAAGTCCTCCTTTTTTGTGGTCATCAGCGACTCTAGACTCGACGAGTACGGGGCACTTTAAGGATCACTCACATCACGGCGTAGAGCGCACCGACATCAGTCGCACGCACATCCGGCAGCTCCTGCATCGCGCCAGTCAATTCTGGTTTGTGCAGGCGCGGCCACGCAGGAAGTGGAGAAACAGACTCTGAGGAGCGCAGCTGCGCTGAGGTACTCCCTGGTCTGTGCTGTGGGCCGTCGGGGATTGCTCAAAGGGGGGAAGGGCAGGCGCTGGTAATTTTGAAAGGGGTTAATAATACCTACTGTGTGGGTCCTGGGAACAGCTGAAAGGGGGAAATAAATAAGTGTGAAGAGGGGACTGAAAGGGGTTAAATACTGTGAATGAGGGACTGCTGAAAAGGGTTTATGTGAAGGCCCTTCACACTTTCACAGTATTTATTAACACCTTTCAGCAGTTCCCCATTTCACAGTATTTATTAAGCCCTCAGGGGACTGCTGAAAAGGGTTAATAAATACTGTGAATAGGGTACTGCTGAAAGGCGTTACCGTTAACCACTTAAGGACCACAGGTTTATACCCCCCTAAAGACCAGGCCCTTTTTTACAAATCGGCACTCCACAACTTTAGCGGTTTATTGCTCGGTCATGCAACTTACCACCCAAATGAATTTTACCTCCTTTTCTTCTCACTAATAGAGCTTTCATTTGGTGGTATTTCATTGCTGCTGACATTTTTACTTTTTTTGTTATTAATCGAAATTTAACGATTTTTTTGCAAAAAAATGACATTTTTCACTTTCAGTTGCAAAATTTTGCAAAAAAAACGACATCCATATATAAATTTTTCTCTAAATTTATTGTTCTACATGTCTTTGATAAAAAAAAAATGTTTGGGTAAAAAAAAAATGGTTTGGGTAAAAGTTATAGCGTTTACAAACTATGGTACAAAAATGTGAATTTACGCTTTTTGAAGCAGCTCTGACTTTCTGAGCACCTGTCATGTTTCCTGAGGTTCTACAATGCCCAGACAGTACAAACACCCCACAAATGACCCCATTTCGGAAAGTACACACCCTAAGGTATTCGCTGATGGGCATAGTGAGTTCATAGAACTTTTTTTTTTTTGTCACAAGTTAGCGGAAAATGATGATTTTTTTTTTTTTTTCATACAAAGTCTCATATTCCACTAACTTGTGACAAAAAATAAAAACTTCCATGAACTCACTATGCCCATCAGCGAATACCTTGGGGTGTCTTCTTTCCAAAATGGGGTCACTTGTGGGGTAGTTATACTGCCCTGGCATTCTAGGGGCCCAAATGTGTGGTAAGGAGTTTGAAATCAAATTCTGTAAAAAATGACCAGTGAAATCCGAAAGGTGCTCTTTGGAATGTGGGCCCCTTTGCCCACCTAGGCTGCAAAAAAGTGTCACACATCTGGTATCTCCGTATTCAGGAGAAGTTGGGGAATGTGTTTTAGCTTGTCATTTTACATATACCCATGCTGGGTGAGAGAAATATCTTTGTCAAATGCCAACTTTGTATAAAAAAATGGGAAAAGTTGTCTTTTGCCAAGATATTTCTCTCACCCAGCATGGGTATATGTAAAATGACACCCCAAAACACATTCCCCAACTTCTCCTGAATACGGGGATACCAGATGTGTAACACTTTTTTGCAGCCTAGGTGGGCAAAGGGGCCCATATTCCAAAGAGCACCTTTCGGATTTCACTGGTCATTTTTTACAGAATTTGATTTCAAACTCCTTACCACACATTTGGGCCCCTAGAATGCCAGGGCAGTATAACTACCCCACAAGTGACCCCATTTTGGAAAGAAGACACCCCAAGGTATTCCGTGAGGGGCATGGCGAGTTCCTAGAATTTTTTATTTTTTGTCACAAGTTAGTGGAAAATGATGTTTTTTTTTATTTATTTTTTTCTTACAAAGTCTCATATTCCACTAACTTGTGACAAAAAATAAAAACTTCCATGAACTCACTATGCCCATCAGCGAATACCTTGGGGTGTCTTCTTTCCAAAATGGGGTCACTTGTGGGGTAGTTATACTGCCCTGGCATTCTAGGGGCCCTAATGTGTGGTAAGGAGTTTGAAATCAAATTCTGTAAAAAATGACCAGTGAAATCCGAAAGGTGCTCTTTGGAATATGGGCCCCTTTGCCCACCTAGGCTGCAAAAAAGTGCCACACATGTGGTATCGCCGTACTCAGGAGAAGTTGGGGAATGTGTTTTGGGGTGTCATTTTACATATACCCATGCTGGGTAAGATAAATATCTTGGTCAAATGCCAACTTTGTATAAAAAAATGGGAAAAGTTGTCTTTTGCCAAGATATTTCTCTCACCCAGCATGGGTATATGTAAAATGACACCCCAAAACACATTCCCCAACTTCTCCTGAGTACGGAGATACCAGATGTGTGACACTTTTTTGCAGCCTAGGTGGGCAAAGGGGCCCATATTCCAAAGAGCACCTTTCGGATTTCACTGGTCATTTTTTACACATTTTGATTTTAAACTTCTTACCACACATTTGGGCCCCTAGAATGCCAGGGCAGTATAACTACCCCACAAGTGACCCCATTTTGGAAAGAAGACACCCCCAGGTATTTTGTGATGGGCATAGTGAGTTCATGGAAGTTTTTATTTTTTGTCACAAGTTAGTGGAATGAGACTTTGTAAGGAAAAAAAAAAAATCATCATTTTCCGCTAACTTGTGACAAAAAATATAAAATTCTAGGAACTCGCCATGCACCTCATGGAATACCTTGGGGTGTCTTCTTTCCAAAATGGGGTCACTTGTGGGGTAGTTATACTGCCCTGGCATTTTCCAGGGGCCCTAATGTGTGGTAAGTAGGTAAATGACCTGTGAAATCCTAAAGGTGCTCTTTGGAAGGTGGGCCCCTTTTCCCACCTAGGCTGCAAAAAAGTGTCACACATGTGGTATCGCCGTACTCAGGAGAAGTTGGGGAATGTGTTTTGGGGTGTCTTTTTACATATACTCATGCTGGGTGAGAGAAATATCTCAGCAAAAGACAACTTTTCCCATTTTTTTATACAAAGTTGGCATTTGACCAAGATATTTATCTCACCCAGCATGGGTATATGTAAAATGACACCCCAAAACACATTGCCCAACTTCTCCTGAGTACGGCGATACCATATGTGTGACACTTTTTTGCAGCCTAGATGCGCAAAGGGGCCCACATTCCTTTTATGAGGGCATTTTTAGACATTTGGATCCCAGACTTCTTCTCACGCTTTAGGGCCCCTAGAATGCCAGGGCAGTATAAATACCCCACATGTGACCCCATTTTGGAAAGAAGACACCCCAAGGTATTCAATGAGGGGCATGGCGAGTTCATAGAATTTTTTTTTTTTTGATTTTATTTATTTTTTTCTCACAAAGTCTCCCTTTCCGCTAACTTGGGACAAAAATTTCAATCGTTCATGGACTCAATATGCCCCTCACGGAATACCTTGGGGTGTCTTCTTTCCGAAATGGGGTCACATGTGGGGTATTTATACTGCCCTGGCATTCTAGGGGCCCTAAAGCGTGAGAAGAAGTCTGGAATATAAATCTCTAAAAAATTTTACGCATTTGGATTCCGTGAGGGGTATGGTGAGTTCATGTGAGATTTTATTTTTTGACACAAGTTAGTGGAATATGAGACTTTGTAAGAAAAAAAAAATAATTTCCGCTAACTTGGGCCAAAAAAATGTCTGAATGGAGCCTTACAGGGGGGTGATCAATGACAGGGGGGTGATCAATGACAGGGGGGTGATCAATGACAGGGGGGTGATCAGGGAGTCTATATGGGGTGATAACCCCCCTGTCATTGATCACCCCCCTATAAGGCTCCATTCAGATGTCCGTATGTGTTTTGCGGATCCGATCCATGTATCCGTGGATCCGTAAAAATCATACGGACATCTGAATGCAGCCTGACAGGGGGGGTGATCAATGACAGGGGGGGGGTGATCAATGACAGGGGGGGTGATCAATGACAGGGGGGGTGATCAAGGAGTCTATATGGGGTGATCACCCCCCCTGGAAGGCTCCAGGGAGACGCCTGTATGCGGATCCGATCCATCTATCAGTGGATCCGTAAAAAATCATGCAGACGTCTGAATGGAGCTTTACAGGGGGGTGATCAATGACAGGGGGGTAATCAATGACAGGGGGGGTGATCAGGGAGTCTATATGGGGTGATCACCACAGTCATTGATCACGCCCCTGTAAGGCTCCATTCAGATGTCCGTATGCGTTTTGCGGATCCGATCCATCTATCAGTGGATCCGTAAAAATCATGCGGACATCTGAAGGGAGCTTTACAGGGGGGTGATCAATGACAGGGGGGTGATCAGGGAGTCTATATGGGGTGATCACCACAGTCATTGATCACGCCCCTGTAAGGCTCCATTCAGACGTCCGTATGCGTTTTGCGGATCCGATCCATCTGTCAGTGGATCCGTAAAAATCATGCGGACGTCTGAATGGAGCTTTACAGGGGGGTAATCAATGACAGGGGGGTGATCAGGGAGTCTATATGGGGTGATCACCACAGTCATTGATCACGCCCCTGTAAGGCTCCATTCAGACGTCCGTATGCGTTTTGCGGATCCGATTCCATCTATCAGTGGATCCGTAAAAATCATGCGGACATCTGAATGGAGCTTTACAGGGGGGTAATCAATGACAGGGGGGTGATCAGGGAGTCTATACATATTACTGAGCTACCTGTGTCCTCTGGTGGTCGATCCAAACAAAGGGGACCACCAGAGGACCAGGTAGCAGGTATATTAGACGCTGTTATCAAAACAGCGTCTGATATACCTTTCAGGGGTTAAAAAAATCACATCTCCAGCCTGCCAGCGAACGATCGCCGCTGGCAGGCTGGAGATCCACTCTCTTACCTTCCGTTCCTGTGAGCGCGCGCGCCTGTGTGCGCGCGTTCACAGGAAATCTCGGCTCACGCGAGATGACGCCAATCGGCGTTAGCGTAGCCTGGGGGAGCCGCCGCGATGACGCCTTTCGGCGTTACAGTTGCGGCAAGTGGTTAATAACTACTACTGTCCCTCCAGGACACCCATGACCCCTCCACAAGTTCTTACCTCTCCTCCGCCCGTTTGCCGGCAGGTGATGGGGGCGTGGCTTCGCGAAGGTGGGCGTGGTTTGTACGTTTTGGGGGCGTGGCCGGCGAGATCCGTGAAGCCAGTGGCCACCCTAGTCTCTATGTGTGCCTGGCTGCGCTGCTCCTGCTGCCTGATACACTGGCCAATTAGCAGCAGCAGGATCCTTGCCTGGGAGGGAGATGCAGCCCGAACAATGGGTGGGGTTGGAGCCGGAGGGAGAAGTTCAAGAATGCCGCCTGAAACTATGAATAAACTGTCACTGTCTTGTGCAGAGTAGGGGGCGGAGCCTTTCATGCGCTCCGGGCCCCCCTGTGCCGCGGGCCCCATAGCAACGGCGTGGTCTGCCTATATTGGCAGTACAACACTGCATGTGTTTTTTCTAGTTATGAGATCCGGGATAGCAAAGAGTCAACCTCTTGCAACCTCAAATTTTTTACTGCTGTGTCTAACGTGATTAATTTCCCCTATTGAGGGCTTTATGAGCCTCCCACACTGTGGGAAATGGGACATCTGGGGTAATATTGGTGTTGAAATAAACTGATAGTTTCTCACCTAATGCTAAAATCGTGGAGTCATCCCTTAGGAGTGTTTCATTAAGTCTCCATGACCAGGCTTTTCGACCCGAAGTAGGCAAGTATAAGGCTATATAAATAGGTGCATGGTCTGAGACTAAGATCGACTCTATACCAGCGGACCCCACCACTGATATTGATGCCTGTGAAATAAAAAAATAATCAATAAGTTGATAAGAGTGGTGTACATGCGAGAAAAAGGTAAAATCTTTGGCTTCAGGATGGAGCGTTCTCCAGGTATCCATCAGGTGGAGACTTTCCAAGAAGGCCTTCAATTTGCTCAAGCCTGCAAAGGAGATGGCAGAGCACACGGCAGATGAATCCAATAAGGGATTGAGAGTGACATTAAAATCTCCACTAAGGACCACCATCCCCTCCGCAACTCCGCAAACAGTTGCAACGGTTGAATAGTGTTAACTAGCCATTTCACCTGTTAGGGGCATATACATTCGCAAGGGTAATAGGAGTCTCATCTAGTCCCTGCTTTACAAATATAAATCTGCCGTTCGGGTCCACTCTGGATTGAGAGCAGGTGAAAGCCAGGCCTTTTTTAAGGGCGATACTTACTCCCCTGGAGGCCTGAGAGCCATTACAGCTATGAAACCAGTGGTCAAAGGAGAGTATTGTAATTTGGGGATCTTATGAGCCTTAAAATGTGTCTCCTGTAAAAAGAGTATTGAAGGAGAGTTCCTGCGTGTCAAAGCAAAAACCTGAGACCTTTTTTATGGTAAATTAAAACCCTTTACATTAAAGGAGTAAATCACATGCTTCGTCATGTCATAAGTTGAAAGAGGAGAAAAAGCGCACAAAGGTGGTGTGTCCCCTCGTCATCCCGGAGGATCCCCGCGTACATATGAAATAAAAATTAACCATACAATAACATTGCAGCAAAAAAAAAAAAGAAATGTTAGTATAGCGAGCTCAAGCTGAGGCAGCTCCAGAGGCCCAATAAGAGACCCCAGAGCGGCCACTAACTTGACCGGATAGATCTTGTGTAGTGCATTATAGCATTACTTAAGCCTGCCCCACAGAGGCAGCCAAGCCCGACCAACCCAGTAGTCATGAAGAAACATTGACAGAAATGATAAGAAAAGAGATAGAAAGGGGTAAGAAGGAAATTGAAGTATGAAGATGGGGGGAGAGTAAGAATAGCAGGGCCTGTCACCAAGCGGGTCAGGCAATATACAGACACAGCAAGCCCTTGTTTCTTCTCTATGTAAAGTAGCCCTTGAGAGTGAGTAATACTTGCAGGAGTCCTCTATGTTCAGGGAGCAGAGTTCTTTATCAGGGCTCTCTTCGTCCTCTGTAGCCGTTTCCTGTCGCCTGCTGTGGACCATTGATCTGGCGGAGGAGGGAGGGTTGGTAAGTCATCTTACATCGAGACTTGCATCCAAGAAGGAACTTGCACAGGAGGAATTTCTAGCTTGTGCCATGTGGCTTGTAGGTCTTCTGGTGTGCGTATGGCTATTTGCCTATTATTTTTGAGAATCACTATCCCAAAAGAGTAGAGCCACCTGTATGTCAGGTTGTGTGCCCTCAAGTGCTCAAGGAGAGGCCTCATGGTTCTTCTGTTGGCCAGAGTGGTTGGTGAAAGGTCCTGATATATATGCACCGGGATCGAATCTAGTAAAATGTCTCCTCTCTCCCGGGCTTGGCGTAGGATCGCAGAAGTGTCAGCAAAGTTAAGCAATTTACAGACCACGTCACTCGGAGGTGCAGTTGGACCGGGTTTAGGTCGGAGGGCTCTGTGAATACGTTCAATTATGGATGAGGCTCTCTTTTGGCCTAGTATTGTGGAAAAAATGGTGGTGGCCACTTGAGTAAGGGCTTCTGTTGCATGCCCTTCATGCGCAAATGATTGCAGTTTTCCAGATCCTCTATCTGGTTAAATGCAGTTGTTGTTCAAGAAATTTGGATCTCACCGAACCATCAAAGGTGAGCATGGCTGCGTGTTGGTCTTCTAAAGAGTCCACGTGGCCTCCAAGATGGCGGAGGTTCGCTCTAATATCTTTCAGTTCCCTCATGATAGGTAACATGGCTTGTGCAATCGTCTGCTTAAGGAAGGCACGAGTGATTGGTTCTAAATCTTTCATACCTACGGCCATGCTATCCGTGTCCGAGTCCTCCGCTGCTTCAGAGTCGCGCGCCTCAGCTGCCAGCGCCTTCTTGGATGTCATAGCGCCTGGTGTGTGAACTTTCTTTTTCAGGTATTTCTCCATGTCCGCTTGTTGTTTCAGGGGTTTCGGAGTTCCAGGGGTCTCCTTGCTTCTGTCTCTGCCAATCTTCCCCATGTTTGGTTGACGATAGCTAATGATAAGCTGTGCAAAGCGCCAAGTGGGAGAGGAGCTCCGGTCTATGCTGCCTTCTCCATGTGCGTGCAGGCTCCGCCCCCCTTTCACACAGTTTTTAACCCATTGGTAAGAAAAAAAAGATGTTGTAAACGCGATTGTGTAAAAGTTGACACTGACAAATTTAACAACTGAGACTTACAAGTGTTAAACTTATAGTATAAGACCCCTCCAGAATATCTAGAATTTTCAGAAGATAGATTTCTGTTTGAGTTGCACTAAAATAACTTCGTCTGCATATAGTCCGAACCTTATGTTCCTGTGTTCCCACTTTTATATCATGCACTGATCTCTCCCACCTAATCCTCTCCGCCAGTGGCTCCAAAATGAATGCAAATATGACAGAGGACAATGGACACCCCTGGCGGGTCCCATTATTGATATTAAATTTAGTCGATAGATAGCCTGATATCAACAAAAAAGCTGAAGGGGAGGAATATAGTGCTAGAATTTGTGATTTAAAAGAAAAACAATTTCCAAATTTACCCAGCACCTCTTTTGAATATCCCCATTGGATCCTATTGATCGCCTTTTCCGCATCCAAAGATAGAAGCAGAGAAGGCATTCAAGAGAATTCCACATATTGTATAATATCCCAAAACCTTTGGTTGCCGTCAGAAACCTGACAGCCGATGACAAATCCCACCTGATCAGGGTTGAAGATGGAAGGTAGGATCCTTATGAGTCGGATAGCCAATATCTTAGCACATAGCTTTATATCGCCATTACGTAGCGAGATTGGGCGAGAGCTCTCCGGAATCACAAGGTCTTTCCCTTCTTTAGGCAGCGTAAAAACTGTGGCTTGCAGCATCTCTTCTGGGAAACTCCCCTTCAATGCAGCCAAGTTGAATACACTGGCCAAGTATGGAGATAACAATTCTGGAGAAGCTCTATAGTAAGCATTGGAAAAACCGTCTGGTCCAGGTGACTTATGTGGTTTTAATTTCTTGTATCACTTCAACACTTGTAAAAGCCACTGATAATGAGATCATTTGGGCTTGCCCTATTTTTTTGTAGTGATACAGTGTCCAGGAATTGAAAAGTTAACTATGCACTAGGCTGTGGGACATTGGCTTCTGGGGATAGACTATATAACTTAGCGAATTTTTCTGAAACATGTTGCAAACCCTCCTTATCCCTAAGACACTTGCCACTTAGCCGCCTCTAAGCTTCTATCACTCTCTTCAGCCTCTCACAGTGGTCCTCCGCTCCCACCCACAGAGATGGTCACACTCTGGATCTGATCTTTACCCGCCTCTGCTCCCTATCTACATAGTAACATAGTACATAAGGCCGAAAAAAGACATTTGTCCATCCAGTTCGGCCTGTTATCCTGCAAGTTGATCCAGAGGAAGGCAAAAAAAAAAAACCTGTGAGGTAGAAGCCAATTTTCCCCACTTTAGGGGAATAAAAAATTCCTTCCCGACTCTAATCAGGCAATCAGAATAACTCCCTGGATCAACGACCCCTCTCTAGTAGCCATAGCCTGTAATATTATTACGCTCCAGAAATACATCCAGGCCCCTCTTGAATTCCTTTATTGTACTCACCATCACCACCTCCTCAGGCAGAGCGTTCCATAGTCTCACTGCTCTTACCGTAAAGAATCCTTTTTTATGTTTGTGTACAAACCTTCTTTCCTCGAGACGCAGAGGATGTCCCCTCGTCACAGTCACAGTTCTGGGGATAAATAGATGATGGGATAGATCTCTATACTGACCCCTGATATATTTATACATATTAATTAGATCTCCCCTCAGTCGTCTTTTTTCTAAAGTGAATAACCCTAATATTGATAATCTTTCAGGGTACTGTAGTTGCCCTCCTCTGGACCCTCTCCAGCTCTGCTATGTCTGCCTTGTTTACAGGAGCCCAGAACTGTACACAGTACTCCATGTGTGGTCTGACTAGCGATTTGTAAAGTGGTAGGACTATGTTCTTATCACGGGCATCTATGCCCCTTCTGATGCAACCCATTATCTTATTGGCCTTGGCAGCAGCTGCCTGACACTGGTTTTTGCAGCTTAGTTTGCCGTTTATTAAAATTGCTAGATCCTTTTCCATGTAAGTGTTACCGAGTGTTTTATCATTTAGTATGTACGGGTGACTTGCATTATTCCTTCACATGTGCAAAACTTTACATTTGTCAGTGTTAAGCCTCATCTGCCACTTATCTGCCCAAGCATCCAATCTATCCAGATCCCTCTGTAGTAGTATATTGTCCTCTTCAGTGTAAATTACTTTACACAGTTTAGTGTCATCTGAGAAAATTTATACTTTACTATGCAAGCCTTCTACGAGATCATTAATAAATATATTGAAGAGAATAGGGCCCAATACTGACCCCTGAGGTACCCCACTAGTGACAGTGACCCAATCTGAGTGTGTACAGTTAATAACCACGCTCTGTTTTCCATCATTGAGCCAGTTACTTACCAACATACAGACGTTTTCTCCCAGTCCAAGCATTCTGATTTTATATACTAACCTTTTATGTGGTACACTGTCAAATGCTTTGGAGAAGTCCAGATATACGACATCCATTGATTCGCCGCTGTCAAGTCTAGAACTTACCTCCTCATAGAAACTGATTGAAACTAACCTTTCTAATTCACCTCTCCCACTATCTGACCACAACCTGCTCACCTTCTCTTTAATGATCTCTTCTGCTGCTCCCTCGGTCCACACAATTGCACACCCTTCGCAGGAACCTTAAACATCTTGACTTTTGCTTGCTTTCTGACACTCTTCTGCCACTCTCTACCATTTGTTCCCTCAAGAATGCAGATGCTGCCACCACTCTGTATAACACCACAATAAGTACAGCTCTGGACTCTGCTGCCCCCATCACACACAAAACATGAAAAATCAACAGACAACCCTGGCACACCAGCTTGACCAAAAAACTCAGACAAGCTTCCAGGGCCGCAGAGCGGCGATGGAAGAAATCCTATTCTTAGCATCACTTCACCACATACAAGCAATCCCTCCTCATTTTCAAATCCTCACTCACTGATGTAAAACAGGCCTACTTCTCATCTCTCATATGTTTCCTGTCCCACAACCCTAAACATCTTTTTAACACTTTCAGCGCCCCTATCCTCACCTCTCATCTCAGCTGAGGACTTTGCTACATACTTTAAACAAAAAAGATAGTCTACGTCAGAGAAAGCTTCAGTGCACAGTCCCCACAGACCCTCTACACCAGTGTTTCCCAACCAGTGTGCCTCCAGCTGTTGCAAAACTACAACTCCCAGCATGCCCGCACAGCCAAAGGCTGTCCGGGCATGCTGGGAGTTGTAGTTTTGCAACAGCTGGAGGCACACTGGTTGGGAAACACTGGTCTACACAACTGCTCAGTCCTCTTCCAGAATCAGCTTCTCCACCATTACAGAAGAAATACTTTCCACCCTACTCTCCAGATCACATCTCACCACCTGCGCACTTGACCCAATACCATCCCACCTCATCCCCAACCTCACCACAGTGTTTATCCTAGCCCTAACTCATCTCTTCAACCTATCACTAACCTCTGGTGTTTTCCCCTCTGGTTTTAAACATGCTACCATTACACCCATCCTCAAAAAGCCTTCACTTGACCAATCTTCTTTGTCCAGTTATTGCCCCATATCACTTCTTCCATATGCTTCAAAGCTACTTGAACAACATGTCCATTCTCAACTGTCCTCCAAACTCTCCTCCTGCTCTCTCTTTGATCGGCTACAATCTGGCTTCTGACCCCACCACTTAACTGAAACTGCACTTACCAAAGTCACCAACGACCTGCTAACAGCCAAAACCAAAAAACATTACTCTGTCCTCCTCCTTGACCTGTCTTATGCCTTTCCACCGTCGACCACTCCCTTCTGTTACAAACTCTCTCATCTCTTGGCATCACCGACCTGGCCCTCTCCTGGATCACATCCCAACTCACAGACCGGACATTTAGCGTCTCCCACACTCATACCACCTCCTCGTCTCATTCCCTCTCTGTTGGTGTCCCACAAGGCTCTGTCCTAGGACCCCTGCTCTTCACTATCTACACCCTCGGCCTGGGACAGCTCATAGAGTCCCATGGCTTTCAGTATCACTTTTATGCTGACAACACACAAATCTACCACAATGCCTATCTTCCATAGCCTCAATCTTCTCCTCTCATTTTTTTAAACCTAAAGGGAACCTGTCACCGGGATTTTGGGTATAGAGATGAGGACATGGGTAGCTAGATGGCCACTAGCACATCCGCAATACCCAGTCCCCATAGCTCTGTGTGCTTTTATTGTGTAAAAAAAACGATTTGATATATATGCAAATGAACCTGAGATGAGTCAGAGCTTGAAAATATGACTCTTCTCTGGTCACACAAGTAAGATATGACTCCTTTATGTTAATTTGCATATGTATCAAATCGTTTTTTTTACACAATAAAAGCACAGAGAGCTATGGGGACTGGGTATTGTGGATGTGCTAGCGGCCATCTAGCAACCCATGTCCTCAGCTCTATACACAAAATCCCGGTGACAGGTTCCCTTTAACATGGATAAAACAGAATTTATCATCTTTTCCCCATCCCACTCAACCCCCCCAACAGACCTATCTATCACGATCAATGGCTGCACACAATGACCTTGGATTCTGCCCTCTCCTTCAGACCGCACATCCAAGCCCTTTACACCACCTGCCACCTCCAACTCAAAAATATCTTCTGCATCCGCGCATTCCTCAACAATGAGTCTGCAAAAATGCTTGTACATGCCCTCATTATCTCCAGCATAGACTACTGCAACATGTTCCTCTGTGGCCTTCCATCTAGCACACTCACACCCCTCCAATAAACCCTTAACTCTTCTGCCCGAATAATCCACCTATCCCCTCTGCCAATCCCTTCACTGGCTCCCCATTGCCCAGCGAATTCAGTTCAAAATTCTAACAAATACGTATAAAGCCGTCCACAACCTGTCCCCTCCATACATCTCTGAGCTACTTTCCCGATTACTTCCCCACACGTAATCTTGGATCCTCACAAGACGTCCTTCTTTCCTCTCCTCTTATCACCTCTTCCCACAACCGCCTCCAAGATTTCTCCCGTGCATCCCCCATACTCTGGAACTCTCTACCCCAACATATCAGACTCTCACCTACAGTGGAATCCTTCAAAAGAACCCTGAAAACTCACCTCTTCAGACAAGCCTACAACCAGTGACCCTTCTGCTATACAGTCATGACCAGCTTTACCCTCACCTACTGTGTCCTTCCTCCATACCATGTAGAATTTAAGCCCTCATGGGCAGGGCACTCTTTCCTTCTGTACCAGTCTGTAACTAGTCTTGTTCGTGCTTAGTGCAATTGTCTGTATTATGTATGTATACCCCTTATAATATGTACAGCCCCATGGAATGAATGGTGCTTTAATAATAATAAATAATAATATACACAATCTAGTTCTAAGACCTTTCAGTTTACGCGCCAAAGTGGCCCCTGTCTTATTGTCATTCATATAGTAATCAAGTTTCGCCCTACGCAATGTAAGGTCGTGTTGGTAAGTTAATATATTTTGTACTTTGTCTCTAAGGTCCTTTAACTGTTGTGCTTTAGTCACTGACAGCAAAATTTTATTCTGTACCTCGATCGTTTGAATCTGTTTTAGTAACTCATCTATCTTTGCCCGCCTACATTTTAGTTCTATAGCACCTTATTTTAAAAATAACCCCTGCATAAATGCCTTGTGAGCGATCCATATTATACTGGCATCTCCAACACAGGGGCCGTTTATTATGAAAAAAATCTCGCAATTCAGCTTTTATCTGCTCACTATACTATATTATTTTTGACAGAGGCCCACTGCACTGGTATAAGAAAGGTATATGTGCAGAATTTCAAATATTTGTATATCAGAAAATATGACTGCCTGTATAAACAAATAAATTCAAAAATATAAACCAGACAACCCCTTTAAACAAATAACCCTTTTTGACGCAAGTATAGCTTTAATTCTGTGGATAAAAACAAGATGAAAGTGGACTATACTGATTCAAGTTGATAATACTGATCATGTGTTGTAATGGCTAATGGCTCAACAAAACTGGAAAAAGGTCAACTGGTCTGACCCTGGTTACTGCTCGGCTGGTGTATGTGGCATTACGTTGCAGTGAAGTACATATTGCCGTGAATGGAAGATATCATGGCATCTAGTCTCCAGTCACTAGCCCAGGGAAAACTGACAATTAGAGATGGAGGCTGAAGATGGGAAAACTGATGAAAAATGGAATACAGTAGTTGGAAAAACCTATCTAAAACAACAGGTACGCATTAGAGTAAATTTTTAAAACGTGCAATTTGGAACTATCTTTCTTTAGGTTCACATTTCTGATAGATAAGAACATATTAGATTTTATGATGTAAGATAATTATAAAAGTCAGTCAAATATTTTATCAACTGCCTAAGAATTTGCTATCATTGAACAATAAAATACTGGAAGTTGAGCAAAAAAAAAATGTACAGCTCATAAAAGAGCCTTCAGATTTTTTTTTTTTTTTACACATAAACTTACTGCCAGCTTGAAAGAACATTCATTCAGCAGATCAGATACTCCATAAATGTTTAAGGTATTTTGGTCTTCAAAAGCGCTTGCCGCGACAGGAGCAAAGAAATCTTTGGCGTAATAATGAAGCATTTTCCACTTGCCTCCATATTCTATAAAACAATGAACGAACATGTGAAGTCTGGATCCAGCATTTGGTCACAGATATGAGTTTTACATTTAAAGAAGTCATGAGATCATATAAAATCACCAGACCTGTAGAGGTCATACAACATCTAAGTTTCAGAAGTACATATATACCAAGAGATAACATAAAATTATCAAATATGGTCCCTTTCCATACAATAACATAGGACTGTTCACAAAAAAAGGGCTTATTTTCAGGAACATCAGAGCTTTTGTGAGGAATTGTTGCTTGGGAAAACAATAAAAATGCTATATTAATAAAACAATAACATCAAGGATAAAAGAATTGAGGCTTCTTGTGTAAATTGGATTATTTTGACACATATGGTCCTATGTTGTTCATACAGATGTAGCAAAGTTATACTTCATTTAAAAGAGCAACTAAACCTTTATCTAAACTTTTAATATGTTAAAACTAACTAATATACTTTATTAATAAATTTTATATTTTTACTACTCTTTTTCCTACCATTCACTGGTGCGCTTAAAACTCTGTTCTCTGTACACCGCTGAGCTGTTAGCGGCGTACGGAGTACATTTTCTCAATGGGCAGCTGCAAGAGTAAGGGTTCATGTACACGACCGTATGCCCTCCGAGACATACAGTCAGGTCCATAAATATCGGGACATCGACACAATTCTAACATTTTTGGCTCTTTACACCACCACAATGGATTTGAAATGAAACGAACAAGATGTGCTTTAACTGCAGACTGTCAGCTTTAATTTGAGGGTATTTACATCTAAATCAGGTGAACGGTGTAGGAATTACAACAGGTTGCATAGGTGCCTCCTACTTGTTCAGGGATTAAAAGTAATGGGACAAGTGGCTTCTCTGCTGTTCCATGGCCAGGTGTGTGTTATTCCCTCATTATCCCATTTACAATGAGCAGATAAAAGGTCCAGAGTTAATTTCAAGTGTGCTATTTGCATTTGGAATCTGTTGCTGTCAACTCTCAAGATGAGATCCAAAGAGCTGTCATTATCAGTGAAGCAAGCCATCATTAGGCTGAAAAAACAAAACAAACCCATCAGAGAGATAGCAAAAACATTAGACGTGGCCAAAACAACTGTTTGGAACATTCTTAAAAAGAAGGAACACACCGATGAGCTCAGCAACACCAAAAGACCCAGAAGACCACAGAAAACAACTGTGGTGGATGATCGAAGAATTCTTTGCCTGGTGAAGAAAACACCCTTTACAACAGTTGGCCAGATCAAGAACACTCTCCAGGATGTAGGTGTATGTGTGTCAAAGTCAACAATCAAGAGAATACTTCACCAGAGTGAATACAGAGGGTTCACCACAAGATGTAAACAATTGGTGAGCCTCAAAAACAGGAAGGCCAGATTAGAGTTTTCCAAACGACATCTAAAAAAGCCTTCACAGTTCTAGAACAACATCCTATGGACAGATGAGACCAAGATGAACTTGTACCAGAGTGATGGGAAGAGAAGAGTATGGCGAAGGAAAGGAACTGCTCATGATCCTAAGCATACCACCTCATCAGTGAAGCATGGTGGTGGTAGTGTCATGGCGTGGGCATGTATGGCTGCCAATAGAACTGGTTCTATTGTATTTATTGATGATGTGACTGCTGACAAAAGCAGCCGGATGAATTCTGAAGTGTTTCGGGCAATATTATCTGCTCATATTCAGCCAAATGCTTTAGAACTCATTGGACGGCGCTTCACAGTGCAGATGGACAATGTCCCAAAGCATACTGCAAAAGCAACCAAAGAGTTTTTTTAAGGGAAAGAAGTGGAATGTTATGCAATGGCCAAGTCAATCACCTGACCTGAATCCGATTGAGCAAGCATTTCACTTGCTGAAGACAAAACTGAAGGGAAAATGCCCCAACAACAAGCAGGAACTGAAGATGCAGTAGAGGCCTGGCAGAGCATCACCAGGAATGAAACCCAGCCTCTGGTGATGTCTATGTGTTCCAGACTTCAGGCTGTAATTGACTGCAAAGGATATGCAACCAAGTATTAAAAAGTGAAAGTTTGATTTATGATTATTCTGTCCCATTACTTTTGGTTCCTTAACAAGTGGGAGGCACATATGCAAACTGTTGTAATTCCTACACCGTTCACTTGATTTGGATGTAAATACCCTCAACTTAAAGCTGACAGTCTGCAGTTAAAGCACATCTTGTTCGTTTCATTTCAAATCCATTGTGGTGGTGTATAGAGCCAAAAATGTTAGAATTGTGTCGATTTCCCAATATTTATGGATCTGACTGTACGGTCCGTGAGCGGGCCATATGTCCCGGAGCGGCAAACATCGTGCGCACAGCATCATAGGTTACTATGATGCTGTGTGCATCTGGCCGCCCGCAGGGCTATTGTCCCGCACTCATAATATCATATGAGTGTGGGACAATAGTCCCGTGGGCAGCCCGATGCGCACAGCATCATAGTAACCTATTATGCTGTATGCTCCCGTGCGCACGATGTATGCCGCTCCAGGACATATGGCCCGCTCACGGACCGTATGTCTCGGAGGGCATACGTTCGTGTGCATGAGCCCTTAGTAATAGTCCAGGGAGTACAGGCAGAAGCAGCAATGTGCTCTCCTGCCGGTACTCACAGCGCTGCTGCTGCCCTTTGAGAAAATGTACTCCGTACATTGCTGACAGCTCAGCGGTGCACAGAAAACAGAGTTTTAAGCGAATGGTGCGCTTTAGGTATGAGAAAGAGTAGTAAAAATAGAAAATGCAATAATAAAGTGTATTAGAGTTAGTTTTGTTAGGGCATTAGGGAACACATATTAAAAGTTTGGATAAAGGTTTAGTTACTCTTTATTAGTTTTTGTGAACAGTTATAACTCATTGGATCATGAACAGACATCATATTGTCTTGGCCCCCAAGCTCAATACCATCCACAAAACACTCTTCTTTCTTTAATTTTTCTTATAATACACTTCCCACCAAAATTCACTGCAGCAAACATCATCACAGCCACAGCTACATGAAGTCATTGTATGTATCACTATGGACACAAGCAAGCACAGGCACATCAAACGCCTGACCCTGCATTAGTGATGTAAAAGCAAAGGGAAAGAATTCATAATGAGGGAAATCTCTCAAGTCAGTTTCGCTTGAGTCTGTGTTGGTGTACTTTATGCCACATTTCTCAAATGTCACATGTTGTTTGATAAGGGGTTGAGGCTTCTAAACTGATGACCTATCCAGATCGGTGGGGGTCTGTCACCTAGAACCCCCGCCAATCTGCTGTTTGAGAAGGTTACAGGCATTCGCAATAGCGCTGCAGCCTTTTTGCAGCTTTCCCTAGACCGAGTCACAACATGTTCATTAGTCAGTGGCGTACACACAATTCATGGGGCCCCGATGCAAAACTGAACCATGGGGCCCCCCTCCCCGTCGCCAAACCCCCCCCCCCAACCTCCCTCCACCCCCAAACCGCCTACCATTCACCCAACATGCCTCCCAACAGTACCACTTTGTGCAGGACAGGCAGATTTTGGATGGCAATCCTGCTGTCCTGCCAAGCTCTACCTCTGCGCGATTCGCCAAGGGCAAGAGTTGGGAGGTATGTACATTATATGTCATTAGAAGCACGCAGAATGAAAAAAATTATGTAGCAGAGCTGGTTTTGTCATGCATTTCTATTGCCTTCATATGGTAAAATACTTCATTGGCCTATCAATGGCTTTATAACTAAGGCTACTTTCACACCTGCGTTAGGTGCGGATCCGTCTGGTATCTGCACAGACGGATCCGCACCTATAATGCAAACGCTTGTATCCGTTCTGAACGGATCCGTTTGCATTACCACGAAAAAAAAAAAAAAAAGATAATAGAAACGGATCCGTTTTGACATACACTAAAAGTCAATGGGAGGCGGATCCGTTTTCAATTGCACCATATTGTGTCAGTGAAAACGGATCCGTCCCCATTGACTTACATTGTCAGGACGGATCCGTTTGGCTCCGCATCGCCAGGCGGACACCAAAACGCTGCAAGCTGCGTTTTGGTGTCCGCCTCCAGAGCGGAATGGAGGCTGAGCAGAGGCAAACTGATGCATTCTGAACGGATCCACGGATCCATATCTATTCTCACAAGCGGACCCAGAAACGCCAGTGTGAAAGTAGCCTAAGGCTACTTTCACACTGGCGTTTCTGGGTCCGCCTGTGAGATCCGTTTCAGGGTTCTCACAAGCGGCCGAAAACGGATCCGTTCTGAACGAATACAAGCATTTGCATTATAGGTGCGGATCAGTCTGTGCAGATAGCAGACGGATCCGCACCTAACGCAGGTGTGAAAGTAGCCTAACTCTGCTATATTTCTGTAGCCTGCAACCTCTGACTGCCCAGTTGGGCTGAAACTACTACATCCAACATGTTCTGGCAGTAATAGTAAATGGATATTGGTGCAATTCTGAGCTACTAGTCTATATAATACATTATTTATTATATAGACTAGTATCTCAGAATTGCACCAATATCCATTTACTATTACTGCCAGAACATGTTGGGTGTAGTAGTTTCAGCCCAACTGGGCAGTCAGAGGTTGCAGGCTACAGAAATATAGCAGAGCTAGTTATAAAGCCAGCCCCTCTCAGCCCCTACTCTGAACTCACTCACCATAAATGTGGTGAGCAATTAAGAAGATCTTTTTTTTTTTTACTTCCGGACCGGCACCGGCTTCTTCGCGCTCTCCCGAAGGCTTTTCCGGCGCCTTCTCCCTGCTGCGTTTCTGCGTTGTTGTGCGCCTGCGCAGCCTAGGGAAACGTCATGTCCGGTGCGGCCGCCCAATAGGAAATGATGAGGCATGCCGCAACGCCGCACCCGCACGGGGAAGAGAATCAGGGGGAAGAGACTCAAGGAGGGTAGGGCTGGCCTGGCACTGCAGCGCAGAAACGCAACACTGGGCGGCGGGCCCCGGGTCGGCCGCCCGGGTTATACAGGCAGGCACAGCACTACTGCAGGGCGGGGCCAGGGGTCTACAGGCGGCCGGGCCCCCTGGAGTGCCGGCCCGGTCGCAACTGCGACCCCTGTATGTACGCCACTGTCATTAGTCACATGACCTAGGTGCAGCTCAGCCCCATTGAAGTGAATGGCACTGAGCTGCGATACCAAACACAGCTGCTATTCAATGTACGTCGCTGTGCTTGGTGAGTAGGGAGAAGGCCGTGGCGCTCACAGGAGCACCAGTGCTTTCTCAAACAGCTGATTGACGGGGGTTCCAAGTGTAGGACCCATTACGATCAGATACTGATGACCTATCCAGATGACACTTTTGTCTAGAAAAGCTACTCCAGTTTTCATACTGAAGTGAGACTGACTTATAAATCTGATAAATCTGGTGTTGAACTCATTAACATAGCTAGCCATGCCCACTTCCCCACCCACATTTCAAAACTGGAGTGGTATAAAAATGCAAAACGTTTCAAAAGCCTCATCAAGTCAGAATTCTGGAATGAAGGGCCACAGAGTCTAATGACTAACCAAGTTCTAACCAAGAACAGGGTTATTCATTGCACAAGTTTTTTTTTTGTGTTATACAGTGAGGAACAGAAGTATTTGAACACCCTGCAATTTTGCAAGTTCTCCCACTTAGAAATCATGGAGGGGTCTGAAATTCACATTGTAGGTGCATTCCCACTCTGAGAGACAGAATAAAAAATAAAAAAATAAAAAGGAAATCACATTGTATGATTTTTAAAGAATTTGTCTTGCACTGCTGAACATAAGTATTTGAACACCTGAGAAGATCAGTGTTAATATTTGGTACAGAAGCCTTTGTTTGCAATTACAGAGGTCAAACGTTTCCTGTAGTTCTTGACCAGGTTTGCACACACTGCAACAGGGATTTTGGCCCACTCCTCCACACAGATCTCCTCTATATCTGTCAGGTTTCGGGGCGGTCACTGAGCAACACAGAGTTTCAGCTCCCTCCAAAGATGTTATATTGGATTTAGGTCTGGAGAATGGTTAGGCCACTCCAGAACCTTGATATGCTTCTTACAGAGCCACTCCTTGGTTATCCTGGCTGTGTGCTTCGGGTCGTTGTCATGTTGGAAGACCCAGCCACGACCCGTCTTCAATGCTCTGATTGAGGGAAGGAGGTTGTTGCTCAAAATCTTTCAATGTATGGCCCCATTCATCCTCTCCTTAATACAGTGAAGTCGTCCTGTCCCCTTCACAGAAAAGCACCCCCAAAGCATGATGTTACCACCCCATGCTTCACAGTAGGGATGGTGTTCTTGGGATGCAACTCATCCTTCTTTTTCCTCCAAACACGACGAGGGAAGTTTAGATCAAAAAGTTTGGCGTCAGTAGCAGCATGACGTAGGTGTGCCGTGCTCCTCCTCCTGCCGTCCTCTCTCCCTGCCTCCGGCTGTGATGTGAACTGTGGAGGAACGCCGATTCCAGCCCAGCCGTGTGTAGCCGAGCCCTGCCGCCTGCTGCTTTTAGAGGGGTTCGACTGGGTACCGGCATGCTCCCTGAGACGCCGGAGCGTGGTTCTTGCTGCTGGGGCAGGTGCGCCGCGGGTACTTACCTTTAGCCCGTGATAGGAGAAGCAGATCCGTGCCCTCGGTGTCGGCTGATGCAGGGCGCTTCCTTCCTTCTCCCTCCTGAGGCATGAGTGGAGTGCGTTTAGAGACCGTGCAGTGTCGCGATGACCTGATGACCTGCTGCAATGTGTGAACTCCGGGTGAACCTGCTGTGAAGCCTGCCGTGGAGGTCGGTGGTCATCAGCCCAGAATTGTGAACTCTGGCTGTACTAGCGGTGAAGCATCCCGTGGACGTTGGTGGCTGATGTCAAGGAGCTTGAGGTACTGGTCCCTCTCTGCGGCCCCCAATGATCTCCTGTGATTGATAGACGCCCTGGTGTACACCTCTGTCCGGACTTACCCCCTGTAAAGCATTTGGTGCTAGGGGGGCATTTAGTTGGGCCTGCGGACAACTCAGTGGTTCGGGTGGAAAGATTATATTTGGGGGGGCCTTTTCTGGCTGCTGGACGGGGACCTTTGTAAAAAGACTGCTGCTGCATCTATTGCATCTGACTTTTATGTTAAAACATTTACTCCAACAAGTTACCTGCATTTACTGCGGCTATGCCTGTCTCCGCCTGCATGATTTAATCTCTGACAAGCCGAATCAGCCTGCTATTTGGGGGGGGGGTTTATGTATTCAGCGTGTGGGGCTTTTTCTTGTTATTTATTTAACTATTATTTCCTCCCACTATATGTACCAGTCGCTATGGGTTACCGGGCACTGTATCTATACAAGTTATATTAGTCCGGGGCACATTTGCGCCTCTGTGGGCGGGATACGAGTTGCCTGGATCGTGTGGGGAGGGATAGGCAGGGCATTAGATAGAGTTGGGTTAGTAGTGGAGTTTGTATTGAAAAATCTTTTATAACTCATATTGTTGGGTCTCAAAATCAAAAAGTTTGGCGTAGTGTTCTACCGACAGTGACCTTTGAAAACGTGGTCCCAGTTCTCTTCATGTCATTGACCAGCTCCTCCCTTGTAGTTCTGGGCTGATTCCTCACCTTTCTTATCATCAGTGATACCTCACGAGGTGAGATCTTGCATGGAGCCCCAGTCCGAGGAAGACTGACAGTCATCTTTAGCCTCTTCCATTTTCTAACAATTGCTCCAACAGTTAATCTATTTTCACCAAGCTGCTTGGCAATTGCCCCGTAGCCCTTTCCAGCCTTGTGGAGGTCCACAATTTTGTCTCTGGAGTCTTTTGACAGCTCTTTAGTCTTGCCCATGGTAGTAGTTGGCATCTGACTGACTGTGGGGTGGACAGGTGTCTTTAACCGCCTCCGGACCGCCTAACGCAGGATCGCGTTCCGGAGGCGGCAGCGCTGTGCAGAGTCACGCATATATGCGTCATCTCGCGAGACGCGAGATTTCGCTCAAAGTCGGCCCGCGCATGTGCATCGCGGGCCGGCAAAAGTTAGAGGACAAGTTCGTCACCAGCCTGCAAGCAACGATCATTGGCTGGCAGGCTGGCGATTTTCAAAAAAAGAATCAAAAGCCAGATAACACATCATATTAGTAAATATGATGTGTTAAATGGCTTGTCTGCTCCTCTGCTGGTCCTTTTCGTCGGTTGGTTCCAGCAGAGGAGCAGACATCACAGTGAGTACCCACAAACAGTACACTTAGCCCCAGATCACCCCCCATCACCCGAATTAACCCCTTGATCACCCCTGTCAATCACCTAGTGAAAGGAAAAAAGTGATCAGTGTAAACTGTCACTTTTTTTTTCCACTGGTATTGACTTTTAGGTTTTAGGATAGTTTCGGCCCCTTGGTTAGGTAGTTTAGCGTCAGTTAGCGCCCAGCCCACCGCAGTCACTGATTCGCTGATTAGCGTATCGCTAATCAGCATTTGTACTTTTATAGTATCTGTAAGTGATCAAAACTGATCACAGACAGATCTATAATTGTATTAGTGTCACCTTAGCTCGCCCTCCACCCAAAACGCAGTGTTTGCCCGATCAGGCCTGATCGGTCGCCCACACGTGCGTTCACCCACACCCGCCCCAGTGACAAAAAATATAATTTTTGATCACTGCACAATCACTTTTCAAGCGCTGCGGCGATAAAAAAATCTGTTTTGATATTTTTTATCAACCGCAGCGGCCTCCGGTACTTCGCTTGCCTCCCCTTTGTAAGACAGGCTTGCTTTTTTTCTTGGGTAGTCTCAGGGAATACCCCTAAATTTAGTAGTCCAAATGTCAAACAGGGGGTATTCTTCTGAAGAGGCCTACAGGATTCTGACCCAGTCGGATGAGGAATGGGAACCCTCATCTGACGAATCTAGCGGGTCAGAATATGAACCTGTAGAAAGCAGTGGCACTCTGACCCAAAGTTCGGACGAGGAGGTGGAGGTCCCTGATAGAACCAGACGTACCCGGCCCCGTGTCGCTAGACCACAGGTTGCGCAGGATCCGCTTCAAGAGCAGCAGAGTGGGGCTGGCGCTGTCGGATCACGTGGTGAGGCATACACCAGCAGCGCAGCCCTCCCTGGACCTAGTACCAGCACTGCCGTACAACATGGTGAAGTGGCGAGCACCAGAAGGGCAGTTGAAGCTGGTACGGTGGCACGTGCAGTAGTTACCCCGTCGCAGCCACCACACAGACAGGCCCGTAGAGCCCCTAGAGTCCCTGAGGTGCTGGCAAATCCTGATTGGCAGTCACCAACTTCAGCCGCACCTGTAGTTCCCCCTTTCACCGCCCAGTCTGGAGTTCGGGTTGAGACAGCTCAGATCGGTTCGGCCCTGGGATTTTTTGAGCTGTTCTTGACTGCGGAGCTCTTGGACTTAGTCGTGGCAGAGACAAACCGGTATGCCACACAATTTATATCCGCCAACCCGGGAAGCTATTATGCCCAGCCTTTCCGGTGGAAACCAGTCCAAGTTTCTGAAATTAAAATTTTTCTGGGCCTTCTCCTCAACATGAGTCTAACCAAAAAGCATGAATTGCGGTCATATTGGTCCACGAACCCGATTCATCACATGCCCATGTTCTCTGCTGCTATGTCCAGGGCACGATTTGAGGCCATCCTGCGTTTCCTGCACTTTAGCGACAACACCACCTCCCGTCCCAGAGGCCACCCTGCTTTTGACCGGCTCCACAAAATTCGGCCCCTCATAGACCACTTCAACCAGAAATTTGCAGATTTGTATACCCCCGAGCAAAACATCTGCGTAGACGAGTCCCTAATAAATTTTACCGGGTGCCTTGCTTCAAACAATACATCCCAAGCAAGCGCGCCCGGTATGGGGTCAAATTGTGTAAGCTCTGTGAAAGGGCCACAGGCTATACCCACAAATTTCGGATCTATGAGGAAAAAGATCAGACCCTGGAGCCGGTCGGTTGCCCTGACTACCTGGGGAGCAGTGGGAAGACAGTCTGGGACTTGGTGTCACCCTTATTTGGCAAGGGGTACCATCTTTATGTGGACAATTTCTACACAAGTGTGGCCCTCTTCAGGCATTTGTTCCTAGAACAGATTGGCTGCTGTGGCACCGTGCGAACTAGTCGCGTGGGCTTCCCCCAATGGCTCGTTACCACCCGTCTTGCAAGGGGGCAGAGGGCTGCCTTGTGTAACGAAGAACTGCTCGCGCTAAAATGGAGAGACAAGCGTGACGTTTACATGCTCTCCTCCATTCACGCAGACACAATACAAATTGAGCGAGCAACCCGTGTCATTGAAAAGCCCCTCTGTGTCCACGACTATAATTTGCTCATGGGAGGGGTGGACTTCAATGATCAGATGTTGTCTACATATTTAGTTTCCTGACGCACCAGACGCTGGTATAAGAAGGTGTCTGTATATTTAATTCAATTGGCTGCATATAATAGTTTTGTTCTCTACAGTAAGGCTGGGAGAACGGGATCCTTCCTCAAATTTCAGGAAGAGATCATCGAGAACCTCCTGTATCCAGAAGGTTCCGTGGCCCCATCAACCAGTGTAGTTAGCCGTCTACACGAGCGACATTTCCCCAGTGTCGTTCCTGGTACCTCAACCCAACCGTCACCCCGAAAAAGATGTCGTGTCTGTAGCAGGAGTGGAATAAGGCGTGACACCCGCTATTTCTGTCCTGACTGTCCTGACCACCCTGCCCTATGCTTTGGAGAGTGTTTCCGGAAGTACCACACACAGGTACACTTAGCATAGGGATTGCATCTCACAGGGCAGGCACACAGGGCTATTAGGGCCCTTTTACTCACAGCTGCTGCAAACCTCTCCTTTCACCTAGGATAAAGTGCATAATGTACTTCGCCACATCTTTGGGCGATTTGCGCTTTGCACATTGTCCCATGGGGTAGGAGAGGTTTGTCCTATAAAAGGTAAAAAAAAAAAAAAAAAACACCAGTAAGCAAAAAAGTTAACTTCAGTTCAAAAAGTTTATATGTTCTGTTCCAAAGTTATTATAAAGTTAATAAAATTTATTGCGTTGCGGCCTGGTTTTTTCTTTTTTTTTTTTTTTTACCTTCCAGGTGGACCAACCGATCGACTAGCTGCAGCACTGATGTGCATTCTGACAGAAGCATTGCGCTGCTGTCAGATTACACACAAGTCGGTGTATGCGGCGCTGCAAGACGAGATTTCTCCTCTGCAGTAAAAGATACGTTTGCCGAGGCATATGAGCTGAGGAGGTGGCGGTGTTCATATGCTTTGGCAAACACTTTGTATATATATATATAAAAAAAATAAAAAATCGATTGATGTGAATGGATAAATCTGGTTTGCCAGGGCATACGAGCTTAGGCTACTTTCACACTAGCGTTCGGAGCGGATCCGTCTGATGTTTCATCAGACGGATCGGCTCCGATAATGCAGACGTTCGCATCCGTTCAGAACGGATGTGTCTGCATAAAAATTTTCTAAGTGTGAAAGTTGTCTGAGCGGATCCGTTCAGACTTTACATTGTAAGTCAATGGGGAACGGATCCGCTTGAAGATTGAGCCATATGGTGTCATCTTCAAGCGGATCCGCCCCCATTGACTTACATTGTAAGTCTGGACGGATCCGCTCGCCTCCGCACGCCTGCAAGCAGCGTTCAGGTGTCCGCTCACTGAGCGGAGCGGAGGCTGAACGCTGGCAGGCGGATGCATTCTCAGTGGATCCGCCTCCACTGAGAATGCATTGGGGCCAGACGGATGCGTTCGGGGCCGCTCGTGAGCCCCTTCAAACGGTGCGCACGAGCGGACACCCGAACGCTAGTGTGAAAGTAGCCTAAGTGGGTATGGATGTTGGGCGGAGCTCCTATGTCCTGGCAGACGCCTTTCCCCTCTTTTTTTTTTTGGCAGAGATTTTTTCATCCACATTGATCGATGCGAATGAAGAAATCTGTGCCGTTCATTTTTTTCTTTCAGCCCAGAGGCTGAACGGAAAAAAAAATCTCATTACCCGTATGCTCAATATAAGGAGAATAGCAGAAACTCCTAATGCTGGCCATACATGTAATGACTGCGGAGACCCTCAAATGCCAGGGCAGTACAAACACCCCACAAATAACACCATTTTGGAAAGAAGACACCCCAAGGTATTCGCTGAGGGGCATATTGAGTCCATGAAAGATTGAAATTTTTGTCTCAAGTTAGCGGAAAGGGAGACTTTGTGAGAAAAAACCCCCAAAAATCAATTTCCGCTAACTGCCAATTATTTTTTTTTTCTATGAACTCACCATGCCCCTCATTGAATACCTTGGGGTGTCTTCTTTCCAAAATGGGGTCACATGTGGGGTATTTATACTGCCCTGGCTTTTCAGGGGCCCTAAAGCGCGAGAAGAAGTCTGGGATCCAAATGTCTAAAAATGCCCTCCTAAAAGGAATTTGGGCACCTTTGCGCATCTAGGCTGCAAAAAAGTGTCACACATGTGGTATCGCCGTACTCAGGAGAAGTTGGGGAATGTGTTTTGGGGTGTCATTTTACATATACCCATGCTGGGTGAGATAAATATCTTGGTCAACTGCCAACTTTGTATAAAAAAATGGGAAAAGTTGTCTTTTGCCGAGATATTTCTCTCACCCAGCATGGGTATATGTAAAATGACACCGAAAAACACATTGCCCAACATCTCCTGATTACGGAGATACCAGATGTGTGACACTTTTTTGCAGCCTAGGTGGGCAAAGGGGGCCACATTCCAAAGAGCACCTTTCACCGGCCATTTTTTACAGATTTTGATTTCAAACTACTTACCACACATTTGGGCCCCTAGAATGCCAGGGCAGTATAACTACTCCACAAATGACCCCATTTTGGAAAGAAGACACCCCAAGGTATTCGCTAATGGGCATAGTGAGTTCATGGAAGTTTTTATTTTTTGTCACAAGTTAGTGGAATATGAGACTTTGTAAGAAAAATAAATAAATAAAAAATCATCATTTTCCACTAACTTGTGACAAAAAATAAAAACTTCTATGAACTCACTATGCCCATCAGCGAATACCTTAGGGTGTCTTCTTTCCAAAATGGGGTCACTTGTGGGGTAGTTATACTGCCCTGGCATTCTAGGGGCCCAAATGTGTGGCAAGTAGTTTGAAATCAAAATCTGTAAAAAATGGCCGGTGAAATCCGAAAGGTGCTCTTTGGAATGTGGGCCCCTTTGCCCACCTAGGCTGCAAAAAAGTGTCACACATGTGGTATCTCCGTACTCAGGAGAAGTTGGGCAATGTGTTTTGGGGTGTCATTTTACATATACCCATGCTGGGTGAGAGAAATATCTTGGCAAAAGACAACTTTTCCCATTTTTTTATACAAAGTATATAAAGCTAAAAACAATTGGTAAAAAATAGGGGGGGGGGGGGGGGGGGGGAGTATACATATTAGGTATCGCCGTGTCCGTATCGACCGGCTCTATAAACATATCACATGACCTAACACCTCACTAAAACATCTTTTTTTTTTGTTTTAAAAAAGCAAGTGGATTAAGGTGAGTTAAATTATTTATTTTTATTTTTTTAACCCCTCCAGCCCTATTTTACTATGCATTCTGTATTCAGGATGCTATTATTTTCCCTTATAACCATGTTATAAGGGAAAATAATACAATCTACAGAACACCGATCCCAAGCCCGAACTTCTGTGAAGAAGTTCGGATTTGGGTACCAAACATGCGCCATTTTTCTCACGCGAGTGCAAAAACGCAATACAATGTTTTGCACTCGCGCGGAAAAATCACACCTTTTCCCGCAACGCCCGTGTGAAAAAGGCCTAAAACATGATTATTTTTTTTTGTTTAAAAAATGATATTATTGTGTAAAACTTACATAAATAAAAAAAAGTATACATATTAGGTATCGCCGCGTCCGTATCGACCGGCTCTATAAAAATATCACATGACCTAACCCCTCTGATGAACACCGTAAAAAATAAAAAGTGTAATCGCAAGCGATCAAAAAGTCACACGCACCCCAAAATAGTGCCAATAAAACAGTCATCTCATCCCGCAAAAATCATACCCTACCCAAGGTAATCGCCCAAAAACTGAAAAAAATTATGTCTCTCAGACTATGGAAACACTAAAACATGATTTTTTTTGCTTCAAAAATGAAATCATTGTGTAAAACTTACATAAATAAAAAAAAAGTATACATATTAGGTATCGCAGCGTCCGTGACAACCTGGTCTATAAAAATATCACATGATCTAACCTGTCAGACGAATGTTGTAAATAAAAACGGTGCCAAAACAGCTATTTCTTACCTTGCCTCACAAAAAGTGTAATATAGAGCAACCAAAAATCATATGTACCCTAAACTAGTACCAGCAATACTGCCACCCTATCCCATAGTTTCTAAAATGGGGTCACTTTTTGGGAGTTTCTACTCTAGGGGTGCATCAGGGGGGCTTCAAATGGGACATGGTGTCAAAAAAACCAGTCCAGCAAAACCTGCCTTCCAAAAACCGTATGGCATTCCTTTCCTTCTGCGCCCTGCCGTGTGCCCATACAGCGGTTTACGACCACATATGGGGTGTTTCTGTAAACTACAGAATCAGGGCCATAAATATTGAGTTTGGTTTGGCTGTTAACCCTTGCTTTGTAACTGGAAAAAAATTATTAAAATGGAAAATCTGCCAAAAATTTGAAATTGTATCTCTATTTTCCAATAATTCTTGTGGAACACCTAAAGGGTTAACGACGTTTGTAAAATCAGTTTTGAATACCTTGAGGGGTGTAGTTTCTTAGATGGGGTCACTTTTATGGAATCTCTACTCTAGGGGTGCATCAGGGGGGCTTCAAATGGGACATGGTGTCAAAAAAAACAGTCCAGCAAAACCTGCCTTTCAAAAACCGTATGGCATTCCTTTCCTTCTGCGCACTGCCGTGTGCGAGTACAGCGGTTTACGACCACATATGGGGTGTTTCTGTAAACTACAGAATCAGGGCCATAACTATTGAGTTTGGTTTGGCTGTTAACCCTTGCTTTGTAACTGGAAAAAAATTGAAATTTTGAAATTGTATCTTTATTTTCCATTAATTCTTGTGGAACACCTAAAGGGTTAACAAAGTTTGTAAAATCAGTTTTTAATACCTTGAGGGGTGTAGTTTATAGAATGGGGTCATTTTTGGGTGGTTTCTATTATGTAAGCCTTGCAAAGTGACTTCAGACCTGAACTGGTCCCTAAAAATTGGGTTTTTTAAAATTTCTGAAAAAATTTCAAGATTTGCTTCTAAACTTCTAAGACTTGTACCATCCCCAAAAAATAAAATATAATTCCCAAAATAATCCAAACATGAAGTAGACATATGGGGAATGTAAAGTAAATTGGATTTTTTGTACTCACCGCAAAATCCTTTTCTCGTAGTAGGCATTGGGGGACACAGCACCATGGGTATATGTCCAACTACCACTAGGAGGCACTAGACACAAAGTGTTGGCTCCTCCCAGGTGGGCTATACCCTCTCCACAGGCACAAGGCTATTCAGTTTGTAGCAAAAGCAGTAGGAGAGAGAAAAAAAAGCAAGGATGCAACAACTCCCGTACCGGGAAAGATCAAGAGTCCAGCTCGGAAAATCGGAAGTAAAAACATAGGGTGGGATCTGTGTCCCCCAATGCCTACTACGAGAAAAGGATTTTATGGTGAGTACAAAAAATCCAATTTTCTCGTGCATGGCATTGGGGTACACAGCACCATAGGACGTCCAAAAGCAGTCCCCTAGGGTGGGAAAAGAACAGCCATGCCACCGGTTGGGTATACAGGTGCAGGAGAACCATGTGACCCAACAGGAAAAAACACAGAATGGGCAAGAGGTTCCATAACAAGGAAGAAACCTCAAGGAAGAATCAGTGAAGACTGTCAGCACCCCAGGAAAAATGCCTGGAAGAAAATCCCAAATGCAAGAAGGCGGCAAAAAGGGAACACCGAGCTCAGCCAAGGGCTGGAGAAAAAAATTAGGACAGCACCGTGTGTTGGAACTACCTAACGCTCTAAATTGTCTCAGACCCAAAGAGCGAAAAAACCTGTGGCCAACCCCTGACAGGCCAGGGGAGAAAGGAAACAAGGAAGTACTGGAAGCCAAACAAGTGAGGGAAGCCATAGCAAGGCTCACATGTGAAGGGAGCAGGTCTCCCCTCACCGCAAGGCCAGGTGATGAAGTTAAGCGTCCTATTTAAAAGGCGAAAACCCAAGGCTGCTAGAGGAAACCGCCAACCCTTGGAGAAGGAGGGGGTTGTAGATAAAAGCCAGGAAAAGAGAGTAAGACCTGCGTCCCAAAAACAGGAGACGAGGCTCGAGCCTCTGAAAACAAGATATCACTGTGAAGCATAAGACCAGAGGGAACTCTGGGCATGTGAAGCATCAGGGAAAAAAGGAACCAGATACAGGCCCAGGAAATCTCAGCAGGACACACTGGACTGAAAGACATGGAAGTAGAAGGAGAGTACTCCAAACAGCCTAAGGAGGAAAGGTTCTACAACAGGAGGAGGTCCCTCCCGAAGGAGACCATACGGCGGAATTGCAAACCGTAGCGCTAAACCACTCAATACCAGGTACTTGACGTGGGAGGATGGGAAAAGAGACACGAATCCCAAGAGGACCACAAGGCTATTGGAACCCATAAAGGGAACAATCAACCCAGGCGCCGACCCCCCCCAAAAAAACGATTGTCATGCAGAACCTGAGTGGTCAAATGAACGGGGACAGGGACTCCAGAAAGGAGTACCCGGAATGGGCTCACAAGGAACCAGGAGCTGAACCACCAGAAGACAACGCAAGCCAGAATATACAGGAAAGGAGAAATGAAACTACCATAGGGGAAGGGACATTGGCCATGGACAACTAGCCATTCCAACAATAGTGACTAGCAAACTGTATACATTGTCCCAGAGAGGGCAAGTACAGCAGCCCGGGATGTACCACGAAATAGACAGACATCCATATGCATAAGGAATGCAGAAGTCGCCATGAAAAAACCGGGTGAGACTACACAGAAATGTAGAAACCAGCTGCGACCGGCATAATGAAAACTCCCAGGGGGGAGAAAGTACCTGACAGATGCAGACGACGGCAAGGTCCAAGGGGACTGCCCCTCTGTCATGTAGTACAACTAAGCAGAGAATATAAGGGAATACCGAGAACACCTGGACCCAGAAGGAACTACGGGACCCTGTCCGATGCCAGAGCAATCGGCTGAAAAATTACCTACCAGACAGGTGTGTGGCGCCCAGTGGTCCTGTCCCTGACGGGTCCAGGGACGATAAATGCCGATGACCCCAGAAGGATTCCATGTGGCGGAGGACATCCAGCGATGACCGAAAACTGCTGCAGCGGCCGATGCTCACCAGCTACGTGCCTCAACAAGGTAGAAGATCCAGTGGAGATCCCTGTACTCCACCAGGAATGGGCCGCTCTGTAATAGGAAACAACGCGAGTACTCCTCTATAACATGGGGTAACGTGGAGCACAGCATACCGTAGTACCTTATAGAGATGGCAAGAGCAACCCTAGCACAAAGGCCAACAAACCACCTGGCCATGGAGTAGGGAGCGTGGTTGTATGTGGACCACCCGCCAGATCAGAACAGATCAGCCATATACTGGAGCTACAAGAAGTAGCACTAGACCGACAAGGTGGGGGTTGGGCTAGCCCACCCCTGCCAGATATGGTAACCATGCACATGCAGAACCAGGATGGCCTGTTGTAGACAGTGCCCTGAGAAGTACAAGGAGACCATTGAGCACGACAGTAACGGAGTGGAGATGTATGGAAGAACCAAAAGGGTGGAACCAACATCCGCAGCACAGATTAGAACCCGGGGGCAGAAAGCACCCAGTAATACAGAAACTGTATGGGCCACAGATTGCACCATAGGGCCCAGCACTTTGAGTAATACAAACACACGCCTAAAATATAGGGAAAGTGGCTGCATGTCTAAGGAGAGTGGAAACATAGCCACAGCATCAGGGAATGCGACAGCATTTGGAGGGTACAGGTACTCAACCTGTAAAGTAGAAATACGGCTGCGTAGTGCAGAGATACGACCAGACAGGTGTAATGGGTACAGCATCTGGAGATGGTAGAGGTACTACAGTTAAGACCGGAGCAATGTGGCCACATGGTGCACCCTAGAACCAGAGAGGTGCAACAGCTACCGCGTTAGCAATGGTACCTATATTCCGCCCGGGAAGGGGAAAATAGGGCCGCACGGTACCACAAAGAACAAGACAGGTGCACACCACAATCAGGTAGGTGAAATGGCAACTGAAGGAGGCCCTCTATTTCTCCTGAAAAAAAGGGAAACAGGGCCGCATAGTACACCATAGAGCCAGACAGGTGTAACGGCTGCAGCATCAGAGACGGTGCAGGAACTCTACCTATGAAGGGAGTAAGATGGCTGTTTGGTGCACACTATGATGAGGTAGGTGCAATGACCACGGCAATTGGAGGAGGCCTCAATATCTCGTCCGGTAAGGGAGAGAAAATGCCACATGGTACACCATAAGGCCAGACAGGAGCAACAGCTACAGCATCCGGAGATGGTGCAGGTACTCTACCTATGAAGGGACCAAGGTGGCAGCTTGGTGCCGACTAGAACCAGACAGAGGCAATTCTACGGCAATTGAAAGTGGCCTCTATATCTCGCCCGTAGGGAGAAATGTTGCCGCATGGAACACAATAGAGCCCGCCAGGGGTATTGGCTACGGCATCTGGAGATGGTGTTTGTACTATACCTATGAAAGGGAGCAAAAAAGGCTGGGAACAGACAGGTGCAATTGCTAAGGCAATTGAAGGCGGCCTGTATATCCTGCCCCGAAGGGAGAAATAGTGCCGCATGGAACACCATAGCGCCAGCCGGAGGTATTGGCTACAGCATCAGGTGATGGTGTAGGTACTCTACCTATGAAAGGAGCAAAGTGGCTGGGAACAGACAGGGGCAATTGCCACGGCAATTGAAGGCGGCCTGTATATCTCGCCCAGAAGGGAGAAATAGTGCCGCATGGAACACCATACAGCCAGCCAGGACTAATGGCTTCAGCATCTGGAGTAGGTGTAGGTACTCTACCTATGAAAAGGAGCAAGGCGGATGGAAACAGCCAGATATAATTGCTTTTCCTTACCAACCTACAGGAGGCGCTTGCCTAAGCTATCAGCTTGCCTAGAACAGGGACCCCCTGTAATGAGGTAGAGTGGCGAACACCAGCACAAGGATGGGGACCCGGTGGAAACACTCTCAAATGTGTAGAGCATAGCCCCTGGTATAGGGGAACCAGGAAGGTTTGTCAGGTACAGCCTATGGCAGTGGTGCAGGTACCCCCCCTGTTAAGGAGAAGGCGTACGTACCAGAGACACCAAGTAGGTGGCTCAGTATGCTAAACACGGGGACGGCTGCCTTACCTGTGCGGTTGAATACCTGTGCAGTCAGGGGAGCGCCATCCGAAAATCCACTAAAGTGGATACCAACCCTGGGTAGGAGAGGTTTCTCCGTGCACGTTAGTCTTGACCTCCCAGAGGGCTTCTGTATGGAGGAAAACCGCCTGATGCTCTGTTCCGAGGGAATCGGTGCAGAGGTGTCCCCAGAGGCAACGGATGGGGTAACAGGAAAGGATTCGTAACCAGCCTCAGGCCTGTCCTGGGGAGGACCCGAGGATGCCGAGGAGGGGTGGAACCCTGTTGAGACCACCCGAGGTTGTACTGTGAGCTACCCCTTGCCGGACCGGTATCTAAGCGTGCCTCATCTGCAGGGAGGACCCTGGGAGGGCATAGGTGGCCGCAATTGGATAGGTAGCGGTCCAGCGACTCCGCCAGAGATTGGGAGAGTCGGACAAGGTTCCCATGGCTTTGACAAAGAGGGAGACCATTCAGGAGGGACCTACACAAAAGGATTTGGTCAGGGGACACAATGGGGTCTGGGAAGAGGTACTGCACACAAGCAGGGACAGGCCGACCGCATGGCAGCCTTCGCAGACAGCGGACGCACGTGAAAACACATGCGATCCGAGGAGAGGCGACCCTCATAGATCAGCCAGCAGAGGCTGTCATATCTGGACCCGGATGCAATGTTCCCCAAAGAGGTGCTGCAGCAGCTATAGAGGTGGTCAGGAGAGCTGCAGGAGAAATGAAGCAATTGAGGAGGGGGGGGGGGAACGACCTGAGTGATCCCTATGTACAGCTTTAGCTGCCTTCACACAGTACATAGGACAATGACTTAAAGGGGTTCTGCAGTTCTTTTAAACTGAGGATCTATCCACTGGATAGATAACCCACGTTAGACCAGTAAAGGGTGAAGGAGATAGCCCCTCCCGAGGGCCGGGCGGGGTCAGAAAAGCCTGGGAAGCAAGGAGGAGGGGCCGGGAAGATCGTGGCCTAGCAGGCCCAAAAGCCGGGGCCTCGATTTATGAGGCGGCCGGGAATGGAGCGAGGGGGCGGGGCGAATCGCGGCCGACCGAGGGGCCTCCGGACCCTCAAAACTAGGTGAGGAGGAGCGACGCCTGGGGGTGGGCGGAACAGGGCAAACAGAGCACCTGGGAGCCGGGAACGGGCCATGGAAGATGAGGCCTAGTCCCTGCAAAAGCCGGGGACTAAAGTAGCGGGGAAGGCCGGGGAGAAGACTGTGTGGCCAGGGAGGAGAGAAAAAAACAACCAAGTGGTAAGAGAAAGGTGGAGGAAGATGGAAGCTTCCCAGGACCCCCAGCTAAGGTGGATCCCACCCCTCTGGCCACAGGAGGGAACCTAACCCTGGGGCAGGGACACAGGGACAGGGGAATATACTCACTATACTCACCATCTGATGTCTTCGGGCGCCGCAGGCTCACCCCTTCGGCAGACTCAACACGGGAACCGTGGGAATGCCGGCAAGCCACTGCGGATGCAGTCTGTGGGGACTGGGTGACCGGCGATGGTACAGAAGTACGCGCCCGGGGGGGGGGGGGGGGGCAACTAAAGTGGAACACAATGGAGCCCCAGCCTGCAGCAGGTATAAAAAGCAGGACAGGTCTGCCTCCTACGGACACTAGACAAAAACTGAATCGCCTTGCGCCTGTGGAGAGGGTATAGCCCACCTGGGAGCAGCCAACACTTTTTGTGTCTAGTGCCTCCTAGTGGTAGTTGGACATATACCCATGGTGCTGTGTCCCCCAATGCCATGCACGAGAAATAACTATTTTTGGAGGTATTACTATGTATTATAGAAGTAGAGAAATTGAAACTTGGAAATTAGCAATTTTTTTTACAAATTTTTGGTAAATGTTTTTTTTTAGAAATAAAAATACATTTTTTTGACTTCATTTTAACAGTGTCATGAAGTACAATATGTGATGAAAAAACTGTCTCAGAATGGCCTGGATAAGTCAAAGCGTTTTAAAGTTATCAGCACTTAAAGTGACACTGGTCAGATTTGCAAAAAATGGCCAAGTCCTTAAGGTGAAATAGGGCTGAGTCCTTAAGGGGTTAAAAATCATACAATGTGATTTCCTGAATTTTTTTTTTCATTCTGTCTCTCAGAGTGGGAATGCACCTACAATGTGAATTTCAGACCCTTCCATGATTTCTAAGTGGGAGAACTTGCAAAATCGCAGGCTGTTCAAATACTTCTGTTCCTCACTGTATATGATAAGCTGAAATGTAATTTTCTGACATACCTATCGAGGACCAAGAAGGTGCTTGCCAGATATCATTTAATTGCCAGTAAAGTGCACCCATTGTAAAACCACGTCCATCAACAATTTCATTCTGACTGCGCCTGTAAAATTCAGTCTGCAGCTTCACACACTGAGCCTGCATTACCTGGAAAAGAGGAGAACAAATAGCTACGTTACCACATGTTCAGCTCAAGAGAATAAGCATTTACGTCCATGATCAAATCAGATAGAAAAGTTCATGGAGGACAGCACTCACTGGCCTTGTTAACAGTCAATGTGACCCAAAAGCCTTTGTGAAGATTACCAGTACAATACTGAAGTATTAAGCAAATGGCCGGTTCTACCTCTAAAATAGAAATTTGTTATAAAACCAATACATTTAACATTCATCAAATATAGTAAAATAAAACAAATTCATAAAATAAATTCATTAAAACTTGTGCGCACTTTTTGTATTCTCATGTATTCATACACTGCGGTAATAGTGATGGTGTACATATAGGTTAGATACAAATAATACAGAATGTGAATAAGTAATCACGGTCCAATATACATATGCAGGATCCACACTATCCCAGGAGGATCCAGCTCAGATTTTGGGAAAAGCCAGTAATACCTAATATAAACAATGCCTGTGTCCCTCGCTTACTTTATATCACTGAGGAAGAAACCAACTGTGGGTTTCGAAACGCATCTGATGAAATAAAATATAGCGGAGGAGAAAAGGACTACAAGTACAAGAAAATTAATACCGAAACGAAGTCAGAGTCCCAGTCTCCCCAGACCGCATGCGCAAGGAGCAAAGGCACAAGCATCAGCGCATAGCGAGGAGAGACGAACAACGGGATAGAAGCCACGTATGTATCACACCGTTACCCATTACATCGATCAAACACACCAGGAAAAGGGTAAGCAACAAACTAACCCAAGTGTGTACTATATGTTACATTTGATGGACAACAGTAAGAAAGGGTAACACAAAGATATTGATACAAAAGGAACAAAACAAAAGACTAATATAGCCAAGTATTGAAGCGCTAAATATATTCACCTGCTGATCATATGCATATTGCAACATAAGAACAACGGACTATCATTGCATAAATATACAGCGTATGGCCTCATGCACACGAGTTGTTTTCTGCGTTCGCAAATTGTGCGCCCGCTAAAAAAAACGGATACGGCTTCCGTTTTATTTGGAGGATCCGTTTTTTTTTCACAAATCCCTTGTAATAAATGCCTATCCTTGTCCACAAATGTGAAAAAAGTAGGACATGCACTATTTTTTTTGCTGAAGGGAAACACGGACAACAGACACGGAACACAAACGGATGAACTAACAGCATTTTTTTGCTGACCCATTGAAATGAATGGGTCCCCATCCTATCCGCAAAAAAAAAAAACGGAACGGAGGCCGAGAAAAACAACTGTCGTGTGCATGAGGCCTAAGACACGTACTTGCCTCCTATACAACAACGCTATATAATTCCTGTTTTGCGTGAGCTCCGCAACAGGAAAAGAGGGACTGTGATTACTATTACCGCAGTGTATGAATACATGAGAATACAAAAAGTGCGCACAAGTTTTAATGAATTTATTTTATGAATTTGTTTTATTTTACTATATTTGATGAATGTTGAATGTATTGGTTTTATAATAAATTGATATTTTATAAGAGGTAGAACAGGCCATTTTCTTAATAATTTACAATTACAGCTGAGTGGTTTCAGCTGGGCCGTGTTATATTCCGGTGAGCAATCCAAATGCATTTACCAATACTGAAGTATGCTCACAATTATCTACCACTGCATAAGCTGTCATGAGCCACAGAAATTACTAAAATTACATGGTGTTTTCTGGCATCAAAATAATTAACAGAACGTATACAAAAGATTAATACAGCTTTTTATTATAAAGAAGATAGTTCTATATAAGAGGTATCTGTAACTAATTTTAAATGCTGCCCTATCTGAGTGATAGAGACCATGGTGACCGAGACCGAGAACCTGATTAAAATGCTGGGTCACTTAGTTGGACTGAACCAATCATTTCCTTGAAATCAGCACTGAGCAGCTCGGGCGCAAGTCAAGCACTGGAACTGTTCAATACAGAGAGTCCTCATAATCAGGATCTCCCATCTGTCACCCTGCAGAAAACTGACAGCTCTCTTATACATGGTAACATTATTTAAATTGCTAAATAATCCATTTTTAGATTTTTTAGAGGGGAATGGAAAAAGACTATTAAATCTGGTATTTAATGCACTGTGTGGTATAAATAACATTAATATTATTAGCCTGCCGGTTATTTAAATTGCATCAATACAAAATACTTTATTTCCAATAGCCATAACTACCGAATTTCTATTTTTCTGTCAAGAAAAAAAAAGGCTGTTGTGTGTGTGTGTGTGTTTTCAGGATGATTTGGAGTTTTTATTTATCCCAAAAAGCACAGGGCAAGAGTCCAGGTAAAATTAAAATCCAGCCTTTATTAAATGTATATAAAAGGGGTTATCCGAGGCTGAAAATGACCCCCCATACGCCCGGGCATCTCACACTGATTCTACTTACCTGGCTTCCCATACCCTGCACCGCTCCTGGTCCCCGCACAGCCCCAGCTACTTCTCCCCGTGCGCAGATAAAAACATCCGGTGTCATGGGCGCAGCCAATGGCAGGTGGTGATGGGGACGAACCTAGCAATGCTAGGGAGGATCGTCCCTGTCACCGACCAGCCATTGGATGCTCTCCCGAATCCCCCCCCCCCTTCGAGACACCAGATGTTTTCATCCACGCATGGGGAGAAGCAGCTGCAGAAGTGTGGAGACCAGGAGCGGAGTGTGGAGACCAGGAGCGGAGTAGGAAGCCAGGTAAGTAAAATCAGCGTGAGGGGCCCGGGCATATCGGGGGCCTTTTCCAGTCTCGGATAATCCCTTTATAAACACAGTCCAACATAGATACTAAAATGCATGGTGATGACCTACATGTTTTGGATATCTAATCCTTACTCATATCCACCTACTGGCTCACTTTCTTTAACCTCTTCCCGACTAGCACCGCAATAGTACGGCGCTGCGGGAAGTGACTTCCCAACCAGCTCTGTACTGCTACGGCGCATTGATCGGACAGGTGCAGGAGCTGTATGTGCCGGCATCAGTCAAAACACTAATGCCGGCGCATTAACCCTTGCTGTGCGGAGGTCAGCGCAGCATGTGAGAAGTGTGTGGAGGGATGGAGCTCCCCGTCCCCATCAAGTCCCCATGCTGCGGTGACAGGGACCTGATTGCTGGGAAGGAAGACTGATGTGCTGCCTTCCATGGAAACCTGTGAGAGCCAGCCCCCTGGATCTCACAGGCAAGCAGGCTGTAAGTGTATTACCCTTACAGCCAATGCTTTACAATACAGATGCATTGTACAGGGGATCAGACCCCCAAAAGTAAAAAAAAAAAATTTTTAAAAAAAGTTTAAAAAGTTAAACTGTTTTACATAATAAAAAAAAAAAATGTTCCAAGTAAAAAAATAAAAAAGGGCCCTTTTTCCATAATTAAGTTATAAAAAATTGTAAAAAATATAAAAAAAAAAAAGATCCACCCTGTCAGGTGAACGCTGAAAAAAAATAAAAATAAAAACTGTGCCTCAGAAAATGTCAACACAAAAACAAGATATTTTTCTTGTCAGAAATTCTTTTACTGTGTAAAACGTAACAAAAATAAAAATAGACATATTAGGTATTGTCGCATCCGTAACAACCTGCTCCATTTTCCTTTAATTCTTGTGGAACACCTAAAGGGTTAACAAAGTTTGTAACATCAGTTTTGAATAATTTGAGGGGTGTCGTTTTTTAAAATGGGGTCATTTATGGGTGGTTTCCATTACGTAAGCCCCTCAAAATCACTTTATAACTGAATTGGTGCTTAAAAAAAATGGTATTGGAAATTTTATTGAAAATTTGCTTCTAAATTTCTAAGCCTTCTAATGTCCTAAAAAAAGAAAATTACATTTACAAAATTATGGCTACCAAATTATTACCGGACAGGAAAAATCGCAAAAGATTGCCGACCCACAAGGAGCCTAAACTGTCACTAAAAACTTCGCATAGTAAACATAAATAAACTTTATTAACAATGTAAAATTACATACATGATGGTAAAAAAGGCAGCACAAAGGTGGAACACAAAGGAGAGGAATAGGACCCAAGGAGGGGCTGGGAGGTCAGCACGCCAGATTTCAGGGAAAATTATAATAGTACTCAGATGCTGGTCACCAAGAAACCCCATAACAATAAGCCCCAAACACAAGGAGATGGAGGCAAATGTAAGGATAAATAAACTTGGTGATTTAACCACTTAAGGACCACAGGTTTATACCCCCCTAAAGACCAGGCCCTTTTTTACAAATCGGCACTACACTACTTTCACCGTTTATTGCTCGGTCATGCAACTTACCACCTAAATGAATTTTACCTCCTTTTCTTCTCACTAATAGAGCTTTCATTTGGTGGTATTTCATTGCTGCTGACATTTTTACTTTTTTTGTTATTAATCGAAATTTAACGATTTTTTTGCAAAAAAATGACATTTTTCACTTTCAGTTGTAAAATTTTGCAAAAAAAAACGAGATCCATATAGAAATTTTGCTCTAAATTTATAGTTCTACATGTCTTTGATAAAAAAAAAATGTTTGGGTAAAAAAAAAAAATGGTTTGGGTAAAAGTTATAGCGTTTACAAACTATGGTACAAAAATGTGAATTTCCGCTTTTTGAAGCAGCTCTGACTTTCTGAGCACCTGTCATGTTTCCTGAGGTTCTACAATGGCCAGACAGTACAAACACCCCACAAATGACCCCATTTCGGAAAGTACACACCCTAAGGTATTCGCTGATGGGCATAGTGAGTTCATAGAACTTTTTATTTTTTGTCACAAGTTAGCGGAAAATGATGATTTTTTATTTTTTATTTTTTTTTCTTACAAAGTCTCATATTCCATTAACTTGTGACAAAAAATAAAAACTTCTATGAACTCACTATGCCCATCACGAAGAGCACCTTTCGGATTTCACAGGTCATTTTTGACAGAATTTGATTTCAAACTCCTTTGGGCCCCTAGAATGCCAGGGCAGTATAACTACCCCACAAGTGACCCCATTTTGGAAAGAAGAGACCCCAAGGTATTCGCTGATGGGCATAGTGAGTTCATGGAAGTTTTTATTTTTTGTCACAAGTTAGTGGAATATGAGACTTTGTATGAAAAAAAAAAAAAAAAAAAAAAAAAAAAAAATCATCATTTTCCACTAACTTGTGACAGAAAATAAAAAATTCTAGGAACTCGCCATGCCCCTCACGGAATACCTTGGGGTGTCTTCTTTCCAAAATGGGGTCACTTGTGGGGTAGTTATACTGCCCTGGCATTTTCCAGGGGCCCTAATGTGTGGTAAGTAGGTAAATGACCTGTGAAATCCTAAAGGTGCTCTTTGGAATATGGGCCCCTTTGCCCACCTAGGCTGCAAAAAAGTGTCACACATGTGGTATCGCCGTATTCAGGAGAAGTTGGGGAATGTGTTTTGGGGTGTCATTTTACATATACCCTTGCTGGGTGAGAGAAATATCTTGGCAAAAGACAACTTTTCCCATTTTTTTATACAAAGTTGGCATTTGACCAAGATATTTCTCTCACCCAGCATGGGTATATGTAAAATGACACCCCAAAACACATTCCCCAACTTCTCCTGAGTACGGCGATACCAGATGTGTGACACTTTTTTGCAGCCTAGATGCGCAAAGGTGCCCAAATTCCTTTTAGGAGGGCATTTTTAGACATTTGGATACCAGACTTCTTCTCACGCTTTGGGGCCCCTAGAATGCCAGGGCAGTATAAATACCCCACTAGTGACCCCATTTTGGAAAGAAGACACCCCAAGGTATTCAATGAGGGGCATGGCGAGTTCATAGAAATTTATTTTTTTTGGCACAAGTTAGCGGAAATTGATATTTTTTATTTTTTTCTCACAAAGTCTCCCGTTCCGCTAACTTGGGACAAAAATTTCAATCTTTCATGGACTCAATATGCCCCTCACGGAATACCTGGGGGTGTCTTCTTTCCGAAATGGGGCCACATGTGGGGTATTTATACTGCCCTGGCATTTTAGGGGCCCTAAAGCGTGAGAAGAAGTCTGGAATATAAATGTCTAAAAAATTTTACGCATTTGGTTTCCGTGAGGGGTATGGGTAGTTCATGTGAGATTTTATTTTTTGACACAAGTTAGAGGAATATGAGACTTTGTAAGAAAAAAAAAATAATAATTCCGCTAACTTGGGCCAAAAAAATGTCTGAATGGAGCCTTACAGGGGGGTGATCAATGACAGGGGGGTGATCAATGACAGGGGGGGTGATCAATGACAGGGGGGGTGATCAATGACAGGGGGGTGATCAATGACAGGGGGGTGATCAGGGAGTCTATATGGGGTGATCACCACAGTCATTGATCACGCCCCTGTAAGGCTTCATTCAGACGTCCGGATGCGTTTTGCGGATCCGATCCATCTATCAGTGGATCCGTAAAAATCATGCGGACATCTGAATGGAGCTTTACAGGGGGGTAATCAATGACAGGGGGGGTGATCAATGACAGGGGGGTGATCAGGGAGTCTATATGGGGTGATCACCACAGTCATTGATCACGCCCCTGTAAGGCTTCATTCAGACGTCCGGATGCGTTTTGCGGATCTGATCCATCTATCAGTGCATCCGTAAAAATCATGCGGACATCTGAATGGAGCTTTACAGGGGGGTGATCAGGGAGTCTATATGGGGTGATCACCACAGTCATTGATCACGCCCCTGTAAGGCTTCATTCAGACGTCCGGATGCGTTTTGCGGATCCGATCCATCTATCAGTGCATCCGTAAAAATCATGCGGACATCTGAATGGAGCTTTACAGGGGGGTAATCAGGGAGTCTATATGGGGTGATCACCACAGTCATTGATCACGCCCCTGTAAGGCTTCATTCGGACGTCCGGATGCGTTTTGCGGATCCGATCCATCTATCAGTGGATCCGTAAAAATCATGCGGACGTCTGAATGGAGCTTTACAGGGGGGTAATCAATGACAGGGGGGTGATCAGGGAGTCTATATGGGGTGATCACCACAGTCATTGATCACGCCCCTGTAAGGCTTCATTCGGACGTCCGGATGCGTTTTGCGGATCCGATCCATCTATCAGTGGATCCGTAAAAATCATGCGGACGTCTGAATGGAGCTTTACAGGGGGGTAATCAATGACAGGGGGGTGATCAGGGAGTCTATATGGGGTGATCACCACAGTCATTGATCACGCCCCTGTAAGGCTTCATTCGGACGTCCGGATGCGTTTTGCGGATCCGATCCATCTATCAGTGGATCCGTAAAAATCATGCGGACGTCTGAATGGAGCTTTACAGGGGGGTAATCAATGACAGGGGGTAATCAATGACAGGGGGGTGATCAGGGAGTCTATATGGGGTGATCAGGGGCTAATAAGGGGTTAATAAGTGACGGGGGGGGGGGGGGGTGTAGTGTAGTGGTGCTTGGTGCTACTTTACTGAGCTACCTGTGTCCTCTGGTGGTCGATCCGAAACAAAGGGGACCACCAGAGGACCAGGTAGCAGGTATATTAGATGCTGTTATCAAAACAGCGTCTAATATACCTGTTAGGGGTTAAAAAAAACACATCTCCAGCCTGCCAGCGAACGATCGCCGCTGGCAGGCTGGAGATCAACTCTCTTACCTTCCGTTCCTGTGAGCGCGCGCGCCTGTTTGCGCGCGTTCACAGGAAATCTCGGCTCACGCGAGATGACGCCTATTGGCGTTAGCGTAGCCTGGGGGAGCCGCCGCAATGACGCCTTTCGGCGTTAGCGTGGCGGCAAGCGGTTAAAAGGGAAAAACATAAAGCATACCCTGAGTGGAGTGTCGATCTCTCAGCCGCCTCCTGACCCAACGCCGTTTCGCCAGTGATCTGGCTTCTTCCGGGGATTTTAAATTGTTAATAAAGTTTATTTATGTTTACTATGCAAAGTTTTTTGTGCTAATTTTTTGGTGACATTTACAAAATGATGCCAACATGAAGTAGACATATGGGGAATGATGACTGATAACTATTTTATGAGGCATTACTATCTGTCTTAAAAGTAGCGAAATTCAAACTTAGAAATTAGAATTTAGAATTTTTCCAAATTTTTGGTAAATTTGCGATTTTTTCCTAAATAAAAGGTGAAATATATCGACTCAAATTTACCACTGTCATGAAATACAAGGTGTCAGAAGAAAACAGTCTCAGAATGGTTTGGATAAGTAAAAGCGTTCCAAAGTTACTACCACATAAAGTGACACGTCAGATTTAAAAAAAATGGCCTAGGCAGGAAGGTGAAAACTGGCCCGGGAAAGAAGGGGTTAAAACAAGGTACATGGTCACATGACACACCTATATAAATATGGCTAACTTTAACCCCCTAGTGACCAGCATGTTTTGGCCCTTACTGACCAAGGTTTTTCTTCCTTTTTTCATCTTCGCCTTCCAAGAGCTATAACTTTTTTAATTTTCCGTCTATGTAGCTGTATGAAGGCTTGTTTTTTTGCGGGACAAGTTTTATGGGGTCAAACTATTAAACTGGTGTAAAGTAGAATTGGTTGTGAAAAATGAAAGGTGGAATCTGATTGGTTGCCATGAGCAACTAAGCCAGGTCTACTTTACACCAGTTTGATAAATGACCCCATTAGTTTTTAATGGTACCATTTTGGGGTTCACTTAACTTTCTGAGGAACTTTTATTAACTCTTTCTGGGAGGAAGATAGGAAAAAAACAGCAATACTGCTGCTAAGTTTTACTTTATAAATTTTAAGGCATTCATTTTTCATTATGAATATCATAATATCTTTATTCTCCAGGTCAGTACGATTACAGCGATAACAAATGAATATATATATATATTTTTTTTTTTACGTTTTACTACTTTTGTGCAATAAAGCCCCTTTTTTTTAAAAAAAAGAAAGAAATCTTTTTGAATCACCACATTCCAAGACCCATAACTTTTTTATTTTTTATTTCTATGGAGTTGTGTGAGGGTGATTTTATCAGGATATTGGTATGATTTTGGGGTAAATAACACTTTTTGATCGCTTGTTATTCATTTTTTCGGTGGCAACTAAGCATAAATGAGCAATTCTGGCTTTTTTTTTTTTTTTTTTTACAGCGTTCACCGTAGGGGATAATGTACATGATATTTGTGAAGTGAGGGTTGTTACTGTTCTCCTACTGGAGAACAATCAAGGCAGGCTTGAGGTCTACACTATGTCCCAGCCTCCCTATACACACATCGGCACTTCACTATCACATTTGCAGGGTGCTGAAGGGAGACAGAGGGAGTCCACTCCCTCTGTCACCTCTTACAGACGGCAGGCGCCATTGCCTGATACATGCAAGGGGTTAAACAACCTGGATCGGCACTCCTGCCGGTCCGGGATGTTTGGGCAGGAGCGCGGCTCTCATGTGAGAGCTGAGTACCCACTCTCCGCTGCACGTGAGACCGATGCAGTGTTTAGACCGGGCTGCAGTGAAAATGCGGTGACCCAGCCTAAGGCTCCTTAGAGACTGCCGTAAAAAGGCGTATTGGTGGTCATTAACCACCTCAGCCCCCATAGCTTAAACACCCTGAAAGACCAGGCCACTTTTTACACTTCTGACCTACACTACTTTCACCGTTTATTGCTCGGTCATGCAACTTACCACCCAAATGAATTTTACCTCCTTTTCTTCTCACTAATAGAGCTTTCATTTGGTGGTATTTCATTGCTGCTGACATTTTTACTTTTTTTGTTATTAATCGAAATTTAACGATTTTATTGCAAAAAAATGACATTTTTCCCTTTCAGTTGTAAAATTTTGCAAAAAAAACGAGATCCATATATAAATTTTGCTCTAAATTTATTGTTCTACATGTCTTTGATAAAAAAAAAATGTTTGGGTAAAAAAAAAATGGTTTGGGTAAAAGTTATAGCGTTTACAAACTATGGTACAAAAATGTGAATTTCCGCTTTTTGAAGCAGCTCTGACTTTCTGAGCACCTGTCATGTTTCCTGAGGTTCTACAATGGCCAGACAGTACAAACACCCCACAAATGACCCCATTTCGGAAAGTAGACACCCTAAGGTATTCGCTGATGGGCATAGTGAGTTCATAGAACTCTTAATTTTTTGTCACAAGTTAGCGGAAAATGCAGATTTTTTTTTTTCTTTTTTTCTTACAAAGTCTCATATTCCACTAACTTGTGACAAAAAATAAAAACTTCCATGAACTCACTATGCCCATCAGCGAATACCTTGGGATGTCTTCTTTCCAAAATGGGGTCACTTGTGGGGTAGTTATACTGCCCTGGCATTCTAGGGGCCCAAATGTGTGGTAAGGAGTTTGAAATCAAATTCTGTAAAAAATGGCTGGTGAAATCCGAAAGGTGCTCTTTGGAATGTGGGCCCCTTTGCCCACCTAGGCTGCAAAAAAGTGTCACACATGTGGTATCTCCGTATTCAGGAGAAGTTGGGGAATCTTTTTACATATACCCATGCTGGGTGAGAGAAATATCTTGGCAAAAGACAACTTTGTATAAAAAAATGGTAAAAGTTGTCTTTTGACAAGATATTTCTCTCACCCAGCATGGGTATATGTAAAATGACACCCCAAAACACATTCCCCAAATTCTCCTGAATACGGAGATACCAGATGTGTGACACTTTTTTGCAGCCTAGATGCGCAAAGGGGCCCAAATTCCTTTTAGGAGGGCATTTTTAGACATTTGGATACCAGACTTCTTCTCACGCTTTGGGGCCCCTAAAATGCCAGGGCAGTATAAATACCCCACATGTGACCCCATTTTGGAAAGAAGACACCCCAAGGTATTCAATGAGGGGCATGGCGAGTTCATAGAAATTTATTTTTTTTGGCACAAGTTAGCGGAAATTGATATTTTTTTATTTTTTATCACAAAGTCTCCTTTTCCGCTAACTTGGGACAAAAATTTCAATCTTTCATGGACTCAATATGCCCCTCACGGAATACCTTGGGGTGTCTTCTTTCCAAAATGGGGTCACATGTGGGGTATTTATACTGCCCTGGCATTCTAGGGGCCCTGAAGCGTGAGAAGAAGTCTGGAATATAAATGTCTAAAAAATTTTACGCATTTGGATTCCGTGAGGGGTATGGTGAGTTCATGTGAGATTTCATTTTTTGACACAAGTTAGTGGAATATGAGACTTTGTAAGAAAAAAAAAAATAATTTTCGCTAACTTGGGCCAAAAAAATGTCTGAATGGAGCCTTACAGGGGGGTGATCAATGACAGGGGGGTGATCAATGACAGGGGGGTGATCAGGGAGTCTATATGGGGTGATCACCCCCCTGTCATTGATCATCCCCCCTATAAGGCTCCATTCAGATGTCCGTGTTTTGCGGATCCGATCCATGTATCAGTGGATCCGTAAAAATCATACGGACATCTGAATGCAGCCTGACAGGGGGGTGATCAATGACAGGGGGGTGATCAATGACAGGGGGGTGATCAATGACAGGGGGGTGATCAGGGAGTCTATATGGGGTGATCACCCCCCTGTCATTGATCACCCCCCTATAAGGCTCCATTCAGATGTCCGTATGTGTTTTGCGGATCCGATCCATGTATCAGCGGATCCGTAAAAATCATACGGACATCTGAATGCAGCCTTACAGGGGGGTGATCAATGACAGGGGGGTGATCAATGACAGGGGGGTGATCAGGGAGTCTATATGGGGTGATCACCACAGTCATTGATCACTCCCCTGTAAGGCTCCATTCAGATGTCCGTATGTGTTTTGCGGATCCGATCCATCTATCAGTGGATCCGTAAAATTCATACGGACCTCTGAATGGAGCCTTACAGGGGGTTATCAATGACAGGGGGGTGATCAATGACAGGGGGGTGATCAGGGAGTCTATATGGGGTGATCACCTCCGTCATTGATCACTCCCCTGTAAGGCTCCATTCAGACGTCCGTATGTGTTTTGCGGATCCGATCCATCTATCAGTGGATCCGTAAAATTCATACGGACCTCTGAATGGAGCCTTACAGGGGGTTATCAATGACAGGGGGGTGATCAATGACAGGGGGGTGATCAGGGAGTCTATCTGGGGTGATCAGTGGTGAATAAGGGGTTAATAAGTGACGGGGGGGGGTGGAGAGTAGTGTAGTGGTGGTTGGTGCTACTTTACTGGGCTACCTGTGTCCTCTGGTGGTCGATCCAAACAAAGGGGACCACCAGAGGACCAGGTAGCAGGTATATTAGACGCTGTTATCATAACAGCGTCTAATATACCTGTTAGGGGTTAAAAAAAACACATCTCCAGCCTGCCAGCGAACGATCGCCGCTGGCAGGCTGGAGATCCACTCTCTTACCTTCCGATCCTGTGGCGCGCGCGCGTTCACAGGAAATCTCGCGTCTTGCGAGATGACGCACGGATGCGTCCAGGAGGAATAAATCAACCACCTTCCGGACGCATCCGTGCGTTAGGCGGTCGGGAGGTGGTTAAGGAGTTAAAATGTTAACCATCATTAATGGATTCTACTTTTTAACCACCTCAGCCCCCAGTGCTTAAACACCCTGAAAGACCAGGCCACTTTTTACACTTCTGACCTACACTACTTTCACAGTTTATTGCTCGGTCATGCAACTTACCACCCAAATGAATTTTACCTCCTTTTCTTCTCACTAATAGAGCTTTCATTTGGTGGTATTTCATTGCTGCTGACATTTTTACTTTTTTTGTTATTAATCGAAATTTAACGATTTTTTTGCAAAAAAATGACATTTTTCACTTTCAGTTGTAAAATTTTGCAAAAAAAAACGACACCCATATAGAAATTTTGCTCTAAATTTATAGTTCTACATGTCTTTGATAAAAAAAAAATGTTTGGGTAAAAAAAAAATGGTTTGGGTAAAAGTTATAGCGTTTACAAACTATGGTACAAAAATGTGAATTTCCGCTTTTTGAAGCAGCTCTGACTTTCTGAGCACCTGTCATGTTTCCTGAGGTTCTACAATGCCCAGACAGTACAAACACCCCACAAATGACCCCATTTCTGAAAGTACACACCCTAAGGTATTCGCTGATGGGCATAGTGAGTTCATGGAAGTTTTTATTTTTTGTCACAAGTTAGCGGAAAATGATGATTTTTTTTTTTTTTTTTTTTTTTCCTTACAAAGTCTCATATTCCACTAACTTGTGACAAAAAATAAAAACTTCTATGAACTCACTATGCCCATCAGCGAATACCTTGGGGTCTCTTCTTTCCAAAATGGGGTCACTTGTGGGGTAGTTATACTGCCCTGGCATTCTAGGGGCCCAAATGTGTGGTAAGGAGTTTGAAATCAAATTCTGTAAAAAATGACCTGTGAAATCCGAAAGGTGCTCTTTGGAATATGGGCCCCTTTGCCCACCTAGGCTGCAAAAAAGTGTCACACATCTGGTATCTCCGTACTCAGGAGAAGGTGGGGAATGTGTTTTGGGGTGTCATTTTATATATACCCATGCTGGGTGAGAGAAATATCTTGGCAAAAGACAACTTTTCCCATTTTTTTATACAAAGTTGTCATTTGACCAAGATATTTATCTCACCCAGCATGGGTATATGTAAAAAGACACCCCAAAACACATTCCTCAACTTCTCCTGAGTACGGGGATACCAGATGTGTGACACTTTTTTGCAGCCTAGGTGGGCAAAGGGGCCCATATTCCAAAGAGCACCTTTCGGATTTCACTCCTCATTTTTTCCTGAATTTGATTTCAAACTCCTTACCACACATTTGGGCCCCTAGAATACCAGGGCAGTATAACTACCCCACAAGTGACCCCATTTTGGAAAGAAGACACCCCAAGGTATTCCGTGAGGGGCATGGCGAGTTCCTAGAATTTTTTATTTTTTGTCACAAGTTAGTGGAAAATGATGATTTTTTTTTTTTTTTTTTTTTTCATACAAAGTCTCATATTCCACAAACTTGTGACAAAAAATAAAAACTTCCATGAACTTACTATGCCCATCAGCGAATACCTTGGGGTCTCTTCTTTCCAAAATGGGGTCACTTGTGGGGTAGTTATACTGCCCTGGCATTCTAGGGGCCCAAATGTGTGGTAAGTAGGTAAATGACCTGTGAAATCCGAAAGGTGCTCTTTGGAATGTGGGCCCCTTTGCCCACCTAGGCTGCAAAAAAGTGTCACACATCTGGTATCTCTGTATTCAGGAGAAGTTGAGGAATGTGTTTTGGGGTGTCTTTTTACATATACCCATGCTGGGTGAGATAAATATCTTGGTCAAATGCCAACTTTGTATAAAAAAATGGGAAAAGTTGTCTTTTGCCAAGATATTTCTCTCACCCAGCATGGGTATATGTAAAATGACACCCCAAAACACATTCCCCAACTTCTCCCGATTACGGAGATACCAGATGTGTGACACTTTTTTGCAGCCGAGGTGGGCAAAGGGGCCCATATTCAAAAGAGCACCTTTCGGATTTCACAGGTCATTTTTTACAGAATTTGATTTCAAACTCCTTACCACACATTTGGGCCCCTAGAATGCCAGGGCAGTATAACTACCCCACAAGTGACCCCATTTTGGAAAGAAGAGACCCCAAGGTATTCGCTGATGGGCAAAGTGAGTTCATGGAAGTTTTTATTTTTTGTCACAAGTTAGTGGAATATGAGACTTTGTATGAAAAAAAAAAAAAAAAAAAAAAGAAGCATTTTCCACTAACTTGTGACAAAAAATAAAAAATTCTAGGAACTCGCCATGCCCCTCACGGAATACCTTGGGGTGTCTTCTTTCCAAAATGGGGTCACTTGTGGGGTAGTTATACTGCCCTGGCATTTTCCAGGGGCCCTAATGTGTGGTAAGTAGGTAAATGACCTGTGAAATCCTAAAGGTGCTCTTTGGAATATGGGCCCCTTTGCCCACCTAGGCTGCAAAAAAGTGTCACACATGTGGTATCGCCGTATTCAGGAGAAGTTGGGGAATGTGTTTTGGGGTGTCATTTTACATATACCCATGCTGGGTGAGAGAAATATCTTGGCAAAAGACAACTTTTCCCATTTTTTTATACAAAGTTGGCATTTGACCAAGATATTTCTCTCACCCAGCATGGGTATATGTAAAATGACACCCCAAAACACATTCCCCAACTTCTCCTGAGTACGGCGATACCAGATGTGTGACACTTTTTTGCAGCCTAGATGCGCAAAGGTGCCCAAATTCCTTTTAGGAGGGCATTTTTAGACATTTGGATACCAGACTTCTTCTCACGCTTTGGGGCCCCTAGAATGCCAGGGCAGTATAAATACCCCACATGTGACCCCATTTTGGAAAGAAGACACCCCAAGGTATTCAATGAGGGGCATGGCGAGTTCATAGAAATTTTTTTTTTTTGGCACAAGTTAGCGGAAATTGCTATTTTTAATTTTTTTCTCACAAAGTCTCCCGTTCCGCTAACTTGGGACAAAAATTTCAATCTTTCATGGACTCAATATGCCCCTCACGGAATACCTGGGGGTGTCTTCTTTCCGAAATGGGGTCACATGTGGGGTATTTATACTGCCCTGGCATTCTAGGGGCCCTAAAGCGTGAGAAGAAGTCTGGAATATAAATGTCTAAAAAATTTTACGCATTTGGATTCCGTGAGGGGTATGGGGAGTTCATGTGAGATTTTATTTTTTGACACAAGTTAGTGGAATATGAGACTTTGTAAGAAAAAAAAAAAAAAATTCTGCTAACTTGGGCCAAAAAAATATCTGAATGGAGCCTTACAGAGGGGTGATAAATGACAGGGGGGTGATAAATGACAGGGGGGTGATCAATGACAGGGGGGTGATCAATGACAGGGGGGTGATCAATGACAGGGGGGTGATCAGGGAGTCTATATGGGGTGATAACCACAGTCATTGATCACGCCCGTGTAAGGCTTCATTCAGACGTCCGGATGCGTTTTGCGGATCCGATCCATCTATCAGTGCATCCGTAAAAATCATGCGGACATCTGAATGGAGCTTTACAGGGGGGTAATCAATGACAGGGGGGTGATCAATGACAGGGGGGTGATCAGGGAGTCTATATGGGGTGATCACCACAGTCATTGATCACGCCCCTGTAAGGCTTCATTCAGACGTCCGGATGCGTTTTGCGGATCCGATCCATCTATCAGTGCATCCGTAAAAATCATGCGGACATCTGAATGGAGCTTTACAGGGGGGTAATCAATGACAGGGGGGTGATCAATGACAGGGGGGTGATCAGGGAGTCTATATGGGGTGATCACCACAGTCATTGATCATGCCCCTGTAAGGCTTCATTCAGACGTCCGGATGCGTTTTGCGGATCGGATCCATCTATCAGTGCATCCGTAAAAATCATGCGGACATCTGAATGGAGCTTTACAGGGGGGTAATCAATGACAGGGGGGTGATCACCACAGTCATTGATCATGCCCCTGTAAGGCTTCATTCAGACGACCGGATGCGTTTTGCGGATCCGATCCATGTATCAGTGCATCCGTAAAAATCATGCGGACATCTGAATGGAGCTTTACAGGGGGGTGATCAGGGAGTCTATATGGGGTGATCACCACAGTCATTGATCATGCCCCTGTAAGGCTTCATTCAGACGTCCGGATGCGTTTTGCGGATCCGATCCATCTATCAGTGCATCCGTAAAAATCATGCGGACATCTGAATGGAGCTTTACAGGGGGGTAATCAATGACAGGGGGGTAATCAATGACAGGGGGGTGATCAGGGAGTCTATATGGGGTGATCACCACAGTCATTGATCATGCCCCTGTAAGGCTTCATTCAGACGTCCAGATGCGTTTTGCGGATCCGATCCATCTATCAGTGCATCCGTAAAAATCATGCGGACATCTGAATGGAGCTTTACAGGGGGGTAATCAATGACAGGGGGGTGATCACCACAGTCATTGATCATGCCCCTGTAAGGCTTCATTCAGACGTCCGGATGCGTTTTGCGGATCCGATCCATCTATCAGTGCATCCGTAAAAATCATGCGGACATCTGAATGGAGCTTTACAGGGGGGTAATCAATGACAGGGGGGTAATCAATGACAGGGGGGTGATCAGGGAGTCTATATGGGGTGATCACCACAGTCATTGATCATGCCCCTGTAAGGCTTCATTCAGACGTCCGGATGCGTTTTGCGGATCCGATCCATCTATCAGTGGATCCGTAAAAATCATGCGGACGTCTGAGTGGAGCTTTACAGGGGGTTGATCAATGACAGGGGGGTAATCAATGACAGGGGGGTGATCAGGGAGTCTATATGGGGTGATCAGGGGTGATTAGGGGTGATCAGGGGCTAATAAGGGGTTAATAAGTGATGGGGGGGGGGGTGTAGTGTAGTGTAGTGGTGCTTGGTGCTACTTTACTGAGCTACCTGTGTCCTCTGGTGGTCGATCCAAACAAAGGGGACCACCAGAGGACCAGGTAGCAGGTATATTAGACGCTGTTATCAAAACAGCGTCTAATATACCTGTTAGGGGTTAAAAAAAACACATCTCCAGCCTGCCAGCGAACGATCACCGCTGGCAGGCTGGAGATCAACTCTCTTACCTTCCGTTCCTGTGAGCGCGCGCGCCTGTGTGCGCGCGTTCACAGGAAATCTCGCGTCTCGCGAGATGACGCGTATATGCGTGACTGTGCGCAGCGCTGCCACCTCCGGAACGCGATCCTGCGTTAGGCGGTCCGGAGGTGGTTAAGTGCTGAAAAGTTATTTAGGTCAATACATGAAAGATTAAAGAAGGAAACTCTTAGGCTACTTTCACACTCACATTTTGGCTTTCAGTTTGTGAGATCCGTTCAGGGCTCTCACAAGCGGTCCATAACGGATCAGTTTTGCCCTAATGCATTCTGAATGTAAAAGGATCCACTCAGAATGCATCAGTTTGCCTCCGTTCCGTCTCCATTCCGCTTTGGAGGTGGACACCAAAACGCTGCTTGCAGAGTTTTGGTATCCGTCAGACGAAACTGAGCCAAATGGATCCGTTCTGACCCACAATGTAAGTTTTCTTGTCACGGCCAGGAGGAGGAATAAGGGAGCAGGTCACCCCCTACAGTGTCCCTAATTCTGGCCCTGACTCCTAACCGTATGAGCCGACCCTGATGGTAGGAGGGCTCATACTCCGGAACCTCGGGGCCCTACTAACCCTCAGGAAATCCCTGGACTAGGAGCAGGGTAAAGACGACCTGTTCCTCCACAACATGGACGAACAGGAGATTCGACTGGCCAAGCTGCAAGGAGTGGGGAACACATACAGCAAATGGAGATGGCAGGTAAGCGAAACCAATAACACACCTGCCACAGACACACTAACTGGAACCCGTGCACTAGTGCTGATGTCCACACCAACATAGGACACAGCACACACCACCAACCACACAGGAGCCTAGGACACCCATAGCTGCAATAAACAAGACAGGGGAATATCTAGCAAATATGCTGGACAACAAACACCACCAGACATATAACACCAAACTAGACATGCAAACACCCTGATCATAACCCACTCCATACAAATAAGGACAGGAAGGGAAAGAGACACCGGGATAACCTTGATGAAGACAAGGGTGGCCCTCACTGGACAGATGGTATAACCAGACAAGGAGCTTAACTCCAAAGACACACCAAGGCTGGAGCAAAACTGACTCCTGACCTAAAGCCACAGGTATAAAAAGCCCAAGTGACCACACCCAGCAAGGTAGTTAAACCTTACATCACCAAACAGAGGGAGGCTACAACTAAACGGGGAAGTGCACAAACCAGCATAGCATAAAAAGCTACACGTTGCCTTAGGCAACAACAAGCAAGGCAACCATGTGACGGCACACACCACAAAGGCCGTGAAACTGCCCCTGCATGCTGAAACAGCAACACGATGTCACAACAACAGCAAGCATGGCATAAGTGTCACAGCGCACACCAAAGGCCGTTACATTTCTATGACGTATTCTATGACACAATCTGGCATAATAGAAAACGGATCAGTCCTCCGTTGACTTTCAATGGTGTTCAAGACGGATCAGTCTTGGCTATATTAAAGATAATACAAACGGATCCATTCTGAACGGATGCAGACGGTTGTATTATCTGAACTGATCCGTCTGTGCTGATCTATGATGGACCCGCAACAAACGCGAGTGTGAAAGTAGCCTTAGACCTCTTGCTTTTCTTTTCGTTTATGTTCAGTTTTTTTGCGTTCCATATACGGAACCATTCATTTCAATGGATCCGCAAAAAAACTGAAGGTACTCCGTATGACGTCCGTTTCCGTATTTCCATTTTTCCGTTCTGTTCAAATATAGAACATGTCCTATTATTGTCCACATAACGGACAAGGATAGTACTGTTCTATCAGGGGCCAGCTGTTCCGTTCCGTAAAAAACAGAATGCACACGGACATCATCCGTATTTTTTGCGGATCCTTTTTTTTTGAGGACCGCAAAATACTGAAAAAGTCATACGGTCGTGTGCAAGAGGCCTCAACAGAGAAATCTTCTGGATCTTTAAGCTAGGGACAAGACAGAAAACAACTAGGGAGTGGTGTTATGGGTATACGTCCTATTGAACTAACAAATAAATATATATAGGGAAGGACGCTAAAACAAAATAACAAAAGCTTTATTATAATGTTTGAGTAAAATATAGGGGTGTCTACCCAAACTGCACAAAGCAGCTGATTAAAACGTCACTGATTTATGGGACCAACCATCATAATAACCACACTGATGAAGGTGGAACTGCACTGGAGCAGAATGATTGGTGTGTCCCACAAACTAAAACCCACCAACACTAGGGGGCATATCACCACAGGGTCCAGGGTGTGAGACCTGGGTGAAGCACCAGATATCAGCACTAACAGTGGATGTCAGCGTGCAGACATCCACTGCCCTGACAAAATATAGGTTGCAGGACTGAGACAGAGTGAGAGCCGCTGACTCCGACTAGTGTGTCAAGAGCACCGATTCCCCTGACACAGTCCTATGTGATCAATGCTCAACGCGTTTTCATGCACAAAGGAGCACTTCATCAGGAGCAACATGCACCGTAACTGTAGCCCACAGCCTCTGATATGGATGTTCAGTTGAGGCTGTGACAATGAGGCAGAGGTAGGGTGACCTGCCTATAAGCGTGCTGGTGTGCAAACAAATCGGCGCTGTAATGGCTGCGAAGCGGATCACAGAACGGCGAGATTCAAAAGGGTGAAACTCGGCCCCGCCGGACCGCTCCCCCGCATGACAGCCAATCCGGCCAAAAGGCTCAGTAAAGGATCAATCAATGGCTGAACAGCGGGCGGAGCTACATCGGTCCTGGGGAAAGCGTAAATGCGCCGCAGTCAGAAAGGGGAACTTCACGGCGGCTCTGTATGAACATGCCATCGCGGTATCAATACCTAAAAGCTATATATAATAAGTGGAATGAGATCAAAAATGGAGGAAACAGAGAACGAGTGTTGACACAACACTCTATGGAACCAGGAACGTCAGGAGATGCCACTACTTAATTGATCATGAATAACATCCAGACATTGGTAACATGATCCCACCCAGACCATCTGTCACCTATCGGCGTAGCAACAACTTACGAGATATGTTGACACATACTCTTTACCCAAGTCCTAAACCACAGTCCTGGTTGCGCAGTTCCCTTACAGGGACATTTCCCTGTGGATCTTGCAAGTTCTGTGGATTTATAGGCAAGACCAAGAGTTTTGCCAACAGCACATCAGATAAGACCTATTTTATTAGGTCATTTTTCAACTGCAAGTCAGTTGGTGTTATCTATCAGATGACGTGTTTGCGGCATCAAATATGTTGGCAAAACCATTAGGGAACTCAGGCAACGCATAGTGGAACATGTTATGGACATTACGAACCTGAAAGACACCCCTATTGCACGCCATGTGTCTGATTGTCACAGTGGCAGAGCATCATTGGTTAAGTTTCAGGCGATTGATTCTGTAAAGATGTTATCAAGGGGCGGTGATTGTGACCACATCCTTTTGCAGAAAGAGGCGCGATGGATTTTTTCTTTAAACACTATCAAACCGTCTGGCCTCAATGATGCCATTTCTTTTGTGCCATTCATATGAACATATACTGGCTTCATATATGCCTATGTTATTCATGATCAATTAAGTAGTGGCATCTCCTGACGTTCCTTGGTTCCCTAGAGTGTTGTGTCAACACTCGTTCTCTGTTTCCTCCATTTTTTATCTCATTCCACTTATTATATATAGCTTTTAGGTATTGATACCGCGATGGCATGTTCATACAGAGCCGCCTTGAAGTTCCCCTTTCTGACTGTGGCGCATTGCCCTTTCCCCGGGACCGATGTAGCTCCGCCCGCTGTTCAGCCATTGGTTGATCCTTAACCGAGCCTCTTGGCCGGATTGGCTGTCATGCGGGGGGGGAGGTCCGGCAGGGCGGAGTTTCACCCTTTGAATCTCGGCTTTCTGTGAGCCATTACAGCGCCGATTTGTTTGCACACCAGCACGCTGCCCCTCAATCTAGAGGTGGACGGCTTAGGCAGGACCGTAGGTTCCAGTGACGACGCCGTGCCTCACACTAGAGGAATTCGGTTATAGGCAGGTCACCCTACCTCTGCCTCTTTGTCCTAGCCTCAACTGAACATCCATATCAGAGGCTGTGGGCTCCAGTTACGGTGCATGTTGCTCCTGATAAAGTGCACCTTTGTGCATGGAAACGCGTTGAGCATTGATCACATAGGACTGTGTCAGGGGAATCGGTGCTCTTGACACACTAGTCAGAGTCAGCGGCTCTCACTCTGTCTCAGTCCTGCACCTGTATTTTGTCAGTGCAGTGGATGTCTGTTAGTGGTGATATCTGGTGCTACACATGGTACCAGGTATCCAGTTGCACAGTACTTTACCCAGGTCTCACACCCTGGACCCTGTGGCGATATGCCCCCTAGTGTTGGTGGGTTTTAGTTTGTGGGACACACCAATCATTCTGCTCCAGTGCAGTTCCACCTTCATCAGTGTGGTTATTATGATGGTTGGTCCCATAAATCAGTGACGTTTTAATCAGCTGCTTTGTGCAGTTTGGGTAGACACCCCTATATTTTACTCAAACATTATAATAAAGCTTTTGTTATTTTGTTTTAGCGTCCTTCCCTATATTTATTTATTAGGGACAAGACAGCCCAAAAGTTTAACCCCTAGTCCCATATCCCATTTTTTTTCTTTTCATTTTGGATTGGCACATTCCAACAGCTATAACTTTTTAATTTTTTCAGTCAATGTTGCCGTATGAGGGCTTGTTTTTTGTGGGGCAAGTTGCAGTTTTAATGGCACAAGTTTGGGGCACATATAATCATTAATTATCGTATTTCTGTAATATAAGTCACCACTACTAAAAAGGCACATACCAGGTTTAGACAACAGATAAATCAGAAAAAGTGTTTTTTACCCCGAGCCAGTTTTCGCTCTTCTGCCCAGGCCATTTTTTTGCAAATCTGACATGTGTCACTTTATGTGGTAATAGAACATGTACTTCATGATAGTAATAAATTTGAGTCAATATATTTCACCTTTATTTGTGAAAAAAATCCCCAAATTTACCAAAAATTTTGAAAAATTCCCAAATTTCAATTTCTCTACTTTAGTGATACCTCATATAATAGTTATTACTTTACATTTCCCAAATGTCTAATTCATGTTTGGATAATTTGAAAATAACATTTTATTTTTGGGGGACGTTAAAAGTCTTAGAAGTTTAGAAGTAAATCTTGAAATTTTTCTGAAAATTTCCAAAACCCAATTTTTAACCACTACAGGACCGCCGTACGCAGGATTCAGTCTTTGCGGCGGCCCTGTTATTCCGAGTGGACGCGCCGGCGCGTCATCTCGCGAGACACGAGATTTCGGGCAAAGCCGGCCCGCACATGCGCATCGCGGGCCGGAAAAAGTTAAAAGACAAGTTCGTCATCAGCCTGCCAGCCAATGATAGTCGATGGCAGGCTGATGATTTTCAAAAAAACGAATCAGAAGCCAGTTAACACATTATATTTATAAATATAATGTGTTAAATGGCTTCTGTGCTCCTCTGCTGGTCCTTTTCGTCGGTTGGTCCCAGCAGAGGAGCACACATCACAGTGAGTACACCCAACACTACACTTAGCCCCCAGATCACCCTCCATCACCCCAATTAACTCCTTGATCGCCCCTGTCAATCACCTAGTGAAAGGGAAAAAAGTGATCAGTGTAAACTGTCACTTTTTTTTTTCACTGGTATTGACTGTTAGGTTTTAGGATAGTTTAGGCCCCTTGGTTAGGTAGTTAGCGATCGTTTAGCGCCCAGCCCACCGCACCGCAGTCACTGATTCGCTGATTAGCGTATCGCTAATCAGCATTGGTACTTTTATAGTATCTGTAAGTGATCAGAACTGATCACAGTCAGATCTCTCATAGTATTAATGTCACCTTAGCTCGCCCTCCACCCAAAATGCAGTGTTTGCCCGATAAGGCCTGATCGGTCGCCCACACGTGCGTTCACCCACGCCTGCCCCAGTGACAAAAATATATATATTTTTTGATCACTGCACAATCACTTTACAAGCGCTGCGGCGATAAAAAAAATCAATTTTGATATTTTTTATCAATCGCAGCGGCCTCCGGTACTTCGCTAGCCTCCCCTTTGTAAGACAGGCTTGCTTTTTATCTTGGGTAGTCTCAGGGAATACCCCCTAAATTTAGTTGACCAAATGGCAAACAAGGGGTATTCTTCTGAAGAGGCCTAAAGGATTCTGACCCAGTCAGATGAGGAATGGGAACCCTCATCTGACGAATCCAGCGGGTCAGAATATGAACCTGTAGAAAGCAGTGGCAGTCTGACCCAAAGTTCGGACGAGGAGGTTGAGGTCCCTGATACCACCAGGCGTACCTGGCCCCGTGTTGCTACACCACAGGTTGCGCAGGATCCGCTTCAAGGGCAGCAGAGTGGGGCTGGCGCTGTCGGATTACGTGGTGAGGCATACACCAGCAGCGCAGCCCATCCTGGACCTAGTACCAGCACTGCCGTACAACATGGTGACCTCAGGAAACATGACAGGTGCTCAGAAAGTCAGAGCTGCTTCAAAAAGCGGAAACTCAAATTTTTGTACTATAGTTTGTAAACGCTATAACTTTTACCCAAACCATTTTTTTTTTACCCAAACATTTTTTTTTTATCAAAGACATGTAGAACAATAAATTTAGAGAAAAATTAAAATAGAAATGTAGTTTTATTTGAAAAATTTTACAACTGAAAGTGAAAAATTTAATTTTTTTTGCAAAAAAATCATGAAATTTCGATTAATAACAAAAAAAGTAAAAATGTCAGCAGCAATGGAATACCACCAAATGAAAGCTCTATTAGTGAGAAGAAAAGGAGGTAAAATTAATTTGGGTGGTAAGTTGCACGACCGAGCAATAAACCGTGAAAGTAGTGTAGTGCAGAATTGTAAAAAGTGGTCTGGTCATTAAGGGTGTTTAAAGAGGACCTTTCACTAGTTTAAAAACGAACTATATCAGTGGGCAGAGCGGCGCCCAGAGGTCCCCCTGCACTTACTAGTGTGTCTGGGCGCCGCTCCGTTCGCCCGGTATAGGCTCCCGTGTCTGCAGCTTCCTCTGTTGTACTGGGCGGAGTTTTTGTATTAGGGTTGTCCCTTGCTGCAGCGCTGGCCAATCGTAGCGCACAGCTCATAGCCTGGGAGTCATATCTGGGAAACAGGCAGAAGTTGTTACATGGGCAGGCAAGCGTAATACAACACACTTTTGCAGAACACTAGTGGACTAGAACCCGTTTCTCAGGCACCTTCCCACAGGAGCCAGTGAGGCTTAGCTGGCAAGCAGGCAGCCGCCTTTGTGGGGGCATAGAGATACCCTGGCCGCCAGGCCCACAAAGAAGAAGAGGAGAGCGGGAGGCAGGTCTGTGCCGCTGGGACCAGGAGCAGGTAAGCAATGCAGTGGAGGCATTGGACCGGCACTTTTAACAGCATGGCCATTCCCATCTTGTATTTGCGGAGAGGACGGACATTGGCCATCCTTCAGTATGTCTAGGACATTGTGGAAACAGTCCTGCTGTCTTTTTTGGTGGTTTTCCCCCAAAAATTATATCCACCCACACACTGTCTGTGCTACACAATATGTTCTTCAGGGTAATCCAGTAGCTCCCCTGGCCAGCTTGATTTCCAGATCTCTCCCACAGAAAGATACAGCTGACACTCTGCTGCAATGGCCGACATCGGTGCTGGCACTGCTAACGGACGTTTAACCCCTTCCATCCGGTGGTCCATAGAGACGGCTATATGCAAGGGGTTAACAGAGAGAGGGAGCTCCCTCCCTCTCCCATCATGCTTCTGCGCTGCCATGGCAGCCTCCCGATGGTTACCATGGAAACCGGACTCCTTACAAAGGCATCCAGACCTGGCATGTACCCCAAGCCTGACAGATCTTGACAGAGGCAGGAGCCTAATCAGGCTTACTGTCATTGACAATACACTGCAATACACGATTGCAGTGTATTTTACAGCCAACAGACCCCACTGGATTTTCAAGAACCAATAGGGTCTTGGTACAAAAAGTGTTTTAAAAAAAAAAAAGGAATTTTTTTTTAAATAAAAATGTATATTTTATAATTGGTTAAAAATGGGATAAAAAATTAAATAAAATACACTACACATGATTGGTATCCCCATGTCCGTAACGACCTGATCTATAAAATGATCAAGTTACTTATACTGCACAGTAAACGACATTAAAGTAGGAAAAAAAAGGAACACAATGACGGAATATTTGCCCATCTGTCCTCCCAAAAAATGTTATAAAATGTGATCAAGTCATATGTACCCCAAAATACACTGCAATCTGTCCAGCAAAAAACAAGCCTTCAGACAGCTATGTTGGAGTTAAAATAAATATGTTTTGGATGTTGGTATGTGGCGATGCAAAATATAACTTATTTTTAATTTTTTTTAATGTATTTTAAACTGAAAAATGAGTAAAACATGAAAAAACAACTATATAAATTTGATATCGCCATAACCATATCAACCTACAGCATAAAGTTATTATATAATACACTGCTCAAAAAAATAAAGGGAACACAAAAATAACACATCCTAGATCTGAATTAATTAAATATTCTTCTGAAATACTTTGTTCTTTACATAGTTGAATGTGCTGACAACAAAATCACACAAAAATTAAAAAATGGAAATCAAATTTTTTAACCCATGGAGGTCTGGATTTGGAGTCACACTCAAAATGAAAGTGGAAAAACACACTACAGGCTGATCCAACTTTGATGTAATGTCCTTAAAACAAGTCAAAATGAGGCTCAGTAGTGTGTGTGGCCTCCATGTGCCTGTATGACCTCCCTACAACGCCTGTGCATGCTCCTGATGAGGTGGCGGTCGGTCTCCTGAGGGATCTCCTCCCAGACCTGGACTAAAGCATCTGCCAACTCCTGGAAGTCTGTGGTGCAACGTGACGTTGGTGGATAGAGCGAGACATGATGTCCCAGATGTGCTCAATTGGATTCAGGTCTGGGGAAAGGACGGGCCAGTCCATAGCATCAATGCCTTCGTCTTGCAGGAACTGCTGACACACTCCAGCCACATGATGTCTAGCATTGTCTTGCATTAGGAGGAACCCAGGGCCAACCGCACCAGCATATGGTCTCACAAGGGGTCTGAGGATCTCATCTCGGTACATAATGGCAGTCAGGCTACCTCTGGCGAGCACATGGAGGGCTGTGCGGCCCTCCAAAGAAATGCCACCTCACACCATTACTGACCCAATGCCAAACCGGTCATGCTGGAGGATGTTGCAGGCAGCAGAACGTTCTCAATGGCGTCTCCAGACTCTGTCACATCTGTCACATGTGCTCAGTGTGAACCTGCTTTCATTTGTAAAGAGCACAGGGCGCCAGTGGCGAATTTGCCAATCTTGGTGTTCTCTGGCAAATGCCAAACGTCTTGCACGGTGTTGGGCTGTAAGCCCAACCCCCACCTGTGGACGTCGGGCCCTCATATCACCCTCATGGAGTCTGTTTCTGACCGTTTGAGCAGACACATGCACATTTGTGGCCTGCTGGAGCTCATTTTGCAGGGCTCTGGCAGTGCTCCTCCTGTTCCTCCTTGCACAAAGGCAGAGGTAGCGGTCCTGCTGCTGGGTTGTTGCCCTCCTACGGCCTCCTCCACGTCTCCTGATGTACTGGCCTGTCTCCTGGTAGCGCCTCCATGCTCTGGACACTACGCTGACAGACACAGCAAACCTTCTTGCCACAGCTCGCATTGATGTGCCATTCTGGATAAGCTGCACTACCTGAGCCACTTGTGTGGGTTGTAGACTCCGTCTCATGCTACCAGTAGAGTGAAAGCACCGCCAGCATTCAAAAGTGAGAAAAACATCAGCCAGGAAGCATAGGAATTGAGAAGTGGTCTGTGGTTACCACCTGCAGAACCACTCCTTTATTGGGGGTGTCTTACTAATTGCCTATAATTTCCACCTGTTGTCTATCCCATTTGCACAACAGCATGTGAAATTGATTGTCACTCAGTGTTGCTTCCTAAGTGGACAGTTTGATTTCACAGAAGTGTGATTGACTTGGAGTTACATTGTGTTGTTTAAGTGTTCCCTTTATTTTTTTGAGCAATGTATATGCTGCATAGAGAAAATAATAATAAAAAAAAAAAAACTGGCAGAATTGCAATTTTTGCCCACCTGCTAAAACTGGTATAAAAAGTGATAGTCATATGTATCCCAAAATGGTGCAAAAAAAAACTACAGCTTCTCCCGCAAAAAAACAAGCTCTCACACATTGCATCAACAAAAAATTAAAAAAAGTTATGGCCACCTAAAACAATTTAGGCAAATTCCATGTTAGGAAATACATATGTCGTTCTTTCCTTTCTGAACACAGCCGTGCTCCCAAATCAAAGGTTATGGGTGCATTTTCTCCTGTTACCCCTTGTGAAAATGAAAAATGTGGGGCTAAAGCAACATTTTATTGGAAAAAAATTTAATTTTTCATTTTCACAGCCAAGTGTCTCTATATTCTGTTAATTGTTTGTTGGGTCAATACACTCACCACACCCCACAATGAATGCCTTGAGGGGTATAATTTCCAAAATGGAGTCAGTTTTTGGTGGTTTCCTTTCTAGGGGTACATCAAGGTCTTTTCAAATGTGACATGGCATCCAAAAACCATCCCAGCAAAATCCAAAAGCCATATGGTGCTCCTTCCTTTCTAAGCCCAGCGGTGTGTTCATAAGGCAGTATATGGCCACATTTGGGGTGCTGCCATATTCAGGAGAAAATGGATAACAAAGAGTAGGGTGCATTTTCTCTTGTTACCCCTTGTTAAAATTAAAAATTTTAAAGTGACATTTTCTTGTAAAATATGTCATTTTTAATTTTTACGGCCAAGTGCTCACTACCCCCTTGAAATATTCCTTGGGGGGTGTAGTTTCCGACATGGGGTCACTTTTTGGTGGTTTCCACTGCAAGGTTCTATCAGGGGGTCTTCAAATACAACATTGTCCCAGAACATCCTGCAAAATCTGCCCTCCAAAAACCCTTCTGAGCCCTGTGGTGTGGCCATACAGCCGTTTACAACGACACATGATGTGTTTCTGTAAACTGCAGAATTAGAGTATTAAGTATTGAGGTTTGTTTGGTTGCAGAACCTTACAGTTTTACAAGAAAATTGGTTTGAAATAGAACCAATGCAAAAAAAAGTGACAGTTTGAAATATGTTCTCAATTTGCCAACATAAAAGTAGACATAAGGAGAATGTTAAGTAATAACTATTTTATGAGGTATTACTATCCGTCCTAAAAGCAGAGTATTTTAAATTTAGAAAATTGTGAATTTTTCAAAATTTTCGGATTTTTTAATAAATCAAGGTAAGACTTATCGACTCAAATATACCACTAACATGAAGTATGACGTTTCATGAGAAAACAATCTCAGAATTGGTTAGATATATAAAACCATTCCAAAGTAATTACCACATAAAATGACACGACAGATTAGCAAAATTTGGCCTGGTCCTTAAACCCTTAAGGCCCGGAGTTTATTTTTTTGCGTTTTCGTTTTGCGCTCCCTGCATTTCCAGAGCCATAACTTTATTTGTCTGTTCAAATAACCATATGAGGGCTTGTGTTTTGCGAGACAAGTTGTACTTTCCAACGCCACCATTTAATATTGCATATCATGTAGTGGGAAGCGAGAAAAAAATTCCAAATTGGGTGAAATTGAAAAAAAATAAAAGTCGTTTTACAGGTTTTTTATTTACAACGTTCAATGTGCGATAAAATTGACCGGTTACTTTTATTCTACAGGTCATTACGAATCCGGCGATACCTTCTATGTATAGTTTTTCTTGCGTTTTGATAGTGATAAAATTTAAAAGTGGGAAAGAAAATCTGTTTTATTTTTTTGTCGCCATATTTTGACCCCTATAACTTTTTTGTAATTATGTTTAAGGAGCTGTATGGGGGCTTATTTTTTGCGGGGGCGATATCAATTTTTCATTGATACCATTCTGGAGTGTGTATGACTTTTTCACTTTTTATTAAATTTTTTGTCGAAGAATGAAGTGACCAAAAACTGCAAATCGGTCATTTAGACACTTTTTCCCGTATGGGGAATATATTTTTATACTATGGGCGTATTTGCACATTGCCACACCCATGATGTGTATTTTTTTTTAGTTCTTTTATTTTTATTTTGGGAAAAGGGGGGTGATTTGAATTTTTATTTATTTATTTTTTTACACTTTTTTTTTATAGTTCCCATAAGGGACTATAACAATCAATCATCTGATTGTTATTATCATAGACTCCAATGAACTTGCATTGGAATCTATGATGATTTTACTAGTTTCCTATGGAGCCTTATCACAGGCAAGGGCTCCATAGGAAATACACTGCTCAAAAAAATAAAGGGAACACAAAAATAACACATCCTAGATCTGAGTTAATTAAATATTCTTCTGAAATACTTTGTTCTTTACATAGTTGAATGTGCTGACAACAAAATCACACAAAAATAAAAAAATGGAAATCAAATTTTTCAACCCATGGAGGTCTGGATTTGGAGTCACACTCAAAATTAAAGTGGAAAAACACACTACAGGCTGATCCAACTTTGATGTAATGTCCTTAAAACAAGTCAAAATGAGGCTCAGTAGTGTGTGTGGCCTCCACGTGCCTGTACATGCTCCTGATGAGGTGGCGGACGGTCTCCTGAGGGATCTCCTCCCAGACCTGGACTAAAGCATCTGCCAACTCCTGGACAGTCTGTGGCGCAACGTGACGTTGGTGGATAGAGCGAGACATGATGTACCAGATGTGCTCAATTGGATTCAGGTCTGGGGAACGGGCGGGCCAGTCCATAGCATCAATGCCTTCGTCTTGCAGGAACTGCTGACACACTCCAGCCACATGAGGTCTAGCATTGTCTTGCATTAGGAGGAACCAGGGCCAACCGCACCAGCATATGGTCTCACAAGGGGTCTGAGGATCTCATCTTGGTACCTAATGGCAGTCAGGCTACCTCTGGCGAGCACATGGAGGGCTGTGCGGCCCTCCAAAGAAATGCCACCTCACACCATTACTGACCCAATGCCAAACCGGTCATGCTGGAGGATGTTGCAGGCAGCAGAACGTTCTCCACGGCGTCTCCGGACTCTGTCACGTCTGTCACATGTGCTCAGTGTGAACCTGCTTTCATCTGTGAAGAGCACAGGGCGCCAGTGGCGAATTTGCCAATCTTGGTGTTCTCTGGCAAATGCCAAACGTCCTGCACGGTGTTGGGCTGTAAGCACAACCCCCACCTGTGGACGTCGGGCCCTCATATCACCCTCATGGAGTCCGTTTCTGACCGTTTGAGCAGACATGTGCACATTTGTGGCCTGCTGGAGGTCATTTTGCAGGGCTCTGGCAGTGCTCCTCCTGTTCCTCCTTGCACAAAGGCGGAGGTAGCGGTCCTGCTGCTGGGTTGTTGCCCTCCTACGGCCTTCTCCACGTCTCCTGATGTACTGGCCTGTCTCCTGGTAGCGCCTCCATGCTCTGGACACTACGCTGACAGACACAACAAACCTTCTTGCCACAGCTCGCATTGATGTGCCATCCTGGATAAGCTGCACTACCTGAGCCACTTATGTGGGTTGTAGACTCCGTCTCATGCTACCACTAGAGTGAAAGCACCGCCAGCATTCAAAAGTGACTAAAACATCAGCCAGGAAGCATAGGAACTGAGAAGTGGTCTGTGGTGACCACCTGCAGAACCACTCCTTTATTGGGGGTGTCTTGCTAATTGCCTATAATTTCCACCTGTTGTCTATCCCATTTGCACAACAGCATGTGAATTTCATTGTCACTCAGTGTTGCTTCCTAAGTGGACAGTTTGATTTCACAAAAGTGTGATTGACGGAGTTACATTGTGTTGTTCAAGTGTTCCCTTCATTTTTTTGAGCAGTGTACTATGCAGCAGCCTCCTGTCATTCATAAAGTCAGGGGCTGCTGCATACACGCTACGGCTCCTCCGATCGCAACACGTGCGCACTTTCGGTTTCAGCAAGCTCAGATGCCGAGGTCAGGATTGACCACGGCATCTGAGGGGTTAAATGTCCGCGATCGGCATTACTGCCAGTTGCGGCCATGAGCTGCGGGTGTCTGCTAAAAGAAGCAGGCGGCCACCTGCAGCTATGGCGCCGCAGCGGGCTCCATCTTTAAACACCCGCCCAGCACTGTACATGTATGGTGCTGGGCGTGAAAGGGTTAAAGGCTACGTACACCTTTTTTATGAGTGCATGTTTGGCTAAAATATTTTTTTCAATTGGCCTTTATTAAAAATATTGAGCTGTTCTGTCACAAAAGGTTTTTCTAGCTGTGTGAAAGGTGTTTTCACTTTCACTTTGTAATCTAATAAAACTTATCTCTAAACTACTAGGAGGTCATAAACCCCTATTTAAGCCTCATCAGTGAGATACTGTAAGAACTGAGCTATGAGTTTATAATGTCAGAGAGCAGGGTCTCACGGAAAAGACAGAAAATCCAAAGAGTGCTACTAGAGCAGGTCAACTTTGTACATAAAAAGGACGCAATATTTTTAATAAAAAACTATTAAAAAAATTAGTACAATGCAATAACAAAACAAAAAAATGCCCCCCAAGGTGTAAAGTGAAAAATGCCTCTGTCCTGAAAGGGTTAAAGTTACACCACCACAAAATCAGAGTTAGAAAATAAATCATGATACCTGGGTCAGGTACAAAGTATCGTGAAACAGTTTCACAGGATCAATATTTACTGGCATCTTGTAGTGGAGCCCAGCCTGGAACATCATTTGCTCATTCCCTGAATCATGATGTTGACGATGGGTACTAAAGTTGCCCGAGTAAGACCAGTCGTCACGAGTAGACACCTAAGTAAAATAAAATGCATAAAACAAGTGTCTGATGAAATTTTTACTGTATTTTACAGCCCGAACCTTGAAAAAGACTAAGGGGGTCATTTATCAAACATTGGTATAAAGTAGGACTGGCTTAGTTGCCCATAGCAACCAATCAGATTTCACCTTTCATTTTGGACAGCTCCTTTGTAAAATGAAAGGTGGAATCTGATTGGTTGCTATGGGCAACTAAGCCAGTTCTACTTTACACCATTTTGATAAATAAGTATATAAATAAATAAGGATATAGGGCAAATTTGCTGACTATTTTTCACTAGAAAACTAAAGTAAACTACAGTACAAGTAAATGGGCGAACAAAAATTCTGCAGAGATTCTAAGTTTTATTGCACATTTTAAATCCACAGCAATTCCACTCTTGCCATTACAAAGGCATGAAATGTGTTTAACACATACTAAAAAGCCAGTAAGTCATTTCTTGCTGCTTAGCCTAGAGTTTGCTAGCCTGGGTTAACATTAAAGGGGTTCTGCAGTTCTTTTAAACTGATGATCGGCGGGGGTCCGACACCCGGGACCCCTGCCGATCAGCTGTTTGAGAAGGCAGCGGCGCTGGCAGTAGCGCCACGGCCTTCTCGCTGTTTACCGCAGGCCCAGTGACGTCACGACTAGTATCACTGGCCTGGGCGGGGCTAAGCTCCATTCAAGTGAACAGCGCTTAGCCCCACCCAGGCCACTGATACTAGTCGTGACGTCACTGGGCCTGTGGTAAAGCGGCTCTGGCCGCAGCGCTACTGCCAGAGCTGCTACCTTCTCAAACAGCTGATCGCCAAGGGTCCCGGGTGTCGGACCCCGCTGATCAGATGCTGATGATCTATCCAGAGTGCTGTCTAATTACAATCTGCTGCTGGCAAACAAGTCAGTATGGGGACGAGCAATGGCATAACGATCAATCTTCCCCATACTGTGGAGAAGATCATTGCATGTAACAGCAGTGGTCTCCTCCACTAATGAGCAGGCTTTTTTCCCGACAATCACCTGCTAAATCTTTTAATGTAATACAGCCCTTAGGGTCCATTCACACGTCCGTAAGTGTTTTGCGGATCCGCAAAACACGGACACTGGCAATGTGCATTCCGCAATTTGCGGACCGCACATCACTGCCACTATAATAGAAAATGCCTAATCTTGTCCGCAATTGCGGACAAGAATAGGACATGTTCTATTTTTTTGCGGAAACAGAAGCACGGATGCGGAAGTGCGGATCCGGACAGCACATTCTGGCCCCATTGAAAATGAATTGGTAGGCACCCGTTCCGCAAAATTGCGGAACGGATGCGGACCCATTTTGCGGACGTGTAAATGGACCCTTAGGGTGCACACCATGTGGATTACATGTGTTTTTTTAGCGCAGATTTTCATGCAGAAAAAAACGCAGGGCAATACAGTACCAGAAAAGTGTATGAGACTAAACAAATCTCATGTACACTTTGCTTTTTTCTTAGATGCAGAAAATAACCTGCTGTTAATATTTTGAATGCCACCTTTATTGGAATTGCTCCACTGATATGAAGACTTGTAGGCAATGCTCCATGGGAACATAATAAGGCTACTTTCACACTTGCGTTTTAGCTTTCTGTTTGTGAGATCCGTCATGGGCTCTCACAAGCGGTCCAAAATGGATCAGTTTTGCCCTAATGCATTCTGAATGGAAAAGGATCCGCTCAGAATGCATCAGTTTGCCTCCGATCAGTCTCCATTCCGCTTTGGAGGTGGACACCAAAACGCTGCCTGCTTGACAAACTGAACCAAATGGATCCGTCCTGGCACACGGATCCGTTTTCTCTGACACAATCTGTGACAATAGAAAACGGATCCGTCTCCCACTGACTTTCAGCAAAGTTCATGACAGGTCCGTCTTGGCTATGTTACAGATAATACAACCAGATCCGTTCATGACAGATGCATGCAGTTGTATTATTGTAAAGGATCTGTTTTTGCAGATCCATGATGGATCCAGCCAAAACGCAAATGTGAAAGTAGCCTAAGCAAAAAGGTATCTTCCAAGGAAAGAGAACCTTCTCACTAGCGCCATCTTGGAAGTGGCTCCCTCTGCATCAAAGTCAGATTTTTTTAACAAGATTTGGGGCAAGACAAGGGATAATAGCCAAGCCAAATATCCATCCATGTCTCTGCCTAAGCTGCATCCAAGACATTGCACTCAGCCACCCAAAATCCCACTCTGTACTGATGATGGACAAGCACCCCGAAACAGCTGTCTAGGGATGGATATTTGACTCGGCTATTTTTCCTTGTCATGTCCCAAGGCTTATTAAAAAGTCAGATTCTGGGGGCGGAGCTAGCGCCTGCAGTGGATGGCTGCTTGAGTGAACGGTTCTGTACATAAAATCACCCTAACAGCTTGTTTATACCGCCTGGAGATCCAGCCATTGTAAAAATTGGAGGATCCAAGTCCGGTGACACAGCAGAACACCACAAGACATCGGTGTGCAAAGGAGACATGGATAAATTTATCAAAAAAGCTGCCTCCGCTTATGTGGCTCGAGATGGCAAGATGGCACCGGCCTCACCACGCGTCACAGGCCGCCCGCAGAAAGAGCCGTTGGACCAAGCACAAGGACGAGACAGATAGTCTCCCTATTTCAAGATCGTACTTCAAAGACGCTCTAACCTCCTCTCTAGCAGCAGCTCTGGAGCCCTTAAGCACCAATCTAACAGCGATCAAACAGGACGTCCGACAAATCGGAAGAAGAGTCGAGGCCCTGGAAGAATCGCAGTCGGTCCTGGTGAGACACCAAATGGGGGTCGCTAATAACTTAATCTCCATACAAAGCAACCTGAATTCCCTCTACTGTGCGATTGAAGACCAGGAAAATCGCGGCAGGCGCAACAACCTGCGCTTCCGCGGTGTGCCAGAATTGATAGCTGCAGGCGACATCCCGCACGTAATAACCCAAATGTGCCTGTCCATTTTGGGCCCTGACTAAGCCCACAAAGTGATCCTTGAAAGGGCACACAGGGCCCTAAGGCCCAAACCAGCTGCATCAGCCCCACCAAGGGACATTATATGCAAATTTCTGAGCTTCCCGGTTAAAGAAGCCATTTTAACTAAAGCTCGCTCAGCAGGAGAGATCTCATGGGACGGATACAATATAGCTATCTATCAGGATCTAGCCCAAACCACCTTGAAGAAAAGGAGATCCCTGAAGCCTCTGACAGATTGGCTTAGATCGCATAATACGCCATACAGATGGACTTTTCCTTTTGGTCTGTCATTCTTTTATGAAGGTCGCAGGATCAATATCTCAACGTTCGCAGACCTAGATCAGGTCTATGACCACCTAAACATCAGTCCATTGGATATACAGACATGGGACTTTGTCCAGGACTTGTCATCCTTACCAGACCTGCCTGCCCCTAATCTATGGGAAAAACAACGTACCCCAAGATCCTCCAAGAATAGGAGAGACGCCTCACATTCTACGCCCAGAAGACTACCTATGGGAGAGTGAGATGGACTTTCGCTTCTGTGCCTCTTCTATGAGATTCATTTAATCTCTCTCTAATCCTTCTACTGTATCTTATCCTTCTGACTCTCTCTCTTTTCACCTACAAATCTCCCCTTTTAACCATACCTTTTCTACCTCCACCCATACCTCTGGTTTCGATAACGACCCTTACCTGGATCTATATCCTGTCATAGGGTGATAACTACATGTTATTGAAATTCCCCATCTACTCATTTATTCGAAGTTTTGCGCACTAGCGCATCTGTTTTCTTGTATAACTTTATTTTTTTTCTGTTTTAGTTTATATTTTACATATTTGTTATGTAGATGCCTCTCGATTTGCCTCAACACTTCCTCTCAGTCACAGAACCCTATAACTGCATTTTCATTGTTAACTTGTATATATGCGGATATACCTTCCATGGAATATAATTTATACCTTTGGAAGTTCAATTCGCGTTGGATCATCACACAAACTGAAGCGGGATGACAGACTTGCCGATAGCCTCATTTAACGTCAAGGGCTTTAATGCCCCCCTCTAAAACGTGCCAAATTTTCTCACTTTTGAAAAAGAGGAAAGCCTCCAGTTTTCCTAAGTGGTTCCACTGCGGTTCGAACTCCTCCTCTTCCAAAGGGGTTAGCATTGGCTTCAGCAAAAATACACCATTCCAATACTGTTCCCACATTCAGGATGAGGATGGAAGGTATATATTGCTAAAAGGGTGTATAGCCAACCAGGTCTACACTTTAATCAATATATACGCTCCCAATGTCAACCAGGCTTTTTGGTTCAACGATATCTATCCAATCATAGAATCCTTCCAAGAGGGCACGGTTATCATGGGAGGTGACTTTAATGTCACCCTAAACCCTATTTTAGACTCAACACAAAAATCTGCTCTATCACAGATAGCTCTCAATTCTCTTTGTAATAAACTCCACAACTTGAGCCTGGTTGATGTTTGGAGAATATTCAACCCCACTGAAAGAGACTACACCTTTTTTTCAAACGCTCATGGTTCATATCAGCGATTGGATTACCTACTAGTCTCTAAAAAACATCTCCAACTATGCTCTAAAGCCCACATAGATTCTATTCACCTATCTGATCACTCCCCAATTTTTATTACTATATCCACCCCTCAAGTTTCTCCTAAGGCATCTAGATGGAGACTCAACGAACAGCTGATCTCCTTAAATAAAAATAGAACTATAATCCAAAAAGCCCTCAATGATTTCTTCTTCTTAAATGCTCTCCCTAGCACCTCCCCCCACATCCTTTGGGACACCCACAAGGCATACATACGTGGCCAACTCATTAGTCTAGGTTCCCACCTTAAAAAACTAAGAAAGGCCCGAATTGACAATCTCTTATTGGAAATACGAAAACTAGAATCTCTCCACAAAAAATCCCTCTCAGAACAACACCTCTCTAAGCTTAACACACTTCGCTCTGAACTAAAAAACCACTTGAACTCAATGTCGGGCAAATTTTTCCTCAATTCCCAATTCAAATATTTTGCCCATGGCGATAAAGCGTCTAAGTTTGTAATGAACAGGATAAAACAGAGAAAAACACACAACTATATTTGCAAAATCCATAAAAAAAACGGAGAAATAGCCGTAACATCTAAAGATATTGCCTCCCAATTCCAGGCTTTTTATCCGTCACTATATAACCTTCCCCAATCTATTCCTCCAGCCAATGTTCCATCTAACACAGAGGCCATTAACAGATTTCTTGACACAGTCTAACTCCCCAAACTTACCCCCTCCCATAAAAATATATTAGAAACTCCCTTCTCTTCTGACGAATTGAAAGATGCAATCAAACAACTCCCAAAAAATAAAGCCCTGGGCCCCGATGGCCTCCCAGCCCTCTACTATAGTACAGTGAATCCCTTGCCCCTTACCTACTAACTATATGCAACCAATCTCTTAAAGGCATTCCGCTTACCCTAGATATGATGAGAGCTCATATATCCATTATACCCAAGGAAGGTAAGGACCCAGTTCATTGCACTAACTATCGCCCCATCTCCTTATTGAATCTTGACCTAAAACTCCTGGCCAAAATGTTGGCCAACAGTCTTTCCCCCATCCTTCCATCATTGATTCATTGAGACCAGACAGGCGTTGTGGTTGGCAAAGATAATTCAGTCAGAATTCTCAACGCCATACACTATGCTACCAAATTCTCCCATCCCCTAGTTCTCCTTAGCAACGACGCCGAAAAGGCCTTCGATAGAATTAGTTGGGACTTCCTACGCCTTACATTGGTGAAATTTGGCCTACCAACGCCTTTTATTGAAGCTGTCTTTTCCATGTATACCAATGCCTCGGCGTTGGTGCTGGTGAACGAGACTATCTACCCTTCCTTTCCTATTAGGAATGGAACGCGACAGGGATGCCCACTTTCCCCTCTGGTCTTTGTGATGACTATGGAACCACTCCTTCAAACTATCCGACAAAATGTCAAAAAATGAATTATTAAATTAGGGAACCACAAACATAGGTCTGCGGCGTTCGCCGACGACCTCCTACTCCTTACCTCTAATCCAAAAGTGTCTCTACTACTAATATACAACATCCTAGAGAAATTTAACCCACTGTCCAATTTCAAAATAAATATGAAAAAATCTCACATATTGAGCATAGGATTGAATACCCATATTAAAGCTAACCTTGCAGCCCGCTCTCCCTTCAACTGGGATACCCCTTATATAACTTACTTGGGAGTCAAAATTGGAACTGATCTCACCAAATTATTCCAGCTCAATTATGTCCCATTACTACAGTCCATGCAGAATCAACTAAACAGCCTCCACCTCCAGACACTCTCCTGGTTTGGCCGCAAAAATATTTTCATTTCATTAGTTCTTCCAAGACTGAATTACCTGCAACAAGTCCTACCTCTCTCTATCCCCAACTCCTACCTCAAAACCCTCACTAGGGAAATATGCTCCTTTATATGGAACCGTAAGAAAGGCCGAATACGCCTCTCTATTCTACAAAACCCAAAATCCTATGGTGGTATTAACCTTCCGAACCCCTCACTCTATAACACAGCTACCCTATTGACCAGGGTTATAGACTAGTTTAGAGAACCCCCACACAAATTTTGGATGAGTATGGAAGTCACCCTAGCTCACTCATCTCTCAGAGTCCTTCTGGTTCATTCCCAAAGGAACCAAATTAACTATAAAAATATTAGCCCAAATATTAAGGCCACACTAGAAGCATGGGACAAATTCCAAAAATCTGACAGGGGTATCCCACTGCCCTCCCCACTTATTCAGGTAAAAGACCTAATTGACTTGGCCCCACCAGAACTGAAACAGAGTGTCCCTGCATCCATCCGAAACTCTAAAATCTTGGCACTCTCCTTATTTGGAGAAGGCAGGAAGGTTCGCAGGGAACACTTTGTCTCCCTATTTCCCGAAGCAAAACCATTCCCTTCTCTTTACTCATTTCTCCAATCCAGTTTATCAAAATGTGTTCCTTATCAAGCCCTTCTGAGACCGCTAACCTGGTTTGAAAGCCTTATTGGCTCTAAACCCACTCCTAAAAAATTAATCTCCCAGTTATATGGAAGACTTAGCTCCCCTATCTGTACCCCTAAACCGGCCTTCATTGGAGCTTGGGAAAAAGACCTGGAAATTTCATTATCCAAGGAAGACCAACTGAGACTTTAAAGGGAACCCCACACCTCTTCCAGATGTGTTATAATACAAGAAAATGGTTATAAAATCCTCACCAGGTGGTATAAAACACCTGAAATCACTTGTAGATACAACGATACGGGTTCTGACGCCTGCTGGAGGTGTGGTGAGGGGTGTGGCAAGTTCTTTCATATCTGGTGGTCCTGTCCACCAATTTACAAATGGTGGACTGAGATCTTTAGACAATGCAACCTAATTTGCAAAACTAAGACCTTGCTTTTGCCTCAACTTGCCCTTTTAGGCCTCCCCCCCTCCCACACATCCACCGGCGTCACACCACTGTTTAAAAAACTGCTTATGGCAGCATGCCTTTTGGTTCCTCGATACTGGCTATCCCCAGACCTCCCACCACTAGATCATTGGATAAACAAGGTGGATACCATCTACAGATTTGAAGATTTAGCAGCCTGGGAGAATCCCTTTAGAAGCCTTGGGAAGATTTCAGGCACTTTAGTAATGACCATAGACTGTATTGTGATATATTTCCTCTTTTAGAAACATAAGTTCAAACTATTAACGTATAAACACTGTGACCAGAGACGACATCTACCTGGTTACTTTAATTACTGTATTTGTGACTACGCTGCATAATATTGCATACTGCTGCACATTGTTTCCTTACTTTATATGTACTATTGAATTACTTTTTCAATAAAGCATTGAAAAAAATAAATAAAAATCTGACTTCCACAAGGGGGCGCTAGCTAGATTGTTCTCTTTCCTTGGGAGATACCTCGTTGCATATGGTCTTTCATATTGATATTTATACCAATGACGTGGTTTACCTTATATATTGTACTAAATGAAGGCCAAGATTGAAAGCCATATTCTGAAGCTAAGCGAGGTTTGGGGTATGATGTCCAGTTCCAACAATCTGTCATATAGTTATAGTAATGTACATCACCATAGTGATCGTCATATGGGTCTTTGGAAATCCAATTTTCCTTAACAGTCTCTTTCCCATTGCTAGGACTTGAAGCAATAAAAGGACGAGTCTCATCCATCTGAAAAGAAAGAGAACATGAGAAGATATTTACATACACAAGATGGAAGTCAATCAAAATGGCTGATTTCAGGCATTTCGAAGTACATAACCATGTACAATCGTTCACCATGGTAGACTTCTGTAAATGTGATCGGCCAGATTAAAAAATTTTGTCCATTAATTTGAAATTAAATGTATGGTATGATAGCCTGAATTATGTCATGCATTTGCCATTGCGCTAAAGAACCAGGGACTCAGGTTTCTTTAAAAAATTACTCCCTGGTTGGGTCGGTTTAGTCTGGCAGGTTGCTGGCGAGATTGTCCATACAAATAATCCCACAGACAACTGATCGGATGCAATTTACTTATTTACTTCTTATCAGAAAACCTTCATAGACTGCTTGGTTTCTGTATTTTCATCATTGATGGATAATACTCATGGCTCCAATAGGGTGCCTAGGCAATGAGCCGTTGAATGCAATATTTAACCCCTTAGTGACAAGCCTGTTTTGGGCCTTACTGACCAAGCGTTTTTCCTCCTTTTTCCATCGTCGCCTTCCAAGAGTTTTAACTTCTTTATTTTTCCGTCTATGTAGCTGTATGAGGTCTTGTTTTTTGCAGGACAAGTTGTAGTTTTTAATGGCGCCATCTTGTGTTACACATAACTTTCTGATTAACTTCTATTAACTCTTTCTGGGAGGGAGATGGGAAAAACAGCAATACTGCCACTGAGTTTTTACGTTATAAATTTTACAGGCATTATTTTTCAGTATACCCGTATTTTTCGCCCCATAAGACGCACTTTTTCCTCCCCAAAAATGGGAGGAAAATGCCCCTGCGTCTTATGGGGCGAATGCTGGCAGTTTTACATCGCTGGGCCGGGGGAGGGACTGGGAGGAGGAGCTGGGGGCCGGCAATAGCGGTGCGGTCACTGTACTATAGCCCCGCCCCACCGCTCCGGTATACTAATATAAAATGTATCATTGAATTAAAAGTTATTAAAGATGCCCCCCTCACTCCTAATAGTACCGTATATCCGAATTTCTTCTGTATAATGCCGGCAGGCAGGACGGGCAGGCGGCAGTGTAACTCCCTGATGTCATGTGCCTGCGCCGGCTCCTTTATGAATGAAGCAGGCGGCGCAGACAAGTGACGTCACTGAGGGACGCGCCGGCCGCTCGGCCCGCCTGCCGGCATTATACAGAAGAAATTCGGATATACGGTACTATTAGGAGTGAGTGGGGCATGTTTAATATCTTTTAATTCAATGGTACATTTTATATTTGTATGCGGCGGCGGGGGGGGGCACACGGAATCTGTGGATGGCACAGTTAAGGAGTGGGGGGGCACTGTGGATGGCACTGTTATGGGGTGAGGGGTCTGTGGATGGCACATATATAACAGTGCCATCCACAGATCCCCCCCCCTGTAACAGTGCCATCCACAGATCCCCCCCCTGTAACAGTGCCAGCCACAGATCCCCCCCCTGTAACAGTGTGTCCGTCATCCACAGATCCCCCCATAAGTGTCCGTCATCCACAGATCCCCCCATAAGTGTCCGTCATCCACAGATCCCCCCATAACAGTGTCAATCATCCACAGATCCCCCCATAACAGTGTCCATCATCCACAGATCCCCCCCATAACAGTGTCCGTCATCCACAGATACCCCCCCATAACAGTGTCCGTCATCCACAGACCACCATTAGTTCCAAACCCACCAAAAGCACACCTTTTGGTTAAAAACATTTTTTTTTCTTATTTTCCTCCCCAAAAACCTAGGTGCGTCTTATGGGCCGGTGCGTCTTATAGGGCGAAAAATACGGTAAATAAGATAATATCTTTATTCTTTGGGTCAGTACGATTACGGCGGTGCCAAACACAGTTATTTTTACGTCTTAATACTTCTGTGCAATAAAATCCTTTTTTTTTTTTAAAAAAGGAAGAAAATATTTTTGCATCGCCACTTCCCAAGACCCATAACTTTTTTCTTTTTTTTCCTGTGGAATTGTATGAGAGCTTGATTTTTGCGGGATGACGAATTTTTTTAGATTGTTATTAAATTTTTTCAGTGGCAACTAAGAATAAATTAGTAATTCTGCCATTTTTTTTATATTTTCTTTTATGGCGTTCACCGTAGGGGATAATGTACATGATATTATGTAGTGCGGGTCGTTACAGACGCGGTGATACCATGACAATATTTTGATTGCTTTTAAAATACAATGCAATCCCTAAAGTGCATTGCATTTTAATGTCAGTGCTATACTGACATTGACCAGGAGGCTGCGCCAGAGAGAGACAGCCTGCTGGAAAACACTCAAGGCTGGCTTAGGGCCTATACCAGACCCCAGCTAGCCTTTACACACACCAGCGTCCCGCAATTGCATTTACAGGGTGCTGATGGGAGACAGAGGGAGTCCACTCCCTCTGTCACTGCTTACATGTGGCGGGCGCCATTGCCTGCAGCATGTAAAGGGTTAATCAGCCCGGATCAGCACTCCTGCATGTAAGAGCTGAGCCTCTGCTTCCCGGGGGACCCGTGCAGTGCTTAGACTGGGCCACCGTGAAAAAGCGGTTGCCCAGCCTAAGGCCCCTTAGTGACTGCCATAAAAAGGCATATGGGAGGCACTAAAGGGTTAATCGTGGTTTCTCACTCACAGGACTGTAACATACTCCATAATCCTAAATCTTCAAAGGGACACTTCTAGCAGAACGGGTTAATTTCTTTTTTTAAACTCAAGGTTTATATAAAACATATTTTTTTTTTATTTATGGCTTTTTTTCTTTTACATTTCGGCAGTATTATACCATTGACAACTAAATACAAATACAAATAAAATATAAAGAGCCAGGACAGGACGTAGAATACATGGAGAGACTTATAATTGAATTATATACAGGAAACACTCTACCTATTCACATATAGGCTGTTAATATGGGAGGGAGTATATCATTTTCTGATGGTAGTGCCTCTTTAACTCTGTGTTAGGCTACTTTCACACTCGCGTTTGGTGCGGATCCGTCATGGATACGTTCACGTATACATTCAGATAATACAACCACATGCATCCGTTCAAAATGAATCAGTTTGTATTATCTTTAACATAGCCAAAAAGGATCCGTCTTGAACACCACTGAAAGTCAATGGGGGACGTATCCATTTTCTGTTGTGCCATATTGTGTCAGTGAAAACTGACGTTTTCCACCAAGCTGCGTTTTGGTGTCCGCCTCCAAAGCGGAACGGAGACGGAACGGAGGCAAACTGATGCATTCTGAGCGGATCCTTATCCATTCAGAATGCATTAGGGCAAAACTGTTTTGTACCGCTTGTGAGAGCCCTGAAACGGAACTCACAAACAGAAACCAAAACACCAGTGTGAAAGTAGCCTAAGGCTGTTTACATTTTTCTCTTTAATTGCCAGTATGTAAGACGCTCACCTTGGTTCTGGCATACTAGACCTATGTAAAAAAAAATGTTATTTACACGATACTAGTGATGAAAGTGTCACACCATTTATGGCAGGTCCCACTGACAAAAAGAATGGCAAAAGCCAGTTGTTAATTTAGTGATATATTTCCAGGACAGATAACAGGAACATCAGGAGCGCCAGTAAAGCTGACAAATCATATTCAAACAAAAACCCTTCAAATTTAACCTCAACTTACCTCAAGGACAAGCTCTCTGATAGTTTCAATGTAAAGAATCCGATAATCCTTTGCATAAACCTCCTTCATGAAGCTTGGTAGTGAAAACCAGTCACTGGCTATGGCTGCCTCATTCTCATTATTGCCACTCCAAACAATAATACAGGGGTGAGATTTAAGTCTTCTAATCTATAATGTTCACCAAAAAGATAGATATCCAATTTTATTCAGTGAAATAATATTGTTCATGTTCATCGGTAGAGATCTTCATTTCAATGCGTCCGGTGTTCTATACAACCTCCATAAAAATTACACTGAGAAACCTAACCACTGAAATATAATGAATCGGCAGGAGCCATGTGGAACTTTCTGATATATTCAAAAGCCAAGGAGCCATGAAATATGTCATTGTTATTCAAAAGATATCTCCTATCCAGGGGTCCAACCTCTGGGTCCACCACTGATCCTGAGACAGCTGAGTACAGCAACATACTCCTTAGCAATGAGATGTTCTTTTTTATTTTATTTATTATGTCTTTATTACTTTTTTACAAACATCTTACAAATCCTTCAGTTTTTCAGTCTCTGGAAAGTGAGACTCTGGTGAAGTTCTCCCATTCATTGACTGTGGGGACAGCACTGCTCCCCCAGTGTCGAACAATACATCTCCTGGCCTGGAATAAGAGTTTAGATGCTATCTCTCAATATTGAGGGGTATCCATTTCTTCCATCACCCCAGAATACAGTTTTCAAATTGCCTAGGTACTTTAAACCGGTGGTATTCCTCTTTTTTTTCATTAACCTTTGCCCAGAACTCTTGAATTTTTACACATGTCCAAAGTATATGTGTGTTCACTTTTATGATTTATATGGATGATCAGTTGCCACATTATTGTCTCTTTCCGCTTGTATTTTATGTCATTTCAGTTTCAGATGAAAACTGTAAACTTCTACAATGGGACATACTGCATTTCATTTCTTTAAACAACTAGACTGTGTAATGATAGACCCACTGATTTCAGCGGTCTGTCACTTCTGTAAAGTCAGTATTTTTAGAATACCGAATGTTCTGTCCCCAGGTAAAGATCCAGTTGTTTCTGCCTGTTTAGCAATGGATATTGCATTTACTGTGTGGTAAGTCATTTGCATTATATTGTGTGGTAACAGCACCATCTATTGATGAGTTTAGGAATTTCATCTAGCCTGTTTTTCTCTATGCATTATGGGAGCCCCAGAGCTTTGTGGGTAGTTCCTGGTTCTTGCTAGTCTTGTGCTGGTACAGCAAGCAGCCACCATCTTATGTCTCAGGAGCTGCACACTCTCACTGGTTTTCCTGCTACATCATTTGTTATTCTGCCTGTTTTCAAGCATAGTCGGTAAGAGCACTATCTATGCGTCATTTAATGCAGTTTATTATGTTTATTGTATCTGATAGCTCACTACCATTGTATTATCTCATATACTGAATGTATAGCAGATTATTTTGTGCCTTATGCCATGTACCATGGATATTTATGTTCTTAATGCTACTGTTTTATTCTGTAGTTTCACCTTTCCTGTCAGTCTACGAGCAATAAAGAGAACCTTAAAGCTGAAAGTCTCTTTTCTCTCAGAGGACAAAAGGTCTAGCTACATGTCAGATTACACACCGTGCTAAAGTGTATGAGGACAGTATACCGAACCCCTTGCCGAAGCTTGCCAGGTCAATACTGTAACAGTACTGACTGTCATGGAAGAAGTGACAGTCCACTGAAATCAGCAGATCTGTCAATACACAGATATATCATTACACTATCCTGCCCTCAGTGCAGCTGACTGGTTGAAGACATCTCCTAACTATATGCCTCCAAGAAGGGGGTCCTCCACCCCCCATGAGCCAGAATGAAAATCCACTCTGTATGATCAGCTCACATTTTGGTGTACTCAAGCCATCCTTGTACCATCTGAAAGACTGGCCTGTAAAACCACATTTTCCCTGTAGTGGGCAGTGCGGCTTCCCCCAGCAATATCAGCTGTTTTTGGAGGGTGCCAGGAGCAGAATCAAGGGAGACCAGCTTATCACTCTGGGGGCCGCTTTCTGAAAAATGTTGTAGGTAAAGGTTTTAACTGACAGAGCTTTTTTAAATTGTTACTACAATTATTTTTCACCTTCTAATTTAGAGCAATGTATTTGTAAGCAGATATTTCACATTGTGTATTATTAACCCCTTCTACCACAGGCCAGTTTTCACCTTCCTGCACAGGCCATTTTTTGCAAATCTGACATGTGTCACTTTATTGTGGAAATAACTTTGGAACGCTTTTACTTATCCAAGCCATTCTAAGACTGTTTTCTCGTGACACATTGTACTTCATGACAGTCATAAATTTGAGTCAATATAGTTCCCCTTTATTTATGAAAAAATCCCAAATTTACCAAAAATTTTGAAAAATTCGCAATTTTCAAATTTTTTATTTCTCTGCTCTTAAAACAGAAAGTGATACCTCATAAAATATTTATTACTTAACATTCCCCATATGACTACTTTATGTTTGCATCATTTTGTAAATGTAATTTTAATTTTTTGGGGACATTATAGAAAGCTTAGAATTTTAGAAGCAATTCTAAAAAAATTTCAGTAAATTTCCAAAACCCACTTTTTAAAGACACTCCCCATAAATGACCCCATTGTAGAAACTACACCCCTCAAATTACTCAAAACTGATTTTACAAACTTTGTTAACCCTTTAAGTGTTCCACAAGAATTAAAGGAAAATGGAGATGACATTTCAAAATTTCACTTTGGCCTCATGCACACGACTGTTGTTGTGTTCCGTTCCGCAAATTGGGGTTCCGTTGTTCCGTGATCCGTTTCTGTTTCCGTGTGTCTTTCTTTATTTTTGGAGGATCACCAAACATGAAGGAAAGTAAAAAAAAGTCAAATTTGCTTTGCAAATGATAAGAAAAAAACGGACGCTGATGACAATCTTGTGTGCCTCCACGTTTTTTCGCGGACCCATTGACTTGAATGGGTCCGCGAACCGTTATCCGCGAAAAAAATAGGACAGGTCTTATTTTTTTGACGGACTGAAACCACGGACGCGGATGACAAACAGTGCTTTAGCCGAGTTGTCAATGGGTCCGCAGAAAATCACGGAAAACGGAACAACGGACACGGAACACAACAACGGTCGTGTGCATGAGGCCTTTTTTGGCAGATTTTCCATTTTAATCAATTTTTTTCTTTAACACATCGAGGGTAAACAGCCAAACAAAACTCAACATTTAAAACCCTGATTCTGAGGTTTACAGAAACACCCCACATGTGGTCGTAAACTGGTGGAAGGGCACACGGCAGGGTGCAGAAGGAAAGGAGCGCCATATGGTTTTTGGCAGGCAGATTTTGCTAGACTGGTTTTTAGACACCATGTCCCATTTGAAGCCCCCCTGATGCACCCCTACAGTAGAAACTCCCAAAAAAGTGACCCCATTTTGGAAACTAGGGGATAAGGTGACAGTTTTATTGGTACTATTTTGGGGTACATATGATTTTTAATTGCTCTATATTACGTTTTTTTTGTGAGGCAAGGTAACCAAAAAATGGCTGTTTTGGCACTGTTTTTAATTTTTACAAAGTTCATCTGACAGGTTAGATCATGCGCTATTTTTATAGAGCAGGTTGTTACGGATGCGGCGATATCAAATATATCTACTTTCTTTCTTTGTTTGCTTTAGTTGTACATAATAAAGCATTAAAAAAATATATATATATGTTTTTGTGTCTCCATTTTCTAATCGCCATTTTATTTTTTCTGCCAATAGTCTTGTGCAGGGGCTCATTTTTTGCAGGAAGAGTTGTCGTTTTTATTGGTACCATTTTTGGGTACATATGATTTTTTGATCATTCATTATTACACTTTATGAGGCAAGGTGACCAAACAAATGTGTTGTTTTGGCACAGTTTTTATTTATAAATTTTTACAGCGTTCACCTGAGGGGTTAGGTCATGTGATATTTTTATAGAGAAGGTCGTTACGGACGTGGCAATACCTAATATGCATACTTTTTCATATTTAAAGGGACTCTGTCACCACTTTCTAACCCCCCCTTTTAAAAGTATTGTTCTCTCCATGGCGCCCTTGTGATTACAAAGGTGTTGTTATAACATAAATTCGCCGTCTCGTTTTGATAAAAATACCTTTTATCTAACCTGTCAATCTTGTGGATAAGGTGCCCAGGGCGTTTCTGAAGGTCTGAAGCTGCCGCCCGCCGCCGCCGTTGGTGCCCAGCTCCTCCCCTGATCCTTTCAGCGCCGCCTGAATGTAAAGAAATCCGCCTCCGGCTCTCGCTCAGTGCCCCCTCCTCCTTTTCAAATATCCCACGCGTGCGCACAGGCCTGTGCCTGATGCGCCCGTGCGGACATTTAGAATCAGCCTCATTGAGCGAAGTGCGCACTTCGCTCAACCTCCTCATAAGACGAGCACTGCAGCCAGCCACTCAGAGCCTGCCAAGCGCTGTACAGGCCTGTGCGCACGCGCGGGATCTTTGAAAAGGAGGAGGGGGCACTGAGCGAGAGCCGGAGGCGGATTTCTTTACATTCAGGCGGCGCTGAAAGGATCAGGGGAGGAGCTGGGCGGCGGCGGCGGGCTTCAGACCTTCAGAAACGCCCTGGGCACCTTATCCACAAGATTGACAGGTTAGATAAAAGGTATTTTTATCAAAACGAGACGGCGAATTTATGTTATAACAACACCTTTGTAATCACAAGGGCGCCATGGAGAGAACAATACTTTTAAAAGGGGGGGTTAGAAAGTGGTGACAGAGTCCCTTTAAGTTTTACACAATAATAGCATTTTTGAAACAAACAAAAATTGATGTTTTAGTGTCTCCATATTCTGAGAGCCATAGCTTTTTTAATTTTTGACTGATTGTCTTAGATAGGATCTCTTTTTTTGCGGCATGAGGTGACGATTTTATTGGTACTATTTTGGGAGGCATACACCTTTTTGATCGCTTGGTGTTGCAATTTTTGTGATGTAAGTGACAAAAAAAAGGCTTTTTTTGGCACTGTTTTTATTATATTTTTTTTACTGTGTTCATCTGAGGGGTTAATTCATGTGATATTTTTATAGAGCTGGTTGTTACGGCCGCGACAATACCTAATTTGTATACTTTTTTTTATTTATTTCACTTTAACACAATAATTGCATTTTTGAAACCATAAAAATTATGTCTTAGCATCTCCATGTTCTGAGAGCTATAGTTTTTTTATTTTTTGGTCTTAGGTAGGGTCTCATTTTTTGCGGGATGAGGTGACGGTTTGATTGGTACCATTTTGGGGGGCATACGCTTTTTTGATCACTTGGTGTTGCACATTTTATGATGAAATGTAAGATGACAAAATTGCTTTTTTTTAAACAGTTTTTATTTTTTTTATTTTTTTATGGTGTTTATCGGACGGGGTGGATCATGTGATATATTTATAGAGCCGGTCATTACGGACGCGGCGATACCTAATATGTATGCGTTTTCTTTTTCTATTTTTTCTGCTTCTTTACGGTAAGAGCAGTGAGACTATGGAACTCTCTGCCTGAGGAGGTGGTGATGGTGAGTACAATAAAGGAATTCAAGAGGGGCCTGGACGTATTTCTGGAGCTTAATAATATTACAGGCTATAGCTACTAGAGAGGGGTCGTTGATCCAGGGAGTTATTCTGATTGCATGATTGGAGTCGGGAAGGAATTTTTTATTCCCCTAAAGTGGAGAAAATTGGCTTCTACCTCACAGGGTTTTTTGCCTTCCTCTGGATCAACTTGCAGGATAACAGGCCGAACTGGATGGACAAATGTCTTTTTTCGGCCTTATGTACTATGTTACTAATATAAAATCAGGGGAAAGGGGCGTTTTTTTCTTTTTTTTACTTAAAGCATTATTTTTTTTTTATTAAAAACTCTGACTTTTTTTTTTAACTTTATTTCTGTCCCACTATGGGACTATACTTTTGGGGGTCTGATCCTCTCTGCAATGCATTACAATACATCTGTATTGTAATGCATTGCCTGTTAGTGTATTACACAGAGTAATACACTAACAGGTTGCCTCGTAAACCAAGCCTGAGGCTGGATCTCCTGGGTACCCGTAGAAGGCAGGTCCCGATGCCGTGCAGGGCATTGGGCAGCCTCTGCATGGCATCAGGCTGCCTTCTCACCCATCGGGTCCACGCCACAGCAGCGCGGGGACTCCATATGCTCCCTCACCCGTCTCAAATCCCCTTTATGTCGCGGTCAGCGCTGATCGCGGCATAGAAGGGGTTAATCCGCCGGCATCGGCTTGTACAGCGATGCCAGCGGATACAGCAGGGGCCTGGCTATCAGGGACTGCCGAACCCCTGCAGTGAACGAGCGTGCACCGCTCCAGTGCCCGCCCGATCACCATGACGTAATAGTACGTCAAAATGCGGGAACGCACCTGCCGCCATGACGTACTGTTACGTCATATGCCGGGAAGGGGTTAACAAACGTAGGTTTCCAAAGATTGTAAACAATGTCCACACATGACAATGTACCTGGTGAAGGAGTTCTTCTTTGACCGTTTCCATAAAACAATCATCAGTTGGATAAAGGGAACATGCAAACATAAAATCCTGCCAGACCTGCAAGGGTAACAATATGCAAAAATGTATTATTCCACAAGATTGCTATGACCAGCCTGTATCCTAAACTACATAGCAGGGTGGATTTGATTTAAATCAAAGTGATTTAAATCACGATTTAAATCACTAGTCAGTAAGGCTTGATTTAAATCATAGTTTTCTACATAAAGACTAATTCTTGCTGGTATAACTTATAATATGCAAGTAGATGAAGATTTAAACAACTTTTCATATTAGTTTGATTAGGTTGATTCTGCATTCATAGGTTTGTAGAAGTTAGGATTAAGGTATTTTTCTCAACTCTGTTCATGTTATAACATTTTTGCTGTGAAGAAGAGGCATGTGATCTCTGCTGAGTCAAATTCAGTTTTGAAAACTGCAAAAGTAAACCAAGCATCTGTGATAATATCTTGTAGGCAGAGAAACTACCCAATAATCTTACAAAAACCTCTGGAAGAGCATGACATTGTAAATGGATTAATGGAATTTATTTACCAAAAAAGTTACACATATAGAAACATAGAATGTGTCGGCAGATAAGAACCATTCGGCCCACCTAGTCTGCCCAATATACTGAATACTATGGCCCTATCTTATATGAAGGATGACCTTATGCCTATCCCATGCATGCTTAAACTCCTTCACTGTATTTGCAGCTACCACTTCTGCAGGAAGGCTATTCCATGCATCCACTACTCTCTCAGTAAAGTAATACTTCCTGATATTACTTTAAAATCTTTGCCCCTCTAATTTAAAACTATGTCCTCTTGTAGCAGTTTTTCTTCTTTTAAATATTCTCTCCTCTTTTACCTTGTTGATTCCCTTTATGTATTTAAAAGTTTCTATCATATCCCCTCTGTCTCGCCTTTCTTCCAAGCTATACATGTTAAGGTCCTTTAATCTTTCCTGGTAAGTTTTGTCCTGCAATCCATGTACTAGTTTAGTAGCTCTTCTCTGAACTCTCTCCAAAGTATCAATATCCTTCTGGAGATATGGTCTCCAGTACTGCGCACAATACTCCAAATGAGGTCTCGCTAGTGCTCTGTAGAGCGGCATGAGCACCTCCCTCTTTCTACTGGTAACCCAAGCATTCTGCTAGCATTTCCTGCTGCTCTATGATATTGTCTGCCTACCTTTAAGTCTTCTGAAATAATGACCCCTAAATCCCTTATATTCTGCTCTTGGGTTTTTACGCCCCAGGTGCATTATCTTGCACTTATCAACATTAAATTTTAGTTGCCAGATTTTTGACCATTCCTCTAGTTTTCCTAAATCCTAAATCCTCTAGTTTTCCTAAATCCTAAATCCTTTTCCATTTGGTGTATCCCTCCAGGAACATCAACCCTGTTACAAATCTTTGTGTCATCAGAAAAAAGACACACCTTACCATTGAGGCCTTCTGCAATATATATTAAACAATATGGGTCCCAGAACAGATCCCTGAGTTACCCCACGGGTAACAAGACCATGGTCTGAATATACTCCATTGACTACAACCCTCTGTTGTCTGTCCCTCAGCCACTGCCTAATCCATTCAACAATATGGGTGTCTACGTACAGCCTTATTCTACATAATTAAAAAACTAATCTTTATTTCATGATGGAATAACCTTTGGATGGTAATATATTTTCCTCAAAAAGCATTTTATATAAAAAAAATCCACCCTGCTACATAGGCCTTCTAATATGTCATTCTCTAAAACATTTAATCAATTGTTCCTCAGTATGTTGAACTGAAGAAGAATGTAATAAATGCTCAGAAGTATGACATAACTTGTGATGCAGATGAAGGCATTGCTTGGATATTGCACATTTTGGTAAATAAAAGACTGGATAAGATCCACAAAGTAGGGTACAGAACAATCTACTTTGCTTTGTTCAGGTCACAATCCTGGATTTGACCACCAATAGGGATCGAGTATGTTACTGTATATAAAAAAAAGGGGGGGGGCTAGATGCACAGTCACAAATAAGCAGCGGAACCCTTATCCAGTCAAATCCACAAGTAGTTGTAGGGACCGCGCTGATACCAGCAGTAATAGACACAATGCAGACTTCAACACACGCTCCAGCAGGCAGCTGTTATAAATCCACTCCTATAGACGTCTCCTGCAGCGTCTTGATACCAACCGAAAACTTCAATATACGGCACCAATTCCTTCACAAGACAAAGAGACACATAGCGCAATACCCAAGTGGTAAAAGTAAGTATCCAATTTATTGTACTTACAAAGTCCATGTGATAAAAGACATTTCATAAAATCACACCCGACGCGGGTTTCGCCTTAGGCTCAGTTCAGACCTGAGCGTTCTGAAAGGAGCGCTCTGTATGCGCGATTGTACGGGCGTTTACAATCGCGCATACAGAGACAAGCGTACACACAGTGTCGCGCGTTCCCGAAAGTCTATGTACGGGAACGCGCGACAAGCGCCCAAAAAAACGCTCCTGTACTTGTTTGAGTGTCGGGCGTTTTACAGCGCGATCGTACGCGCTGTAAAACGCCCAGGTGAGAACCATTCCCATAGGGAAGCATTGGTTTCTCCTTGTTGAGCGTTTTACAGCGCGTAGGAACGCGCTGTAAACTGCTCAGGTCTGAACTGAGCCTTAGGCTTCGTCAGGGGTTGAGGAACTGAATTCCCTCAGACTCAGTGTTAAATATCCTTCCTAAATTGCTCTAGGGCAACACCCAACTTCCGATTGGTCCGGAGGGCGGGTGACATGCATTAAATCCAAACAACACTAAAAACATCCATAATACAAAAATCAATCATACACAATATCAGATAAAAAAAAAATTGCAAACATTATCCACATGTGCTTCGCATGGGCAATACAAAAAAAATTTAATATGACAGTTTACACAAACTGTGCAGCCTGTAATTATGACATGCAAGCTGCCTTAATGTCCCATTCTATGTTGAGGCCGTGTGGTAGGAGGGTGCCCATCTCATATATCCACTCTGCTTCTCTTTTGTTTATCTGTTTAACAGGGTCTCCCCCTCTCCAGTGTCTCCGCACCAGTTCAACGGCACAGAATCTTAAACCGCTCAGATTTTTCTGGTGCACTTTTTTATAGGAGAGAACACAATGGCAATTATAATTCTAAGTGGGGTTCGAGACCATTTTATAATGGCTATAGATCGGACCAACAGTATCAACATAGTGATCATTACTATATAGTATAGAGAGTCCCAGCAATATCATCAAAATGATCATTACTATAGAGAACCCCCATACAGACCTAGACACCAGTATTGCCCTCACCATAACAATAGACCACAAGGAACATATAGTCAGCAGTACCGTCCTATATATGGACAGCAGGCATATGGACGAAATTATTATAACAGAGACCAGAGCCACGCCAGTAGGTTAGGAGGTGGTGCACAAGTAGATCGAAACCAATATAGAAACGATATGCGAGGCAATGAATATAGTAAGCACAGACGGGAAAGTGTTGACAATACAATCACCATAGGAGAAAGAAATGAGGTTGATTTACAGGATAGCAATAATGACGAGAGGAGAAACATGATCCATAGTGAAAATTTTCCCCACCAGATGACAAAAGGCAGGACCAGCCCAATGCCACAAAGAAAAGTAGAAACACAGAGAAAGAAAAAAAGGGATATAGGGGGAGAAGGGGAGGTAAGAGACACAACAAGTCCACCCGCAAAGAAAGGTCGGGTGAACCAGTAGGTATTTACAATCTCAGTTCCCATATCCTTACCAAGGAAGAGACGATGGTCCTCAATAAGGGTTTGAAGTTTGCTCCCACATATAAAGGGAGTAGATTTGAGACCTATTTAGATGTACCGTACATAGTTTCATTAGGAAATTGAATATTTGTAAATATCTGATGAAAAACCCATACAGACCACACAAACAGACAATAGTGGGATCTACACAGACTTGAGGAACAAATCCACTTTCTATCCAGTAAATAAGGACAATGAATGTATAGAGGCCTTCATACGGGGCGTTTTAAAAGGATTAGATGAAATCAAATATGGAGACAGAGTTATGGATAATTTGAGTAAGAAAGAGAAGGAAGCTTTAAGGGGCTTGGAAAAAAACAAACTAGTGGTGGTGAAACCAGCTGATAAGGGGGGGGGGGGGGTCGTAATTTTAGATAAAGTGGACTACAATACGGAAATGCTTAGAATTCTCAGTGATGACAATACATATAAGAGATTAAGAACAGATCCAGTCATCAAATACAAAAGTGAACTTAAGGTCCTTCTTGATAGGGGCTTTGCACAAGGGGTCTTAAATAAGAAAGAATTCCAATACCTCAACCATGCTCACCCGAGAACTCCAATAATATACTATCTCCCTAAGGTACACAAAAACGCTGAAAAGCCGCCAGGGAGGCCCATAATCTCAGGGTTGGACTCCTTAACTAGTAGGATCTCAGAATATATTGACATATTCTTACAGAAATATGTGCCTACGACCCCTTCCTGCCTTAGAGATACGGGACAGATCCTGGAAATCCTTAGGGGGTTTAGTGCACTTCCAGACAATACGTATATGGTGACACTTGATGTTACTTCCTTATACACCATAATACCCAATGAAATAGGACTAAAGGGTGTACGTTTTTATATGGACCAGGATGAGAAGATGAGTGAGGAGCATAAAACATTTATTGTGGATTGCATTAAATACTGCCTTACCCATAATTATTTTTGGTATGAGGATCATTTTTATTTGCAAGTATCGGTTGTTGCGATGGGTGCGAAATTCGCACCCGGTTTTGCGAATATTTTTATGTCATACTGGGAACATTTTTACATTGACCCACTGGTGTGTGTGGAGAATGAAGCAGGCTGTCTGCAATTATGGAAGAGGTATATCGATGACTGTATCTGTATTTGGCGTGGCACAGAAACCGAGCTTAAAGAGTTCATTGTATATATCAATGATAACCCCTGGAATATTGTATTCACTGAGAATATTAGCAAGAGGATGATCCATTTCTTGGATCTGGAAATTGCGGTCGAACAAGGGAGGATAAAAACAAAAACCTATTTTAAACCTGCAGATCGCAATGGTTACATTGACAGGAGCAGTTGCCATTATAGACCATGGATCCAAAATGTGTCTAAAGGGCAATTACAGCGCATTAAACGCAACTGCACTGAGGCTGATGATTTTGAACCACAAAGTGACATAATCCTCGAAAAGGTTTAGGGAGAAAGGATATGCAAAGGATCTGCTGTTTAAACAAAGGGAGGAAGTAAGAGATGTCAGTGTAACAAGTAAAGATGAAAAAAAAACTGTGATCATTTTAAAAAGAAAGATTACAGTGATCGGTATAGGTTTGCTTTTTCCACCACTTACTCTGTCCACTGCCCCCGTATTAGGGACATTATTAACAAAAATTGGAACGTCCTTAAGAACGATGGTATAATAGGGGATCTGATTCCACACAAACCCCCCCTCATATTCAGAAGGGCTCCAACTGTTGGAAATAAGATCGTACATGGATGCCCTAATAAAGAAAAGGGATCCCGCATCCATCGGGATGTGTTCACATGGTGCGGCTTTTGCATAGGATGTAAAAATAGGGCCAAGGAAGACAAGAAAAACATCAATACGAGTATGGTGACGTCAACATCAAAACATAAGGAGTGTAAAATAAAAGGGAATCTGTCATGTGAAACAGCGGGGGTAATCTACTTGTTAGAGTGCCCCTGCAAGACACAATATATAGGTCGTACTCTAAGAAAATTAAAAACCCGCATTGCTGAACACGTCCGAAACATTAAGAAGGGTCTGGAGACCCACAGTGTTTCGGCGCATTCTAAAAAAGTGCACCAGAAAAATCAGAGCGGTTTAAGATTCTGTGCCGTTGAACTGGTGCGGAGACACTGGAGAGGGGGAGACCCTGTTAAACAGATAAACAAAAGAGAAGCAGAGTGGATATATGAGATAGGCACCCTCCTACCACACGGCCTCAACATAGAATGGGACATTAAGGCAGCTTGCATGTCATAATTACAGGCTGAACAGTTTGTGTAAACTGTCATATTTAAATTTTTTTGTATTGCCCATGCGAAGCACATGTGGATAATGTTTGCAATTTGTTTTTTATCTGATATTGTGTATGATTGATTTTTGTATTATGGATGTTTTTAGTGTTGTTTGGATTTAATGCATGTCACCCGCCCCCCGGACCAATCGGAAGTTGGCTGTTGCCCTAGAGCAATTTAGGAAGGATATTTAACACTGAGTCTGAGGGAATTCAGTTCCTCAACCCCTGACGAAGCCTAAGGCGAAACCCTGGTCGGGTGTGATTTTATGAAATGTCTTTTATCACATGGACTTTGTAAGTACAATAAATCGGATACTTACTTTTACCACTTGGGTATTGCGCTATGTGTCTCTTTGTCTTGCGAAGGAATTGGTGCCGTATATTGAAGTTTTCGGTTGGTATCAAGACGCTGCAGGAGACGTCCATAGGAGTGGATTTATAACAGCTGCCTGCTGGAGCGTGTGTTGAAGTCTGCATTGTGTCTATTACTGCTGGTATCAGCGCGGTCCCTACAACTACTTGTGGATTTGAATGTTACTGTATATAATGTTACTGTAAAGGATAATGGGCCAACGAATGCAAAAGAAATTGGGGGCTTTTGTAGCATCAAGTCATTATCTAAAATATTTAGCACAAGTAAGGAGATTACCATTATGCCCAAGTCATCACAAATGTTGTAGAACTCATCACTCTCATATATTCCTCCACCCCACACACGAAGAGTATTCATATTGGCATCAACCGCTGACTGTAGGAGATTACGGAGTCTGTTGCATGTAGAGATTGATGGCAATGTTTAAGCAACAACATACAAACATATCTATAACTCCTTTCTTTCATGATTGGCAAAAGTGCAGAACTGTAAACCTTTTTTTTTTCCAATTTAATATTGTCTATCAACACAGATTTACACATGCAGTAATATACACTAGGAAATGGAATAAGCGTGTATAGAGTGCATAGATGACCCATGGAAGAACATTTCATTAATGCAAAGCCCAGGGCTTTTTTGTGGCATATAGAGTATCTCACAAAAGTGAGTACACCCCTCAAATTTTTTTTAAATATTTTATTATATCTTCTCATGGGACAAAACTGACGATATGGCACTATGATACAATGTAAAATAGTCAGTGTGCAGCTTGTATAACAGTGTACATTTGGTGTGCCCTCAAAATAACAACACACAGCCATTAATGACTAAACCGCTGGAAACAAAAGGGAGTACACCCCTAAGTGAAAATGGCCAAATTGTGCCCAATTAGCCATTTTCCCTCCCCTGTGTCATGTGACTCGTTAGTGTTACATGGTCTCAGGTGTGAAAAGGGAGCAGGTGTGTTAAATTTGGTGTTATCGCTCTCACACTCTCTCATACTGGTCACTGGAAGTTCGAGATGGTACCTCATGGCAAAGAACTCTCTGAGGATCTAAAAAATAGAATAGTTGCTATACATAAAGATGACCTAAACTATAAGAAGATGCCAACATCCCGAAACTGAGCTGCGCAGCACAGTGGCCAAGACAGTACAGCGGTTCAGCAAGACATGTTCCACTCAGAACAGGCCTCGCCATGGTTGACCAAAGAAGTTGAGTGCACGTGCTCAGCTTCATATGCAGAAGTTGTCCTTTCAAAATAGACGTGCTGTCAGCATTGCTGCAGAGGTTAAACGGGTGGCGGTTCAGCCTGTCAGTGCTCAGACCATACGGCACATATCTGTATGGCTGTCGTCCCAGAAGGAAGCCTCTTCTAAAGATGATGCACAAGAAAGCCTGCAAACAGTTTGCTGGAGCCAAGCAGAATAAAGGACATGGATTACTGGAACATGTCCTGTCCATGTCTGATGTGACCAAGATAAACTTATTTGATTCAGATGGTGTCAAGTGTGTGTGGCAGCAACCAGGTTAGGAGTACAAAGACAACTGTGTAGTCAATGTAGAAGTGAAGACAAATAGCGGCACTCACCCGTGTGTAGTAAACAGCTTTATTTTTCAAAACTCACATGAGGCAGGGGGCGGACAGATCCAAAGCACGCATTGAACGCATTGAACGCGTGCTTTGGATCTGTCCGCCCCCTTCCTCATGTGAGTTTTGAAAAATAAAGCTGTTTACTACACACGGGTGAGTGCCGCTATTTGTCTTCACTTCTACATTGACTACGCATTCTACCTTATCTGCTTTGTCCAGCTGAGCACCTCCGTACGTGTGTGTCCTCTCTCAGCCACGCCAGCGCTGCACTCCATGTGCGCCCAGCCGGTGCAGTGGTGCCGCTCCCTACCTTGCTTTATTCGTACAAAGACAACTGTGTCTTGCCTACAGTCAAGCATGGTGGTGGGAGTGTCATGGCATGGGGCTGCATGAGTGTTGCCGGCTGTGGGGAGCTAGAGTTTATTGAGGGAACCATGAATGCCAACATGTACTGTGACATACTGAAGCAGAGCATGATCCCCTCCCTTCGGAAACTGGGCCGCAGGACAAAATTCCAACATGATGACCCCAAACACACCTCCAAGATGACCACTGCCTTGCTAAAGAAACTGAGGGTAAATGTGCTGGACTGGCCAAGCATATCTCCAGATCTAAACCCTATCGAGCATCTGTGGGGCATCCTCAAACAGAAGGTGGAGGTGTGCAAGGTCTCTAACATCCACCAGTTCCGTGCTGTCGTCATGGATGAGTGGAAGAGGATTCCAGTGGCAACCTGTGAAGCTCTAGTGAACTCCATGCCCAAGAGAGCTAGGCTGGTTTCACACGGGCGTTGCGGGAAAAGATGCTGGTGCGTTGTGGGAACCTGCACGATTTTTCCGCGCGAGTGCAAAACATTGTAATGCGTTTTGCACGCGCGTGAGAAAAATTTGCATGTTTGGTACCCAAACCCGAACTTCTGCACAGAAGTTCGGGTTTGGGTTAGGTGTTCTGTAGATTGTATTATTTTGCCTTATAACATGGTTATACGGGAAAATAATAGCATTCTTAATACAGAATGCATAGTGCAATAGGGCTGGAGGGGTTAAAAAATATAAAAAATAATTTAACTCACCTTAATTCACTTGCTCGCGCAGCCCTGCTACTCTTCTTTCTTCAGGACCTGGGTAAAGGACCTTTGATGATATCACTGCGCTCATCACATGGTCCATCACATGATCCATCACCAAAGTGATGGATCGTGTGACGGACCATGTGATGTGATGAACGCAGTGACATCACCACAGGTCCTTTTCCTGTGCACAGCAAAGCTGAAGACAGAAGAGAAGCCGTGCAGCGCGAACAAGTGGATTAAGGGGAGTTAAATTATTTATTTTATTTTTTTATTAACCCCTCCAGCCCTATTGTACTATATATTCTGTATTAAGAATGCTATTATTTTCCCTTATAACCAAGTTATAAGGGAAAATAATAATGATCGGGTCCCCATCCCGATCGTCTCCTAGCAACCGTGCGTGAGAATCGCACCGCATCCGCACTTGCTTGCGGATGCTTGCGATTTTCACGCAGCCCCATTCACTTCTATGGGGCCTGCGTTGCGTGAAAAACGCACAATATAGAACATGCTGCGATTTTCACGCAACGCACAAGTGATGGCTGAAAATCACAGCTCATCTGCACAGCCCCATAGAAATGAATGGGTCCGGATTCAGTGCGGGTGCAATGCATTCACCTCACGCATTGCACCCGTGCGGAAATCTCGCCCGTGTGAAAGGGGCCTTAAAAGGCAGTGCTGGAAAATAATGGTGGCCACACAAAATATTGACACTTTGGGCACAATGTGGCCATTTTCACTTAGGGGTGTACTCACTTTTGTTGCCAGTGGTTTAGACACTAATGGCTGTGTGTTGAGTTGTTTTGAGGGCTCACCAAATTGACACTGTTATACAAGCTGTACACTGACTACTTTACATTGTATTAAAGTGTCATATCTTCAGTGTTGTCCCATGAAAAGGTATTATAAAATATATCCAAAAATGTGAGGGGTGCGGTCACGGTCACTGATGTCAGGAAATCAAGGAGATTGGCTAAGCGTGGAGGAATCTGACAGCTTCCTTGATTTCTCTTGATTCAGTGTTGATAGGGGGTATTGACCACTTTATAGTCTGACCCCACCCTTCTGACTATGCGGTAGATAGCTTCATTTGGGTTTGGCTGAGCTGGTGTGAGTTTGTCCGGTGTTCCTGCTCATCCGTCTCTACAGAAGTTAAGTGTCGCGTTTGTTTGTGTTTGTTTTATTCCCTATTGTTTGTATCTGGGCCTGAGACAGAGACTTCCATTCATCCATCTGGAGAGGAATAGGTTGTCTCTGGTCCTAACCTTTTTCCAGGGCCTTATAGGGATATAAAGGCCTAGGTATCCTGCATATGAATATTTCTACATTCAGGGTCTATTCATATTGATAGATAGTTAGAACCCGGATTAGGGTTGGTTAGGAGGTGACCTGTTTCTTCCCTAGTTTCCAGGCCCAGTTACTGTTCCCCTTCCCTCCTATGTTCAGTGTGGAGTTTTCCCCCCACACTGATCGTGACAGGTGCACTCACTTTTGTGAGATACTGTGATGAAAACAACAATTTAGATATTTAGATATATATTTTTTCTTTACAGTGTTGAACATACAGGATATATTACATGATCACTGTATAGTTCAGGTTGTTACAGATGTGGCAATACCACATATGTGGAGATTTAGTATTTATTTTTTTCACAAAAAAAGTGGATTTTTCATTTTTTTTACTTGGGAATTTCTTTTAATAACATTTTATTTAATTTTTATTTTTACCACTTAAAGGGGTTGTACAGTGGCTTAATATTGATAACCTATCCTCAGGATAATTCATCAATGTCAGATGTGCGGAGGTCCGAGTCCCAGGACCCCCACCAATCAGATGTTTGAAGGGGTTGATGTGATTGTGCAAGCGCTGTATCCTATTCAATATTTAACTGCACTCTGTTTAGCTTGTAATGGCAGTGCAATGTAATTGCAAATGCTCGTTCCATTCACTTGAATAAGATAAGCAGTTGTACTTACACTGCACTACTGCTACATGGGAAACACCACTCAGTTAAACACCGAAGAGGACGCTGCACTCACAAGAGTGCCACGACCTCTTCAAACAGCCAATTGGAGTTGGGAAGTCAGACCACTGCCAATCTGATATTGATGACCTATCTCGGGGATAGCTCATCAATATCATTACAGCACACAACTGCTTTAATAGTCCCACAAGAGGACTTTGACAAGCAATCAAACTGACAGGCAATCTATTAGTTCCTCTGGCCTAACAGAAGGCAGACCTGAGGGCCTTCATTAGACATGCCTCTACCATGTAAATCATGGCCATCCCATGAGTGATGAATGGGTGACAGAGGGAGCCACCTCGCTCTGAAACCACTTAGATTATGCGGTCGCTATTGACAGAGGCATCTGAGGTGTTAAACGGCTTGGATCTGAGGTTTCTCTAGTCCTGGCCATTAGAACAGGTGTCCAGCTGTCACTAGACAGCCCGACACCGGCTCTATTTGGCAAAGGACACCCATATTGGGCTAAATCTGCACCTCTGTAAAAAGGCCAGTGTGCAGGTTTAACTGTTGCAAGGAGGGTTACTAAAAAAGCGGTTAAAGCTATGTTCAGACCTAGCAGAGTCTTCACATGCATTTCAAACTTCAGCCATGAATACACCCAATTAATTATTTTTGAACGTAATAATCTGTAATAATCTATTAATATAAAATAAATGGTTTGTGCAGAAACAGCACCAAACAATGCAACAAATCTGCCTTGTCTTGAATGTGACAAAAACACAGAAATATAGTGGCAATACTGGAGGAGCGGCTCAACCCCTAACACTGTAGCGTGTTTTTCATTGGGGGAGCAGCCCCACCGCATGTGGACCGCAGCAAACGACTATCCCCAGCAAAAAATGCATACGGTGGAGGATGTCGGCGCGGTCCACATGCACCACAAGGGCATCCTACACAAAACTGGTGCAAAAGAGTGTTTGAATGCCAGGTAAAGGCACATACACTACATATAAAACAAGACAAAAACACAGAAATATAGTGTGTTCAAACACTCTTTTGCACCTGGTGACCTCCATCACAGGGTCTGATATGGGTGTGGCTTGCAGTCTTGGCTTTGTTCACATTGCACTAGTTGTCCTGCTAGGCGTTTGTGTGGAAGCCTGGCTGTGAGCTGGATTACATCACCTTCAGACCTTGTTCACACCATAGTTAGCGTAGTGGTAGGACCCTTTGCCATGCTGAGTGACCGTGACGTCGTGCATGAAGGGCTCCGATATTTTCCTGACAGGAATATATTGGCGAAAGTCTCAGCTTTTAATATCTGCATTTATGACTAGCCAGTATAGTCAGTGGCATATCCGTTTGGTGCATTTTTTCTGTGATTTATTTGTCTTGAATGTGGCCTAGTTTACTATTGTTCTAGAACTAAAATTAAAGAGCTGTAACTGTGAAGTAAAAAGCCCACAACAATCATGATCCTTACTTGTCAGAATCGACTCGGTCTTGAAAAGAGTCAGCTGGTATCCAGTTGGATCCTTTAAGGAATATGGGAATTCCATTAATCTTAATGTAGAAAGACAGTCCTGGAGAGCCTTCAATTGGTTCCTCAACAAGCTCAACTGTGCGAAAATAAACCTGTATTGAAAGAGAATGAACACTCTAGTATTGTTCAGAGGAAAAAAAATACATTCTTAGAATCCTGAACTAATGGCATATCACTATGCCATGACCTCTGGTAGTTGCAAAAACATTTTTGGCAGCCTTCACACACATTAAAGTGTTTTCCCTGTTTTTTTTTTACAGCTTTTCCTTGTCAAAATGCTGTGACCAGATGCTACTTCAAACTTTATATCAAATTATTAAAAAGCCTACCTACATGGCATTTTTATTTTGAATTTTTTTTTCAAAATGCAGCATGATGTCAGGGGTCTCAAACTCAGACCGAAATATAGGCCACACATATAAAAAAAAATTCCAGTTGCCTGGCTGCGTGCATTTCAAATCCAATACAATGCACGTGCATCACACTCCACCCCTGAGCTTCACTTCAGTCTAATCTGTTTTCAAACATAAATTTCACATACCTAGACAACCCCTTCTTAATGTAGACCTCAGATGAGACCCCAAAATTAATTTAAAAAAAATAGACCAGACGCCAGAATTAATACAGACCCCAGACCAGTCCCTAAAATTAATACAGACCCCCAAATTTATAGACCCTGGATCAAACTCCAAATCAGTCTGCAAATTCATAGAGCCCACAAATTTAGACAGCTCAGCCCCCAAATTCATACAGAACCCAGATTAAAATCCAAATCATCCCCCAAATGTATACAGACCCCGGAACACATCGTAAATCAGCCTCCAAAGTCATATAGACCCCAGACCAGAACAAAAATTTATACAGATCCCAAATCATCTCGCCCAACCCCTCCGTCCCCTAAATGCAGACCTAAGAGCAGACAAAAAAATAATAATAATAATAATAATAATAATAATAATAATCTCTCCTCCTCCTGGCACTGCCACCACTCTGGTTCTTTGTGCAGCGCAGTACTGTGTCCTGGCGCCAGCGCTGCACTGCATCCTGACGCTGCACAAAGTCAGGTCACAGTGTTCACCTATGCAAGTTAAGTCCTGAAGCTATAGGCTTTCAGAAAATATTGTATTGCTGGTGCCCAGAAAAAGGACAAGGGAGCGGTGAGTAATGCCAGCACAAGCAGTGCCATACTCACTGCTCCCTGTCCAGTACTATTGAGCTCTTCCACTATAGAAGCGATCATTAGCTAATAGCGCACCCCCCTCTTGAGGTATCGGGGGCTGCAGTCAACTGCCTCAGGGGCCGAATGTGGCCAGTGGGCTGCGTGTTTGAGACCTCTGATCTAGGTGTAGCTTTTTTATGGCATTTTTCTCATAGGTTTCTCTATATTACTTGAAATAAGGAATGTTTCTGTCACGGCCACGGTTATGGTCGTGACTCCTTGGGAGTTGCATACAGTTGCCCGCGGTTTTGGTTGTTGTGTCAACCGCAGCTGAGGCATTATGTAGTTGGCCTCGGTGCGGGTGCCGCGGACAACAGCCTTGTGTGCGGTTCCCGGGGAGTTGTTTTGGATGCACGTTTGTATGTCTGGTGTGCACTGTGTTTTATGATTGTGTGCGCACGGACATCATTCCTCGCACTGTGGTTACCCGTGGCAACCTTAGGTGGTATTATGTACATGTGGTGGCAGTGTCCCGGCCTTCGGGCTGATTCCCTGGACACGTGTGCCACCCATGTCGTTGCTTGCGGCAACGGCCACAGTGTGATCTGTTGGACACTTTTCCTTTTTGTGAGTTTCCCTTCTGTGGTGTGTGTAGGGTTAACTCCCTTCCCAGTGTGTGTGTGATGTCACTGGGTGTGTCCTTCCTTTGGGTGTGGCCACTTTGGGCCTATATAACCTCTCTCTGTGGCAGGGCTCAGGAGGTTGCTTCAGCATGCTTGCTGATAGCAGCCTCCTGTGTTTTTCCATCTGCCTGTGAGAGCCACCACTGTGGTCATAGATTTAAGTTTAAGTTTATGTTTATGCCTTCTTGTATGTCATGTTGTATGTGATGTTCTGTTGGGACCTTCCCTGTCACTTTTGTGCAGTTTACGGTTCTGGATTCCTGTTGCTCAGGGATCCAGTCAGCAAGGCTGTGGCAGGTTGGAGGAACTTCTAGTTCGCCTGCCATACCCGTAAAACTGTTTGTGTTCCCCTTTTTCCCAACAGCTTGGCCAGTGAGACTCCTGCTCCTCCGCGTCTAGGAGGAGTAGGTCGTCTTACCCTGACTCCTAGTGCAGGGACCGGACGGAGGGTGAGTTAGGGATCCGAGGTTCCTGCGCATGGGTCCTCCTACCTTTAAGGTCGGCCCATGCAGTTAGGAGTTAGGGTCAGGGTAGGGACGCTGTTAGGAGGTGACCTGCTCCCTATCCTGTTCTCCTGGCCGAGTAGGCCTACAGCATCTGGCATTGCACGGCTGAGGATTTCCCCCATCCTCAGCCGTGACAGTTTCAAAGTTCAAACATTTCAAATTATTTCAAAAGTTACATGATACAAAATAAATAGCAATCAAAAATGCTTGGAATTCATGGTGTTTTTTATAACAAGGGTTAGAAAAGCTGAAAAATCATAAGTGCATACAAAATATAGACTATTCTCCTTGTCAAAAAGTGGAACAAAGATTGTAATACATTTGTTCGTACTATACAGCTTCATGATTGGCATGGCTCTGAATTAAGCTTTTTCTGCTGCTGTACATGGGCAACCTTCCACTTCTACTGTGACACTTAAGATATAAGTTTATGCAGTAAATGACTGAGAATAATCTGAGAAAAGTTTAAAATGTAATGACTGTAAAAAAAAAAATGTACCGTAATCCACAAACCTTAGTTGACTTTTCAATAAGGTATTCACCCCCAAAGTGAAAAGTGACAGACATATTGTAACCTGTTTGAAGACCATAACCATTTGGCCACCACAAATCTACAGATGTATTCTGAAAGAAATAAAAACAAAATTTTAAAGGGAACCTATCACATTGAACATGGTGTCTGAGCTGAAGGACAATTGTTATAGAGCAGTAGGAGCTGAGCAGATTGAGATAGATATAGATATAGATATAGAGAGATATAGATATATATCTTGTAAACACTCCTTATTGGTAAAATCTTATCAAATTTATAAGAATATGACTCAAACGAGTGTTTATGAACTGTCAGGAGCTCAGAAATAAGTGCTACACATGGATCTGTCAAAAGCAGCTGCCTGACAGATTCTCTGTGAAACAGAAAGTAAGACTGTAGATACACTGAAAGTGAAGGCTGTAAAACAGAAACTGTTAAAACTTTTAAAAACTCAATAAAAATGGGTTGCAATAAGCAGATTCATGTTCATTTCTATATAGATACAGTGCTGCCCATAATTATTCATACCCCAGGCAAATTTTAACTTAAAGTTACTTTTATTCAACCAGCAAGTAATAAGGCAGACAAAAGCTTGCTTGGCCTTTGCAAAAGCTCATCTGGACAATGAAGAAGACTTCTGGTCTTCGGTGTTATGGTCAGATGAAACAAAAATAGAATTTTTTGGTCACAATGATGTTTCCTTCATTTGGCGTAAAAAAGGAGAAGCCTTCAACCAAAAGAACACCATCCCCACTGTCAAACATGGTGGTGGGAACCTAATGCTTTGGGGGTGTTTTTCAGCCAATGGACCAGGGAACCGAATCACAGTAAACGGCACCATGAAAAAAGAGCAATACATGAGGATTCTCAACGACAACATCGGGCAGTCTGCAGAGAAACTTGGCCTTGGGCACCAGTGGACATTTCAGCATGACAATGACCCAAAACACACAGCAAAAGGGTGAAGAAATGGTTAGCAGAGAACAACATAAAAAGTTTGGAGTGGCCCAGCCAAAGTTCAGACTTGAATCCAATTGAGAAACTGTGGAGGGAGCTAAAGATCAGGGTGATGGCAAGAAGACCCTCCAACCTGAAAGATTTGGAGCTCATTGCTAAAGATGAATGGGCAAAAATACCTGTGGAGACATGCAAAAACCGGGTCTACAATTATAGGAAGCGTTTGATTGCTGTAATAGCCAATAAAGGCTTTTCTATTGATTATTGAGAAGTGTATGAATAATTTTGGACTGGACACTTTTTGCTCAAATGTAAATAAAAGCTGAGAAATGTTTTTTTTTTTTTCCACAATAATGCCTCTTGTACATCGTCTTATTATCTTTTGGGAGACACCCATGTAATTTCCCGGTAAAAAATTACTTGCTGCTTGAATAAAAGTAACTAAGTCAAAATTTGCCAGGGGTATGAATAATTATGGGCAGCACTGTATATACATCAAACATGGTTACCACATATCTACATTTTCAGCTGGGATTCTGCAGTGCCTGCACATTTATCCATCAGAGAACCAAAAAATACGCTAAAATATTTTCAGAATTACCTTATTAATTTTTACAATAATTTTATATGCCTGCTGACCAGGAACAATACTCAGATCCTGAGACCGGTCAATCTGAAGCTGTGGTATCCTGATGACTACTTGTCCTGGAAGGACGTTCATAGTGATTGTATCAAAAACAGGCTCAATGAGAACCATCCACTGGGATGTTGTGTTATCTGAATAGAAGAGACAACAACAAACAATACGGACAGTTACAATTATCGAAATACAACTACAAAAATGCTAAGATATCAAAACCAGCCTTTCACTATGAGTTCTAGTCCTGCAGTGCGATCCTCAGGATAGACCTTCAATATGTACAAAAGCCATATATAAGCCTAAAGAGACCATACTAAATTTTCTCAACCTGGTCCTTATCTACTGAACCCTGTTAGTGATAAAAGAGAACATGTCACCTGACAAGTCTGTTTTAGGAGCCACACTTGCACTGACTATGACATATTTTCATATAACTGTATCATTCCTCCATTATTCCTAGGAGAACTTCATGAATGAATTGCCAAAAATCTTAAATAAAAGGTCCACCTGGGGGCTACTAATTGATAGCTTGTCCCTGCACAGTCTGACACTGGCAGCACTGGTTGGATAGTGTCAGACCATGGGACACAACCTTAACAAGTAACAGCAAGATGGGATTTTGTTGTAGACTGCTGGCAATTCATTCATAAACTTCTAGTAAGAATAAGGCTACTTTCACACTAGCATTTTGGCTTTCCGTTTGTGAGATCTCTTCAGGGCTCTCAAAAGCGGTCCAAAACAGATCAGTTTTGCCCTAATGCATTCTGAATGGAAAAGGATCCGCTCAGAATGCATCAGTTTGCCTCCGGAAAATGGAGATGAAATTTCAAAATTTCACTTTTTTGGCAGATTTTCCATTTTAATCCATTCTTTACTTTAACACATCGAGGGTTAAAAGCCAAACCAAACTCAATATTTATTACCCTGATTTTGCGGTTTACAGAAACACCCCACATGTGGTCTTAAACTGGTGTAAAGGCACATGGCAGGGCGCAGAAGAAAAGGAGCGCTAATTGGTTTTTGGAAGGGACTGGTTTTTAGACATGTCCCATTTGAAGCCCCACTGATGCACCCCTACAGTAGAAACTCCCAAAAAGTGACCATTTTGGAAACTAAAGGATAAGGTGACATTTTTATTTGTACTTTTTTGTGGTACATAGGATTTTTAATCGCTTTTCGTGAGGCAAGGTAACCCAAAAATGGCTGTTTTGGCCCTTTTTCTTTTTTTGTGTTCACCTGAGGGGTTAGGTCATGTGATTTTAATTTTTTTTTTCTTATAGAGCAGGTTGTTACTGATGTGGAAAAAACAAATATGTATACTTTTTCCTATTTAAGTTTTACACAATAAAAGCTTTTTTTTAAACCCAAAAATTATGTTTTAGTGTCTCCATAGTCTAAGAGCCATAGCTTTTTTATTTTTTGGCCGATTGTCTTAGGTAGGGTCTAATTTTTTGCGGAATGAGGTGATCGTTTTATTATTACTATTTTGGGGGGCATACGTCTTTTTGATTACTTGGTGTTGCACTTTTTATGATGTAAGGTGACCAAAAAGGCTTTTTTTGACACAGTTTTTTTTTTTTTTTTCACTGTTTATCGGACTGGGTGGATCATGTGATATATTTATAGAGCCGTTCGTTACGGATATGGGGATACCCAATATGTGGGGGGTTTTTTAAATTTTTTTTTTTTTTTATCTATATTTTTTTCTAAATCGGGAAAAGGGGTGGTTTTTTTTTTCTTTTTTTACTTGAGACTATTATTAAAAACCCTTTTTTTTTTTTTAACTTTATTTCTGTCCCACTCTGGGACTTCAACTTTTGGGGGTCTGATCCCCTCTGCAACGCATTACAATACATCTGTATTGTAATGCATTGCCTGTTAGTGTATTACTCAGTGTAATAAACTAACAGGTTGCCTTAGGAGACCCAGCCTGGGGCTGTATCTCCTCGGCTTCTGTAGAAGGCAGGCCCCGATGCCTTGCAAGGCCTTGGGCACATTGGGCATCCTCTGAAAGGCATCGGGCTGCTTTCTCACCCATCGGGTCCCCACCACAGCAGCGTGGGGACCTCATGGGCTCCTTCACTGACCGCAATACACTTGTATGCCATGGTCAGAGCTGACCGCGGCAGAGTAGGGGTTAAAAGTTTTTCCAGGATTACTATGTTTTATGTAATATGCTCATGCAGTTGCATACCTTATGTACAAGCCTTTTTATCACCATGTAAACTAATCACTATGGTTTGCTTATATCCTCTATGCAGCACTTCCTGTTGCTGTATCCAACCAAACCCATGATGCACTTCTCCTTTCTCTGTCACAGTTCCAGCACCACCCCTAACACCCAGCTAGTTTATAGCTTCTCCTACTCAGCTAGTTACATAGACACTCCCTTATCACTGCCGCTGTTACTGCTTTGACATGTCCACGGATATAACATCACAGAAAATAAGAAAGGGCTGCATGGACATGGTCAGGTGAGCGACCAAAGCCCAGAAAAAAAGCATTAAAAGGTAAAAGAAAAACATTATAAAATTACAACTACCTTCATAAAGGATTACGTTAACCCCTTAATGACCTGGCCATTTTGCACCTATGTGACCAGACTGAGTTTTGCTAATCCGACAGGTGTCATTTTATGTGGTAATAACTTTGGAACGCTTTTACTTATCCAAGCCATTCTGAGATTGTTTTCTCGTGACATATTGTACTTCATGTTAGTGGTAAATTTGAGTCAATATGTTTCACCTTTATTTAATAAAAAAAATTTACAGAAAATTTGGAAAAATTTATAAATTTTCAAAATTTGAATTTCTCTGCTTCTAAGGCAGATAGTGATACCTCACAAAATATTTACTACTTTACATTTCCCATATGTCTACTTTATGTTGGCATCATTTTGAAAATGTCATTTTATTTTTTTAGGACATTAGAAGGCTTAGAATTTTAGAAGCAAATCTTACATTTAAGAAAATTTCTAAAACCCACTTTTTTTAGCCCTTTAAGGACTCGGCCCTATTTCACCTTCTGGACTTGGCCATTTTTTGCAAATCTGACCAGTGTCACTTTAAGTGCTGATAACTTTAAAACACTTTGACTTATCCAGGCCATTCTGAGATCGTTTTTTCGTCACATATTGCACTTCATGACACTGGTAAAATGAAGTAAAAAAAAAATCATTTTTAATTTATAAAAAAATACCAAATTTAGCAAAAATCTGTAAAAAATTGCAAATTTCCAAGTTAAAATTTCTCTACTTCTATAATACATAGTAATACCTCCAAAAATAGTTATTACTTTACATTCCCCATATGTCTACTTCATGTTTGGATCATTTTGGGAAGGATATTACATTTTTTGGGGATGTTACAAGGCTTAGAAGTTTAGAAGCAAATCTTGAAATTTTTCCGAAATTTTCAAAAACCAAATTTTTAGGGACCAGTTCAGGTCTGAAGTCACTTTGCAAGGCTTACATAATAGAAACCACCCAAAAATTACCCCATTCTATAAACTACACCCCTCAAGGTATTCAAAACTGATTTTACAAACTTTGTTAACCCTTTTGGTGTTCCACAAGAATTAATGGAAAATAGAGAAAAATTTCAAAATTTCACATTTTTGGCAGATTTTCCATTTTAATATTTTTTTTTCCAGTTACAAAGCAAGGGTTAACAGCCAAACCAAACTCAATATTTATGGCCCTGATTCTGTAGTTTACAGAAACACCCCATATGTGGTCGTAAACCGCTGTACGGGCACACGGCAGGGCGCAGAAGGAAAGGAATGCCATACGGTTTTTGGAAGGCAGGTTTTGCTGGACTGTTTTTTTTTTACACCATGTCCCATTTGAAGCCCCCCTGATGCACCCCTAGAGTAGAAACTCCAAAAAAGTGACCCAATTTTATAAACTACGGGATAGGGTGGCAGTATTTTTGGTACTAGTTTAGGGTACATATGATTTTTGGTTGCTCTAGATTACACTTTTTGTGAGGCAAGGTAACAAGATATAGCTGTTTTGGCACAGTTTTTATTTTTTGTTATTTATAACATTCGTCTGACAGGTTAAATCATGTGATATTTTTATAGACCAGGTTGTCACGGACGCTGCGATACCTAATATGTATACTTTTTTTTTAAATTTATTTAAGTTTTATACACAATGATTTCATTTTTGAAGCAAAAAAAAAATCATGTTTTAGTGTTTCCATAGTCTGAGAGCAATAGTTTTTTCAGTTTTTGGGCGATTACCTTGGGTAGGGTATGGTTTTTGCGGGATGAGATGACGGTTTTATTGCCACTATTTTGGGGTGCGTGTGACTTTTTGATCGCTTGCTATTACACTTTTTGTGATGTAAGGTGACAAAAAATGGCTTTTTTTACACCGTTTTATTTTTATTTATTTTTTTACGGTATTCATCTGAGGGGTAAGGTCATGTGATATTTTTATAGAGCAAGTTATTACGGACGCTGCGATACCCAATATGTATACTTTTTTTTATTTATGTAAGTTTTACACAATAACAGCTTTTTTAAAACAAAAAAAATGATGTTTTAGTGTCTCCATATTCTGAGCCATAGTTTTTTTTATTTTTTGTGCGATTGTCTCAGGTAGGGGCTCATTTTTTGCGGGATGAGGTGACGGTTAGATTGGTACTATTTTGGTGGGAAATTGCCTTTTTGATCGCTTGCTGCTGTACTTTTTGTTATGCAAGGTGACAAAAAAAATGGTTTATTTAGCAAAGTTTTTATTTTTTACGGTGTTCATCTGAGGGGTTCGGTCATGTGATATGTTTATAGAGCCGGTCGATACGGACACGTCGATACCCAATATGTATACTTTTTTCTTTCCCCTATATTTTACCAATTTTTTTAAAAAACTTTATTTGGGGAAAATGCAGTTTTTGTTTATTTTTACTTGAAACTTAATATTTTGGGGGGAAAACTTTATTTTTTCAACTTTTATTTTCACTTTATTTTTTGTCCCACTTTTGGGACTTGAACTTTTGGGGGTCTAATCCCTTTACAATGTATTCAAATACTTCTGTATTGGAATGCATTGGCTGTATAAGTAATACTGTGTGTATTACTCATACAGCTTCCGGCCTGTGACATCCAGGGGGCTGGATCTCACAGGCTCGTCACCGGAAGGCAGCGCGATGCCGTCCTTAGACATCGCGCTGCCTTTCAAGCCACCAGGTAAAAGCCGCAAACCGCAGGTCTGAATTGACCTGCGGTTTGTGGCGATCGCCGACACGGGGGAAGGGGGGGGGTCACAGCGTTGTGACAGGATGCCCGCTGAATGATTTAAGCGGACATCCTGTTCCGATTAACCCCGCCGCAATCGCGTTTTACAGTTAGGACGTACCGGTACGCCCTGGGTCCTTAAGGACTTGGGAAACAGGGCATACCGGTACGCCCAAAGTCCCTAAGGGGTTAAGGACCAGTTCAGTTATGTCACTTTGTGGGCCTTACATAGTAGAAACAACCCAAAAATTGCACCAATTTAGAAACGACACCCCTCAAGTTATTCAAAACTGATGTTACAAACTTTGCTAACCCTTTAGGTGCTCCACAAGAATTAAAGGAAAATGAAGATGAAATTTCAAAATCAAAAGGGTTAACAGCCAAACTAAACTCAATATCTATTACCCTGATTCTGCAGTTTACAGTAACACCCCATATGTGGTTTTCGACTGCTATATGGGCGCACGGCAGAGCTTAGAACAGATGGAGCACAATACGGCTTTTAGAGGGCAGATTTCACTGGAATAATTTTCAGGCGCTGTGTCGCATTTGAAGGTACCCTGAGGTACCCCACAGTGGAAACCCAAAAAAATCTTTTCAAGGGGTGTAGTGAGCACTTTGGCCCAATATGCTTTTCATAGAATTTAGAAACCCTTGGCTGTAAAAAAAAGAAAAGTTACATATTTTACTGAAAAATGTCACTTTAGGCCCAAATTGTCACCCATATTCCCGTGAATACGGCAACACCTATCATATTTTACATTTTGGAGTTTGTCTAATTTTCCAAATTATAATTGCTTAATAATATAATGAAATGTGGAGTGTTAGAAAACAGTGGATTGCATAACAAATAAAAAAAATGGCCAAAAGTGCATAAAAGAAGTGGCATGGGAAAGTTGCCCTGGGATAATTCTGCTGGCATGACTAGATGACGCTATCCCACTGCTGTTTTGGCGCTGCTCTCCCAATATAAAATTTTTAATGATTTGTCCTTGAAAATCAAGATATGTTCCTAGGTTCCCTACTTTTTTTTATATCAAATGCGGGATTTCCTGACAGCGGTTTAGGGCTGCAGCATTTGGTCTGCAAGGTCCACCCCACCCATATATTTATTATAATCTTGCATGCAGACAGGCTTACAGACGGTGGTATTTGTGCTGTTACTGTCTGGATGTATAGATGTCATTATGAGGACATCTTTTTTGTTTCGATATTTTACAAGTAAAATGTCCCCATTGCAAAGGCCCTTTATTTTCCCGGACTTCTATTTTTGGTTCACAAAAGGCTTGGGCAGGCCTCTTTGATTTGCCCATGCCACTGTCTTTTTGACTAAAAGGCACCTAAAAAGGGGTAAGCTGGTGTAATAATTGTCGACGTACAAGTGGTACCCCTTATCTAAAAGGGTGCAAAAGATCCCACACTATTTTACCTGCCACATTGAGGGAAGGGGGCATTCAGGAGGGCAAAACTAGGTATCTTTGCCTTCATACACTCTAAATTTATAGGTGTAGTCAGATCCGCTCTCATAGGGCTTATACATTTTAGCCCAAATCGTGCCCTCTTCCTTGGCAAATAAAGGCGACATTGAAGCCTGCCTTTAAAGGACAAGTGACTCAATATCACACTTCGGTGTGGGAGGGAAACACCACACTGAGCATAAGAGGGAGGGGGGGGGGGGCAGGGAATCAGGCCTGAGAACTAGGGAAGTAAGATGAACACCTCCTAGTAAAACCCTAACCAAAATCCTGTCATTACTTCCCTGTACATGGGGGTATCTTAGTACACATCAGATGACCAATAAGATCTCATGGTGGGTTGTTGGAGTGAGACCCATATTTAGAGGGAATACCCCAAATTTTAAAATGTGCACCACAACAGGGCACCATACGCCAGGGTTCGACAAATCCCAGGCGCCAGGTCGCCATGGCGATCAGGAATTTTGTCCTGGCGCCTAGGTATTTGCCTGTGCTTGAAAATAGGCCCAGCACACCAGCAGCCGGGCGCAGCCACTGGAGGGTTAAGACCGCGAGGTTAATAATGTGACAGGCGGTGCACATGACTGGTTAAGCCGAATTACATCACTCCCTTTCCCCGCTGGCTGTCAGTGTCAGCTGGCCGCGGAGTGACACACGACATGTACGTGGCAGCACTCACCTGCCCGCTAGGTACTCTCTACCGCATGCTTCATGTCCCGGGAGCGGCGCAGGTGACTACGGCGGGGTTTTCGTTTTCCTGTACGAAGACTTTTCCAGCGTTTCCCGGAGAGGAGCTGTCTCATCACCGTAAAGTCTTATGCACACGTCAGTGGAACACAGGCCGTGTGATACCGGCCTGGATTTTGTCTGAGTGCAGGAGCGCACGGCGTCATTGGTTGCTATGACGCTGTGCGCTTCCTGCTGCCGCAGTACAGTAATACACCGGTATAGATCATATCAGTGTATTACCGTACTGCGGTGGCAGCAGGAAGCACACGGCGTCATAGCAACCAATGACGCCGTGCGCTCCTGCACTCAGAAGAAATCCAGGCTGGTATCACATGGTCCGTGTTCCACAGACGTGTGCATGAGGCTTAACGCAATCACAGGACTCAGAGATCCCTCCGACAAACAGGACCGCAGCCCCACCCCCTCCCCATCACAGCACGGGATGTAGATCCGGCAAGAGCTGGAACCAAATCCCGGCTTGGACTCAGTGCGCGTCCACAGCGGAGGGAGCACAAGGACGGCCCAGGTGACGCCGACAACATCGACTACATTATCCCCCGGACAGGACAAATAATCCAGGACAGCAGAAGGGCAGTGATCCCAGAGGGACGGTGGATACAGGCGGCAACGAGGGACATTTCTCTTCAAACCCATCGCTGCTTCAGTTTTATCTAGTCACAAAATAAGTTTACAAGAGAAGAACTATGAGATGAATGAGGAGTGTCACAGTACACTGATAATAAACAATGCCCATGTTGTTTGGTTAATTTAAGAGGTGTTATTTTTATCGTTGAAAATAAGGCTTTATAAGGTAAAAAAAAAAGAAAAAATGGCTCCTAACTTTTTTTAGCTGGCTCCTAGATTCCAAGAAAATTTGTCAAGCCCTGCCATACGCCATTCTTGGCGTAATATGAGGTGGGGTGACTGGCGATAAATTGGTCTGCTCAACCATCAAATTTAGCAGTTCTTCTGATAAGAAGACTTAAAAAAATTCCACCCCCCTAAACCCCATAATGGAGGCCTGTGACAGAATTAAATTCTGGAACAGACGGATTATAAGACTCGGTGGGCATCCATTCGGGGTCAATGGCGCTTGTGCCAGGCAAAGAGTCTAGTCTGCGACTTTGCTGTGGTTCGTCATCACTAGTGTTAGCGGACGATGACTAAATTTGAAACTGTTCTGTCTCGCTTGCACTTTCTGTATCAGAACAGATAAATGCGTATGCCCCCTCTGCTGTATACATACGCTCAGCCATTTTATATTATGCAAACTACAACTTTATATCAAACCGCTAACTCTAACAATAGTCCAAACAATTTCTAATATACACTGCTCAAAAAAATAAAGGGAACACAAAAATAACACATCCTAGATCTGAATTAATTTAATATTCTTCTGAAATACTTTGTTCTTTACATAGTTGAATGTGCTGACAACAAAATCACACAAAAATTAAAAAATGGAAATCTAATTTTTCAACCCATGGAGGTCTGGATTTGGAGTCACACTCAAAATGAAAGTGGAAAAACACACTACAGGCTGATCCAACTTTGATGTAATGTCCTTAAAACAAGTCAAAATGAGGCTCAGTAGTGTGTGTGGCCTCCACGTGCCTGTATGACCTCCCTACAACGCCTGTGCATGCTCCTGATGAGGTGGCGGACGGTCTCCTGAGGGATCTCCTCCCAGACCTGGACTAAAGCATCTGCCAACTCCTGGACAGTCTGTGGTGCAACGTGACGTTGGTGGATAGAGCGAGACATGGTGTCCCAGATGTGCTCAATTGGATTCAGGTCTGGGGAACGGGCGGGCCAGTCCATAGCATCAATGCCTTCGTCTTGCAGGAACTGCTGACACACTCCAGCCACATGAGGTCTAGCATTGTCTTGCATTAGGAGGAACCCAGGGCCAACCACACCAGCATATGGTCTCACAAGGGGTCTGAGGATCTCATCTCGGTACCTAATAGCAGTCAGGCTACCTCTGGCGAGCACATGGAGGGCTGTGCGGCCCTTCAAAGAAATGCCACCCCACACCATTACTGACCCAATGCCAAACCGGTCATGCTGGAGGATGTTGCAGGCAGCAGAACGTTCTCCACGGCGTCTCCGGACTCTGTCACGTCTGTCACATGTGCTCAGTGTGAACCTGCTTTCATCTGTGAAGAGCACAGGGCGCCAGTGGCGAATTTGCCAATCTTGGTGTTCTCTGGCAAATGCCAAACGTCCTGCACGGTGTTGGGCTGTAAGCACAACCCCCACCTGTGGACGTTGGGCCCTCATATCACCCTCATAGAGTCTGTTTCTGACCGTTTGAGCAGACACATGCACATTTGTGGCCTGCTGGAGGTCATTTTACAGGGCTCTGGCAGTGCTCCTCCTGTTCCTCCTTGCACAGCACAGAAACCTGACATTTTAACAGGGGTGTGTAGGTGTGTAGACTTTTTATATACACTGTGTGTGTGTATGTGTGTATATATATATATATATATATATATATATATATACACACACATATACACACACACATATATATTATTTTTGTATATATATTTTTTATTTTCAAACGCCTAAACTCTTTCTAGCTAACTGCCAGGATTCTGGCGAACTAACTAAAACTATCTAATTACCAGTAATATTTATATATGTTATTTTCATTATATAATTATTATTATTTTTTAATCATATCATTTATTTATTTTGACAAATGCCTAACTCTAACACTAACCTCAATTATTTCAAGCTACCTGGCTAGCTATAGTACACTATTTTATAAAAAAAATAAAATAAAAAAATAAACACTGAAGTTCTGTGGGGAGGAAGGGTGGTTGGAGGATGGGGTGTCAGGGGAACAGTATGTGTTTGGGGCACCGTGGGGTGTTTATTTGCTTGGGGGCACTCTGAATGGACACCAGGGCAGCGCAGCTACGATTTCCTTAAGTGTAAGGCCTCTTTCACACAAGCATAACGGATTGGCTCCAGATGCATTCAGGATGCGTTCAGTGAAACTCGCACCATTTTGCAAGCAAGTTCAGTCAGTTTTGTCTGCGATTGCGTTCAGTTTTTTCCGCGCGGGTGCAATGCGTTTTGATGCATTTTTCACGCGCGTGATAAAAAAACTAAAGGTTTACAAACAACATCTCTTAGCAACCATCAGTGAAAAACTCATTGCATCCGCACTTGCTTCCGGATGCAATGCGTTTTTGACTGAAGACCCATTCACTTCTATGGGGCCAGGGCTGCGTGAAAAACATATAGAACATGCTGCGTTTTTCATTCAACCCAGGACTGATGCGTGAAAAAAAAAACGCTCATGTACACAGACCCATTGAAATTAATGGGTCAGGATTCAGTGTGGGTGTTATGAGTTAACGTCACGCATTGCACCGGCGCGCAGAAAACTGGAAAGGGGCCTAAGGGCTCATGCACACAAACTGATTTTCTTTCCATGTCCGCTCTTTTTTTTTTTTTGCGGACTGTATGCGGATTCATTTCAATGGGTCTGCAAAAAAGTTACTCAGTGTGCATTCCGTTTCCGTATGTCCGTATTTCCAATCCACAAAAAAATAAAACATGTCCTATTATTGTCCACACTACGGACATGGATAGTACTGTTCTATTAGGGGCCAGCTGTTCCGTTTTCGCAAAATACGGAATGCACATGGACGTCATCCGTATTTTTTGCGGATCCGGCTTTTTCATACCGCAAAATACATATGTTCGTGTGCATGAGCCCTAACAATGAGGAGATCGGAGTTGCGCTGGATGATTCTTACCTGCCGGCAAGCAGGATGCGCTGCGATTAGTCACTGAGTGACCAATCACAGCGATCGGGAAACAGGGACCACTGTGATTGGTCCCCTGACAGCTCTGCTGTCCGTGACACCCGTTAAGATACCGGTGTCACCGCAAGTATGCGGTGACATTTTCATTTCATGACGTACTGTGCATGTCATGATGTGGTAACTAACACCACGTCGCTAAGGGGTTAAAGGATGCTTTAAAGAAAGCGGGTCCATATCTTAGCAGAAAGTAGTTATTTTTATTCTTGTTGCTATTAAAGTGTGAATAATTATTGGTTTAAATTAATACAGAAATGAGTCCATGTCAATTGATAGGAGAGATTTTAGAGGGGAGAGTACAATATTTGTTTATCACAGTTAAAATATGTTCTATGGCTTTCCATAATGGTCATATTTTCAGCAGACCCACTATAAAAGAGTTTCATATTAGCACATCGCCAACATACAGAGTTAAGTCCTTGGCAGTGTTTTTATCTATATAATAATTTCCTAGAGTTTTATAGCTGGTTATTACATCGAGAGAATTTGGGAATTCAATCTTCTCAATGCTTTGATTAAAATTGGAGCACTGATTACCAGTACCAAGGAATCAACAAGATGTGATAGCCTGATCACCTTTGATATGAGGAGACAGGCTGTGCAGTAGTTAATGGAAAGATGAATGGTAGATTCCACTTTGATGTTAACAGGTCCAGTTTGGAGGCATAGGTCACATGAAAGCCACAGTATAAGGTCTTGTTCACACGAACGTATGGGTTCCGTTCCGTGCACTGGGGCCGCAATTTGCGGTCCGCAATGCACGGAGAATGTTCGTGAGGCCTCCGGGACGGATCCAGACCCATTCAAATTGAATAGGGCCACATCCCTCCGTTCCACAAAAAGATAGGACATGTTCTATCTTTGTGCGGAACGGAAGCCCACAGAAGAACTCTGTAGTGCTTCTGTGGGTTTCTGTTCCGTGCTTCCATTCCGCACCGCTCCGCATCTGCGGACCCATTCAAGTGATGCGGAATGCACACGGAACGGTGTCCGTTTATTGCAGATCCGCAATACAGCAAGGGAACCCATATGTTCGTGTGAGCAAGCCCTAAGGTGGTGAAAAGCAGGAGTTTCTATTCATTCTTCATTTCTGTGATCACCTCCTGCGTCTGTACAGGAGAGAAGCCGTACACTAATGACATAAAGTAAAGGCTGTAGTGTACATTATGTAGGGGATATCCTAAGTTAAGAACACCATGCACATGACTTGCTTTACAATGCACTTCACAAAGAGAAAGCATAGAGCTTACTACAGAAAGACTTACCGAAAACAGAGCTATAGGAGATATAGTTTAGGTGAACCACATTATATGCTTCGATTCTTATATCCTTCCAAATGCCCTGTGTAGGGAATGAAGGGCCCCAATCCCAGCTAAAAGAACACTGCGCCTGCAGTAAGAGAAAAGCCTAAACATGAACACTCACACAGTGGTAAGAAGTACTCTGATAGATGTGACCCGATCAATGCTTTCCTTAGAACATACTCTCATCGTCCATGCTTACCAACATTATCTAACCCAGTCCACCACCCACACCTCCAATGTTGCTTTAGCCATCATATACACACACTATCCCGCCATCATATACACACACTATCCCACAATGAAACGGATTTCATGTCTGAGCATTACAGGTACATTTTACAATGATAAGGGTTCACCTTTCTTATAAAGTTGACATGACAGTCTCCATTTTGCACTTTTGGAGGACAGTCTGGAGGGATATCATAGGCGTGTTGTGTGCTCCTTTCTTTTGCCCAGTTCACCGCTGACTGAAATTTGATTTCCAGGCTATTTTCCTGTTTGATAATTTGGGTTATATCTACAGTCTGTAAGTGGAAAAACATAATGACTAGTCAATTATCCTGGAAGGTAAATAATAGTGGATAATAACAATACATTAATAGGTGGCTTATATTAACTTCCTCTACATAATAAATGCTATTTGCTAAAGTGAATCACCAAGAAAGTGTGGCGCCCTCTTCAAAGCGACAGCCTCGCTTTCAATTGTAGGCTCCAACAGGCCAAGAGCTAATATAACACATGTCCATATCCACAGTTTAATCTGGGATACAAGGGACCCAAGCAGCACCAATATTCCCGAAGCAACTAACAGAGCCCTACGACATTGCAGGTTCCCCAACTTTTAATCGAGTGATCAATATATGTAATGTACATTTTGTTGGGTTGGTTTTTAATTTTGTCAAATTAAAAGTTATTTTTTTGCGAGCCCAGGCAGGATTGCTTGCAGTGATATGGGGAATGGGGATCCAATGTCTAGCAACCATCTCTTATATAATCTAATGTGCAGCAATTTCTCACTTTCTAATATAGTGTCTTAACACTGGATTCTGCTGATCCAGGCTTTCGGTTACTTCCCATGACATCACATCCATTGCCTTGCAGCGGTGTCTTCCAGTCTCAGACTTGAGCTGCTGTGAAGCAGGCACATGCACAGATGAGATGTCTACAGTGCAGGGAGTTTCTGCTTCACTCCCTAGCCATGTAAGTTAGATGAGCATTCATGCTCCAGCACAAGGACAGGACCGGAAGATGCCACAGCATGACAGTAGACAAGTGGCCAAAAGAAGTAGCAGAGAGCATTGCAAACATTGTCACCGGACCGGATTCCACAGCAGACGAAGCTGGTAAAGACATTGGCCCAGATTTACTCATTCTAAAAAAGTGTCTCTCCCTGCACCAAATGTATCGTCCAGTAGCTCAGGCTGGATGACACATCTAGTGCATGTAGAGACCCTTTTCTCTGACTCTATACAACTGTTGCTCGACTTACTTTGAGACAGATTTTTACGCCAGAATTGCACATCTTAGGCCCACCCCTGCACAGATACATTACTAAATCTGGCCCACTGTATTATAAAGTGAGAGATTGCCACACATTAGAATGAGAGATGGTTGTTAGAAAGGTGGTTACAAAGCAGTGCTCAAAGGATTCACCCCACCTCCTGGTGCTCAAACTTCTCAATTGCATATGAATAAAAACACAATAAACTGCTGCAGAGAAATCAGTAACAAACAAAAGAAAGGTATAGTTTTAATCAGCGGTAGGTCTAGTTTAATTAGGTTGATCCTGGTGACACTGCTGCTTTCAAGGACCACTAAACCTTGAAAAACACACACTTCTATCGATTGGTGACTTTATGGGCAAAAAGGTAAAAACTTAAAGGGGTTGTCCCACGAAAAAATATTCTACAGTTTTCAAACCAGCACCTGGCTCTGAATACTTTTGCAATTGGATGGAATTAAAAATGTATCGTAGCCACTGAGTTATTCAATAAAATCTGTATAGCGCCACCTGCAGTTAGTTTTTTTCTCATTTCTTTGACCTGCTCACTGAGAAGGCCGCACATGCTCAGTTTCGTCCTTCAACTGCCTCCTGAGCTGTGATAGGGTGAGCATGGACACGCCCCCTTGAGCTGACAGCTTGATATAAATCTAGCAGAGCAATGAATGGGGAGATCTCTGGATCCATGTGAGGTACAAGGCTGGTTCTGACTTTGTTAGAAAGAGGTTGTAATTTACTATATGGTGTCTGATTTTCATTTTTTACATTAGTCATGGGACAACCCAATCATTTCCCCTAGATGCATTGCATGCATTCACACTTGTGTTTTGTTGGGACAAAAGTATCACAAACAATGGCCTATTACTGTATTGTAATTTAATGATAATTTAAAAAGCTAAAAAAAAATGAATAAATTAAAAGAATAAGGTGAAATGTGAAGAAGTGTATTTACAAGACAGCCTTGAGCTGACCAATGTAGGTATAAATTCGGAATTTGGCCTTTGGTATCATTCTCAAGATTATAAGTATCCTAACTAAAGATCGGGATTGTGTTTCAGGCCTGCTGTTTTCTATGTATACCGTATTTATCTACTGCATTTCAGGTTCAATACAGGGAATAAAACGTAGGTGATCTACTCACATATCTATTGAACATGTTCTGAGTTTTTGCAATAGGAATTGTGTTGAGAATAACAGTAGAAATGGTATCAATCGCATCACAAACCAAGACGACTTTCTGCGATTGTCTATAAGAAAATTGATTTGACAAAGTAGGTCAGACAAACACAGGAATCTCATACAAACTCCATTACCTTGACCCCCATTATAAAATGAATACAATGTATTGTGATCCCAAGATATACTAGGTTTTGAATTACCATTCATAAATACGTGTAGAGGAACACTGGTTAGGAAGCAGATTCCTACTGCAAGGACCTTCTGCCACAGCAACTTCTCCCTTTAAAACTGCTTAGCCAAAACAAATGGGGCTATGACATGGCACTCTTATAGTGTCCTAAACTGCGGCATCGCTGCTTGCCATGGTGATGTCTTTATGGACAAAACGTCACCACAGCTAGAGGAAACTTGCCAATATGGTCATCAGATGTGCCATCATACAGCAGGAAAGGAAGGACTAAGGAGAACATTGAATACTAGTGACAATGGGTCAAATCAAAATCAAAAAGCGGCAAGCACATTGTTACGTTTATAATTACTCTATTTTAAACCAACAACAGCTTATTCAAGACCCTGTAAAAAAAACTTAAAAGGGTTTGTGTCACTTCAGCAAACGCATATATCATGTAGAGGAAATTAATACAAGGTACTTACTAATGTATTGTGATTGTCCATATTGCCTGCTTTGCTGGCTGGATTCATTTTTCCACAGCATTATACATTGCTCATTTCCATGGTTACGACCACCCTGCAATCCATTGGTGGTGGTTGGTGGTAGGAAAAAGGACCAGCCTATGCGAGCTTTCATGGTCCCAGCCACCAGAGTGGCTGGGACTTTTTCCTATGTTGTGCAAGCACGACCACCACTGATGGATTGCAGTGTAGTCGTAACCATGGAAATGAGCAGTATATAATGTGATGGAAAAACAAATCAAGCCAGCAAAGGAGGCAATATGGACAATCACAATACATTAGTAAGTGCCTTGTATTAACATTCTCTACATGATAAATGCCATTTGCTGAAATGACACAGCCCCTTTAAATCCTTATTTTATTTAAGTGCTCCTATCAAGTAAGGCCTCTTTCACACTTGCGTTGTCCGGATCCGGCGTGTACTCCACTTGCCGGAATTACACGCCGGATCCGGAAAAACGCAAGTGTACTGAAAGCATTTGAAGACGGAACCGTCTTCCAAATGCGTTCAGTGTTACTATGGCACCCAGGACGCTATTAAAGTCCTGGTTGCCATAGTAGGAGCGGGGAGCGGGGGAGCAGTATACTTACAGTCCGTGCGGCTCCCGGGGCGCTCCAGAGTGACGTCAGAGCGCCCCATGCGCATGTATCACGTGATCCATGTGATCACATGATCCATGCGCTTGGGGCGCCCTGACGTCACTCTGAAGCGCCCTGGGAGCCGCACAGACGGTAAGTATACTGCTCCCCCGCTCCCCACTACACTTTACCATGGCTGTCAGGACTTTAGCATCCCGGCAGCCATTGTAACCACTCTGAAAAAGCTAAATGTCGGCTCCGGCAATGCGCCGAAACGACGTTTAGCTTAAGGCCGGATCCGGATCAATGCCTTTCAATGGGCATTAATTCCGGATCCGGCCTTGCGGCAAGTGTTCCGGATTTTTGGCCGGAGCAAAAAGCGCAGCATGCTGCGGTATTTTCTCCGGCCAAAAAACGTTCCGTTCCGGAACTGAAGACATCCTGATGCATCCTGAACGGATTTCTCTCCATTCAGAATGCATTAGGATAAAACTGATCAGGATTCTTCCGGCATAGAGCCCCGACGACGGAACTCTATGCCGGAAGACAAGAACGCAAGTGTGAAAGAGCCCTAAATAAAGTGGTTTTCCTTTTTGTGTATTGTCCTTCTTAGGCTACTTTCACATATTTCTGATCGGTGGGAGTCTATCACCAGGCACCCCCACCGATCAGCTACTAGCAGGACTCACAGGACTGGAACAAACACAGCGTACAGAGCAGGAAGAAGAGAGCTCAGTATACTGTGTAGTGGCCTCTCCTGGTTACTGTAGACCACGCCCCATTAATTAGAACGGGGCTGCACTGTAGTAACTGGTGCGGATGGGAGGCAGCTAGCCATTTAGAAGCAACTAACAGGAGCGGCATGTCCTAATAGTTACACAGAGAATGAGGCATGGGACCTTCATTAGACTTCTGCCATATAAAGAAATCAGCACCCCACAATCACATAAGAGCAGTGGCATCCAATGGGTTAAAGAGCCCTGATTGGCTGTTCTGTGTATCCGGGTTGTTAGACCAGAAATGTGGCTGCCACAAGACAACTGAGCTCCTACTTCTCCCTGTGCATGGGAGACCAATGTGACATATAGACCAGGGTAACATAACGAAATGGTGCCCTAGACTAAGGCCTCATAGGGACTGCCATAAAAATGCATATGGGTGGTCAAAAAGGAATTCATGTGGCACAGAAAACAGCAATTACTCAAACAACAAGCATTTGCTCGTTCACAGCCCAATCGCTTGCACCTTTAAATAGGGTAATTTTCAGGAATGAATGTTCCTAGGGAAGCTGGTTCCCTATAACTGCCCGAGTCAAAGCGCCTTAATATAGTATTTTATTCCCTTATTTTAACTTTTAGCACCAATTGAAGGCAACACAAGTATGCCTAAAACATTTGCATCATACTGGACTTTATCCAATATCTATAACAGTAAACGGGAAATAGTGTGGCATACCTTTTAGGCTACTTTCACACTAGCGTTCGGAGCGGATCCGTCTGATGTTTCATCAGACGGATCCGCTCCGATAATGCAGACGTTCGCATCCGTTCAGAACGGATGAGTCTGCATTAAAACTTAGAAAATTTTCTAAGTGTGAAAGTTGTCTGAGCGGATCCGTTCAGACTTTACATTGAAAGTCAAAGGGGAACGGATCCGCTTGAAGATTGAGCCATATAGTGTCATCTTCAAGCGGATCCGTCCCCATTGACTTACATTGTAAGTGTGGACGGATCCGCTCGCCTCCGCACGGCCAGGCGGACACCCGAACGCTGCAAGCAGCGTTCAGGTGTCCGCTCACTGAGCGGAGGCTGAACGCTGGCAGGCGGATGCATTCTCAGTGGATCCGCCTCCACTGAGAATGCATTGGGGCCAGACGGATGCGTTCGGGGCCGCTCGTGAGCCCCTTCAAACGGTGCGCACGAGCGGACACCCGAACGCTAGTGTGAAAGTAGCCTTAGCTGTAATTTTTTTGGACATACAATGATTAGATTAAAAAGCCGGAACAAGGAAACTATAACTGTATGAAGTGTGCATGTACAAGAAATGTCAAGGACATGGTGATATCCTTAATTCCCACTGTGAAATAAATATAGCAAAAGCATCATTTATAGAGGTCAAACAAATTAATAAGATAAAAAGATAACTGCATGAGACTTAAAGGGGTTGTCTCACTTCAGCAAATGGCATTTATCATGTAGATAAAGTTAATACAAGGCACTTACTAATGTATTGTTATTATCCATATTGCTTCCTTTGCTGGCTGGATTCATTTTTCCATCATATTATACACTGCTCGTTTCCATGGTTATGAATACCCTACAATCATTTAGTGGTGGCAGTGCTTGCACACTATAGGAAAAACCGCCAGCCTCTTTGGTGGCCGGATCACAGGAGTGCGCACAGGCTGGCATTTTTTCTAATAGTGTACAAGCACAATCACTGCTGGTGGACTGTAGGGTGGTCATAACTCCTGGATACATACAATGTATCATGAGATGAAAAAATTAATCCAGCCAGCAAAGGAAGCAATATGAATAATAACAATACATTAGTAAGTGCCTTGTATTAACTTTCTCTTGTATTAACTTTCTCTACATAAATGCCATATGCTGAAGTGAGACAGCCCCTCTAACCACTTAACAAAATCACAGCATTAGCACAACTTCAGCAGGATATATCACTGTTAGAAATTGAGGCTAGAATAAACGTGGTGAAATCTGGTTTTACTTTCACTTTCAGGTGCATTCACTGCCATCCCGATTTCTAACAGCAATATCTTTGATGTAGTGGTATTGTTTAAAAACTTGGAATGTCAGCTTTCAAACAAGACAAATACTATATCTCTAGCTGCTACCTATCCAGAGAAAAGAGCCGCTAAAGCAGCCGACCCAATCCCCTTCACTCTGGAGGAGGACTGGGGGCATTTGGGGAGCTGACAGCCTGCAGGAGGAAAGAAACAAATAAAAATATATAGAAATTTGGCATTATCATCTTTGTACTGATTGTACTGATGCAAATATTAAAGTTATGTTATTAATACCACACAGTGAACGCCATAAATAAATGCCACAGTTTTCAAAAAAGATGCTGCAGATTTGCTATATTATTGTCAATACAACTATTTACTAAAACAGACAGGAGTGGTGGGAGGTCCTCTTTAACCTATTTTTTAATTACACTTACATATCTGAAATAAGGATAAACACAAAAATGGAAGAAAATATCTATCAAATAGTGTTTGTAGGTGTTCCTCTCCTGCATCTTGAAGAGGCCTTACACTCCCCTATAGATGCTTATACAGTATGGCTGCTACTAGGTCCATGATACAACATGTCTCACACCAGAAAGTTTGTCCTGTGCAGTTTTCTGCCAACTTAGGCCGGTCCATACTACATTCCATTCAAAAATGGCAGTTGTGAATCACAGATCACGTCACTTTACTAAAAATTTTAATTAAGCAATTTCAACATCTAGATTAAACATTTTAAAGCTATATTATCACTGGTATCCAATAGGAAGGTTATCACTGTAACATGTATCATGTGATATCTGTAGATTTAGGACAACTACAGGAGTCCCGTAATCATATTTTACATTAAACAACCATTATCAAGGTCTACACTAGATAAATAGACAAGGCATCATGGATTGACTAAGGCTACTTTCCCACTGGCGTTTTTTCTGGATCCGACAGGGTCCAGCAAAAATGCTTCCGTTACTGATAATACAACCGTCTGCATCCGTTATGAACGGATCCAGTTGTATTATCTGTAACATAGCCAAGACGGATCAGTCATTAACTCAATTGAAAGTCAATGGGGGACGGATCCGTTTTCTATTGTGGCTGATTGTGGCAGAGGAAACGGATCCGTCCCCATTGACTTGCATCCGTCTTGCTCCGCATCCCAGGAAGGAAAGCAAAATACATGTTGTGGTTTGCTCTCCGGTCTGGGAATGCAACTAAGGCTACTTTCACACTAGCGTTCGGGTGTCCGCTTGTGAGCTCCGTCTGAAGGGGCTCACAACCGGCCCCAAACGCATCCGTACTGCCCGAATGCATTCTGAGTGGACGCGGATCCGCTCAGAATGCATCAGTCTGGCAGCTTTCAGCCTCGGCTCCGCTCAGCAAGCGGACACCTGAACGCTGCTTGCAGCGTTCGGGTGTCCGCCTGGCCGTGCGGAGGCAAGCGGATCCGTCCAGACTTACAATGTAAGTCAATGGGGACGGATCCGTTTGAAGATGACACAATATGGCTCAATCTTCAAACGGATCCGTCCCCTATTGACTTTCAATGTAAAGTCTGGACGGATCCGTCTGAAGCTACTTTTACACTTACAAATTTTTCTACAATATAATGCAGACTGATCCGTTCTGAACGGATCCCAAGTCTGCATTATATGAGCGGATCCGTCTGAGCAGACACCAGACGGACCCGCTCTGAACGGTAGTGTGAAAGTAGCCTAAACGGAACGGAATGCATTTTGGAGCATTCCGTTCTGTTCAGTTCAGTTTTGTCCCCGTTGACAATGAATAGGGACAAAACTGAAGCGTTTTTTTCCGGTATTGAGCCCTTATGACAGAACTCAATACCAGAAAACGTAAACGCTAGTGTGAAAGTAGCCTTACTAATAATATGCTGAAATGAATTTATATTTGTTTCTCTGAAACTTTTCTGCTGCTGTTATAGTCTGTCAAAAATGGTTTGTATGTAGAATGAGACATACACTTCGGGAAATGCCTGACAGCCAAAGTAAATTAAAAGGTAAAGCAATGGATAGAAAGAAAAATAGATAAACAACATACTTTATTTCAGGTGGAAGTGTAAAGGTCTTGCTGTATGTCCACTCGTCCTGGGCAATCCACTTATAAATGACATCATTAAATCCAATGTAAGGATCCTACACAAACCAAAAAAAGAACAAAGAACAAAATATTACAAACATTTAGTTGACTGAGTTTTAGTCACAAGAAGGGAGTATGTTTTTGCTGCGGCAAAAGGGGACATTTTGTTAATATTTGTCCTTACGTTCAGCGTCAAGGTGAAAACAACGTTTAACCCCCATCTTACTCTTGGTGGTGTGGGTGGGGAGTCAGAGAACTTACTGTTGTCATTTAATGCTAGTACCCGATTTCTCCTGTCTGCCGAGGTGGCGCTAGAGTCCAAAACTGTGGGAATTGAGGTATTTATTCACAGTGGTTCAGCGGTTAACCTAGTTGATGGTCAGTTCGTCCGTTTGCATGGGTTAACAAGTGCATTAGAAAAAAATATTTTGGTGTTTGCAATGGACTCCGCACAACTTACTCAGAAATGTCTGTCACAGATGGTGCAGGACAGGAGTGAGTGATTAACCTGTTGGGGACAAAGATGATGTGCCGGTACTTAAGGACACAGGGCGTACAGGTACGCCCTGAGTATCTCCGATCACCGCCGCATGGCGGGCGGTGATCGGAACAGAGTGCCTGCTGAAATCATTCAATAGGCACTCTGCGACAATGCCAAGGGAGGTCCTGTGACACCCCTGTATCGGCAATCACTGCAAACCGCAGGTCAATTCAGACCTGCGGTTTGCAGCATTTACGGGTCATTCCGGCAGGGATCGGCGCTGCCATCGGGTCCCCGTGCTGCTGTAATGGGAACCCGATGACATGGAAGGCAGTACGATGCCTTCCTTAGGCATCGGGGCTGCCTTCCGGTGAAGAGCCTGTGAGATCCAGCCCCCTGGATCTCACAGGCAGGAAGCTGTATGAGTAATACACACTGTATTACTCATACAGCCAATGCATTCCAATACAGAAGTATTGGAATGCATTGTAAAGGGCAACAGACCCCCAAAAGTTGAAGTCCCAAAGTGGGACAAAAAATAGAGAAATAAAAAGTTGAAAAAAAAGTTTTCCCCCCCAAAAATAAAAAGTTTAAAGTTAAAAAAAAAAAAAAACAACGTAAATTTTCCCTAAATAAAAGTAAAAAAAAAAAAAATAGGGAAAAAAAGAAAAGTAGACATATTAGGTATCGCCGCATCCGTATCGACCGGCTCTATAAACATATCACATGACCAAACCCCTCAGATGAACACCGTAAAAAATAAATAAAAAAAACTGTGCTAAATAAACCATTTTTTTTGTCACCTTACATCACTAAAAGTACAACAGTAAGCGATCAAAAAGGCGTATGCCCACCAAAATAGTACCAATCTAACCGTCACCAAAAAATTAGCCCGTACCGGGGGGCGGAGCCTGGACGCCGATGTGGATGGCTGCGTGAAGACCCAGCTCCTCCGCACGTGAGCACCTCAGCCCTCATTTAGCAGCTGTGACCTATTCAAGATGGGTAAATTCAATAAAGAAAGGGGGACAGAATCATCAGACACCCCGAGGAAGCAGAGAAGTCAGCAAGACATGCAGAGTTTCTTCAAAACAAAGCACAGCCGCTGAGAGTAGGAGCCAAGATGGCGGAGGCGCGCGCTGTTGAAGAGGAGGAATCAGAAGTTGAAAGCATGTAACGAGAAGAGGAGGAACCTTGCGAAGGCTCGCCGGTATCAAAATATTTCCTGACTAAAGGTACTGGGCAATAAGGTCGATACTTACAGAATTATCGGACATTAAAACCAAGCTTTTACATATTGGGCATCGGGTAGAAGCCCTAGAGTCCGTGTCCCAAGAAATCATAACGCACTCTGCAGGCATGAAAGAGCTCATGGAGGTCCACACAGCAGAGCTAAATAGAGCAATGTTAATGCTGGAGGACCAAGAGAACTGTAGCAGGAGGTGTAATATACGCATAAAGGGGCTGCCAGAGTCCTGGGCAGCGGAATCGCTCAGAAAAGTGGGTTCAGAAATTTTTGCTGATCTCCTGGGCCAAGAAAATGCAGCGCAGATAATAATAGAAAGCTGCAACCAGTACCCAAACCATCCAAGAGAGCGAGGGATGTCATCTGTGGCCTCTTGTGCTTTGTAGACACTGCCCTGTTCAATTTGTGATAAAATTGATGTTTTTCTACAACTCGTGAAGGGCTCTTGATAATAGGCCTCTCCCCCCCCCCTTGTTCTTATTTTGTTTTAAATTTTTCTATTTTCTCTATTTGCCTTACCTCCTTCCCTCCCTGACCCCCCCTTCTCCCCGTTCTCCCTATTACACGCCACTACTTTCTTTTTATTCTGCAATTGTTAGAATAATAGCGTAATAAGGTCATTATAAACCACCACCATGTGGTTTGGTGGGGGGTGCTCAGGGTGGGCGCCTAGGTAATATATTATTGATAACCCTCTCACCCGACCCCACAAACGGACCCCCTTCCTGGTAATTCTGGACCTTTGATTCTTAGAGGTTGGTACCGTTTTCAGGTTCAATTTTTATTTGTTCTAGCTTTTCATTTCAGGGGGTTTATTCCCAGTAGGGTGGACTCGCCTGACGGGATAACTTGGTTAATCTGTCGAAATAACCTTAACTTCCTCATAGAGGAACATTTTAACCGACCCAGTTTGTGTTCATCTACTGTACTTCTCATTGCCAAATACCGCATTTCTGATTGCTGACCACTAGGGTTGAGCGAACCCGAACTGTAAAGTTCGGGTACGTACCGAACTTTATGATTTTTGGACCCCGGACCCGAACATTTCAGTAAAAGTTCGGGTTCGGAGCCAATCAACAAGCGGTTAACTGTCTGACCTTAGAAGCCATCACAGCCATGCCTACTAATGGCATGGCTGTGATTGGCCAGTGTAGCATGTGACCCAGCCTCTATATAAGCTGGAGTCACGTAGCGCTGCACGTCACTCTGCTGTGCTTAGTGTAGGGAGAGGATGTGGCTGGTGATTTCAGGGAGAGAATAGGAGAGACTCTGTTCAAAATCTACATACATTGTGTTTTGTGGGTGCAGGGCACAATTTTTTTTATCCTGCCCTGAGCCCAGTGACCGGAAAAAAATAACTTTAATAAGTAAGTTAGGAGGGCGGCGGCGGCCATTTTATGCAAGCTCAGTGCACCATCATTGCATCTGAGCTTTTGGGATATTGAAAATGCCTTTTTTTTTTGGCAATATACAACATCTGGATTAGTCAGTGTGCAATTTAAGCTAGAAATACGCCAATCATTTTCAGAAGTTTTAAAAACACACTTTTTTGCAAAAAAACACTATTTTCCTGATCTGCAAGTGTTAAATTCAAATGGATTGGAAATGACAACCACCAGCGGCTCAACCTCTCACCTTAGATGGATAAGGTGCTCACCTAAAAAAGGCCCACCCTCAGGCCCAAAGAAGAGTGAACAAAAATGGCTGTATTTCAAATCTCTGAATCTAACCCAAATGTATTAAGGGTGTATCTTACAATGACATATGCAGCAAAGGCTGCCAAATAAACTTTTTTTGCCCAAACGGGTGTTTGTTTAATAACTTAATATGGCAGCAGTATATAACCCAGGAATTTCAAACGTGCTTATGCTGCAAGGCCTGAAAATTGTGTTTTTTGGCAAAAAAGTGTGTTTTTAAAACCCCAGAAAATGATGGGTGTATTTCTAGCTTAAATTGCACACTGACTAATCCAGATGTTGTATATTGCCCAAAAAGTGTTTTTTTGGTAACATAATATGAAAGCTGTATATATTAAACTTGAATTTAACACTTTATATAGATGTATAGGGGCACACTCAAATGGGAGTACTAAATCCACCAAGTGGATGTAATTTATTAAAACCCACACAAATGAATAAAATACTATAAAATGGCAACAATATATATATATATATATATATATATATATATATATATATATATATATATATATATATATATATATATCATATGCACCCAACAGACAAAACCACTATATAACAAATACTGGCTATATTCTCCCTCTCTTTGGCCAGTATGAAACTGCTCCTAAAATAGTCTAGCATAGACAAATGTCAGCCAGATGGTATATACAGGAATGTTTGACATGTGACTCTACTGATAATATATACATGCTTGAATGTAAATGTAGAAAGAAGTATATAGGGAGAACCAAAAGAACTCTCAAGAAGAGGGTAGCTGAGCATATGTCTAACATTAAGAAGGGCCTGGATACACACTTGTTGTCAAGACATTTTAAATTGATGCACAATTGTGATCCCACTGGTCTAAGATTTATGGCGATTGAGAAAGTCAGAGAGTCTTGGAGAGGTGGGAATCATATAGCGCATATGTCAAGACAAGAATCTCGAAGGATCTTTCAGTTTGACACAATGATCCCAAGCGGCTTAAACGCCGAAATGGAAGTCTTTGGATTTTTGTGAAAGTTGGGGGGGGTTGTCTGGTGGTGATGAGACATCGTAGTCTGGTTGTATATCGACAATCCGATCTCTCCTCTCTATGAGACAGCCCCCCTTATTGCATTTAACTCCCCGATTTATTTTTTCGATATAATTCCTTCGATATTTCCTCGCTACTCTAAACAGTCCACCGTCTATGAGTTTCTTGAGGAGCTAAATTAACCGATTGTTATGGATCGAGGGAATTATATGAGATAATTATGGGATATTCCCCATCTACCCTATAAGATGTCTGTGCTAGGCTTAGTTGGAATTCATTGACAGCGGTACCGCATGCGTTTCTTATGCGGCATGACCTGGAATAGATATTGTGGCGCAGTTGGCGCAGTTTTCTTCTATTCCTAATATATATTTATAATTTTATCAATTCATCGATTCTATTTTGTTATATATATATAAAAGATACAGGTTTTTAGTTATGTGTATCCACTATATTTCGAGGTTTGAGAATATATAACACCAATGTAGAGATTCCACTCCATTCCGGAGTTTCAACAATGCAGAATAAAAAGTGGAGCAATATGGGAACACCAGCCCCTTTATAAGAGTGTGGAAGCGCTCACTCAGTTGGCCACTGAGGAAGAGGTATAGCACCTCAAAACGCGTCTGGCATAAGGAGTGAGCATATGTCTCATCGATCCAGTAGAGACAATATTACCATACAAAGAAAGAATCAGAGACTTTCGAATCCGGGAAAAGCCGTCGCGCACTAGTGACGTCACTTCAGCTTCATTTGGTCTCCAGAGTAACCAGGTCACGTGAGACGCCACATAGAGGTTCAGCACACCACGTGGGACACCGCTGGTGTGCGGCCGCCTGGAACCAGCACTGCAACAACGCAGTGAAGAAGGGTAAGACCCAGCTCCGTTTAGGAGTGTGCTTGTTGTTTGTGCCTCTCTAAGGCACAGCTGTTGCGGCTACTCCGAAGTTATCAGTGACTGCATATTGAGATAATAGAAGTACGTATCGGACTATGCCTGGAGTTTGAACCAATTATTGATACGGTCCTCTACAGTGTTACAGCCACCTGCATATACGATATTGGCAGGTCGAATATACCATCTGGCTGACATTTGTCTATGCTGGACGATTTTAGGAGCAGTTTCATACTGGCCAAAGAGAGGGAGAATATAGGCAGCATTTGTTATATAGTGGTTTTGTCTGTTGGGTGCATATGATATATATATATTGTTGCCATTTTATATTATTTTATTCATTTGTGTGGGTTTTAATAAATTACATCCACTTGGTGGATTTAGTACTCCCATTTGAGTGTGCCCCTATACATCTATATAAAGTGTTAAATTCAAGTTTAATATATACAGCTTTCATATTATGTTACCAAAAAAAACACTTTTTTGGCAATATACAACATCTGGATTAGTCAGTGCGCAATTTAAGCTAGAAATACACCCATCATTTTCTGGGGTTTTAAAACACACTTTTTTGCCAAAAAATACTATTTTCAGGCCTTGCAGCATAAGCACGTTTGAAATTCCTGGGTTATATACTGCTGCCATATTAAGTTATTAAACAAACACCCATTTGGGCAAAAAAAGTTTATTTGGCAGCCTTTGCTGCATATGTCATTGTAAGATACACCCTTAATACATTTGGGTTAGATTCAGAGATTTGAAATACAGCCATTTTGGGCAAAGAAATCTCTAATTGAGGCCTAGAGTGGTTCAGGCCATGTGAGATACACCCTTTACATACAGGGGTTTGATTCAGGCATTTGAAATACAGCCATTTTGAGCAAATACATCTTTAAATGAGGCCTAGTCTGGTTCAGGCCGTGTAAGATACACCCTTTACATACTGTCGTTCTATTCTACTATTAATTTAACACCTATTTAGGGCAAGATCCTAAATTCAAGAAATATGAGAGCAACAAATAAGGGATGTGGCCCAGGTCGTGGTGCTGCTGGTGGAGCTCCTGTTGCAGGGAGAGGACGTGGTCGATCTGTGCCAGCTACACGCACAAGTGAAACCCCTTCCTCAGGTGCGAGTAGGCGACAGAACCTGCAGCAGTATTTGGTCGGGCCTAATGCGGCTCTACGAATGGTGAGGCCTGAACAAGTACAGGCGATAGTAGATTGGGTTGCCGACACTGGATCCAGTTCCTTCACATTGTCTCCCACCCAGTCTCCTGCTGAAAGACCACAGTTGGCACCTGCAGCCGATGTCCATCAGTCTTTCACCTCACCCCCTTGCAAATCAGCCAAGCATTCTGAGCCCTAAGTCATGCAGCAGTCTCTTCTGCTTTTTGATGACTCTATTGGCAGGGTTTCCCAGGGCCATCCACCTAGCCCTGCCCCAGAAGTGGAAGAGATTGAGTGCACCGATGCCCAACCATTATCTTTCAAGATGAGTACATGGGAGGACCATCGCAGCACGTCTCGGATGATGACGAAACACAGGTGCCAACTGCTGGGGCTTTCGAAAGTGTGCAGACCGACAAGGAAGGCAGGGGTGAAGACTGGGTGGAAGATGATGTGGAGGACGATGAGGTCCTCGACCCTACATGGAATCAAGGTCATGCAAGTGACCTATGTAGTTCGGAGGAAGAGGCAGTGGTCGCACAGAGCCACCAGCACAGCAGAAGAGGGAGCACGGTGCAAAAGCGAAGAGGCCGTTCTCTAGACAGTATGCCTGCTACTGCCCACTGCAGCAAGTGACCGAGCACACCAAAGCCAACTCCAAGGAGTTCCCCGGCGTGGCAGTTCTTCAGACAGACAATGTGCTGACGACAAGACACGAGTGGTTTGCACGCTGTGCAATCAGAGCCTGAAGCGAGGCATAAATGTTCTCAACCTGAGCACAACCTGCATGACCAGGCATTTAAGTGCAAAGCACGAGCTGCAGTGGAGTAGACACCTTAAAAACCAAGAAAGGTCTCTGGCTCCGCCTACTTCCTCTTCTGCTGCAGTCTCGACCTCTTCATCCACCTCTGGAGTGACAGTGCCACCTGCCACCCCGCAAACAGAGGATCTGCCAGCAACACCAACACCTGGGTCACCAAGCATCTCCACAATGTCCCAAGGAAGCATTCAGCTCTCCATCTCCCAAACGCTGGAGAGGAAGAGGAAGTACCCCCCTACCCACCCGCGATGCCTAGCCCTGAATGCCAGCATTTCAAATTTACTGGCCTTTGAAATGCTGTCATTCCGTCTGGTGGAGATGGAGAGTTTTAACCACCTCCGGACCGCCTAACGCAGGATCGCGTTCCGGAGGTGGCAGCCCTGCGCAGAGTCACGCATATATGCGTCATCTCGCGATGGCCGAGATTTCCTGTGAACGCGCGCACACAGGCGCGCGCGCTCACAGGAACGGAAGGTAAGAGAGTTGATCTCCAGCCTGCCAGCGGCGATCGTTCGCTGGCAGGCTGGAGATGTGTTTTTTTTTAACCCCTAACAGGTATATTAGACGCTGTTTTGATAACAGCGTCTAATATACCTGCTACCTGGTCCTCTGGTGGTCCCATTTGTTTGGATCGACCACCAGAGGACACAGGTAGCTCAGTAAAGTCCCACCAAGCACCACTACACTACACCCCCCCCCCGTCACTTATTAACCCCTTATTAGCCCCTGATCGCCCCTGATCACCCCATATAGACTCCCTGATCACCCCCCTGTCATTGATTACCCCCCTGTCATTGATCACCCCCCTGTAAAGCTCCATTCAGATGTCCGCATGATTTTTACGGATCCACTGATAGATGGATCGGATCCGCAAAACGCATCCGGACGTCTGAATGAAGCCTTACAGGGGCGTGATCAATGACTGTGGTTATCACCCCATATAGACTCCCTGATCACCCCCCTGTCATTGATTACACCCCTGTCATTGATCAACCCCCTGTAAAGCTCCATTCAGACGTCCGCATGATTTTTACGGATCCACTGATAGATGGATCGGATCCGCAAAACGCATCCGGACGTCTGAATGAAGCCTTACAGGGGCATGATCAATGACTGTGGTGATCACCCCATATAGACTCCCTGATCACCCCCCTGTAAAGCTCCATTCAGATGTCCGCATGATTTTTACGGATGCACTGATAGATGGATCCGATCCGCAAAACGCATCCGGACGTCTGAATGAAGCCTTACAGGGGCATGATCAATGACTGTGGTGATCACCCCATATAGACTCCCTGATCACCACCCCTGTCATTGATCACCACCCCTGTCATTGATCACCACCCCTGTCATTGATCACTCCCCCTGTCATTGATCACCCTCTGTAAGGCTCCATTCAGACATTTTTTTGGCCCAAGTTAGCGGAATTATTTTTTTTTTTTCTTACAAAGTCTCATATTCCACTAACTTGTGTCAAAAAATAAAATCTCACATGAACTCACCATACCCCTCACGGAAACCAAATGCGTAAAATTTTTTAGATATTTATATTCCAGACTTCTTCTCACGCTTTAGGGCCCCTAGAATGCCAGGGCAGTATAAATACCCCACATGTGACCCCATTTCGGAAAGAAGACACCCCCAGGTATTCCGTGAGGGCCATATTGAGTCCATGAAAGATTGAAATTTTTGTCCCAAGTTAGCGGAACGGGAGACTTTGTGAGAAAAAAATTAAAAATATCAATTTCCGCTAACTTGTGCCAAAAAAAAAAAAAATTCTATGAACTCGCCATGCCCCTCATTGAATACCTTTAGGTGTCTTCTTTCCAAAATGGGGTCACATGTGGGGTATTTATACTGCCCTGGCATTCTAGGGGCCCCAAAGCGTGAGAAGAAGTCTGGTATCCAAATGTCTAAAAATGCCCTCCTAAAAGGAATTTGGGCACCTTTGCGCATCTAGGCTGCAAAAAAGTGTCACACATCTGGTATCGCCGTACTCAGGAGAAGTTGTGGAATGTGTTTTGGGGTGTCATTTTACATATACCCATGCTGGGTGAGAGGAATATCTTGGTCAAATGCCAACTTTGTATAAAAAAAATGGGAAAAGTTGTCTTTTGCCAAGATATTTCTCTCACCCAGCAAGGGTATATGTAAAATGACACCCCAAAACACATTCCCCAACTTCTCCTGAATACGGCGATACCACATGTGTGACACTTTTTTGCAGCCTAGGTGGGCAAAGGGGCCCATATTCCAAAGAGCACCTTTAGGATTTCACAGGTCATTTACCTACTTACCACACATTAGGGCCCCTGGAAAATGCCAGGGCAGTATAACTACCCCACAAGTGACCCCATTTTGGAAAGAAGACACCCCAAGGTATTCCGTGAGGGGCATGGCGAGTTCCTAGAATTTTTTACTTTTTGTCACAAGTTAGTGGAAAATGATGATTTTTTTTTTTTTTTCATACAAAGTCTCATATTCCACTAACTTGTGACAAAAAATAAAAACTTCCATGAACTCACTATGCCCATCAGCGAATACCTTGGGGTCTCTTCTTTCCAAAATGGGGTCACTTGTGGGGTAGTTATACTGCCCTGGCATTCTAGGGGCCCAAATGTGTGGTAAGGAGTTTGAAATCAAATTCTGTAAAAAATGACCTGTGAAATCCGAAAGGTGCTCTTTGGAATATGGGCCCCTTTGCCCACCTAGGCTGCAAAAAAGTGTCACACATCTGGTATCTCCGTACTCAGGAGAAGGTGGGGAATGTGTTTTGGGGTGTCATTTTACATATACCCATGCTGGGTGAGAGAAATATCTTGGCAAAAGACAACTTTTCCCATTTTTTTATACAAAGTTCGCATTTGACCAAGATATTTATCTCACCCAGCATGGGTATATGTAAAAAGACACCCCAAAACACATTCCCCACCTTCCCCTGAGTACGGAGATACCAGATATGTGACACTTTTTTGCAGCCTAGGTGGGCAAAGGGGCCCATATTCCAAAGAGCACCTTTCGGATTTCACAGGTCATTTTTTACAGAATTTGATTTCAAACTCCTTACCACACATTTGGGCCCCTAAAATGCCAGGGCAGTATAACTACCCCACAAGTGACCCCATTTTGGAAAGAAGAGACCCCAAGGTATTTCGTGATGGGCATAGTGAGTTCATAGAAGTTTTTATTTTTTGTCACAAGTTAGTGGAATATGAGACTTTGTAAGAAAAAAAAAAAAAATCATCATTTTCCGCTAACTTGTGACAAAAAATAAAAAGTTCTATGAACTCACTATGCCCATCAGCGAATACCTTAGGGTGTGTACTTTCCGAAATGGGGTCATTTGTGGGGTGTTTGTACTGTCTGGCCATTGTAGAACCTCAGGAAACATGACAGGTGCTCAGAAAGTCAGAGCTGCTTCAAAAAGCGGAAATTCACATTTTTGTACCATAGTTTGTAAACGCTATAACTTTTACCCAAACCATTTTTTTTTTACCCAAACATTTTTTTTTTATCAAAGACATGTAGAACAATAAATTTAGAGCAAAATTTCTATATGGATCTCGTTTTTTTTGCAAAATTTTACAACTGAAAGTGAAAAATGTCATTTTTTTGCAAAAAAATGGTTAAATTTCGATTAATAACAAAAAAAGTAAAAATGTCAGCAGCAATGAAATACCACCAAATGAAAGCTCTATTAGTGAGAAGAAAAGGAGGTAAAATTCATTTGGGTGGTAAGTTGCATGACCGAGCAATAAACGGTGAAAGTAGTGTAGTTCAGAAGTGTAAAAAGTGGCCTGGTCTTTCAGGGTGTTTAAGCACTGGGGGCTGAAGTGGTTAAAGGCTGTCCCACAGTATGTCGTGCCCAGCCGCCACTAATTTTCAAGGCGAGCCATCCCTTCCCTGCACAACCAAGTAGGGGACAAAATCAGGTGTGCACTGTGCAACGCCATCGGGGGAAAGGTGCACCTGACTACGGATACGAGGACCAGTAAGCACAGTCAGGGACATTATATCTCCATAAAAGCACACTGGATAAATGCAGTGGCGGCTGGGCCTGAGGCGGATAGCGGTTTGGCGCATGTCCTTCCACCACAGAGGATTGCAGGGCGCTTCAGTGTGCCTCCTGTTGCTTCCTCCTCCTACTCCACTTCCTCATGCTCTACCGGGTCCTCATCCGGTCAGCGTAACACCTTCACCACCAACTTCAGCACAGCCAGGGATAAGCGACAGCAGGCAGTTTTAAAACTTATCTGTTTGGGGGACAAACCCCACACCGTGCAGGAGCTGTGGACGGGCCTTGAACAACAGACTGATGAGTGGTTTGTGCCAGTCAGCTTCAAGCCCGGCCTGGCGGTGTGCGATAATGGGAGAAATCTCGTAGCAGCTCTGGGACTAGCCGGTTTGACGCCCATCCCTTGCCTGGCGCATGTGCTGAATTTGGTGGTGCAGAGATTCCTTAAAAATTACCCTGATATGTCAGAGCTGCTGCATAAAGCGCGGGCCGTCTCTGCGCGCTTTCGGCGTTCTCATCCTGCTGCTGCTCGCCCGTCAGCGCTGCAGTGCAACTTCGGCCTTCCCGCTCACCGCCTCATATGCGACGTGCCCACAAGGTGGAACTCCACCTTGCACATGCTGGCCAGACTGTGCGAGCAGCAGCAGGCGATAGTGGAGTTTCAGCTGCAGCACGCACGGGTGAGTCGCTCGGCGGAACAGCACCACTTCACTGTTGCGCTGTTTCGAGTACTCCACCAACATGGCCAGTGCCGATAACGCAGTTCTCAGCGTTACTATCCCACTTCTATGCCTCCTTGAAAAAACGCTCCTGGCGATGATGGAAGAGTATGTGGCACAGGAGGAGAAGGAGGAAGAGGGATCATTTCGTAGGGTTTCCGGCAATTCACAAGTGGCTCCGAGGGTGGGTTCCTGCACCCACAAACCCAAGGTACACAATTGTCCAGCCAGGGCACAGTTCTGGAGGATGAGGAGGTGGAGGATGAGGAACCATGTTCACAGCAGAGTGGCACCCAGACCAGCTCATGGCCATCACTGATGCGTGGATGGGGGGATACAGAGGACACAGACGATACACCTGCCACAGAGGACAGCTTTTCGTTGCCTCTGGGCAGCCTAGCACACAGGTGATTACATGCTGCAGTGTCTCCGCAACGACCGCCGAGTTGCCCACATTCTAACTTGTGCTGATTGGGTGGCCACGCTGCTGGATCCCCGTTACAAGGACAACGTACCGTCCTTAGTTCAGACACTGGAGAGTGATCGTAAGATGCACGAGTACAAGCGCACGCTGGTAGACGCGCTGCTGGTGGCATTCCCACCTGACAGCGGGGGCACAGTGGCAGCACAAGGTGAAGGCAGAGGATGAGGTCGCCAACGCAGCTGGGGCACCGCCAGCACCTCAGAAAGCAGGGTTAGCATGGCCGAAATGTGGAAAAGCTTTGTCAGCACGCCACAACAACCAGCATCACCAGCTGATATGAAACGTCTTAGCAGGAGGCAGCATTTCACCAAAATGGTGGAGCAGTATGTGTGCACACGCCTTCTTGTATTTTGGATATTTCACACTCTTTTAGAGTGTACCCTAATTAAAAAAAATAATTAAAACCAAAAACCTGTGTTGGCTACCTCGTCCTCCTCCACCGCCGCTTCCACCTACATCGCTACATTCACCGCCTCCTCAAACTCCTACTCCATATGGAACTCCACCTCATAAATCAAATTTTCTTTTTTTATTTGCACATATTTTATTTTATATAATTTACATTTTCTGGTGAAATTCACAAATTTTTGGGTGTAAAGTACCACTGCTATACCTAGTAGGCCAGTTTAAAAAAATAAATAAATTGTCAGTTACATTTTCGGGTGAATTCACTATACCGAGTAGACAGGTAAAAAAAAAAAAAAAAAAAAATTGTCGGCTACATTTTTGGGTGAAATATACCCCTCCTCTACCTAGTTGACAGCTTAATACATTTCAATAATTTTTTACTGACCGCGACATAGAAGGGGTTTGTGTCGGATGAGTGATCGCATCGAGTCCCCGCGCTGCTGTGGCGGGGACCCAATGCGACACAAGGCAGCCCGATGCCGTGCAGAGGCTGCCCAATGCCTTGCACGGCATTGGGAACTGCCTTCTACGGGTGATGGGGAGATCCAGCCTCAGGCTGGGTCTCCTAGGCAACCTGTTGGTGTATGACTCAGTGTCATACACTAACAGGCAATGCATTACAATACAGATGTATTGTAATTTATTGCAGAGGGGATCAGACCCCAAAAGTGAATGTCATAAATAAAGTAAAGAAAAAAAAAAAAAAAGTTAAAAAAAAGTGTTTAATAAAATTAATAAAGTAATAAAATTAATAAAGTAAAAAAGAAAAAAAAAGCCCGTTCCCCTTATTTTATAATAAAAAAACTAAGAAAAAAAAACAAAAAAAAAAACACATTCGGTGTCGCCGCGTCCGTAATGACCGGCTCTATAAATATATCACATGATCCACCCTGTCCGATAAACACCAATAAAAAAAATAAAAAGGTGTAAAAAAAAGCCATTTTTGTCCTCTTACATCATAAAAAGTGCAACACCAAGCGATCAAAAAGGCGCATGTCCCACAAAATGGTATCAATAAAACAGTCACCTCATCCCGCAAAAAATGAGCACCTACCTAAGACAAATCACCCCAAAAAAAAAAATATATATAGCTCTCAGAACATGGAGACACTAAAACATTTTTTTTTATTTCAAAACTGCTATTATTGTGCTAAAGTGAAATACATAAAAAAAAAAATTATAATATAAATATTATACATACATATATACATACATATATACATACACACACACACACACACACACATATATATACACACACACACACACACATAGCCACATCCGCAACAACCAGCTCTATAAAAATATCATATGACCTAACCCCTCAGATAAACACCGTAAAAAAAAAAAAAAAAAAAAAAGGGTAAAAAAGCCTTTTTGGTCACATTACATCACAAAAATTGCACCAGCAAATGATCAAAAAGGCGTATGCCCCCCATAATAGTACCAATCAGACAGTCACCTAATTCCGCAAAAAATAAGACCCCAACTAAGAGAATCGGTCAAAAAATTAAAAACCTATGGCTCTCAGACTATGGAGACACTAAAATATTATTTTGGTTTAAAATATGCTATTATTGTGTAAAACTTAATAAGAAAAAGTAGACATATTGGGTATTGCCACGTGCGTAACGATCTGCTCTCTAATAAAAAGTCACATGACCTAATTCCTCAGGTAAACGCTATAAAAATAAGAAATAAAAACTGTGCCAAAACATCCATTTTTTGGTTACCTTGCCTCACAAAAAACGTAATATAGAGCAATTAAAAATCATATGTACCCCAAAATAGTACCAATAAAACTGGCACCTTATCCCGTAGTTTCCAAAATGTGGTCACTTTTTTGAGTTTCTACTGTAGGGTGTATCGGGGGGGGGTTTTCAAATTGGACATGGCATCTAAAAACCAGTTCAGCTAAATTTGCCTTCCAAAAACCATATGGCATTCCTTTCCTACTGCGCCCTGCCGTGTGCCCGTACAGCAGTTTAAGATCACATGTGGGGTGTTTCTGTAAACCACAGAATAAGGGTAATAAATACTGAGTTTTATTTGGCTGTTAACCCTTGCTTTGCTACTGGAAAAAAAATGTATTAAAATGTAAAATCTACCAAAAAAGCGAAATTCTGAAATTTCATCTACATTTTCCAATAATTCTTGTGGAACACCTAAAGGGTTAACAAAGTTTGTAAAATCAGTTTTGTATACCTCTAGGGATGTAGTTTCTAAAATGGGGCCATTTTTGGGAGGTTTCACAAAGTGACTTCAGACCTGAACTGGTCCTTAAAAAGTGGGTTTTGGAAATTTTCCAAAACATTTCAAGATTTGCTTCCAAACTTCTAAGCCTTCTAACGTCCCCAAAAAATAAAATGTCATTTTCAAAATGATCCAAACATGAAGTAGACATATGGGGAATGTAAAGTAATTACTGTGTATTATAAAAGTAGAGAAATTTAAATTTGCTAAATTTTTGATAAATGTTGTATTTTTTTATGAATAAAAAAGTTTTTTTTAAACTTATTTTTACCACTGTCATGAAGTACGATATGTGAAGAGAAAACAATCTCAGAATGGCCTGTATAAGTAAAAGTGTTTTAAAGTTATCACCACATAAAGTGACATGTCAGATTTGCAAAAAATGGTCCTGGCAGGAAGGTGAAAACAGGGTCGGGGTTGAAGGGGTTAAGATGAAAATGAGCCCGGTCCTCAAGGGGTTAAGAGTGGGTGATTTTCATCAGGAATCCATTTCGTGTTTTGTGCTGGAGGGTCTGCCTGCTCCGTTGGTTCTGGGTTTATCTTGGTTAAGCAAACATAATCCTACCATTGACTGGCAAGCGAGACAGATTCTCGATTGGAGTGATTATTGCATGGACAACTGTCTTAATACATCTCTTTCTGTCTTATCTACTAAAGCTGTTTCCTCTTCCATTTCAGATTTTTCTAATGTATTTTCTGAAAGTGGTTGCCAGGATTTACCCCCACATCGGGAATATGATTGGCCTATCAATCTTATTCCTGGAGCGAAGTTGCCAAAATCTAAGTTATATAACCTTTCTGAACCCGAAAGAGCGGCCATGTGAGAGTATATTGCCGAGAGTTTGACTTGGGGACATATTAGACCTTCCAAATCCCCACTGGCAGCAGGGTTTTTCTTTTAAAGAAGACAGAACTCTTAGGCCATGTCTGGACTTCTGTGAGCTTAATCGCATTAGCGTCCGTGATCTGTACCCCCTTCCTTTGATTCCTGACTTGTTTATCAGATTGTTGGTGCCAAGGTGTTCTCCAAGTTGGACTTAAGGGGGCATATAATCTGGTCAGGATCAAGGAAGAGGATGAATGGAAGATGGCGTTTAATACCCCAGAGAGACATTTTGAGAATCTGGTCATGTCATTTGGGTTAACTATTGCTCCTGCGGTTTTCTGGCCTTTTGTTAATGATATCTTTCATCATCTGGTGGGAAGGTTTGTTGTTGTGTGCAACCGGATGTGTCACAGCCATTGATTGTGGAAGTTGACGCATCCGAGGTAGGGATAGGAGCAGTCTTGTCGCAGAAACTCTCAGATGCAGAAAGGAATTATGACATCGGTAATAGAGAATTGCTGGCCATTAAGTTGGCTTTTGAAGAATGGCGGAGCAATTCATCCTATTACTGTGCTTACGGATCACAAAAAACTGGCTTACCTGGAGTCGGCTAAGCGACTGAACCCAAGGCAGGCCAGATCCTGGTCCGATATTGTCTGAAGGGGTAGTAACATATCCCGACCTTGAGGCAGAGGTGTTGGAGGCAGAGGGAGATGCACCGGATTCTTGCCATCTGGGGAAGTTGTTTGTTCCTTCTGAATTACATCACAAGGTGTTCGAGGAACATCACTGTACGGTTCTCACAGGACACCCTGGGAGCAGATCCACCGTCGATCTCATCTCTCGTAGATTCTGGTGGCGGGATCTTTACTTCCATTGCCCATCCCGTCCCGACCTTGGACTCATTTATCCATGGATTTTATCACAGATTTACCAAATTCTTCAGGAAAAACTGATTCTGGTGGTTGTTGATCGCTTTAGTAAAATGGCGCACTTTATAGCACTGCCTGGTCTACCTAATGCTAAAACCCTTGCACAAGTGTTTGTCGATAACATTGTGAATCTACATGATATTCTTTCTGATGTGGTGTCCGATAGGGGGACTTAGTTTGTTTTTAAATTCTGGAAGGCATTCTGTACTCGTCTGGGGGTACAATTGTCCTTCTCTTTGGCCTTTCACCCTTAGTCGAACAAACAGACTGAATGCACTAATCAGAATCTGGAGACTTACTTAAGATGTTTTGTCTCGGAGAATCAGGAGGAGTGGTCTTCATTTTTGTCTTTAGCCGAGTTTGCCATAAATATCAGTGGACTCCTGTCTACGGTTAAGTGGGGCATATGGGTTCCACCTGCAATTTGGCACTGAGAACTGAGACTTCTGGTATACCTGAAGAGGAACGATTTTCCTCTTCTTTGTCATCTATTTGGCGGAAAATTCTAAATAATCAGAAAAATAATCTGAAATAATAATTCTAAATAATCTGAAAAAGATGGGCAACAAGTATAAACATATGGCTGACAAGAGACGTATGAATGGTCCGAACCTAATGTTTCTTGTGGACAGCCACACAGAATCATCAAGTTGAAAGTACCGTCTTGGAAGTTGGGCCCAAGGTTTATTGGCCCATATAAGATCACTACCATTATTAACCCGGTAGCCTTTCGTCTTAAACTTCCTCAGGATTTGAAGATTCATAATGTGTTCCATAATTCGTTGTTGAAGAGATATGTCGAACCAGTTGAACCGTCCTCCTTGCCTCCCGCTCCTGTCATGGTGGAAGGTAATTTGGAATTTCAGATCGCCAGGACTAGTGGACTCCTGAGGTCTCCGTAGATCCCTTCAGTACCTCATTCACTGGAAGGGTTACGGACCAGAGGAGAGGATGTGGGTTCCAGCAGCCGACGTTAATGCTAGTCGGTTGGTGAAAGCCTTTCACAGAGCTCATCCGGATAAAATTGGCCCTGGGTGCCCGGAGGCCACCCGTAGAAGGGGGGGTACTGTCACGGTCTCTAACGTGACAGGTGTCAGAAGATCTAAGAGACTGGTTGCACGTGATATGATCCGACAGCCTCTTTGGTTTCACTTGTTTCAGTGTTGTTGGTAATGACCACACCTCTTGTCTCAGGTGTAGCTTAGTGGTCATTCCAACTCCCCTTTTTAGTCTGGCTTCACCAAGAGAAATGTGACTCCATCTTGTCTTCTCTTACATGTACAGAATTGTTATAACATCTCACCCACGCACTGTTTCACATCCCCCCGCTGTGAGTTAGGTTCACTTATCTGTCTCAGGACAGATTCTGGCAATATCCTAGAACTAGAACAAACATTCTTGTTTTATTCAGGGTCATTCGGCACAACTGCATACATTCTTATATGTGACTGATTAAAACCTATTATTTCTACTTATTGCACGTATACATACCATAAAAAGATGTTCCGGTAGTATGTGTGAGCACCAATGTTTATCTTTATGATTGGTTTAACTTTAAACGCTGTTGTTATGCAAACTTTTCTACTGCCTATATAAGGCCACGCTATGGCACAATAAAGTTAGAGTGTTTCTCAGTAATACTTGTGTGTGTCTATTATTACCAACTGAGAAACATCTCTCCTAACGTCAGTGACATCAAACCAAGGTGGTCGTAGAGGCCCAGAAAGGTCCAAATCCTTTCATCACCCATCATGCTATGCGTTTCATAGCTTCAGTTTGATATTGGAAGTGCTGGTGTGTGGTCCTCTTCTGAGTTCCTGCTCGTCCATTTACTTCAAAAGTTAAGTGTTACTTCCCTTTTATATTTTGTTGATTCCCCTCTGTCTTTTGTTACTAGGCCTCAGGGAGACACTTGTTCTTTCATATTGGAAGGAACAGGTCTTCTCAAGCCCTGACACTATTCCAGGGCAATTCAGGGTTTCCAGGGTCATAGGTTCCAGTGTATGAACTTCCTACCCTAAAGGTCCGTTCATACGGATAGGAGTCAGGGATAGGATTAGGGTTTACTTAGGTGGTGTCCGTTTCCCTTTCCCTAGCTTTGAGGCCTAGTTGCTTTTCTCTTCCCATATGTTGTCAGTGTAGAGTTCCCTCCCACATCACTTACATGACAGACCATCATCAAAGGTCCCTTAACTTAGCTTCCAGCACCGTGAGGACGTAGTACGTTTCTCTCTCCCCTGCCCTCCTATTCTCCCCCTTCCTGACGCTCCCCCATCGGGGCCGGCTAGTCTGTTATTTCATTGGTGGCAGTGGCCAGCCGCGTCACAGTGAAAATGGATAGATGCTCTACCTCCTTCCCCACTGTGCAGCCGCTTATGAGAACACGTCATAGCTGCGTAACAGCGCAGCTTAGTATCGCAAAAGTGCCAAACCTGGTATTTTATTGAACCGGGTATCAAAGTATCGAGACTTCGATACCCAATGCAATCCTAATTCCGCCACAGTTTTATGGGTTTTGGGGGTCATTTATTATACTGAAATACGCCTATTTTCTTTTTTCTCTGCAAAAGCAGTTTATTATCAGCAGGACTTTCTGAATTATATCAATATATTAATGACATTTCTTTTTTAATCATATTTTTTTTATCTTTTCTATTTTTATGTATTCAGCAATTACTTCATGTACCCAGCCGAAGATTCTGTTATGCATATGCATTGCTAATGCATTCTGTCTGCATCTCTTTCCGTGAGTACTGAGCTTTATTAAAAGTTATACCCTTACAGAATCCTTACAGATCATGGCTACAGGTCACGGATAGAGATAAAGACAGGTACACCATTTTCTCTTTATTTTAATGTTTAAATAGTACAGTCATATTTTTCTACTTTGATAAAACATCAGATATCTGAGTGCCTTCCTTTCTATATAATTTATACTGGTCCTTTTATTGGCGGGGGTGTCAACACATTGGATCGTGCACCTGGTTCCTTGGTTATCTGTTGGTATAGCGACCTACAATATTATAATATATATATATATATATATATATATATATATATATATATATATATATATATATATATATACATACACACACACACATACATACATACATACATACATACATACACACTGCTCAAAAAAATAAAGGGAACACTTAAACAACACAATGTAACTCCAAGTCAATCACACTTCTATGAAATCAAACTGTCCACTTAGGAAGCAACACTGAGTGACAATCAATTTCACATGCTGTTGTGCAAATGGAATAGACAACAGGTAGAAATTATAGGCAATTAGCAAGACACCCCCAATAAAGGAGTGGTTCTGCAGGTGGTAACCACAGACCACTTCTCAGTTCCTATGCTTCCTGGCTGATGTTTTGGTCACTTTTGAATGCTGGCGGTGCTTTCACTCTAGTGGTAGCATGAGACGGAGTCTACAACCCACACAAGTGGCTCAGGTAGTGCAGCTTATCCAGGATGGCACATCAATGCGAGCTGTGGCAAGAAGGTTTGCTGTGTCTGTCAGCGTAGTGTCCAGAGCATGGTGGCGCTACCAGGAGACAGGCCAGTACATCAGGAGACGTGGAGGAGGCCATAGGAGGGCAACAACCCAGCAGCAGGACCGCTACCTCCGCCTTTGTGCAAGGAGGAACAGGAGGAGCACTGCCAGAGCCCTGCAAAATGACCTCCAGCAGGCCACAAATGTGCATGTGTCTGCTCAAACGGTCAGAAACAGACTCCATGAGGGTGATATGAGGGCCCGACGTCCACAGGTGAGGGTTGTGCTTACAGCCCTATATATATTACAGTCATATATACCCTGCACATGTAGAGGCACTTTTATTGTATATACATTTAGTCGTAGACTACTGGTTGCCTGCTCTTGACATGTGCATTTGTGTTTGAATTTTTATTGGTTTAAAATTTAGCTTTTAATTTGTTTGTTAATAATAAATAATGAACTATTTTTATCTAACCTACTAAATAAAACTATCTCTGGACATCAAAGAGTGTGCTTTTATTTTTTGTTTCTTTTTAACACTGTTGGTGCAGCAGTAGTGAATTATTGGCAGTTACTATTATATGGTTAGCCTTTATTTATTCATGTTGATAACTGTGTGGATACTTAATTTGTACCCTTTTTCCTTTGAGATATAGGCAGTTGTAGCTGATGTTTATTTGCTCAAGCAGTTGGATACTTGAGAACTCAACTGCTTGCTACTGTTTGTCTTAGGCTGGTTACTGTAGCCGTATTTTGCAACATGCTCTGCCTTTGGCTTGTTGGTTTCACAGAGTGTCTATGTCCTATAACTAATCCTATAGAGCTGCTGCTATTCACACTGCTGTCTACTGGTGGTGCTATTGCTATAGTTTTGCTGCCTTAGTGGCTGACTATTCATGACAGCCTGTCTCCTATCCCTACTGTCTGTGATCTCGCTGTTTGCGGCTTGCTCTATTAGCTTTTAATGCTTGTGCCAGCGGAGTGCCTTTCTAGGCTGTCACTGTGTTGGTCAAGCACTTTAGCATTAGCCTCTGGATGTCCTGGAGTCTAAAATCTAATTACTGCCCCCTTACAGCCCAAAAAATGCAGGACGTTTGGCATTTGCCAGAGAACACCAAGATTGGCAAATTCGCCACTGGCGCCCTGTGCTCTTTACAGATGAAAGCAGGTTCACACTGAGCACATGTGACAGACATGACAGAGTCTTGAGACGGCGTGGAGAACGTTCTGCTGCCTGCAACATCCTCCAGCATGACCGGTTTGGCATTGGGTCAGTAATGGTGTGGGGTGGCATTTCTTTGGAGGGCCGCACAGCCCTCCATGTGCTCGCCAGAGGTAGCCTGACTGCCATTAGGTCCCGAGATGAGATCCTCAGACCCCTTGTGAGACCATATGCTGGTGCGGTTGGCCCTGGGTTCCTCGTAATGCAAGACAATGCTAGACCTCATGTGGCTGGAGTGTGTCAGCAGTTCCTGCAAGATGAAGGCATTGATGCTATGGACTGGCCCGCCCGTTCCCCAGACCTGAATCCAATTGAGCACATCTGGGACATCATGTATCCACCAACGTCACGTTGCACCACAGACTGTCCAGGAGTTGGCAGATGCTTTAGTCCAGGTCTGGGAGGAGATCCCTCAGGAGACCGTCCGCCACCTCATCAGGAGCATGCACAGGCGTTGTAGGGAGGTCATACAGGCACGTGGAGGTCACACACACTACTGAGCCTCATTTTGACTTGTTTTAAGGACATTACATCAAAGTTGGATCAGCCTGTAGTGTGTTTTTCCACTTTAATTTTGAGTGTGACTCCAAATCCAGACCTCCATGGGTTAAAAAATTTGATTTCCATTTTTTAATTTTTATGTGATGTTGTTGTCAGCACATTCAACTATGTAAAGAACAAAGTATTTCAGAAAAATATTTAATTAATTCAGATCTATTAGGCATATTTCTGTGACTTTTCCCTGCTCACGCCAAATCTAAAATTGTAGGCGTGGTGTGGGTGGGGAAGGCGTCCAGACCACCCATCCCACCTGTTTTAGGCGTAAAAAATGGTCTAAATGTAAGAAAGCTAGGAAGCTGTCTTAAATTTAGAATTGGCGGAGCATCCGCCGAAGTTATGAAGAGGCCAGCTAGGGTGCTTTATTAAAGGGGTATTCCCATCACAGACAATGGGGGCATATCGCTAGGATATGCCCCCATTGTCTGATAGGTGCGGATCCCATCTCTGGGACTCACACCTACAATGAGAACGGAGCGGGGAAATGAAGGGAGGGCACACTGCGCATGCGCAGCCGCCCTCCATTCATTTCTATGGGGCCGCCGAAAATAGCCGAGCCCCATAGAAATAAATAGGAGCAGGGGCGGCGCGTGCGCAGTGCGCTCCCATTCACTTCTATGGGAGTAGCGGGGAGCAGCGCTTGGTGGTGGACTGACCCCGGGGATCCTGGGTCCTCCAGCCACAGCTCTCCCCGCTCGGTCCCAGAGGTGGGACCCGCACCTATCAGACAATGGGGGCATATCCTAGCGATATGCCCCCATTTTCTGTGATGGGAATACCCCTTTAAGACCGGCGTCTAAAATGATGCTCTTAATAAATGTGCTCCTTTGTTTTGACTGGGTTCCCTATGCAGTAAAACCGACCTGTTCCCTTCGTTCTCTCGATCAGCGATACCATATTTATATAGTTTTTCTTGTGTTTTAATATCGAAAAATTTTCGGACTTTTTTTATCACTTTTTATTCAAGTATTCTGGGGAGGTGAAAAGGCGGGAAAAAAACTGAATCGGCCATTTAGATTTATTTTTTTCTGTTACACAGTTTGCTGTATGGGAATAATATTTTTATATTTTAATAGTACAGACGTGCCTGCAGCAATTGGAATAATCAGATTGCCTTTTTCAGAGTGTCTATTGTGATTTAATAAATGTGTGGAAAATTCTGTATATTCCAATGCAGTGCTGCTAACTGTAATAGGTCTGGTAGCCTTGTACAGGCTCAGGCCTATTACTACTAAGTAAGCTGTTCTGGCACTGGGAGTGCAGCGCTCCAGGTTTTAACACTCTCGGATGCGGGTACCATTTTAAAACTCTGCAGTTCCGCCGTACATGTATAGTGCCAGTGGAGAAGGGATTAAAACCCTGACTACGCAAACGGGTTAATACTGTTAGACATATTAAACAGTTAGTCTGTCCTCCTCTTCTCCCCTACCCCATTTTAATAGGAAAGGGGAAAAGGGGGAAGGGAGAGAGAACACAATAGATCTATCTTGTTTGTGACTAATACATCACAGCAGGAGCAAAATCTGGCAAATAAAAAGTTCATATTCTCACTATTCCAGATGACAAGAGCCAGGGTGGATTTGATTTAAATCAAACTGATTTAAATCACGATTTAAATCACTAGTCAGTAAGGCTTGATTTAAATCATAGTTTTCTACATAAAGACTAATTCTTGCTGGTATAACTTATATGCAAGTAGATGAAGATTTTTAGAATAACAACTCTTCAAATTAGTTTGATTAGGTTGATTCTGTATTCATAGGTTTGTAGAAGTTAGGATTAACCACTTCAGCCCCCTTAGCTTAAAACACCCTTAACCTCTTAAGGACACATGACGTACCGGTACGTCATGATGTCCTGGTACTTAAGGACACATGACGTACCGGTACGTCATGTGTTGTTCCGATCACTGCCACCCGGCCGGCAGTGATCGGAACCCGGTGCCTGCTCAAATCATTGAGCAGGCACCTAGGCTAAATGTGCGGGGGGGTCCCGTGACCCCCCCATGTCGGCGATCGCGGCAAACCGCAGGTCAATTCAGACCTGCGGTTTGCTGCGATTTCTGCAGTTTCTGGTCCCCGCGGTCCCTGACCGCGGGGATCAGAAACTTTATATGCCTAAAATAACGTTTTATTAACCCCCCCTGCACCCCCGAATGATTTTATGGTGGCGGGAGGTGCAGGGGGAGGGTTGCGGGCGGTGTGGGAGGCGGGCGGTGCGGCAGGCGGGATCGCGATCCCCCGCCCGCCTCCCCTTGTATAATCGTTGGTTTCTAGTGGGTATACCAGGGTGCCAGCACATTGCTGGCACCCTGGTATAAACGGCTGACATCTGCGATGCGATGTCAGCCGTTTAACCCTTTCCATACAGCGGTCCGTACGGACCGCTGTATAGAAAAGGTTAACAGCGCAGGGAGCTCCCTCCCTCTCCCATCGGGGGGCTGCTGTGCCTTTGCAGCCCCCCGATGGGAGGGAGAGAGCCCCCAGACAGCCCCCCGACAGATCCCCTCCTTACCCTTCCCCGTCTGCGCAGTTCTGACCAGTACTGAGCAGACGGGGAAGGTTCCCATGGCAACAGGACGCCTTCTCAGGCGTCCTGCTGTCCATGGTGCTGAACAGATCTGTGCTAAAAGGCATAGATCTGTTCAGACAAGTGTAAAATACAGTGCAGTACAATATATATTGTACTGTACTGTATTATACAGACATCAGACCCACTGGATCTTCAAGAACCAAGTGGGTCTGGGTCAAAAAAAAAAGTGAATAAAAGTGAAACAAAAGTAAAAATCAAAAAACACCTTTATCACTGATTAAAAATGAAAAAAATAAAATTCCCTACACATGTTAGGTATCGCCGCGTCCGTAACGACCTGATCTATAAAACGGTTATGTTACTTTACCCGAACGGTGAACGCCATAAAAATAAAAAATAAAAAACTATGATGAAATTGAAATTTTGCCCACCTTACTTCCCAAAAAAGGTAATAAAAGTGATCAAAAAAGTCGCATGTACGCCAAAATTGTAACAATCAAACCGTCATCTCATCCCGCAAAAATCATACCCTACCCAAGATAATCGCCCAAAAACTGAAAAAACTATGGCTCTTAGACTATGGAGACACTAAAACATTTTTTTTGTTTTAAAAATGAAATCATTGTGTAAAACTTACATACCGTATATACTCGAGTATAAGACGAGTTTTTTGGCACATATTTTTGTGCTCAAAAAGCCTCCTCGTCTTATACTCGAGTCTAGTCTAGCTCCGGTAATACAGGCAGTGCGGGGGGTGGCGCTCACTCACTGACGTCACGCGCCTGCGCCGCCTAGTGGGAGAAGGCGCGTGACGTCAGTGAGTGAGCGCCGCTCCCCGCACTGCCTGTATTACCGGAGCAAAGACAAAGTAAGAATACTGCTGTGAGCGTCGGGGAGGGGGATCTGTGGATGGCAGTGCCATCCACAGATCCCCCTACAGTGCCATCCACAGATACCCCCTCCCCTAAACTGTTTAAGGGAGGGGGGGGGATCTGTGGATGGCACTGTTTAGGGGGGGGATCTGTGGATGGCACTGTTTAGGGGGGAGATCTGTGGATGGCTCCCTGTATTTAATGCAGAGTGTGTGTGTGTATATAATGCACACACTCTGCATTAAATACAGGGAGTCACCCTCTTGCAGATGTGTGTATATAATGTAGAGTGTGTGCATTATATACACATACACTCTGCATTATAGCTGCATTTCCCACCCTAGTCTTATACTCGAGTCAATAATTTTTCCTATTTTTTTGGTGGTAAAATTAGGTGCTCGGCTTATACTCGGGTCGGCTTATACGGTAAATAAAAAAAATTGTATACATCGCCGCTTCCGTGACAACCTGTATCGCCGCTTCCGTGACAACCTGCTCTATGAAATTACCACATGATCTAACCTGTCAGATGAATGTTGTAAATAACAAAAAAAAAAAACTGTGCCAAAAAAGCTATTTCTTGTTACCTTGCCGCACAAAAAGTGTAATATAGAGCAACCAAAAATCATATGTACCCTAAACTAGTACCAACAAAACTGCCAACCTATCCCGTAGTTTCTAAAATGGGGTCACTTTTTTGGAGTTTCTACTCTAGGGGTGCATCAGGGGGGCTTCAAATGGGACATGGTGTAAAAAAAAAAAACTGTCCAGCAAAACCTGCCTTCCAAAAACCGTATGGCATTCCTTTCCTTCTGCGCCCTGCCGTGTGCCCGTACAGCTGTTTACGACCACATATGGGGTGTTTCTGTAAACTACAGAATCAGGGCCATAAATAATGAGTTTTGTTTGGCTGTTAACCCTTGCTTTGTAACTGGAAAAAAAATATTAAAATGGAAAATCTGCCAAAAAAGTGAAATTTTGAAATTGTATCTCTATTTTCCATTAAATCTTGTGCAACACCTAAAGGGTTAACAAAGTTTGTAAAATCAGTTTTGAATACCTTGAGGGGTGTAGTTTCTTAGATGGGGTCACTTTTATGGAGTTTATAATCTAGGGGTGCATCAGGGGGGCTTCAAATGGGACATGGTGCCAAAAAAAACAGTCCAGCAAAATCAGCCCTCCAAAAACCAAACGGCGCACCTTTCTCTCTACGCCCCGCTGTGTGGCCGTACAGTAGTTTACGGCCACATATGGGGTGTTTCTGTAAACAGCAGAGTCAGGGCAATAAAGATACAGTCTTGTTTGGCTGTTAACCCTTGCTTTGTTAGTGGAAAAAATGGGTTGAAATGGAAAATTAGGCAAAAAAATGAATTTCTCAAATTTCATCGCCATTTGCCAATAACTCTTGTGCAACACCTAAAGGGTTAACGACGTATGTAAAATCAGTTTTGAATACCTTGAGGGGTGTAGTTTCTTAGATGGGGTCACTTTTAGGGAGTTTCTCCTCTAGGGGTGCATCAGGGGGGCTTCAAATGGGACATAGTGTAAATAAACCAGTACATAAAAATCAGCCTTCCAAAAACCAAACGGCGCACCTTTCACTCTACGCCCCGCTGTGTGGCCGTACAGTAGTTTACGGCCACATATTGGGTGTTTCTGTAAATGGCAGAGTCAGGGCAATAAAGATACAGTCTTGTTTGGCTGTTAACCCTTGGTTTGTTAGTGGAAAAAATGGGTTAAAATGAAAAATTAGACAAAAAAATGAAATTCTCAAATTTCCTCCCCATTTGCCAATAACTCTTGTGCAACACCTAAAGGGTTAACAACGTATGCAAAATCAGTTTTGAATACCTTGAGGGGTGTAGTTTCTTAGATGGGGTCATTTTTGGGTGGTTTCTATTATGTAAGCCTCGCAAAGTGACTTGCGACCTGAACTGGTCCCTAAAAATTGAGTTTTTGTAAATTTCTGAAAAATTTCAAGATTTGCTTCTAAACTTATAAGCCTTATAACATCCCCAAAAAATAAAATATCATTCCCAAAACAATTCAAACATGAAGTAGACATATGGGGAATGTAAAGTCATCACAATTTTTGGGGGTATTACTATGTATTACAGCAGTAGAGAAACTGAAACTTTGAAATTTGCAAATTTTTCAAAATTTTTGTTAAATTAGGTATTTTTTGGTGCAAAAAAAATAATTTTTTTGACTTCATTTTACCAGTGTCATGAAGTACAATATGTGACGAAAAAACAATCTCAGAACGGCCTGCATAAGTCAAAGCGTTTTAAAGTTATCAGCACTTAAAGGGACTCTGGTCAGATTTGCAAAAAATGGCCTGGTCCTAAGGTGTAAAAAGGCTGTGTCCTTAAGGGGTTAATGACCAGGCCACTTTTTACACTTCTGCACTACACTATTTTCACCGTTTATTGCTCGGTCATGCAACTTACCACCCAAAGGAATTTTACCTCCTTTTCTTCTCACTAATAGAGCTTTCATTTGGTGGTATTTCATTGCTGATAACATTTTTACTTTTTTTGTTATTAATCGAAATTTAATGGGGTTTTTTTGCAAAAAAACGACATCCATATATACATTTTTCTTTAAGTTTATTGTTCTACATGTCTTTGATAAAAAAAAAATGTTTGGGTAAAAAAAAAATGGTTTGGGTAAAAGTTAGAGCGTTTACAAACTATGGTACAAAAATGTGAATTTCCGCTTTTTGAAGCAGCTCTGACTTTCTGAGCACCTGTCATGTTTCCTGAGGTTCTACAATGGCCAGACAGTACAAACACCCCACAAATGACCCCATTTCGGAAAGTAGACACCCTAAGGTATTCGCTGATGGGCATAGTGAGTTCATAGAACTTTTTATTTTTTGTCACAAGTTAGCGGAAAATGATGATTTTTTTTTTTTTTTTTTTATTACAAAGTCTCATATTCCACTAACTTGTGACAAAAAATAAAAACTTCCATGAACTTACTATGCCCATCACGAAATACCTTGGGGTGTCTTCTTTCCAAAATGGGGTCACTTGTGGGGTAGTTATACTGCCCTGGCATTCTAGGGGCCCTAATGTGTGGTAAGTAGTTTGAAATCAAAATGTGTAAAAAATGACCTGTGAAATCCTAAAGGTGCTCTTTGGAATGTGGGCCCCTTTGCCCACCTAGGCTGCAAAAAAAATATGGGAATAGTTGTCTTTTGCCAAGATATTTCTCTCACCCAGCATGGGTATATGTAAAATGACACCCCAAAACACATTCCCCAACTTCTCCTGAGTACGGCGATGCCAGGGCAGTATAAATACCCCACATGTGACCCCATTTTGGAAAGAAGACACCCCAAGGTATTCAATGAGGGGCATGGCGAGTTCATAGAATTTTTTATTTTTTTGCCACAAGTTAGCGGAAATTGATTTATTTATTTTTTCTCACAAAGTCTCCCTTTCCGCTAACTTGGGACAAAAATTTCAATCTTTAATGGACTCAATATGCCCCTCAGCGAATACCTTGGGGTGTCTACTTTCCGAAATGGGGTCACATGTGGGGTATTTATACTGCCCTGGCATTTTAGGGGCCCTAAAGCGTGAGAAGAAGTCTGTAATATAAATGTCTAAAAAATTTTACGCATTTGGATTCCGTGAGGGGTATGGTGAGTTCATGTGAGATTTTATTTTTTGACACAAGTTAGTGGAATATGAGACTTTGTAAGAAAAAAAAAAGAAAAAAAATTTCCGCTAACTTGGGCCAAAAAAATGTCTGAATGGAGCCTTACAGGGGGGTGATCAATGACAGGGGGGTGATCAGGGAGTGTATATGGGGTTATCACCCCCCTGTCATTGATCACCCCCTGTAAGGCTCCAGTCAGACGTCCGTATGTGTTTTGCGGATCCGATCCATGTATCCGTGGATCTGTAAAAAACATACGGACGTCTGAATGGAGCCTTACAGGGGGGTGATCAATGACAGGGGGGTGATCAGGGAGTCTATATGGGGTGATCAGGGGTTAATAAGGGGTTAATAAGTGACAGGGGGGGGTGTAGTGTAGTGGTGTTTGGTGCTACTTATTACTGAGCTGCCTGTGTCCTCTGGTGGTCGATCCAAGCAAAGGGGACCACCAGTGGACCAGGTAGCAGGTATATTAGACGCCGTTATCAAAACAGCGTCTAATATACCTGTTAGGGGTTAAAAAAAAATTGCATCTCCAGCCTGCCAGCGAACGATCGCCGCTGGCAGGCTGGAGATCCACTCGCTTACCTTCCGATCCTGTGTGCGCGCGTTCACAGGAAATCTCGCCTCTCGCGAGAGGACGCATATATGCATCCACCCAGAATAGCAGGGCCGCCGCCAGGACGCAATCCTGCGTACGGCGGTTAAGGTCTTTTTCTCAACTCTGTTCATGTTATAATATTTTTGCTGTGAAGAAGAGGCATGTGATCTCTGCTGAGTCAAATTCAGTTTTGAGAACTGCAAATGTAAACCAAGCATCTGTGATAATATCTTGTAGGCAGAGAAACTGCCCAATAATCTTACATAAACCTCTGGAAGAGCATGACATTGTAAATGGATTAATGGAATTTATTTACCAAAAAAATTAAACATATACAGACTTATTCTACATAATTAAAAAAAATGAATCTTTATTTCATGATGGAATAACCTTTGGATGGTAATATATTTTCCTCAATATCCCCTATATAAAAAAAAAAAAAAATCCGATTTAAATTAAAAAAATCTGATTTTTTTTTTTTTTTTAAATCATTGATTTTAATCCACCCTGACAAGAGCTATGTTTATACTGCTCTCCCCAGACGCTATCCAGCGCTGTCAGCAGTTTACCATAGTTAAAACTGTTGATAGACTCCCTTTAAAATTGATCCACCAGTGTATGTGCCTTGTATTGTATAAAATAGAGGTACCAACATTTGTCTATTACCCCCTGACGAAGCCACAATAGTAACAATACCAGTGGGGCACACATTGACCTGCCTCCTAGACCTTCACACATTACTGGTGATATACATACTTGGTTAGTACATATTCAGCTTATTTTTGCCACATGGGCCATTCCTACACACTTTTTTGGCATCATTATAGGTGGATTTGTACTTTTGTATTTTTTGGGTTTGTTTTCTAGCTCATTCATTACTGATTGGTACAAGATACCCCATTCACTTGCAATAGCTGTGGAACTTCGGCAGATTCTCGATGGTGTCACACAGCTTTTTGTGGCAATATCTCCAGCAGGAAGAAGTCAAATTCCTTAAAAGGCTTCTCTGGGATTTTCATCTTGATGGCCTATCCTTAGGATAGGTCATCACTATGAGATCACTGAGGGTCCGACTCCCAGCACCCCGCCGATCAGCTGTTTGAAGAAGGTGCAACACTCACAAGAGGTCTGCGGCCTCCTCACAGCACCAACCATTAGATAGTGGCTATGCGTGGTATTGCAGCTCAGCCCCATTCACTTGTTTTAAACCTGTGCAGTTTTTTGTCTCCCAACAAACCATTTTTCATCTCAAACAACCCTTTTAATCGCTTTCTAATATAGTTATTAGCGAACCACTGTGTCATGGATAATGCCGGTATGTGACACAAGGGTGAATAACACATAAGCCGCAGGGCACAGAAATACAAAATGTAATAATATATTGATAAGTAGCAGGACTTGCATCAAGCTAACCCTTAGGATAAAGGAGGTTTTTTCGATTTCGCGTTTTCCTTGAGCCATAACTTTTTTATTTTTCTGTTCACATACACTGAGCAAAAATATAAACGCAACACTTTCGGTTTTGCTCCCATTTTGCATGAGCTGAACTCAAAGATCTGAAACATTTTCTACATACACAAAAGACCCATTACTCTCAAATATTGTTCACAAATCTGTCTAAATCTGTGTTAGTGAGCACTTCTCCTTTGCCGAGAATATCAAGGAGGGAGCTCATTCTCCCTGGCTATGAGCAGTCTGCTCTGATTGGATGTGCTCACAGCCAGGGAGAAGAGAACCGCTCCAGTCTCTGCCTAGTATAACCAAGTCGGCTAATTAGAATATAAGGCGCCAAAATCAACGGGGGACAACAGCGGAGGGTCTTTGGAAAAAGAGCGATGACATTAGTGGGGGCCACCGTATTAGGTAAGACCCTAATTAGACTAGGGTTAAACAGATGAAAGGTCCTCTTTAAGACATTCTTATCAGTAAAATAAGAGCTGAGCTATAATGAGCGCTTATAATGTCAAAGAGCAGAGATAAGGAGTCTGTCTGCTCTTGGTCTGACGGAAAAGGGAGAAAACCTAAAGGGTGCTACTAGAGCATGTCAGCACTGTACAGAAAAAAAAAGGATGCCATATTTTTTATAAAGACCAAGTTAAAAAAATATTTTTAGCTCAAAATGAGTACAATGCAATAATTTTTTAAAATTACCCCCAAAGGTATACATAGCCTGGAATATTGCTCTGCTATTGAAAGATTCATGCTTGTCTGCTCTCCGCTGCACCAGAAGGAGCCGGTCACCATGGGGAGAAAGTAAAAACAGCGGCAGGGAGCAGGTAAGCACGACCCTTTCAATAACGAAGGCAGACAGCAGTTAAAAAGCACTTGTAAAAGAACCGCAGCACTCTCCAGTCTTCAATTTCCAAAGGTTTATTCACCAACACAATGAGACGTTTCGACCTGTGTGGTCTTTTTCAAGCAACTGACAATGTGAACAAAGCCAAATACATATACCCTCTCAGATAGGTCACATGACCCAAATAAGTATGTTAATTAACATTTACATATTCAAAATTCGCGCCACCTCTTTTTGTGTTGACCCCTACTTGGTCGGGGTGGGGGATGCCTTCCCCTATAGAATGAACATATGAGCCCTCTACTACTGTCTAACCATGAAGCTAATCTTATTAAAATGGGACTAGGTACTCTAGCCTTGATTCATGGATAAGTAGCGGACTCCTAGTTTTTGGATTTTTCCAATTGGCCCCTATGGATCCTGTGGGTGACAGTCGGGGTTGCCCCTGTCAATGTGGATGATAAATTGGAACGGCCACTAACAATGATATAACCAACTGAGGGTTTTACATAAAACATAATAGAACATGCTATTTTAAAAAAATATGAATGCCACACTGATTAGACCGAAATAAATGTTGCGGCGATACACTATAAGGAGAGCGATATCAGGACTGTTTATTGCGTTGCCATGGCGCCGGCTGGGGACGCACTGCGCAGGAACAGGGAGCCTGACGTCAGATCCGGTGGTTTCGTGTGTCGGGCGCGCAGGCGCAGAGTACGCATGGAGACGCGGGGTTGCATGGCGTCCGATTCCCATAACACATGCTGGGTGTGCCCTATGCAGGAGCCATGAAATAGCATCACACCCTACGGACAATGGCACGCATGCGCACTAGGTATAGAGGAATGCCGAGCGGAGCATGTACCTCCGTTGGATATACACTAAGTGAATGGTCTCCTTAGCGATGTGTTCCCCAGGTCCTCGTCAAGTATTGCAGTAAGTACTAGGGATCGACCGATTATCAGTTTTACCGATATTATCGGCCGATATTCAGGATTTTGAACGTTATCGGCATCTATTTTGCCGATATACCGATAACGTATTGGGAACACAGATCGCGCTGCTCTCCGCGCTCTCCGTGTTCCCTCAGCAGCACAGGGGAGAAGGAAGCAGTGTCTCCCTCCCCCTGTGATGCTGCTGCCGCCAATTAGAGGAGAGAAGACAAGAGGAGGGGCTGTGGCCACCGCTCCACCAATGAAGATAAGTCTTTCATTAATTCATATACAGGAGGCGGGAGCTGGCTGCAGAATCACATAGCCGGCTCACGACCTCTATGAGCGATAGCTGCGATCTGCGGTAGTTAACCCCTTAGGTGCCGCGGATCGCAGCTATCGCTCATAGAGGTCGGGAGCCGGCTATGTGATTCTGCAGCCAGCTCCCGCCTCCTGTATATGAATTAATGAAAGACTTATCTTCATTGGTGGCGCAGTGCGCCCCCCCAAGCCCCCCAGTATTAATCATTGGTGGCGCAGTGCGCCCCCCCACCCCCAGTATTAATCATTGGTGGCAGTGGCCACAGGATCCCCTCTCTCCTGCTCCTCCGATCGGAGCCCCAGCAGTGTAATCCTGGGGCTCCGATCGGTTACCATGGCAGCAGGGACGCTACTGAAGCCCTGTCTGCCATGTTCAGCTCCATGCTGCTGTGTGCACAAAGCACAGTGCAGCAGGGACCGTGTGAGATCCTATTCACCCTGATAGATCTCTATCGGGGTGAATAGGACAAGGGTTCTAGTCCCTTAGGGGGCTAAAAGTTAGTAAAAAAATAAATAAAAATATTAAAGTATAAATGAAAAAAAAAAGGATTTACAAAAAAAAATTAAAAATACACGTTAACAATAATTGAAAAGTTCCCAGAATATCGGTAATCGGCCTGAAAGTTCACAAATTATCGGTATCGGCCCTAAAAAAATCTATATCGGTCGATCCCTAGTAAGTACGTTCTTAAAGGGCTCCTGTCAGCCCACTAAACCGTTATTTTTTTTTTTTGTTTATTAATAATCCCTACACTGCGAGCTCTGCATACATAAGTTAAATAATCATTTTTGTTCAGTAGAATTTGATAAAAAGCGATTTTTAAAATATGCAAATTACCTTGCTACCAGCAAGTAGGGCGGCTACTTGCTGGTAGCAGCCGCATCCTCCGACCCCAATGACGCCCCCTCCGCATTGTGATTGACAGGGCCAGGGAACGGAATCGTTCTCTGCTGGCCGTGCCTGTTAGCATTCAAAATCTGGCGCCTGCGCCGCGGCCGTACCTATCTTCAATCTGCGCAGGCGCACTGAGAGACGGCCACTCGCTCGGCCGCTCCATCCTCAATGCGCCTGCGCCGATGACGTCACATCAACACCCGGCGCAGGCGCATTGAGGAGAGAGCGGCCGCCTCTCAGTGCGCCTGCGCAGATTGAAGATACGTACGGCCGCAGCGCAGGCGCCTGATTTTGAATGCTAACAGGCAGAGCCAGCAGAGAACGATTCCGGTCCCTGGCCCTGTCAATCACAATGCGGAAGGGGCGTCATTAGGGTCGGAGGATGCGGCTGCTACCAGCAAGTAGCCGCCCTACTTGCTGGTAGCAAGGTAATTTGCATATTTTAAAAAATCGCTTTTTATCAAATTCTACTGAACAAAAATGATTATTTAACTTATGTATGCAGAGCTCGCAGTGTAGGGATTATTAATAAACAAACAAAAAAAAAAAACTGTTTAGTGGGCTGACAGAAGCCCTTTAAAGAGAGCGCTTTTATTGTGTTAAAAAACTGTTTTGATCCATATGCAAATGACCTGATATGAGTCCTGTATCCGGAGAGGAGTCAAGCGGAAAGGAGCCCAGCACCGCCCCGCGTCCTCCGAATCTCCTCCTTGCTGGCTGACGTCACAGAGCTGTAGCGCCGAAATCTCGCGATGCGCGAGCTAGCGCATGCGCAGTGTCGGCATCATGTTCATTCCCTGTACTGGCATCAGCACAGGGAACGAACTACGCATGCGCTAGCTCGCGCATCGCGAGATTTCGGCGCTCCAGCTCTGTGACGTCAGCCAGCAAGGAGGAGATTCGGAGGACGCGGGGCGGTGCTGGGCTCCTTTCCGGATACAGGACTCATATCAGGTCATTTGCATATGGATCAAAACTGTTTTTTAACACAATAAAAGCGCAGAGAGCTGTGGGGACTGGGTATTGCAGATGAGCTAGTGGCCATCTAGCAGCCCATGTCCCCAGCTCTATGCACTAAATCCAGGTGACCGGTTCCCTTTAATGTATTATATAGTATTATGTTTGGCACTAGGTGATTAATAGTTCCCATAGATGGGAAACAGAAAGAAGTGGCTCAAATTTTGAATATGTAATTTTTAATTAACATACTTAAAGAGGACCTTTCACTAGAATGAAAAATCTAAACTAAGTATACAGACATGAAGAGCGGCGCCCAGGGATCTGGCCAGCGCTACAGCCTGGGAGAAGGGGACGCAGGCAGGCTCCACCCAGTTGAGCCAAAAATATGAAGATACCGGAGCCTATACAGGGAGAACGGAGCGGCGCCCAGGGATGATAGTAAGTGCAGGGAGATCCCTGGGCGCCGCTCTCCATGTCTGTATGCTTACTTTTGATTTTTTATTCTAGTGAAAGGTCCTCTTTAATTGGGTCATTTGACCTATCTGAGAGGGTATATGTATTTGGCTTTGTTCACATTGTCAGTTGCTTAAAAGACCACACAGGTCGAAACGTCGCATTGTGTTGGTGAATAAACCTTTGGAAATTGAAGACTGGAGAGTTCTGCGGTTCTTTTACAAGTGCATCTAAGTTTGGGGGAGTTCAGGACTGACTCCCGACACGGCAGGCACCACCACAATAAGGAACGGTATTTACCCCTTTTTCCGTTGTGCTGCTACACTTTGTTTTTTAAAGATATTGTCCTAGATATTTGTTTGCTATTTGTATGTTTCTAACTAAACAAATGTAAAGGCTTTACCATGCACTTACTGCATCTGCAGTGGCTGCTTTCTCAGATCTCACTGAGGGTCACATGACCTGTGATGTCAGCTTCTCTCCCTGCTCTGATGATGTTTCATGCACAAGCCTGAGAGAGCAGATGTGTGTCTGTACACGAGACGTCATTGTGCTGACCACACCCCCTGCACTGCTGGCTGCTCTCTACCTGGATTCTTCAGGAAAAACTTTAACCCCTTCAGCATTAGAGATTCGGGCTGAAGGCTTTACTGAGTAGCTGCAGGCAGTGAGGAGACAAATGCTTGGCACAGGAGCTGACAGAGGAGTTCTGCAGAGCATTGCACAAGAATAGGTAGGAAGAAGATCCTGTGTGTATCAGCAGTGTCATTGTACAGCTAGGACTTGTAGTCCTACACATATAACATGCTGCAGGCAGACATGTCACTCAGGGTTGCAGAGCAGGGGGCTGGGCACAAATATTCATGAGGAAAACTTCAGAGATTGATGTTATTGCAGATAAACAAAGGGCAGAAGAAAACCAGAGAAATTAGGAAATATTTTTTTTGCCTAAAACTTGCTTAGCTTAGTTATAAATTGCTGGCAGCTGCTTATCAGATTTACAGTGCTATATATATTTTTTTCATAACTTGGAAAACCCCTTTAACCACCTCCGGACCGCTGTACGCACAGACGCGTCCTGGAGGTGGTTGTTTCATTCCGAGTGGACGCGCCGGCGCGTCCTCTCGCGAGACGCGAGATTTCGGTCTTAGCCGGCCCGCGCATGCGCATCGCGGGCCGGCAAAAGTTCGAGGAGAATTGCATCAGCAACCTGCCAGCCAATGATCGTCGCTGGCAGGTTGCTGATTTTTAAAAAAATCGAAACACAAGCCAGATAACAGATCATATTAGTAAATATGATCTGTTATATGGCTTCTCTGCTCCTGTGCTGGTCCTTTTCGTCGGTTGGATCCAGCACAGGAGCAGACTGAACTGTGAGTACACCAAACACTACACCTTAGCCCCAGATCACCCCCCTGCACCCCAATTAACCCTTTGATCACCCCTTTGATCGCCCCTGTCAATCACTAGTGAAAGGAAAAAAAGTGATCAGTGTAAACTGTCACTTTTTTTTTTTCACTGGTATTGACTGATAGGTTTTAGGGATAGTTTAGGCCCCTTGGTTAGGTAGTTAGCGTCAGTTAGCGCCCACCCCACCGCACCGCAGTCACTTTTATTCGCTGATTAGCGTATCGCTAATCAGCATTTGTACTTTTATAGTATCTGTAAGTGATCAAAACTGATCACGGTCAGATCTATAATAGTATTAGTGTCACCTTAGCTCGCCCTCCACCCGAAACGCAGTGTTTGCCCGATCAGGCCTGATCGGTCGCCCACACGTGCGTTCACCCACACCCGCCCCACCGCAGTGACAAAAAATTATTATTTTTTGATCACTGCACATTCACTTTACACGCACTGCGGCGATAAAAAAATCAGTTTTGATATTTTTTATCAACCGCAGCGGCCTCCGGTACTTCGCTAGCCTCCCCTTTGTAAGACAGGTTTGCTTTTTTTCCTGGGTAGTCTCAGGGAATACCCCTAAATTTAGTAGTCCAAAATGTCAAACAGGGGGTATTCTTCTGAAGAGGCCTACAGGATTCTGACCCAGTCGGATGAGGAGTGGGAACCCTCATCTGACGAATCTAGCGGGTCAGAATATGAACCTGTGGAAAGCAGTGGCTCTCTGACCCAAAGTTCGGACGAGGAGGTGGAGGTCCCTGGCAGCACCAGGCGTACCCGGCCCCGTGTCGCTAGACCACAGGTTATGCAGGATCCACTTCAAGAGCAGCAGAGTGGGGCTGTCGCTGCCGGATCACGTGGTGAGGCATACACCAGCAGCGCAGCCCTTCCTGGACCTAGTACCAGCACTGCCGTACAACATGGTGAAGTAGCGAGCACCAGAAGGGCAGTTGAAGCTGGTACGGTGGCACGTGCAGTAGTTACCCCGTCGCAGCCACCGCGCAGACAGGCCCGTAGACCCCCTAGAGTCCCTGAGGTGCTGGCAAACCCTGATTGGCAGTCACCAACTTCAGCCGCACCTGTAGTTCCCCCTTTCACCGCCCAGTCTGGAGTTCGGGTTGAGACGGCTCAAATCGGTTCGGCCCTGGGATTTTTTGAGCTGTTCTTGACTGCGGAGCTCTTGGACTTAGTCGTGGCAGAGACCAACCAGTATGCCACACAATTTATAACCGCAAACCCGGAAAGCTATTATGCCCAGCCTTTCCGGTGGAAACCAGTCCAAGTTTCCGAACTTAAAATTTTTCTGGGCCTTCTCCTCAACATGGGCCTGACAAAAAAAACATGAATTGCGGTCATATTGGTCCACGAACCCAATTCATCACATGCCCATGTTCTCTGCTGCTATGTCCAGGACACGATTTGAGACCATCCTGCGTTTTCTGCATTTTAGCGACAACACCACCTCCCGTCCCAGAGGCCACCCAGCTTTTGACCGGCTCCACAAAATTCGGCCCCTCATAGACCATTTCAACCAGAAATTTGCAGATTTGTATACCCCTGAGCAAAACATCTGCGTAGACGAGTCCCTAATACATTTTACCGGGCGCCTTGGCTTCAAACAATACATCCCAAGCAAGCGTGCCCGGTATGGGGTCAAATTGTATAAGCTCTGTGAAAGGGCCACAGGCTATACCCACAAATTTCGGATCTATGAGGGAAAAGATCAGACCCTGGAGCCGGTCGGTTGCCCTGACTACCTGGGGAGCAGTGGGAAGACAGTCTGGGACTTGGTGTCACCCTTATTCGGCAAGGGGTACCATCTTTATGTGGACAATTTTTACACAAGTGTGGCCCTCTTTAGGCATTTGTTTCTAGAACGGATTTGCGCCTGTGGCACCGCGCGAACTAGTCGCGTGGGCTTCCCCCAACGGCTTGTAACCACCCGTCTTGCAAGGGGGGAGAGGGCTGCCTTGTGTAACGAAGAACTGCTCGCGGTGAAATGGAGAGACAAGCGTGACGTTTACATGCTCTCCTCCATTCACGCAGACACGACAATCCAAATTGAAAGGGCAACCCGTGTCATTGAAAAGCCCCTCTCAGTCCACGACTATAATGCGCTCATGGGAGGGGTGGACTTCAATGACCAGATGTTGGCTCCCTATTTAGTTTCCCGCAGAACCAGACGCTGGTATAAGAAGGTGTCTGTATATTTAATTCAATTGGCGCTGTACAATAGTTTTGTTCTCTACAGTAAGGCTGGGAGAACAGGATCCTTCCTCAAATTCCAGGAAGAGATCATCGCGAACCTCCTTTACCCAGGAGGTTCCGTGGCCCCATCCACCAGTGTAGTTAGCCGTCTACACGAGCGACATTTCCCCAGTGTCGTTGCTGGTACCTCAACCCAACCGCCACCCCGAAAAAAATGTCGTGTCTGTAGCAGGAGTGGAATAAGGCGTGACACCCGCTATTTCTGTCCTGACTGCCCTGACCACCCTGCCCTATGCTTAGGTGAGTGTTTCCGGAAGTACCACACACAGGTACACCTAGCATAGGGATTGCATCTCACAGGACAGGCACACAGGGCTATTAGGGCCCTTTTACTCACAGCTGCTGCAAACCTCTCCTTTCACCTGGGATAAAGTGCATAACGTACTTCGCCACATCTTTGGGCGATTTGCGCTTTGCACATTGTCCCATGGGGAAGGAGAGGTTTGTTCTATAAAGGTAAAAAAAACTAAACAAAAAAAAAATTACCGGTAAGTAAAAAAGTTTAAAAAGTTTAAAAAAAGTTAATATGTTCTGTTCTAAAGTTAATAAAGTTATTGCTTTGCGGCCTGGTTTTTTCTTTTTTGTTTTGTTTTTTTTACCTTCCAGGTGGACCAACCGATCGACTAGCTGCAGCACTGATGTGCATTCGGACAGAAGCATTGCGCTGCTGTCAGATTACACGCAAGTCGGTGTATGCGGCGCTGCAAGACGAGATTTCTCCTCTGCAGTAAAAGATATGTTTGCCGAGGCATATGAGCTGAGGAGGTGGCGGTGTTCATATACTTTGGCAAACACTTTGTATATATAAAAAAAAAAATCCCGGCAATGATTTATTCATCCACATCGATTGATGTGAATGGAGAAATCGGGTTTGCCAGGGCATACGAGCTGAAGTGGGTATGGATGTTGGGCGGAGCTCCTATGTCCTGGCAGACGCCTTTCCCCTCCTTTTTCTTTTTTTGGCAGAGATTTTTTCATCCACATTGATCGATGCGAATGAAGAAATCTGTGCCGTTCATTTTTTTCTTTCAGCCCAGAGGCTGAACGGAAAAAAAAAAATCTCATTACCTGTATGCTCAATATAAGGAGAATAGCAGAAACTCCTAATGCTGGGCATACATGTAATGATTGCGGAGACCCTCAAATGCCAGGGCAGTACGACCACCCCACAAATGACCCCATTTTGGAAAGAAGACACCCCAAGGTATTCGCTGAGGGGCATATTGAGTCCATGAAAGATTGAAATTTTTGTCCCAAGTTAGCGGAAAGGGAGACTTTGTGAGAACAAAAAAAAAAATCAATTTCCGCTAACTTGTGCCAAAAAATTTTTTTTTCTATGAACTCGCCATGCCCCTCATTGAATACCTTGGGGTGTCTTCTTTCCAAAATGGGGTCACATGTGGGGTATTTATACTGCCCTGGCATTTTAGGGGCCCCAAAGTGTGAGAAGAAGTCTGGTATCCAAATGTCTAAAAATGCCCTCCTAAAAGGAATTTGGGCACCTTTGCCCACCTAGGCTGCAAAAAAGTGTCACACATCTGGTATCTCTGTATTCAGGAGAAGTTGAGGAATGTGTTTTGGGGTGTCTTTTTACATATACCCATGCTGGGTGAGATAAATATCTTGGTCAAATGCCAACTTTGTATAAAAAAATGGGAAAAGTTGTCTTTTGCCAAGATATTTCTCTCACCCAGCATGGGTATATGTAAAATGACACCACAAAACACATTCCCAACCTTCTCCTGAGTACGGAGATACCAGATGTGTGACACTTTTTTGCAGCCTAGGTGGGCAAAGGGGCCCAAATTCCAAAGAGCTCCTTTCGGATTTCACAGGTCATTTACCTAATTACCACACATTAGGGCCCCTGGAAAATGCCAGGGGAGTATAACTACCCCACAAGTGACCCCATTTTGGAAAGAAGACACCCCAAGGTATTCCGTGAGGGGCATGGCAAGTTCCTAGAATTTTTTATTTTTTGTCACAAGTTAGTGGAAAATGATGATTTTTTATTTTTTTATTTTTTTCATACAAAGTCTCATATTCCACTAACTTGTGACAAAAAATAAAAACTTCCATGAACTCACTATGCCCATCAGCGAATACCTTGGGGTCTCTTCTTTCCAAAATGGGGTCACTTGTGGGGTAGTTATACTGCCCTGGCATTCTAGGGGCCCAAATGTGTGGTAAGGAGTTTGAAATCAAATTCTGTAAAAAATGACCTGTGAAATCCGAAAGGTGCTCTTTGGAATATGGGCCCCTTTGCCCACCTAGGCTGCAAAAAAGTGTCACACATCTGGTATCTCTGTATTCAGGAGAAGTTGAGGAATGTGTTTTGGGGTGTCTTTTTACATATACCCATGCTGGGTGAGATAAATATCTTGGTCAAATGCCAACTTTGTATAAAAAAAATGGGAAAAGTTGTCTTTTGCCAAGATATTTCTCTCACCCAGCATGGGTATATGTAAAATGACACCTCAAAACACATTCCCCACCTTCTCCTGAGTATGGAGATACCAGATGTGTGACACTTTTTATCAGCCTAGGTGGGCAAAGGGGCCCATATTCCAAAGAGCACCTTTCGGATTTCACAGGTCATTTTTTACAGAATTTGATTTCAAACTCCTTACCACACATTTGGGCCCCTAGAATGCCAGGGCAGTATAACTACCCCACAAGTGACCCCATTTTGGAAAGAAGAGACCCCCAAGGTATTTCGTGATGGGCATAGTGAGTTCATAGAACTTTTTATTTTTTGTCACAAGTTAGTGGAATATGAGACTTTGTAAGAAAAAAAAATAAAAAATCATCATTTTCCGCTAACTTGTGACAAAAAATAAAAAGTTCTATGAACTCACTATGCCCATCAGCGAATACCTTAGGGTGTGTACTTTCCGAAATGGGGTCATTTGTGGGGTGTTTGTACTGTCTGGGCATTGTAGAACCTCAGGAAACATGACAGGTGCTCAGAAAGTCAGAGCTGCTTCAAAAAGCGGAAATTCACATTTTTGTACCATAGTTTGTAAACGCTATAACTTTTACCCAAACCATTTTTTTTTTACCCAAACATTTTTTTTTTATCAAAGACATGTAGAACAATAAATTTAGAGCAAAATTTATATATGGATGTCGTTTTTTTTTGCAAAATTTTACAACTGAAAGTGAAAAATGTCATTTTTTTGCAAAAAAATGGTTAAATTTCGATTAATAACAAAAAAAGTAAAAATGTCAGCAGCAATGAAATACCACCAAATGAAAGCTCTATTAGTGAGAAGAAAAGGAGGTAAAATTCATTTGGGTGGTAAGTTGCATGACCGAGCAATAAACGGTGAAAGTAGTGTAGGTCAGAAGTGTAAAAAGTGGCCTGGTCTTTCAGGGTGTTTAAGCACTGGGGGCTGAGGTGGTTAAGGCTACTTTCGCACCTGCGTTTAGGTCGGATCCGTCTGGTATGTGCCCAGACGGATCCGCACCTATAATGCAAACGCTTAGATCCGTTCAGAACGGATCCGTTTGCATTACCATGAACAAAAAAAAAAAATTTTTTTTTTTTTTTTGTTCATGATAATGCAAACGGATCCGTTTTGACTTTACATTGAAAGTCAATAGGAGACGGATCCGTTTGAAAATTGAGCCATACTGTGTCAACTTCAAACGGATCCGTCCCCATTGACTTACATTGTAAGTCTGGACGGATCCGTTTGCCTCCGCACGGCCAGGCGGACACCTGAACGCTGCAAGCTGCGTTCAGGTGTCCGCCTGCTGAGCGGAGCGGAGGACAAACGGAGCCAGACTGATGCATTCTGAGCGGATCCGCATCCATTCAGAATGCATTAGGGCTGGACGGATCCGTTCGGGGCCGCTTGTGAGCCCCTTCAAACGGAACTCACAAGCGGAGCCCCGAACGCTAGTGTGAAAGTAGCCTAAGGCCAACCACAGATAAGTGAGTTCAGTGCGAGAAACTCACTGCGTGTGGCAGTGGGAGTTCCCGTTTTAAACTCCGCTCCTCTGACAAGATCGCACAGCATAAGGGCTCATGAACACGAACGCATTTTCATTCAGTGTCCGTTCCGTTTTTTTTGCGGACAGTATACAGAACCATTCATTTCAATGGGTCCGCAAAAAAAACAGAAGGTACTCAGTGTGCATTCCGTTTCCGAATTTTCATTTCGCAAAAAGATAGAACATGTCCTATTATTTTCCGCATTACGGACAAGGATAGGACTGTTCTATTAGGGGCCATCTGTTCAGTTCCCCAAAACACGGAATGCACACGAATGTCATCCGTATTTTTTGCGGACCGAAAAATACATACGGTCGTGTGCATGAGGCCTTAGAATGATTTATAATGCTGTGTGTCCCTGCCAGACCTGGTATCTACCGAATTAGAGCTCATGCACACAACAATAGCCCCAGAAATTGAGGATCCGTCTAAGGCCTCTTTCACACAAGCGAGTTTTCCACGCGGGTGCAATGCGTGAAGTGGACGCATAGCACCCGCACTGAATCCTGACCGATTCATTTCCATGGGTCTATGTACATGAGTGTTTTTTTTCAAGAATCATTTATGCGTTGCGTGGGAATCGCAGCATGTTCTATAGGCCTCATGCACACGGCCGTTGTTTTGGTCCGCATCCGGGACGCAATTCACTTTAATAGGGCCGCAAAAGATGCGGACAGCGCTCCGTGTGCTGTCCGCATCCGTTGCCCAGTTCCGTGGTCCGCAAAAAAAAAATTAACCTGTTCTATTCTTGTCCGTTTTGCGGACAAGAATAGGCAGTTACATTAATGGCTGTCCGTGCCGTTCCGCAAATTGCTGAACGCACACGGTCGCCATCCGTGTTTTGCGGATCCGAAATTTGCGGACTGCAAAACACACAACGGTCGTGTGCATGTAGCCATATTCAGTGTTTTTCACGCTGCCCTGGCCCCATAGAAGTGAATGGGGTTTCAGTGAAAAACGCATTGCATCAGGAAACAAGTGCGGATGCAATGCGTTTTTCACTGATGGTTGCTAAGAGATGTTGTTTGTAAACCTTCAGTTTTTTATCACGCGCTTGAAAAACGCATCGAAACGCATTGCATCCCCGAACGGAAAAAACTGAACGCAATCGCAGACAAAACTGACTGAACTTGCTTGCAAAATGGTGCGAACGCATCCAGAGCCAATCCATATCGTTCTTGTGAGAGAGGCGGACAAACGGACATATTCTGGTTTTTTGCCGATGTAACGGAACGGACATACATAATAGAACTGGCCTACCCTCGTCCGTAATGCGGACTAGAATAGGACATGTTCTATATTTTTGCACACGCAACAGAATGGACACACTGTGTGCTGTCCGCATCTTTTGCAGCACCACTGACGTAAATGAGTCTGCATTCGGATCGGATGTTGGAAAAAAAATATATAAACATTTGTGTGCCTGAGCCCTTAGGGTACTTTCACACTAGTGTTTTTCTTTTCCGGCATAGAGTTCCAGTTACCAGAGGGGGCTGATAAGAGGGAGAGGCTGGGGGGGCACATCAGAGGCTGGGGGGGGGGGCACATCAGAGGCTGGGGGGGGGCACATCAGAGGCTGGGGGGGGGGGCACATCAGAGGCTGGGGGGGGGGGGCACATCAGAGGCTGGGGGGGGGGGCACATCAGAGGCTGGGGGGGGGGGCACATCAGAGGCTGGGGGGGGGGCACATCAGAGGCTGGGGGGGGGGGGCACATCAGAGGCGGGGGGGGGGGGGCACATCAGAGGCTGGGGGGGGGGGCACATCAGAGGCTGGGGGGGGGGGCACATCAGAGGCGGGGGGGGGGGGCACATCAGAGGCTGGGGGGGGGGCACATCAGAGGCTGGGGGGAGGGGGCACATCAGAGGCTGGGGGGAGGGGGCACATCAGAGGCTGGGGGGAGGGGGCACATCAGAGGCTGGGGGGAGGGGGCACATCAGAGGCTGGGGGGAGGGGGCACATCAGAGACTGGGGGGGGGGGCACATCAGAGGCTGGGGGGGGGGCACATCAGAGGCTGGGGGGGGGCACATCAGAGGCTGGGGGGGGGGGCACATCAGAGGCTGGGGGGGGGGGGCACATCAGAGGCTGGGGGGGGGCACATCAGAGGCTGGGGGGGGGGCACATCAGAGGCTGGGGGGGGGGCACATCAGAGGCTGGGGGGGGGGCACATCAGAGGCTGGGGGGGGGCACATCAGAGGCTGGGGGGGGGCACATCAGAGGGGGGGGGGGGGCACATCAGAGGCTGGGGGGGGGCACATCAGAGGCTGGGGGGGGCACATCAGAGGCTGGGGGGGGGCACATCAGAGGCTGGGGGGGGGGCACATCAGAGGCTGGGGGGGGCACATCAGAGGCTGGGGGGGGGCACATCAGAGGCTGGGGGGGCACATCAGAGGCTGGGGGGGCACATCAGAGGCTGGGGGGGGCACATCAGAGGCTGGGGGGGGCACATCAGAGGCTGGGGGGGGCACATCAGAGGCTGGGGGGGGCACATCAGAGGCTGGGGGGGGCACATCAGAGGCTGGGGGGGGCACATCAGAGGCTGGGGGGGGCACATCAGAGGCTGGGGGGGGCACATCAGAGGCTGGGGGGGGGCACATCAGAGGCTGGGGGGGGCACATCAGAGGCTGGGGGGGCACATCAGAGGCTGGGGGGGGCACATCAGAGGCTGGGGGGGGCACATCAGAGGCTGGGGGGGGCACATCAGAGGCTGGGGGGGGCACATCAGAGGCTGGGGGGGCACATCAGAGGCTGGGGGGGGCACATCAGAGGCTGGCTGCTGTTGTGTGCACAAAGCACAGGGCAGCAGGGAGAGTGTAAAGTCCTATTCACCCTAATAGAGCTCTATTAGGGTGAATATGACAAGGGTTCTAGCCCTTAAAGAGGACCTTTCACCAGAATAAAGTATCTAAACTAACTATACAGACGTGTAGAGCGGCGCCCAGGGATCCCCCTGCACTTACGGTTATCCCCGGGCGCCGCTCCGTTCTCCGGTTATAGCCTCCGGTATGTTCATAGTTAGGCTCCACCCAGGGGAACCTGCCGCGGTCTCCTTCTCCTATGCTGTAGCGCTGGCCAATCGCAGCGCTCAGCTCATAGCCTGGCTATGCTGTCCGCATCAGTATGTCCGTTCCGTAGCCCCACAGGAAAAAAAAAAAATATAGAACATGTCCTATTCTTGTCCATTTTAGGCATTGTTACAATGGATCCGCAAAAAGAACGGATGGCATACGGATGTCATTTTGTGGATCTGCAATTTGCGGACCGCAAAACACATACGGTTGAATGCATGTAGCCTTAGGCCTCATGCACACGACCGTATGTATTTTGCGGTCTGCAAAAAACGAATCCGCTAAAAATACGGATGACATTCGTGTGCATTCTGCATTTTGCGGAATGGAACAGCTGGCCCCTAATAGAACAGTCCAATTCTTGTCCGTAATACGGACAATAATAGGACATTTTTTTTGCAGAACGGAAATAGGGAAATGGAACGCACACAGAGTACCTTCCATTTTGAAATGAATGGTATACGGTCCGCAAAAAAAAACGGAACAGACACAGAAAGAAAATACGTTCGTGTGCATGAGCCCTAACTCTGACATAATGCTAGGTGTAATTCGATAGATTCCAGGACTCTCAGGGTCACACAGCATTATAAATCATTAGAATGCTGTGCCATCCTGTCAGAGCAGCGGAGGTCAGAATGGGAACTGCCACACGCTGTGAGTTTCGCGCACTGAACTCGCTCTTGTGCGTCCGGCCAAAGATGTATTCCAGGACGAACCGTATTTTTCATCCGTGTGCCAAACACATTTTTTGCCGACTGAATAGTGACCCACTGACTTCTAGGAGGCCATGCACACAACCTTTTGCGTATGCGGGTGGCCGTTCCGTAAATGTCCTATTCTATCCGTACTTAGGACCAGAATAGTCCCTCCTGTCGATGGGGGAGTGAGAAATGCAGAAGATAGCTGTATTTTTTGGGAAAACCATAACACAGACAGGGAATCCAATCCAAGAAGCGACAATTCTGTAGGAAATGTGAGACTGGGCGCTGACAGCAACTGATGATAGTGCCTGGCAGATACTATACCTTTATGATGCCGCAGTTAAGTAGAGCCGTGTGCACACAGCCAGGTACTGCGCCCTGCAGCTGGACAGAGCTGTTCGAGTTGCGGATAGCCCACTGTCCTGTCAGACTGAACACCAGCACATTCGTATGATTGGAGCGCGGCGATCCACAGGCAGCTTGCAGCAGCCCTAGACAGAGCAGGAACCTGACGGGCTCCATGACTGCTGAGAAGAGCCGGAGCCCCGGTCACATGCTGAGGGCGAACACTGCCATGTACATGGCAGCCACTTCCTCACTCTGCTACCCAGTCACGTGACGTGCTCCGGCAGACAAAAGGGCGGGTCTCGGCTCTGGGGGAGAGAGCTGAGGTAAAAAGTAACTATCGTACAACATATAGAGTGAAGAAATGGGCCCACATGTCTTGGCTAGCTCAGGTGACCTCTTGGTCCTAACCTGATCATGTGAAGGTCAAATGCCACATTAGTGACTAAAATGTTGGGTCAGAAACATCTGAAATAATCTTCAGGATCTGTAAGAACCCTTTTGGACCCTAATTGTTCACGTTCCGAGCGGCGTAACTTTTTTTTCTTTTTGTGCGTTATGAGGGCTTGTTTTAGATTTCAGTGGTATCATTTTGGGATACATATGTTTTTGCATTTTTTTTTTTTAAATTGGGGTTGGGGTGGTAAATTGTTGGCTTGTTTTGTTTCTTTTTTACTATGTAAGGTCTCACACAACGCTATTTTTTCCCCCCACATGTTATCTTTTTGCGGATAGCACACTGACCTATTTTTATAGGACCATTTGGTCAGATCCCCAAATTAAAGAACATGTCCTATTCTTGCCGTATTACAGTGGCAATAGTCCTTTCTATTGATGGGAGTGAGAAAAATGCAGAGTGTTCAAGTATGATATCCGTAACTTGTGGATCCATTGTTTGCGTACCAAAATACGTACAGCGTGTGGCAGTTCCCATTCTGACCTCCGCTGCTCTGACAGGATGGCACAGCATTCTAATGATTTATAATGCTGTGTGACCCTGAGAGTCCTGGAATCTATCGAATTACACCTAGCATTATGTCAGAGTTAGGGCTCATGCACACGAACGTATTTTCTTTCTGTGTCTGTTCCGTTTTTTTTGCGGACCGTATACCATTCATTTTAAAATGGAAGGTACTCTGTGTGCATTCCATTTCCCTATTTCCATTCTGCAAAAAAAATAGAACATGTCCCATTATTGTCCGCATTACAGACCGCAAAATACATACGGTCGTGTGCATGAGGCCTAAGGCTATATGCACACAACCGTATGTGTTTTGCGGTCCGCAAATTGCAGATCCACAAAATGACATCCGTATGCCATCCGTTTTTTTTGCGGATCCATTGTAACAATGCCTAAAATGGACAAGAATAGGACATGTTCTATTTTTTTTTTCCCTTGGGGCTACGGAACGGACATACTGATGCGGACAGCACATTTTTTGCGGACCCTTTGAAATGAATGGGTCTGCATACTATCCGCAAAAATACGTAACGGACACGGAAACAAACAACGTTCGTGTGCATGTAGCCTAAGGCCTCTTTCACACTTGCGTTGTTGGGATCCGGCATGCACTTCCGTTGCCGGAGGTGCCCGCCGGATCCGGAAAAACGCAAGTGTACTGAAAGCATTTGAAGACGGAACCGTCTTCCAAATGCGTTCAGTGTTACTATGGCACCCAGGACGCTATTAAAGTCCTGGTTGCCATAGTAGGAGCGGGGAGCGGTATACTTACAGTCCGTGCGGCTCCCCGGGCGCTCCAGAGTGACGTCAGAGCGCCCCATGCGCATGGATGACGTGATCCATGCGATCACGTGATCCATGCGCTTGGGGCGCCCTCACGTCACTCTGGAGCGCCCGGGGAGCCGCACGGACGGTAAGTACACTGCTCATGTGTCCTGAAGAGGTTAAAGCTGACAGTCTGGAGTTAACGCACATCTAGTTCGTTTCATTTCAAATCCATTGTGGTGGTGTATAGAGCCAAAAATGTTAGAATTGTGTCCATGTCCCAATATTTATGGACCCGACTGTAACTATCTGTTTTAAAAGCAGAGAAATTAAAATTTTGAAAATTGCTAATTCATCCAAATTATCTCAGAATGGCCTGGATAAGTAAAAGTGTTTTAAAGTTATCATCACAAAAAGTGACACATGTCAGATTTTCAAAAACTTGGCCCGGTCCCTAAGGTGAAAAATGGCAGGGTCCTGAAGGGGTTAAACAAAATCCAAGTTATAAAATTCTATGTTTTTCCTTACAAAATGCTCTTTTATTTAGAAAAAAAAAGTAAAAACCCATTCATAATAGGTAGCGCTGCATCCATACCAACTGGAAGATAACTAATATAACTATCACGTTAGTGAGGCTTTATGCACATGACGGTGTACGTATTTTGGTACGCAAACAATGGATCCACAAGTTACGGATATCATACTTGAACACTCTGCATTTTTCTCACTCCCATCAATAGAAAGGACTATTGCCACTGTAATACGGCAAGAATAGGACATGTTCTTTAATTTGGGGATCTGACCAAATGGTCCTATAAAAATAGGTCAGTGTGCTATCCGCAAAAAGATAACATGTGGGGGGAAAAAATAGCGTTGTGTGAGACCTTACATAGTAAAAAAGAAACAAAACAAGCCAACAATTTACCACCCCAACCCCAATTTAAAAAAAAAAATGCAAAAACATATGTATCCCAAAATGATACCACTGAAATCTAAAACAAGCCCTCAGAACGCACAAAAAGAACAGGAGCGTTTTTTTGGGCGCTTGTCGCGCGTTCCCGTACATAGACTTTCGGGAACGCGCGACACTGTGTGTACGCTTGTCTCTGTATGCGCGATTGTAAACGCCCGTACAATCGCGCATACAGAGCGCTCCTTTCAGAACGCTCAGGTCTGAACTGAGCCTAAAGGTCCTTGCAGCTCACAACAGAGCATTACACTTGAAAACCTTGGTGTACAAGCGGACCGATCATAGGAGCGGTAAAGTACCCTGCATAATTACAAATCTAAGTAGTGCTGCAATGTGGATATACTAACAACTCCTCAATTTATGTGGAACTTACAACCATAACAGTCTCAGGACTATGATGCTTGGAGTTAGCATTTAACAGCTACGGCCATACAGCCATTCCAAGGGTGCTAGTGCTATTGAAAAATAGCCCCTCCCAGGGACGTATTAGCACTAATCAATCTCAGATTTTCAGTGCATTTGACTATTTGCGGTATATTTTTAATTGTTTTTATGAGATGTTTTATATGTAATATTGTAGTGTGTTTATTTTTTAAGCCTATAAAATTTATGTGGATACCTATTTACTGTGTGTTTGCCTAATATTGAGTGACCCCCTATCCAAACTTTATATCTACTTTCACACTTGCGGCAGAGAGATCCGGCAAGCAGTTCCGTCGCCGGAACTGCCTGCCGGATCAGGCAAAATGTATGCTAACTGATGGCATTAGTAAGACTGATCAGGATCCTGATCAGTCTTAAAAATGCCTGATCAGTCAAAAAAATGCATTGAAATGCCGGATCCGTCTTTCCGGTGTCATCTGGCAAAAACGGATCCGGCATTTATTTTTTCACCTTTTTTTCAGTCTGCGCATGCGCATACCGGAAGGACGGATCCGGCATTCCGGTATTCTGAATGCCGGATCTGGCACTAATACATTCCTATGGGAAAAAATGCCGGATCCGGCATTCAGGCAAGTCTTCAGTTTTTTTAGCCGGAGATAAAACCGTAGCATGCTACGGTTTTCTCTTTTGCCTGATCAGTCAAAACGACTGAACTGAAGACATCCTGATGCAAACTGAACGGATTACTCTCCATTCAGAATGCATGGGGACATACCTGATCAGTTCTTTTTCGGTATAGAGCCCCTGTAATGGAACTCTATGCCGGAAAAGAAAAACGCAAGTGTGAAAGTACCCTAAGATGAAGACAGAAGAGATGCCGGGCTGCGCGAGCAAGTGGATTAAGGTGAGTTAAATAATTATTTATTTATTTTTTAACCCCTCCAGCGCTATTGTACTATGCATTCTGTATTCAGAATGCTATTATTTTCCCTTATAACCATGTTATAAGGGAAAATAATAATGATCGGGTATCCATCCCGATCGTCTCCTAGCAACCGTGCGTGAAAATCGCACCGCATCCGCACTTGCTTGCGGATGCTTGCGATTTTCACGCAGCCCCATTCACTTCTATGGGTCCTGCGTTGCGTGGAAAACGCACAATATAAAGCATGCTGCGATTTCCACGCAACGCATAAGTGATGCGTGAAAATCACAGCTCATGTGCACAGCCCCATAGAAATGAATGGGTCCAGATTCAGTGCGGGTGCAATGCGTTCAACTCACGCATCGCATCCGCGCGGAATACTCGCCCGTGTGAAAGGGGCCTTACTCATACAGCCAATTGTAAAGGGATTAGACCCCCAAAAGTTCAAGTCCCAAAGTGGGACAAAAAATAAAGTGAAAAAATAAAGTTTTCCCCCCAAAAAAATTAAAAGTTTCAAGTAAAAAATAAACAAAAACTTAATTTTCCCCAAATAAAGTAAAAAAAAATTGTTAAAAAATGGGGGGGAAAAAAAAGTATACATATTAGGTATCGCCACGTCCGTATCGACCGGCTCTATAAACATATTACATGACCTAACCCCTCAGATGAACACCATAAAAAATAAATCTGTGCTAAATAAACAATTTTTTTGTCACCTTACATCACAAAAAGTACAACAGCAAGCGATCAAAAAGGCGTTTGCCCACCAAAATAGTACCAATCTAACCGTCACCTCATCCCGCAAAAAATGAGCCCCTACCTGAGACAATTGCCCAAAAAATAAAAAACTATGGCTCAGAATATGGATTTTGTTTTAAAAAAGCTTATTGTGTAAAACTTACATAAATAAAAAAAAAGTATACATATTAGGTATCGCCGCGTCCGTATCGACCGGCTATATAAAAATATCACATGACCTAACCCCTCAGATGAACACTAAAAAATTTAAAATAAAAACTGTGCTAAATAAACTATTTTTTGTCACCTTACATCACAAAAAGTGTAATAGCAAGCGATCAAAAAGTCATATGCACCCAAAATAGTGCCAATCAAACCTTCATCTCATCCCGCAAAAAATGAGACCCTACCTAATATAATCGCCCAAAAACTATGGCTCTCAGAATATGGAGACACTAAAACATGATTTTTTTTTGTTTCAAAAATGATATTATTGTGTAAAACTTACATAACTAAAACAAAAGTATACATATTAGGTATCGCCGCGTCCGTATCGACCGGATCTATAAAAATATTACATGACCTAACCCCTCAGATGAACACTGTAAAAAAAAATTAAATAAAAACTGTGCTAAATTAACCATTTTTTGTCACCTTACATCACAAAAAGTGTAATAGCAAGCGATCAAAAAGTCGCACGCACCACAAAATAGTAGCAATAAAACCGTCATCTCATCCCGCAAAAATCATACCCTACCCAAGGTAATCGCCCAAAAACGGAAAAAAACTGCCACCCTATCCCATAGTTTCTAAAATGGGGTCACTTTTTTGGAGTTTCTACTCTAGGGGTGCATCAGGGGAGCTTCAAATGGGACATGGTGTCAAAAAAAACAGTCCAGCAAAATCTGCCTTCCAAAAACCGTATGGCATTCCTTTCCTTCTGTGCCCTACCGTGTGCCCGTACAGTAGTTTACGACCACATATGGGGTGTTTCTGTAAACTAGAGATTCCAAGCCATAAATATTGAGTTTGGTTTGGCTGTTAACCCTTGCTTTGTAAAAGTAAAAAAATATTAAAATGGAAAATCTGCCAAAAAAGTGAAATTTTGAAATTGTATCTCTATTTTCCATTAATTCTTGTGGAACACCTAAAGGGTTAACAAAGTTTGTAAAATCAATTTTGAATACTGTAACGGACCGTTTCAGCAGACAAGGGGTTAAAATCTGTTTAGGCGATAAGCCCCTTTCTGAGAGACAGGCACAGCTACTGCAGGATACACCAAACTCCCGAACTGGATACAAAGTAGCACTCCAAACTGGAACCTCACGAATAGCTGCTAGCAGACGAACAGGGATCTTACACTTCTGGCAATCGGTCCTCTAACAGCATACAGTGAATCCCCCCAATAACGAGACAAGGCTCCGTGTTGAGGGTCAAGCAGTGGTCTGAGGTGCTGGCACACCCAGCCTGGTTTTTATTACAGTTGTAGCAAATACAGGTCCGCCCACAGGGGTTTGAAATACAGCCAATCAATATGTTACAACACATACAATGTAAGTACACGCCCCTAGGGGACCAGAAGGAAGACTTGTGACATAGGACCGATACAACATATCCCCACAATGCATCATGGTCTCCTCCTCTCTGTCCCGGAGACAACCTGAGGAGCAATCCAATTATCTCTGAGGACAAAGGGAGATCGCCAATACACATGTGAGGACAACAGAACAGACATCACCCTTTAAACACACAATGGGACAATGGCACAATAGAAACACACCCAGCATTTCCTCCCAAGCTGACAAGTTACACTTATTATAAATTGTTACAACTTTGTGAGTTTACATTGTCCATACATATAACTTACATCAATTTAAACAGTATACCTTTGGGACAAACCTATCCAAAATTCACTTGAATAGGTTCAGGGGTTTAAAAGTTAGTATATGGCCCATAATCCAGGGGCAAGAGGCCAGCAGCCAGTCCTCTCCAAAACCCAGTGGCGAGGTTGGTTTTGCCACACATCTCCCCCCCCCCCCCAGGGAAGACTAACCAGATACCTGACCTCACGCCGGTCGGTACCTGAGTTAGTCTGGCAGCCCACCCACAACCCAATACTGGACCTGTTGAATTTAGTAGCCTGTCTCTGTCCAGTGAGTCCACCAAGGTTATGTTGGAAGCTGGTACTCCCGGTCTCTGTGTTGCTCCCTGGCTTGGAGTGGAGGTTGCTTTGTGGGCAGGGATCAGCGGTACTCTGCCCTGGTGCCAGCGCTGCCACGGAAGAAGCCTGGTTGGAGCCTGGTTGTTGGAGGGGGAGACCGACTGTCTCTACCCCCTGTGCTGTAAGTGCAGAGACCACGGTCCCATCTGAACTGTTGTGGGGCTTACTGTCTCCCCTTGGTGCGTTAAGCTGCCGCTGGGGAGAGGGGGTAACGAGCTCCTCTCCCATACATACTTCCAGCCGCTGGGGAGGGCGACCGACCGTCTCCGCTCCCAATACAGTGTCCTGCTGCTGGGGAAAGGAGACTGGGCTCTCTATTCCCTGCTGGACACTCTGCCGCTGGGGGACAGGACCGACTGTCTCTGCCCCCTGTAACTCCGCCTGCCGCTGGGGAATGGAGACTGGGCTCCCAATTCCCAAAAAATCATGCTGCTGCTGGGGGGCAGGAACAACTACCTCTGCCCCCTGTGACTCAGCCTGCCACTGAGGAGGGAGGACGCTGCTCTCCTCTCCCTGCATTTCACACTGCCTTCCCGGAATATCACTCTGCTGCTGGGGGGCAGGAACAACTTCCTCTGCCCCCTGTAACTCAGCCTGCCGCTGAGGAGGGAGGACGCTGCTCTCCTCTCCCTGCATTTCACACTGCCTTCCCGGCATATCACTCTGCTGCTGGGGGGCAGGAACAACTACCTCTGCCCCCTGTAACTCAGCCTGCCGCTGGGGAGGGAGGACGCTGCTCTCCTCTCCCTGCACTTCACACTGCTGCTGGGGAATGGAGACTGGGTTTGTCACCTTACTGTCCTGCTGAGCCTTCTCACTGGCGTGGAACAGCTGCTGGTAGCCCTGTTCCAGCTCCATCTCCCGGGTCACCAGGTGGACCAGGTCCTGCTCAATCTCATGAGTGTCGTCCCAGTCATACCTGCTCTCCCTCCATTCCAAGAGATCATGGAACCGGGCTTGTGTAGGGCTCCCAAACTCCAGCTCTGAAAAAGTCTCCCATAACAAGCCAGGACCATCAAACTCCTCTCCCTCCGGCTTGTCATGCTCAGCTGTCCTGGGTAGGTACTGTGCCCCATACCACCAGAGCGCCTGGTAGGCATCTTCCAGCCACAGCTCCCGCCATGCTAGGAGTTCCAATTCCTTTACCCATTCCTCCCGGGGCTGCTCTCCCAGGAAGGGCATCCGCAGGGCTACTCGCTTCTGCAACCGCTGGTCTTCCGTGGGGAGTCTCTTGTCCTGCATATACTCCACAATACCCAGTACCTGGTACCAGATGCCTTTGCGGACTGCATCTCGGTCATCCATGACACCCTCATCGTACTCCACTGCTGTTTCCATTCTGGTGCTGTCAGGGTCGCTGTACTGGGACATGCGTTGTCCTCAAATTGTAATTCCAGGGAATGATGTTTCTTTGTAGCTGTCCTTCTGGGCTGTGGGAATGATCCCACCGCTGCCACCAATGTAACGGACCGTTTCAGCAGACAAGGGGTTAAAATCCGTTTAGGCGATAAGCCCCTTTCTGAGAGACAGGCACAGCTACTGCAGGATACACCAAACTCCCGAACTGGATACAAAGTAGCACTCCAAACTGGAACCTCACGAATAGCTGCTAGCAGACGAACAGGGATCTTACACTTCTGGCAATCGGTCCTCTAACAGCATACAGTGAATCCCCCCAATAACGAGACAAGGCTCCGTGTTGAGGGTCAAGCAGTGGTCTGAGGTGCTGGCACACCCAGTCTGGTTTTTATTACAGTTGTTGCAAATACAGGTCCGCCCACAGGGGTTTGAAATACAGCCAATCAATATGTTACAACACATACAATGTAAGTACACGCCCCTAGGGGACCAGAAGGAAGACTTGTGACATAGGACCGATACAACATATCCCCACAATGCATCATGGTCTCCTCCTCTCTGTCCCGGAGACAACCTGAGGAGCAATCCAATTATCTTTGAGGACAAAGGGAGATCGCCAATACACATGTGAGGACAACAGAACAGACATCACCCTTTAAACACACAATGGGACAATGGCACAATAGAAACACACCCAGCATTTCCTCCCAAGCTGACAAGTTACACTTATTATAAATTGTTACAACTTTGTGAGTTTACATTGTCCATACATATAACTTACATCAATTTAAACAGTATAACTTTGGGACAAACCTATCCAAAATTCACTTGAATAGGTTCAGGGGTTTAAAAGTTAGTATATGGCCCATAATCCAGGGGCAAGAGGCCAGCAGCCAGTCCTCTCCAAAACCCAGTGGTGAGGTTGGTTTTGCCACAAATACCTTGAGGGGTGTAGTTTCTTAGATGGGGGTCACTTTTATGGAGTTTCTACTCTAGGGGTGCATCAGGGGGGCTTCAAATGGGACATGGTGTCAAAAAAAACAGTCCAGCAAAACCTGCCTTCCAAAAACTGTATGGCATTCCTTTCCTTCTGCGCCCTACCGTGTGCCCGTACAGTAGTTTACGACCACATATGGGGTGTTTCTGTAAACTACAGAATCAGGGCCAAAAATATTGAGTTTGGTTTGGCTGTTAACCCTTGCTTTGTAAAAGTAAAAAAATATTCAAATGGAAAATCTGCCAAAAAAGTGAAATTTTGAAATTGTATCTCTATTTTCCATTAATTCTTGTGGAACACCTAAAGGGTTAACAAAGTTTGTAAAATCAATTTTGAATAACTTGAGGGGTGTAGTTTCTTAGATGGGGTCATTTTTATGGAGTTTCTACTCTAGGGGTGCATCAGGGGGCAGGGGCGTAACTAGAAGTGACTGGGCCCCACAGCAAATATTTGTAAGGGCCCCCCCCAGCGCGCTTCGCACCTCCCTCCTCCTGTGTAAACCCCACTCCTTTGGCACAGTGTAGCGGTATACTGTATATTGTGGGGCACAGTGTAGCGGTATACTGTATATTGTGGGGCACAGTGGATGCTATATGTGTATAACATAAACATATTTCACATGAAAACTTACAGTTACTTGACCCTTGGGGATCTCGGACGCCACTTCAACACTTTGGCCGGGGGCTCGGCGGAGCTAATGTTGTGCTTTATCCTAATGAGAAAGATTTCATAATAAGGATTTGGAGAAGGGGCAGTGGGGTCGCAGAGCAGGGAGAGGCTGGTGCTGCTACTAGGGGGTCATACCATGGGGGAGTAATAAAGCCCACCATAATGCCCCCCCCCCAGTAGTAATAATTCTCCTTATAATGTGACAGTGCAAAAATACCCCCTTGTAATGCCCCCAGTTGAGCTAATGTCCCCATAGTGCCCCCATAATGTCCCAGTATAAAATACCCCTATATAGTGCCCCCAGTAAATGCCTCCATAGTGCTCCTCTCCCCCTTCCTGCTAGTGCCCCCATAATGTACCAGTATAAAATGCCCCATATATAGTGCCCCAGTAGATGCCCCTCAGTGTCCGGCCTCTAATTGGCTGCCGGCCTAGTGTCCCCCATAATGCCCCCCCATCATGTGCCAGTATCAAGTGCCTCTCTCCTCCCCCCCCCACATGTCCCAGTATCATAGTGCTATCTCCCCCCCCCACACAAAAAAAGTGCCAGTATCAAGTGCCTCTCCCCCCCCCCCCTCATGTGCCAGTATCAGGTGCCAACCCCCCCTCCCCCCCAGGTGCCAGTATCAGGTGCCAACCCCTCTCCCCTCCCATGTGCCAGTATCAGGTGCCTCTCTCCCCCCCCCCATGTGCCAGTATCAGGTGCCAACCCCTCTCCCCCCCCATGTGCCAGTATCAGGTGCCTCTCTCCCCCCATGTGCCAGTATCAGGTGCCAACCCCCCATCCCCCCCAGGTGCCAGTATCAGGTGCCTCCCCCCATGTGCCAGTATCAGGTGCCAACCCCCCCTCCCCCTCCCCCCAGGTGCCAGTATCAGGTGCCAACCCCTCTCCCCCCCATGTGCCAGTATCAGGTGCCTTCCCCCCCAGGTGCCAGTATCAGGTGCCAACCCCTCTCCCCCCCCATGTGCCAGTATCAGGTGCCTCTCTCCCCCCCCCCCAGGTGCCAGTATCAGGTGCCTCCCCCATGTGCCAGTATCAGGTGCTTCTCCCCCCCCCCATGTGCCAGTATCAGGTGCCAACCCCCCCCCCCCAGGTGCCAGTATCAGGTGCCTCCCTCATGTGCCAGTATCAGGTGCCTCTCCCCCCCCCCATGTGCCAGTATCAGGTGCCAACCCCCCCCCCCCAGGTGCCAGTATCAGGTGCCAACCCTTCTCCCCCCCCAAGGTACCAGTATCAGGTGCCAACCCCTCTCCCCCCCCCATGTGCCAGTATCAGGTGCCAACCCCCCCTCCCCCTCAGGTGCCAACCCCTCTCCCCCCCCATGTGCCAGTATCAGGTGCCTCTCCCCCCCCCCCCCCATGTGCCAGTATCAAGTGCCCCCCGCTCCCCCCATGGCAGTAACAGTCGGGTATTAAAAAAAAAAAATAAACACTTCTACTTACCTCCATGTCAGCAATGCGATGCAGCCTCTTCCTGTGTCCCGCCCTGTATGTCCATATATGGAGTCAGTGCTTGTATTTCAGAAAATGTTTCTGTATCAGAGGCAAAGCACCTAACCTCTAGACCATAAGAGATGCCTTGCTGCTGGTTGAAAAAAAATGAGACTTCAACTGTTATAGCTGGCTAAGTGTACATCTATACAAATGACAGCTGCTCATTTATAGAGATATAGCAGAGCTGAGTGTGCTGGGACAGCTGTCATATAGAGATATAGCAGTGCTGGGTGTGTTGGGGCAGCTGTCATGTGTATAGATGTACACTTAGCCAGCTATAACAGTAGAAGTCTCATTTTTTTTCACTCAGTTGTAATGCAGCCTTTATGGTTGTGAGGGTAAATGCTTTGCCTCTGATACACTCAGACTTTGGAGATTGTGGGTTCGAATCCCAGACACATCAGAAGACCTAAGATTATATAACATTAGCGAGGGGGCCTGGTCAGCTGCTGTGAAGGGGCCCTGAACAGTAAGACATCGATATTTAACAAACTTGTAAATAAACTGTCACAAACGCTGCCGGGACGCTGGGCCCCGAAGCAGCTGCTTCCCCGGTAGTTACGCCACTGTCAGGGTGGCTTCAAATGGGACATGGTGTAAAAAAAAAACAGTCCAGCAAAACCTGCCTTCCAAAAACCGTATGGTTTTTGCATTCCTTTCCTTCTGAGCCCTGCCATGTGCCCGTACAGCGGTTTACGACCACATAATGGGGTGTTTCTGTAAACTACAGAATCAGAGCCATAAATATTGAGTTTGGTTTGGCTGTTAACCCTTGCTTTGTAACTGGAAAAAAATTATTAAAATAGAAAATCTGCCATAAAAGGGAAATTTTGAAATTGTATCTCTATTTTCCATTAATTCTTGTGGAACACCTAAAGGGTTAACAAAGTTTGTAAAATCAGTCTTGAATAACTTGAGGGGTGTAGTTTCTATAATGGGGTCATTTTTGGGTGGTTTCTATTATGTAAGCCTCGCAAAGTGACTTCAGACCTGAACTGGTCCCTAAAAATTGGATTTTTTAAAATTTTTGAAGCGTTGAAGTGTTGAAAGCATGTAGTGGATTTACAAAATACTAACATAAAAATTAAAATTGGGAATTTTAGGAGCAAAACAGTAACAATGCAGTTACATGACAAGAATCTGCATAACTAATAATATGCTAAATAGTTGCAAGTCCAATTTATGTATGAAATAGCCAAAATGATTGTTAGTCTCACATTCGAAGCTGTAGTGGATGGTGAGATATGGAGCCTGAAAGTGAAAAGTTCAAAACATTGTTACCCTTTTGCTCGTCAGTGTATACATTAGAGTTGCAAAGATATTGTGTTGCTCATTCTCTTTTCTTCTATTATGCCGTTCTAAAGCTTACACCCAAGATGTTATGTTTTCTACAGTAAAGGTGCACTGTATAGACAAATGTTATGTTATGCCAAAATTTCCCCACTGAGGGACAATAAAGGGATCTACTACTTCCTCTTCTTAAATATATTAGGACACGCCTCTTAATCACTGAATTCAGGTGTTTTATTCGCTCCCATTGCCACAGGTGTATAAAATTCAGCACCTAGCCATGCAGTCTGGCTTTTCAAACATTTGTGAAAGAATGGGTCCTTCTAAAAAGCTTACTGAATTTGAGCGTGGTACTGTAATAGGATGTCACCATTACAAATAGTTATCCTGTGAAATTTCTTCCATCCTAGATATTCCATGATTATTTGAAAATAAGCAAATAACGCCATATAAGCATGGCTTCATGAGGGATTGGTCATGTCCAACTAATTTAATCAGTTTCTATGAGGAGGTAAGTTCTAGACTTTACCACGGTGAATCAATGAATGTTGTATATCTTGACTAATTAATAGAGAGCTGGGCACTCACACTTGTCTGAAGTAGGTGGTAATTTATTTCAACATAAAATACAGATAAAATTACATAAACTTTAAAATGCATGCATTTACATATAAAAGCCCTTAATAAAAGAATGGTCTATTGTTAGTCTGGCCAGACTCTAAAAGGGCTATCAATCCACCAAAAACAGGGACTAGGCACGGATAAACGATTGTATGACCAAACCAGTCCACCGTGTGACGAATCACACTGATCTAAAATCAAAATGATTCATATACACTCACCTAAAGAATTATTAGGAACACCATACTAATACGGTGTTGGACCCCCTTTTGCCTTCAGAACTGCCTTAATTCTACGTGGCATTGATTCAACAAGGTGCTGATAGCATTCTTTAGAAATGTTGGCCCATATTGATAGGATAGCATCTTGCAGTTGATGGAGATTTGAGGGATGCACATCCAGGGCACGAAGCTCCCGTTCCACCACATCCCAAAGATGCTCTATTGGGTTGAGATCTGGTGACTGTGGGGGCCATTTTAGTACAGTGAACTCATTGTCATGTTCAAGAAACCAATTTGAAATGATTCGAGCTTTGTGACATGGTGCATTATCCTGCTGGAAGTAGCCATCAGAGGATGGATACATGTTCTCATTCTGTTTACGCCAAATTCGGACTCTACCATTTGAATGTCTCAACAGAAATCGAGACTCATCAGACCAGGCAACATTTTTCCAGTCTTCAACAGTCCAATTTTGTTGAGCTCGTGCAAAATATAGCCTCTTTTTCCTATTTGTAGTGGAGATGAGTGGTACCCGGTGGGGTCTTCTGCTGTTGTAGCCCATCCGCCTCAAGGTTGTGCGTGTTGTGGCTTCGCAAATGCTTTGCTGCATACCTCGGTTGTAACGAGTGGTTATTTCAGTCAACGTTGCTCTTCTATCAGCTTGAATCAGTCGGCCCATTCTCCTCTGACCTCTAGCATCCACAAGTCATTTTTGCCCACAGGACTGCCGCATACTGGATGTTTTTCCCTTTTCACACCATTCTTTGTAAACCCTAGAAATGGTTGTGCGTGAAAATCCCAGTAACTGAGCAGATTGTGAAATACTCAGACCGGCCCGTCTGGCACCAACAACCATGCCACGCTGAAAATTGCTTAAATCACCTTTCTTTCCCATTCTGACATTCAGTTTGGAGTTCAGGAGATTGTCTTGACCAGGACCACCCCCCTAAATGCACTGAAGCAACTGCCATGTGATTGGTTGACTAGATAATTGCATTAATGAGAAATAGAACAGGTGTTCCTAATAATTCTTTAGCTGAGTGTAGTTCGTCCATCCAACTAATACAGAATCGCAACTCAGAACATATATCGCATGTGGTGAGTCAGTCTATCTATTACGTTTCCACAATGGGAAATTGTCCGTAGTATTCCAAGTTAAATACCTTAGAACTTTGACCACACACTAATCGACTCGGTGTCAAATTGGTTAGGACGTTTAAAGAATTTAGAATCACAACCCACAAATCACTAGAACGTTCCTCTTAATCTGTGTACTCACAAACAGGCTTCTTTCACAGCGGGATTCGGTGCATGCTCTGTGGTGTCCCGCTTTGTATACTGCGCCAGGCCCCCCGCTCCTGAGGAAGGGACCATCTAATGTCCTGAAACGCGTTTGGTCTAGATCCTCCATTTGAAAGTAAAGAAAATCGCAACCGATAAGATTTTTCCTTAAAGATTTTTCCTTAAACAAAACCTTAAAGTCCGTGGTGACCTGTGTTCTGAAGTTACTGGCACAAGTATCGGCGCCAATTACGAAATCATTCACACACGATAGACGCTGGTGAGGACTATATAGATTAACAGAAAATATTAGTTTGAGATATCACATTACGAACCAACATCCTCGACTTCCGCCTCTGACAAACTACATCGGCACTCACGTGAGTAAACAGGATCGGGGGCCCTGGCGCAGTATACCAAGCGGGACACCGCGGAGCATGCACCGAATCCCACCCGTGAAACAAGCCTGTTTGTGAGTACACCGTACGATTCAGAGGAACGTTCTAGTGATTTGTGGGTTGTGATTCTCAATTCTTTAAACGTCCTTACCAATTTGACACCGAGTCGATTATTGTGTGGTCAAAGTTCTAAGGTATTTAACTTCGAATACTAAGGACAATTTCCCATTGTGGAAACGTAATAGCTAGACTGACTCACCACATGCGATATATGTTCTGAGTTGCGATTCTGCAATAGTTGGATGGACGAACTATATGAATCATTTTGATTTTAGATCAGTGTGATTCGTCACACGGTGGACTGGTTTGGTCATACAATCGTTCATCCGTGCCTAGTCCCTGTTTTTGGTGGATTGATAGCCCTTTTAGAGTCTGGCCAGACTACCAATAGACCATTTTATTAAGGGCTTTTATATGCAAATGCATGCATTTTAAAGTTTATGTCATTTTATCTGTATTTTATGTTGAAATGAATAACCACCTACTCCAGATAAGTGTGAGTGCCCAGCTCTCTATTAATTTGTTGCTTATATTATAGATTGGGTGAATCTGTTTGCTGTGAGCACCCCTCTTTGGAATCAGACGCGGTAGTGCTACCATTATATACTTTTTCATATAATATCTTGACTAATGTTGAGCGAACCCGAACTTTACGATTTTTGGTGCCTGGACCCGAACCCGAACTTTGCCAGAAAAGTTCTGGTTCGAGTTCAGTGTTTGGACATTTAATAAAGCTTGTTAAAAAAGGCTGCAGGGCAGCTAATCAACAAGCTTTTAAGCTGCATGCCCTTAGAAGCCATCACAGCCATGCCTACTAATGGCAAGGCTGTGATTGGCCAGTGCATCATGTGTCCCAGCCTCTATATAAGCTATATCACGTGAAGCACTGCCCATCAGCTCTCAGTAGTGAAGGGACAGAAAGCAGGCAGCTGAAGTGAGGGACAGTGTTAGTGCAATTTTTTGTGGGTGCAATACACCATCTTTGCACCCCTGACACAAAAAGCTAATCATAAATCTGGCTGTTAATTCTGTGGGTGACCTACAGCGATTTTTTTGTATGGGTGCAATGCAACCATGTACTTTGTACACAACTCCTATTAAGCTAAAAAAAAAGCTACCACGCAAAAATTATTATAAACTTTAATAATTTATTGAGCAATCCACATATACATCGATAACAAAATTATCATTAAAAATACATATAGCAGCAGACATGAGATAAACTGGAGTATGACAAATAACATAAGCTCCAGACATAAGGGACAAGTACAGTTATCAATAGCAATATAATCATATATAAGGCTCAGTGTAGCAACCATGCGTCCATGTAATGCAATTCACCGCTCGACACTGAGGGTGAGGAACGGTGACATATATTTTGCATAGCCTAATACATTATCGCTAACAATAATCATAACAATCCAAATTACTGACCCAGCCTGGAGCATGCCGCCCGACGATCATTTTGCTATGAGCTTCCCCCCCCCCCCCCCCCCAATCTCAGGCTCAACCAATTGGTGAATATTATATCAGATAGCTTGTTCCCGCTTCCCGATCATTCGAGGTCTCGTGATGACTTGATGGTGCGGCAGACTATGTCATGCATCACATGATCCGTCACATGGGATAAACAATATCACCTGACGGGTCACATTAGCGGATCCGCCATTACCAGCAAGATAATAGGGGGAACTCCTATTCTATATATTTCTAGACACTTATTCACCTCTTCTTTCAACTAGAATGTAGCAACGTACTCTAATGTGTACTCTTAAGATGGTAGGGTATAACAATCAAAGTTTAAATACCATTTTCAGCCCAGAATGGGAGTATACTTCTTTCCTGTTTGACCAAATAGTAAAGTGACAAGTGCCTGTGAAAAAAAGTGACGTAGTGCAACACCACGTATTAGAGAGTATGTTTATAATACACAACAAAGCTTATAGACAATAGTTTTAGTCGATAGTTAATTAGCTATTTTTTGTTATTCCACATATATAAATATTTCTACAGTAACTGATTATCATATATAAAAAATTTTAAAAATACATCCCCATTTCCGTATATATATAAAAAAAAATAATACAGACCATCGGATATCATGATCACAGAAAAGTGCATACAGTACATAAAGAAAAGGATCCCATATCATGTGTTGTGAGAGGTGATTGAAGTGCTCAGTGTTAAAAGTGCAAAGGATAATGATATCAGAAAAATCCTCAATTTTCAATTCCATGATTAATGTGTAATATATATCAATAAATATAGAGTAATGTCGCACTCGAATGGGGTGGGGATCCAGCAGAGGTGCTCCCACTAACAGACGACACCCAGTCTGAAAATGTGAGATAAATAGAAAATAAAAGTGGGGCACTCTCTTAAGTAGAGGGATCTTTATTACACATTATATACAATAAATTAACAATATGGAGTGAGTTTAAAATACAATAATGATATAGAGTAGCAGCAAGTAAAAGTAGGATGGCAACCCTAAAAGTGTTAAAAATATATTAAACAACAATTGGCATAAATATGGATCCCAATTAATACGATAAAAATATTCGGATTTTAAATAATCGATAGTGTTCAGAATAAATTATCATAAAATTTAGTTTTCACTGATATTCATTTGGCGTGTTTCTTCAAAAATGTGGAAGAGTAAATAGTCAGATAATGAATAGTTCCTGACTAAGACCAGTCTCTCACATGTAGCAGTCGATATTTAAACAGGAAATTCTCCTATTGCAAATAGTCACAGGCTGTTGATCAATAAGCCTGCAACATTGTATCGATGTGTTTACAAGTAATATCCGAAGTTCCAAGCAGTGTAGCTTTCAGTGATTCAAGTAGGTGATAGCTACTGAAGCATACAGCGGCGTCCCGCTGTGTTAGATAGAAAAGCGATCGCTTGTGTGGAGTTACAGTGTCCTTTCTGTCCTTAGGGGGGATTCACACCAGACGCGTTTCGGGGATTTAGAACATTGACCCCTTCCTCAGTGAGAAACGCGTCTGGTGTGAATCCCCCCTAAGGACAGAAAGGACACTGTAACTCCGGTAAGGTCTGGACATTGCCGCAAGAATAAGGAATTGTTAAAGCCAATTAACCACGACATTGGAGACGCCAAGACCACGTGGAATAAACAACTCAACTGGCGCCACAATTCAAATTTGAAGCAACAGCCCTTGAGACCGGGACATCACAAACTGAACGTACCGAGTCGAGTGCATATCGTCCAGCTTAAAGACCTCCGGGTAAGATTACATAGACTCCACACAAGCGATCGCTTTTCTATCTAACACAGCGGGACGCCGCTGTATGCTTCAGTAGCTATCACCTACTTGAATCACTGAAAGCTACACTGCTTGGAACTTCGGATATTACTTGTACACACATCGATACAATGTTGCAGGCTTATTGATCAACAGCCTGTGACTATTTGCAATAGGAGAATTTCCTGTTTAAATATCGACTGCTACATATGAGAGACTGGTCTTAGTCAGGAACTATTCATTATCTGACTATTTACTCTTCCACATTTTTGAAGAAACACGCCAAATGAATATCAGTGAAGACTAAATTTTATGATAATTTATTCTGAACACTATCGATTATTTAAAATCCGAATATTTTTATCGTATTAATTGGGATCCATATTTATGCCAATTGTTGTTTAATATATTTTTAACACTTTTAGGGTTGCCATCCTACTTTTACTTGCTGCTACTCTATATCATTATTGTATTTTAAACTCACTCCATATTGTTAATTTATTGTATATAATGTGTAATAAAGATCCCTCTACTTAAGAGAGTGCCCCACTTTTATTTTCTATTTATCTGTAATATATATCATTCACAATAACCAAAAAGCTACAATACAGATATAATAAACCAGGCATGCTCAACCTGTGACCCTCCAGCTGTTGCAAAACTACAACTCCCAGCATGCCCAAACAGCTTACAGCTGTCAGCCTACAGCAGGGCATGGTGGGAGTTGTAGTCTTAGAACAGCTGTAGGGCCGCAGGTTGAGCATCCCTGTATAAACCATACAATGAAACATTATTATTATCCACCATTTAATACATAATTGATGCTACATACCATTATCATCCATCCTGCCTAATCCACATTCATAATTACAAAAAATAAAATGGCTGCACACCATTATATATATGAACAATAGAGCTAAGAAATGGGGGTCATTCTAGATAAAAGTGGTACAATACAGACTATAAATGAGTAATGGAAGCTCTTAGCGCACATACGTGTCGGGCCCATCTATCAGGTGTCAAGGTGGCTTCCGCAGATGGGTCCCTATCACTAAAGATACTGCCTCACTTTGGACTTACTTAAAGGGCTTCTGTCAGCCCACTAAACCGTTTTTTTTTTTTTTTGTTTACTAATAATCCCTATACTGTGAGCTCTGCATACATAAGTTAAATAATCATTTTGGTTCAGTAGAATTTGATAAAAAGCTATTTTTAAAATATGCAAATTACCTTGCTACCAGCAAGTAGGGCGGCTACTTGCTGGTAGCAGCCGCATCCTCCGATCCTAATGACGCCCCCTCCGCATTGTGATTGACAGGGCCAGGGAACGGAATCGTTCTCTGCTGGCCCTGCCTGTTAGCATTCAAAATCTGGCGCCTGCGCCACGGCCGTACGTATCTTCAATCTGCGCAGGCGCACTGAGAGGCGGCTGCTCGCTCCTCAATGCGCCTGCGCCGGGTGTAGATGTGACGTCATCGGCGCAGGCGGATTGAGTTGTCCCCTGTCATTAGGACTCGCGAGGCAAGTAGGCAGGGCATGGGGTAAGGGTGGAGCGCAGTGGTCACTTCCCTCCCCCCTGTGTGTGTGTGTGTACGCGACCGTTACATCTATAAGCTTTGTTGTGTATTATAAACATACTCTCTAATACGTGGTGATGCACTACGTCACTTTTTTTCACAGGCACTTGTCACTTTACTATTTGGTCATACAGGAAAGAGGTATACTCCCATTCTGGGCTGAAAATGGTATTGAAACTTTGATTGTTATACCCTACCATCTTAAGAGTACACATTAGAGTACGTTGCTACATTCTAGTTGAAAGAAGAGGTGAAGAAGTGTCTAGAAATATATGAATAGGAGTTCCCCCTATTATCTTGCTGGTAATGGCGGATCCGCTAATGTGACCCGTCAGGTGATATTGTTTATCCCATGTAACGGATCACGTGATGCATGACGTAGTCTGCCGCACCATCAAGTCATCACGAGACCTCGAATGATCGGGAAGCGGGAACAAGCTATCCGATGACTGATAGGCTGCTAGTATAATATTCACCAATTGGTTGAGCCTGAGATGGGGGGGGGGGGGTATATAGGAGGGAGTGATTGCCCCGTGAGGAAGCGCATAGCGAAATGATCGTCGGGCGGCACGCTCCAGGCTGGGTCAGTAATTTGGATTGTTATGATTATTGTTAGCGACAATGTATTAGGCTATGCAAGATATATGTCATCGTTCCTCACCCTCAGTGTCGAGTGGTGAATTGCATTACATGGACGCATGGTTGCTACACTGAGCCTTGTATATGAATATATTGCTATTGATAACTGTACTAGTCCCTTATGTCTGGAGCTTATGTTATTTGTCATACTCCAGTTTATCTCATGTCTGCTGCTATATGTATTTTATGATAATTTTGTTAGCGATGTATATGTGGATTGCTCAATAAATTATTAAAGTTTATAATAATTTTTGCGTGGTAGCTTTTTTTAGCTTAATGGGAGTTGTGTGTATAATTCCATGCGAGATACTTATGGTATTTAATCTTTGGTGTTTTATTGTACTTTGTACCCCTGACACACAAATATAATAGTTAATCCATCTGTTAGTTAGGTGCACATCATATACCCATTTATTGTGTGAAGTACACCTGCACTGCATACGTGACAAGGAAATTGATATAGTTAATCCGTCTGTTAGTTAGATGCATGTCATAAACCCATTTATTGCGTGAAGTACACCTGCACTGCATGCATGACAGGGAAATTGATATAGTTAATCCGTCTCTTAGGTGCACGTCATACACCCATTTATTGAGTGAAGTACACCTGAACTTCATACGTGACAGGGAAAATAATATAGTTAATCTGTCTGTTAGTTCAGTGGGTGACCTCAAAGAATGAGGAGAGCATGAAATAAGGGACGTGGCCCTGGTCATGGTGCTGCTGGGGTTGGTGAAGCTCCTGTTGCAGTGAGAGGACGTGGTCGATCTGTGCCAGCAATACACCCAAATGAAACACCTTCCTCAGGTGCACGTAGGCGACAGAATGTTCAGCGTCTTTTTGTAGGTCCGAATACCGGTGTACAAATGCTGAGGCCAGAACAAGTTGAGGCTGACTACATCCAATTTTGGACCAGATATATAGACAATGTGTTTATTGCCTGGAAGGGTGATCCTCTCAGCTTCAGACGGTTCGTCGTGGATCTTAATGAGAACAAGGTGGGTCTTAAGTTCACCTGTGAATGGGATTATGAGTCAATTACCTTCCTTGATGTAAGGGTCACTAAGGTGGGTGACAGTCTATCAACTAATATTTATCGGAAAAGCACGGCTACCAACTCCCTTCTTCATTGGAGCAGCTATCATCCCGCCCCTCTTAGACAGGGTATACCCAAAGGTCAATACCTTAGGGTCAGGAGAAACTGCTCCAATGATTCCTCTTTTTTTCATGAGGCTGGTAGGCTTCAGGATAGATTCCTGGCAAGGGGTTACCCTAGAGGAGTACTCCGGGAGGCATTCCAGAGTGCATCTACCAGACCGCGGACTGAACTCTTAGTTCCAAGAAGGAGAACCGATGACGGCCCTCAACCGGCACGGATCATCGCTAATTTTGATTCCGCTAACAGTGAAACTAGGGAAGTCCTTCACAAATACTGGCCGATTTTGCACATGGACGCTGATCTCTCGGACATCATAAGCAAATACCTCTCGGTCTCCTATAGACGCGGTAGGAGCCTTAAGGACCGCTTGGTTCGGAGCCACTTTTCACCACCTCTGAAGAGTGGCTCCTGGCTTGACCGGAAACCCATGGGTGTTTTCAAATGTGGTCGATGCAAGGCCTGCCAATATGTTTTGACCACTAAATCAGTCACCTGCTCGGCCACTGGTCACTCGTTTCAGGTCCGGGATTTCATCAACTGCCTGTCCAAGGGGCTCGTCTACTTATGTCAGTGCCCATGTCCCATGGACTACGTGGGTAAAACGATACGGGAGTTTAGGAGAAGAATCTTAGAACATGTCAATGATGTCATCAAGAAGGAGCCTACACCGGTGGCCACTCATGTTAGCGACTGCCATGGTTGTGATCCTTCTTGTCTTCGGTTCTCGGTCCTTGAAGTGATACCCCCGTCCCCACGAGGGGGTGACCTGGACAGGCGTATTCTACAGAAGGAGAGTGAGTGAATTCACAGGTTCCGCTCCCAATCACCCCGTGGACTTAACGAGCGTCTGACCTTTTCGTGCTTCTAATAATTATCCACTTCCCCTGTATGCCCACCTACATCCATCTTTTATATACCCACTTTCATCCATGCCTATTTACACTGTAATTTTCCTGCTGCCTGGCTGTCCTGGCCTCGGTGCGGGACCTCCCCTGCTCCGTGGGTGTCCCTTTAGCACCTATGGCCTCAGTAAAAATAGTATGTTTTCCCTTGTTACGTAGCCTGGGTACGTAAAGTACCCGAATGTCATTTATTTGGGGTGTTCTTGTACCTCTTCACACCCCCTTGTGGGCGCCCTCGCCATCATCGAGGTAGCCCTACCTCTGCATCTAAGTAGTTGTATATATATATTCATTATCATTATTTTTTCTTGGCACATATGCTCTCCCTCGCCCCCCATTTTGCCCATTTTTCCTTTTTCTTTATTCTTCATTATACGCCCATTACTTCCACCATTACCCTGTTTAGCAGTTACCCCATTTATGGAGATATGCGGTCTACATACCATACTTTTGGTCCGGCAGTGACATGGTGCGTCACTTCCGGGTTGCGTTCCACGCTGGCACGCACATGGCACGCCACACACCGTACTTCCGGTCTGGCGGCAACACGACTGCGTCACCTCCGGCGTGCGTTCCACCCTGGCACGCACGTCATACGCCAGCTATACAGGGGATGGCCGTATCACACTTACCGGATATCCGTCCGGCCCATCATCTGGTTGGACGCACCTTAGCGTGCGTTCCACCCTGGAACGCACAAATCACGGCGGCTGCATTCTAGCCGCCCCGCCTCCTGGGTATCTGCTTCATCATATGTAATGGGCGCATAGGGTATTTAAAGGGCGGGGCAATACAGCATGACCGCCCCAGACCCTCTTCCTTACACCTACGGCGGCATCATGTAAGTACCAGTGCACTATGTTTACTAGAGTTTCTATACGGCCTAGCCCCTGAGTCTAACTTCAGGCATACATGCATTTTAGGTATCACTTTGGCGGGTAGCCCTACATCTTATGAGCTACAAACCCAGCTATCGTATTCCTGGAGGGCTTATTAGGTATCTATATAGGATTCTCCTTTTCTGGTTCTATTCGTTATTGGTTAGGATCATGTATTTAGGGATCATTATGTTCACCTTGTGTTTTATAGAGCTAGGTGGATCCGGGGTGATTATTCTTTATGCCCCTGCATGAGCCTCTTCATTAATCATCCTTACGTTACCCTAATACCTTCGTCAATCACAGGTACTTACTATCATTGTATCTTCTTAGCGCTACGGATGTATTTCCTTCCTTTTTTTTTTTATATGTGCTTACCCAAGCCTTTGTTCTCTATATAGATTTGCAGTTTGCATCTAGGCGGTGGATTTCACTAACCGTGCCGCCGAGTTGACCGTATGTAATCTGCCATTTGGCAACTACTTACCAATTCTGGGTCTGTTATTGTGTTATAAGTGTCTATCTATCCACGCATTTATCTACGCACGTATCATTGGACTGGGCCTGCCATCGCCATTGTCACGGGCCTCCCGTCCTTATTATACCTACCCCGTATAACCCCCTGATGATCCCACTGCTGTGGGTGAAACGCGTCGGGGTTGTAGGTCATCTATGGTTATTATATAATTGTGTTTATTTGTGCGTGTGTCTCTTTGTACATATATTTTTTATCCTCTTGGTGGACCCTGTACCTCCTGGCATATTGTCACGAGGGCAGTATACAGTGGACACCTCTCAAACTTTTTGACTGTGTGCTAGTAATCTGCTCTAGTTATCCGTTAGGGCACCACTCCTTACCTATCTCCCTCCACTGTTCACTTTAATAGGGACAGTCAGGAGTTTGAGATTAGGTACGTGGACAGGGCGTCCCCACCACCAGGAGACGTCCCTGGGCAGAGGACCAGTTTAGGGTATCAGTGCTAGGGATTTTTCTTCCCCACCACTTACCCAGTGCATCTGACTGTATCCTGGCCTCTCACCTCGGATTAACTATTGAGAGTTTTTGTGTTTATGTATATATTTATATTTCTTATTAAATTTAGTCACCTCATGTTATAACAGGGTACCCTTGCTGGACTTCTTGATCCAGAGGAAAGCAAAAAAAAAAAAACTGTGAGGTAGAAGCCAATTTTCCCCACTTTAGGGGAATAAAAAATTCCTTCCCGACTCCAATCAGGCAATCAGAATAACTCCCTGGATCAACGACCCCTCTCTAGTAGCCATAGCCTGTAATATTATTACGCTCCAGAAATACATCCGGGCCCCTCTTGAATTCCTTTATTGTACTCACCATCACCACCTCCTCAGGCAGAGAGTTCCATAGTTTCACTGCTCTTACCATAAAGAATCTTTTTCTATGTTTGTGTACAAACCTTCTTTCCTCCAGATGCAGAGGATGTCCCCTCGTCGCAGTCACAGTTCTGGGGATAAATAGATGATGGGATAGATCTCTATACTGACCCCTGATATATTTATACATATTAATTAGATCTCCCCTCAGTCGTCTTTTTTCTAAAGTGAATAACCCTAATTTTGATAATCTTTTAGGGTACTGTAGTTGCCCCATTCCAGTTATTACTTTAGTTGCCCTCCTCTGGACCCTCTCCAGCTCTGCTATGTCTGCCTTGTTTACAGGAGCCCAGAACTGTACACAGTACTCCATGTGTGGTCTGACTAGCGATTTGTAAAGTGGTAGGACTATGTTCTTATCACGGGCATCTATGCCCCTTCTCATGCAACCCATTATCTTATTGGCCTTGGCAGCAGCTGCCTGACACTGGTTTTTGCAGCTTAGTTTGCTGTTTATTAAAATTCCTAGATCCTTTTCCATGTCAGTGTTACTGAGTGTTTTATCATTTAGTATGTACTGGTGACTTGCATTATTCTTTCCCATGTGCATAACTTTACATTTGTCAGTGTTAAACCTCATCTGCCACTTCTCTGCCCAAGCATCCAATCTATCCAGATCCCTCTGTAGTAGTATACTGTCCTCTTCAGTGTAAATTACTTTACACAGTTTAGTGTCATCTGCGAAAATTGATACTTCACTATGCAAGCCTTCTACAAGATCATTAATAAATATATTAAAGAGAATAGGTCCCAATACTGACCCCTGAGGTCCACCACTAGTGACAGTGAGTGTGTACCATTAATAACCACCCTCTGTTTTCTATCATTCTATCATTACTTACCCACATACAGACGTTTTCTCCCAGTCCGAGCATTCTCATTTTATATACTAACCTTTTATGCGGTACAGTGTCAAATGCTTTCGAGAAGTCCAGATATACGACATCCATTGATTCGCCGCTGTCAAGTCTAGAACTT